>NW_028274820.1:98305168-99021668 GCF_037043125.1 Eumetopias jubatus | reverse complement strand
AGAGTTCTTCCTTCTTTCTGTATAATTTATTGGATATTTAGAAAGTCTGTTTTATAGTCATTCGGAAGAAATTGGAAGAAATAAAATAAAAGTAAAAAGAAAACCAACCAAAACCCGAATAACTTGAAAGTTAGTATTAAAGGGAAATTTGAATTCAGTATATTGAGATGGCTATGAAAAGAAAATAGAAAATCAGGTCATCATTATGCGCTTTTATTTTATACAAGTAAATTCAGTTTCCTAAGGGAATAGAAATTGGTAAAATATACAAGTTTGCAGTCATCAAATATAGCATATAAGCATTTGAGGTAAGTTGTTTGTCAGGAAAATGTAATATTAAAAGTTTTTGTATATATTACATTGCCAATCTAGGAGACATTCATATATGCCAAAAGTGAAAACAATGTGCATAAATATTTTGAGCAATTTCTAAATGAGAAGAGAGAAATACATGATTCATTTCTATTATGTGACTATTAATGCGTGTGTACGTTATTAGTTTAAGAGCATAAAAGTAAACCTATTGAGTGCGTATGTTTTTCTTTAACATTACCCTTCGAAACCTGGAAAGAACAAAGGGCACATATTATCACCAAGACAGTGATTCATATACTAGCATTAATAAGTGTTAATTATTTAGAAACAGGTATTGAAAAGATAGTGGGGTAAATTACAAGAGAACTGTTCAGGGGGCAAGAGATTTATTTCTCGATTACTCAGGAACGTTTTAATTTCAAGCCTCTCATTCTTTCTAGAAAGAATTTTCTCCAGAAAACCATGGTAGCCGATTCTAGGTTGTCTCAGTATTAGAGGTTGAAGCTCAGTCTTTCCAGGATGCTCCCATCCTATACCCATCCCATTCTACCCCTACTAGCTTTCCCCTGGTATATCATTCTGGAGTCAAAATGTTGGGACTTGGGATGGTTGAAACAGTCTTTCGTGCACGGTCTGCACTGGTCCATGTTTGCATCTACGTGCCTCATCCCATCCAGTCCGCAGAATGATCAGCTCCCAACACCAGTGTCTGCTGAGATAGTGTTTATCCGGGCTTTTCTTGTGTCGTTCACACAACAGCCACTGTGTCATCCCCTTGGTCCAAATTAAACACTCTTTCAAGTCTGTTCATTCTCTCTCAGCTAACTTCCATGTCCTTCTCCAGGCAAGAAGACGTTTTGGAGGTTTTTCCAAAAAAAAAAAAAAAAAAACTGTCTGTTTCCTACACCTCACCTCGTCACCTCCATGCTTCAGCTGTCATGCCTGGGCTTTGCTCTGGGGCAGCTGCCGCCTCCATTGTTTTCATTAAAGGGGAGGGGGATGGGGGAAGAGGTTAGCCTGGTGATGGGTATTAAGGAGGGCACGTTCTGAACGGAACACTGGGTGTTATGCACAAACAATGAATCATGGAACACTACATCAAAAACTAATGATGTAATGTAGGGTGATTAACATAACATAATAATAAAAAATAAAATAAAATCAGAAATTATATTTTTAAAAATGTTGTCTCCAAATGCAGCCAAAAGTTATTATTTCAGAAGGTACAGTTTTCCCAATATTCAAATCCTTTGCGTATTTATTTTTTCCCTGTGGTAGAAGAAAAATTGAGAAAAATGCTTCCTTTGCATAGTCCTCCGTCCGGCCCCACCCCTTTGCCCAGCTTCATACCTGCCGTCAGGAATAAAAACAGCTTCCAATTCAATCAGCTTCAGAGACACCGAAGCAAACTTCTAGCTGCCATGGCCGCAGCAGTAGCCTTGGATGATACTGAGAAAACTAAATTATCTTTTTAGAGTTCAGAAGTAAGAGCGTGCTCATAGATATCACCAAAAGCACACACTGAAACTCAACTACCACTATTAAAAAAACTCAACTACCACTATTTTATTTTTCCTGACAGAGATTTCTTAAGAATATAAACCGGTCTCTTAGATGCAAAGGAATGTAGATAAGCATTGTTTATTTTGAAATAAAATTTTAAAAAGTGTTGGGAGAGATATACTAAAAGACCTAGATTACAATTATTGTGCCAGTGTGTGCTCAGTGATTTTGGGCATGAAAATGCTTTAAAACGGATATAAAGTATACTCTTATGAAAGAGACTCAAGAAAGATGATATACATTTTCCTCAAACTTTGGTAAAGCAGTTTAGTAAAAGGAGAAAGACTACGCACGCACACACACACACATCTCCAATTTCTGGAGGCTTCAAGAGGTGAAAACATTCAAAAGAATTGGTGGTGGGGTGATATGTTTTCATCATCTCCTCTTCACCTCATTGGCAAACAGGGTGATGGGTGTGCTTGCTACTAGACAGATGAGATAGACAGCAGTTTACCAGTTGGGTACACTCACAGCTGGGGGGAACAGGACACCGCACACCGCGCAGGGCAACTCGATGTTGCATTTGGGAGTAGAGTAAACAAAAGGCCTTTGAGAGGCAAGCTGCTTTGTATTAAGAGGATCTGGCTCTTGGTTCCTGCAAGAAGCTGGCAGGGAGTGAAGCCCACTACTCAGGGATAATCAGAAACTGTGCCTTGTCCCCCTAAAAAGGAGACTCGCTTGTTTGGTTAGGGGGCCTTATCCATGGGAACAGAGTGGGAAACTTGTATTTACGCCCTTCTAGGCACTTCTGGATTTTCCCAGATGTCAGGGGACGCATAATATTGGACCTACATTTTAGGCCTTATACAACAGGGTCCTCTAAATCCCCAAACTTTGACTATTTAAAATTATAAAATTTCTAAAGAGGCAAAAGAGGAGGCCACATCTCTACAGAAAGTAAAGCGTTATATGAAGCAGTTTGAAATTGACTTATTTGGAATAGAACACGTATTACAGAATGAGCAATTCATAAACATCTAAGGACAGGTACAGAAATAATGTCCTTGAAGGGCAAAAATAAAGGAAACATTAGCACCAGTAAAAATATGTAAGCATAATCTCCAATTCCACTATACTTGAAAAAAATAAGGAGAGATCCAGTCTTTGGGTAAGCTAGCATAATGTTAGTATAAACCACTGGTCAGTAAATTTCTTTTCCTTCTTTTTTTTTCCTGGTAATAGGCCAGGTAGCAAATATTTGCGGCTTTATGGACCAGAAGTTCTGTCACATCTCCTGAATATTGTTGTAGCATGGAAGCAACCATAGATGGTATATAAATAACTGGGTGTGGCTGTGTTCCAATAAAATTTTATTTATACAAACAGCCAATGGACCAGGTTTGGCCCATAGGTCACAGTCTGACCATCTCTGAACCATGTGTTGGTAACATTAAATATGTAATCAAAAGAAATTCCAGGCCTCTGTCTGTATTCTACATCAGGAGGCAGAATATGCTTTATGAGAGCTTTTTTCCTAAGAGAGAGAAAAGATTTGGCATTAATGTATATTTCTCACGCTAATGGAGAATTTTTTAATAACACTTAAAAGGTTTTAAAAGAATGTTTATCTGAGTATTTTAAATTTTATTTTCTTATTGATTCTCATTAATAATGTGTCCTATCATTACATATTTAAAGGGCTTCCCCCGCCCCCGTGCCTAGAGATTTAAACTGTGGTATTTCTGGTTCCTACTCTGTTCTTTGAAGTAAGTGTTCTATCTTCTCAGTTTATTTTCTACTTTCATCTTTTTACATAGTTGGGAACCATAAGATATATTCTATAATTGAAATTATAACCTGGAAATCCAAAAATAAAAAAAACTGAACATGAGGAATTAAGCATTTTAATGGAGAAGGAAAATATTATAGAGATAAATGTTTTAGTCTTCATTTTAGTACTGTGAGCCACAATGGAATGTACTCTGTTTCTCCTTTATAATAATACATAAAGTACACTAAAGGTATCTTTTTAAAGTTTTATTTTATTTTTCTATACATTACTCAGCGCTCATCATGATGAGTGTACTCTTAATCCCCTTCACCTATCTCACGCATTCTCCCCCTACGCACCTCCCCTCTGGTAACCATCGGTTTGTTCTCTGTAGTTAAGAGTCTATTGTTTTGGTTTATTTCTTTTTGTTGTTGTTGTTCATTTGTTTTGTTTCTTAAATTCCATATAAAAGTGAAGTCATATGATATTTCTTTCTCTGACTGACTTATTTTACTTAGCATTATACCCTCTAGATCAATCCACGTTGTTGCAAATGGCAAGATTTCATCCTTTTTATGGCTAAATAATATTCCATTGTATGTATATACCACTTCTTTATTCAGTGGATGGACACTTGGGTTGCTTCCACAATTAGGCTATTGTAAATAATGCTGCAATAAACAAGGAGTGTAAATATCTTTACAAATAGTGTTTTCATGTTCTTTGGGTAAGTACCCTGTAGTGGGATTACTGGATCATATGGTAATTCTATTTTTCGTTTTTTGAAGAACCTCCATAATGTTTTCCATGGTGGCTGCACCCGTTTGCAATCCCACCAACAGTGTATGACTCTTCCTTTCCTCCACACCCTTGCCAACACTTGTTTCTTGTGTTTTTGATTTTAGCCATTCTGACAGGCGTGACGTGATAGCTCATTGTGGTTTTGATCTTCATTTCCCTGATGATGATGAGTGATGAGCATCTTTTCATGTGTCTGTTGGCCATCTGCATGTCTTCCTTGGAGAAATGTCTATTGACGTCTTCTGCCCATCTTATAATTGGATTATTTCTTTTTTCAGTTTTGAGTTGAATAATTTCTTTATAGATTTTGGATACTAGCCCTCTATCAGATATGTCATTTACAAATATCGGCTCCCATTCAGTAGGTTGTCTTTTAGTTTTGTTGATTGTTTCTTTTGCTGTGAAGAGATTTTTATTTTGTTGTAGTCCCAATAGTTTATTTTTGCTTTTTGCCCTTGCCTTCCTTAGAAGACATATCTAGAAAATGTTGCCTTGGCCGATGTCAGAGAAATTACTGCCTATGCTCTCTTCCAGGATTTTTATGGTTTCAGGGCTCACATTTAGATCTCTAATCCATTTTGAATTTATTTTTGTGTATGGTGTGAGAAAGTGGTCCAGTTTCATTCTTTTGCATGTAGCTGTCCAGTTTTCCCAACACCATTTGTTGAAGAGACTGTCTTTTTCCCACTGCATATTCTTCCTTCCTTTGTCAAAGATTGATTGACCATATAATCATGGGTTTATTTCTGGGCTCTCTATTCTGTTCTATTGATTTACGTGTCTATGTTTGTGCCAGTACCGTACTGTTCTGATGGCCACAGTTTTGTAGTATAGATCTTGATATCTGGGATAGCAATACCTCCAGCTTTGTTCCTTTTCAAGATTGCTCTGGCTCTTCAGAGTCTTCTGTGGTTCTATACAAATTTTAGAATTGTTTGTTCTGTGAAAAGTGCTCTTGGTATTTTGATAGGGATTGCATTAAATCTGTAGATTGTTTTAGGTAGTATGGATATTTTAACATTTTTTCTTCTAAACCTTGAGCACGGAATATCTTTCCATTTGTTTGTGTTTTCAACTTCTTTCATCAGAGTTTTATAGTTTTCAGAGTACAGGGTTTTCACCTCTTTGATTAAGTTTATACCTAGGTTAAAAATACCCATTTATTTAAGATAATAAAATTTGCATAGTATGAAGAAACTGACTAAGCCATTTTTTGTCATCTTTAAGAATGTTAGATAATTATAATGCCAAGTTTTCAAACTTCAAAAGGCTACTTGGCAATGGAAAAGATGTAACAATATTTTTTTTCTTTTTGCTGAAGCTATTATTTTACATTCGTTTAGACATGTCTACACTGTTCTTGGGATCGAGCCCCGCGTTGGGCTCCCTGCTCAGCAGGAGCCTGCTTCTCCCCTCCCCGCTCCCCCTGCTTGTGTTATTTCTCTCACTGTCTCTCTCTCTGTCAAATAAATAAGTAAATACATACATACATAAATAAATAAACAAATAAATAAATAAATAAAATCTTAAAAAAAGATAACAACAATGAAAATTAAGGGTGATTTGGATATAAGTAAAGGTCGTGTTAGAGGATCATCAAACTCCTTCCAAAGTTATATACTTACTCTTTTAAGTCAATTGCTGTGGACTGAACTGTGTTCCTCCTAAATTTATACTGAAACCCTAACCCCCACTGTGATGGCATTTGGAAATGGGGCCTTTGGGAGGTTAGTGGGTTTAGATAAGGTCATGAAGATGGGTCCCTCATATTGGGATTAGTGCCCTTATAAAGAGAGATACCAGTTAGCCTACTTCCCCTTTCTCTCTGTTATGTGTGAACCCAGAGAGAAGGTGGCCAACTACCTTCAGGAAGATGAGTCCTCAGTGAAGAACCAAATCTGCCGGCACCTCGATCTTGGACTTTTTGGCCTCCAAGACTGTGAGAAAATAAATTTTCCATTGTTTAAGCTACCCAGTCTATGGCATTTTCTTATGGGAGCCTGAGCAGACTAACACAACTATGATTTAGTTTCAATAAATAAGTCCATAGAATATAAATGTATTTTGCTTGTAAGCAGTTTGAAATCCCAGACCTGAACTGAATACTCTAATAATTTCCCTTAAGTAATTTATTTATATAAAACTTTATATTTCTATTAATTCCTCTGCTCATTGCCTTTTTATTCAGCAATATTCACTAGAGTTAGTGTGGTACATCACAGTGTTTTAGAAATAACTAATGTGCTACATTTTATTCCTGGAGTTATTTTAGACAGTTCATTGAATATTCAAACCAAAAGCCTGAAGCAATTCTATTAGATTTTGGAAACTTAAAATATCTTATTAGAGAGAATAGGGCAGAGAAATTCAAATAGATTTTTTAGTAGTTCAACTACAGATATTTTTATTTTTTTAATAATTTTTGTTATGTTAATCACCATATATTACATCATTAGTTTTTGATGTAGTGTTCCATGATTCATTGTTTGTGCATAACACCCAGTGCTCCATGCAGAATGTGCCCTCTTTAATACCCATCACTAGGCTAACCCATCCCCCCACCCCCCTCCCCTCTAGAACATTCAGTTTGTTTTTCAGAGTCCATCCTCTCTCATGGTTCGTCTCCCCCTCTGACTTACTCCCTTTATTCTTCCCCTCCTGCTATCTTCTTTTTTTTTTTCCTTAACATGTATTGCATTATTTGTTTCAGAAGTACAGATCCGTGATTCATCAGTCTTGTACTATTCACAGTGCTCACCATAGCACATACCCTCCCCAATGTCTATCACCGAGCCACCCCATCCCTCCCACCCCCACCACTCAAGCAACCCTCAGTTTGTTTCGTGAGATTAAGAATTCTTCATATCAGTGACGTCATATGATACATGTCTTTCTCTGATTGACTTATTTCACTCAGCATAACATCCTCCAGTTCTATCCAAGTCGTTACAAATGGCAAGATCTCATTCCTTTTGATGGCTGCATAACATTCCATTGTGTATATATATCACCTCTTCTTTATCCATTCATCTGTCGATGCACATCTTGGCTCTTTCCACAGTTTGGCTATTGTGGACATTGCTTCTATAAACATTGGGGTTTACGTACCCCTTCGGATCCCTACATTTGTATCTTTGTGGTAAATACCCAGTAGTGCAATTGCTGGATCGTATGGTAGCTCTATTTTCAACTTTCTGAGGAACCTCCACACTGTTTTCCAGAGTGGTTGCACCAGCTTGCATTCCCACCAACAGTGTAGGAGGGCTCCCCTTTCTCCACATCCCTGCCAACATCTGTCGTTTCCTGACTTGTTAATTTTAGCTATTCTGACGGGTGTGAGGTGGTATCTCATTGAGGTTTTGATTTGGATTTCCCTGATGCTGATTCCAAGTGATGTTGAGCACTTTTTCATATGTCTGTTGGCCATTTGGATGTCTTCTTTGGAAAAATGTCTGTTCATGTGTTCTGCCCATTTCTTGATTGGATCATTTGTTCTTTGGGTGTTGAGTTTGATGAGTTCTTTATAGATTTTGGATACTAGCCCTTTATCTGATCTGTCATTTGCAAATATTTTCTCCCATTCTGTCGGTTGTCTTTTGGTTTTGTGGACTGTTTCTTTTGCTGTGCAAAAGCTTTTTATCTTGATGAAATCCCAATAGTTCATTTTTGCCCTGGCTTCCCTTGCCTTTGGCGATGTTTCTAGGAAGAAGTTGCTGTGGCTGAGGTGGAAGAGGTGGCTGCCTGTGTTCTCCTTTAGGATTTTGATGGACTCCTGTCTCAAGTTTAGGTCTTTCAACCATTTGCAGTCTATTTTTGTGTGTGGTGTATGGAAATGGTCCAGTTTCATTCTTCTGCATGTGGCTGTCCAATTTTCCCAACACCATTTGTTGAAGAGACTGTCTTTTTCCATTGGACATTCTTTCCTGCTTTGTCAAAGATGAGTTGACCATAGAGTTGAGGGTCCATTTCTGGGCTCTCTATTGTGTTCCATTCATCTATGTGTCTGTTTTTGTGCCAGTACCATACTGTCTTGATGATGACAGCTATGTAATAGAGCTGGAAGTCGAGAACTGTGACGCCGCCAGCTTTGCTTTTCTTTTTCAAGATTCCTCTGGCTATTCGGGGTCTCTTCTGGTTCCATACAAATTTTAGGGTTATTTGTTCCATTTCTTTGAAAAAGGTGGATGGTATTTTGATGGGGATTGCATTGGATGTGTAGATTGCTCTAGGTAGCACTAGATGTCAGACATCTTCACAATGTTTGTTCTTCCAAACCATGAGCATGGAATGTTTTTCCATTTCCTTGTGTCTTCTTCAATTTCTTCCATGAGTATTTTATACTTTTCTGAGTACAGATCCTTTGCCTCTTTGGTTAAATTTATTCCTAGGTATCTTATGGTTTGGGTGCAATTGTAAATGGGATCGACACCTTGATTTGTGTCTCTTCTGTCTTGTTGTTGGTGTATAGGAATGCCACTGATTTCTGTGCATTTATTTTATATCCTGCTACTTGACTGAATTCCTGTATGAGTTCTAGCAGTTTTGGGGTGGAGACTTTTGGGTTTTCCACATACAGTATCATATCGTCTGCAAAGAGTGAGAGTTTGACTTCCTCTTTGCTGATTTGGATGCCTTGGATTTCTTTTTGTTGTCTGATTGCTGTGGCTAGGACTTCTAATACTATGTTGAATAGCAGTGGTGATAGTGGACATCGCTGCCACGTTCCTGACCTTAGGGGAAAAGCTCTCAGCTTTTCCCCATTGAGAATGATATTCGCTGTAGGTTTTTCATAGATGGCTTTTATGATATTGAGGTATGTACCCTCTATCCCTATACTCTGAAGAGTTTTGATCAAGAAAGGATGCTGTACTTTGTCAAAGGCTTTTTCTGCATCTATTGAGAGGATCATATGGTTCTTGTTCTTTCTTTTGTTAATGTATTGTATCACATTGATTGATTTGCGGATGTTGAACCAGCCTTGCAGCCCAGGGATAAATCCCACTTGGTCATGGTGAATAATCCCTTTAATGTACTGTTGGATCGTATTGGCTAGCATTTTGCTGAGAATTTTTGCATCCATGTTCATCAAGGATATTGGTCTGTAATTCTCCTTTTTGATGGGGTCTTTGTCTGGTTTTGGGATCAAGGTAATGGTGGACTCATAAAATGAGTTTGGAAGTTTTCCTTCCATTTCTATTTTTTGGAACAGTTTCAGGAGAATAGGTATTAATTCTTCTTTAAATGTCTGATAGAATTCCCCTGGGAAGCCATCTGGCCCTGGGCTTTTGTTTGTTGGGAGATTTTTGATGACTGCTTCAATTTCCTTAGTGGTTATAGGTTTGTTCAGGTTTTCTATTTCTTCCTGGTTCAGTTTTGGTAGTTGATAACATCTCTAGGAATGCACCCATTTCCTCCAGGTTATCTAATTTGCTGGCATAGAGTTGCTCATAATATGTTCTTATAATTGTTTGTATTTCTTTGGTGTTGGTTGTGATCTCTCCTCTTTCATTCACGATTTTGTTGATTTGGGTCATTTCTATATTCTTTTTGATAAGTCTGGCCAGGGCTTTATCAATCTTGTTAATTCTTTCAAAGAACCAGCTCCTAGTTTCGTTGATCTGTTCTATTGTTCTTTTGGTTTCTATTTCATTGATTTCTGCTCTGATCTTTATTATTTCTCTTTTCCTGCTGGGTTTAGGCTTTATTTGCTGTTCTTTCTCCAGCTCCTTTAGGTGTAGGGTTAGGTTGTGTATTTGAGACCTTTCTTGTTTCTTGAGAAAGGCTTGTATTGCTATATACTTTCCTCTCAGGACTGCCTTTGCTGTATCCCAAAGATTTTGAACAGTTGTGTTTTCATTTTCATTGGTTTCCATGAAGTTTTTTAATTCTTCTTTAATTTCCTGGTTGACCCATTCATTCTTTAGTAGGATGCCCTTTAGCCTCCATGTATTTGAGTTCTTTCCGACTTTCCTCTTGTGATTGATTTCTAGGTTCAAAGCATTGTGGTTTGAAAATATGCAGGGAATAATCCTAATCCTTTGGTTACAGTTAAGACCTGATTTGTGACCTAGGATGTGATCAATTCTGGAGAATGTTCCATGGGCACTAGACAAGAATGTGTATTCTGTTGCTTTGGGATGGAATGTTCTGAATATGTCTGTAAAGTCCATTTGGTCCAGTGTTTTGTTTAAAGTCTTTATTTCCTTGTTGATCTTTTGCTTAGATGATCTGTCCATTTCAGTTAGAGGGTTGTTAAAATCCCTCACTATTATTGCATTGTTGTCACTGTGTTTCTTTGCTTTTGTTATTAATTGCCTTATATAATTGGCTGCTCCCACGTTAGGGGCATAGATATTTACAATTGTTAGATCTTCTTGTTGGATAGACCCTTTAAGTAGGATATAGTGTCCTTCTTCATCTCTTATTACAGTCTTTGTTTTAAAATCAAATTTGTCTGATAGAAGGATTGCCATCCCAGCTTTCTTTTGGTATCTATTAGCATGATAAATGGTTTTCCACCCCCTCACTTTCTATCTGGGGGTATCTTTGGGTCTAAAATGAGTTTCTTGCAGACAGCATATTGATGGGTCTTGTTTTTAATCCAATCTGATAGCCTGTGTCTTTTGATTGGGGCATTGAGCCCATTTACATTCAGGGTAACTATTGAAAGATATGAATTTAGTGCCATTGTATTGCCTGTAAGGTGACTGTGACTGTATATTGTCAGTGCTCCTTTCTGATCTATGCTGCTTTTAGGCTCTTTTTGCTTAGAGGACCTCTTTCAATATGTCTTGTCTGGCTGGTTTTGTGTTTGCAAATTCCTTTAGTTTTTGTTTGTCCTGGAAACTTTTTATCTCTCCTTCTATTTTCAATGATAGCCTAGCTGGATATAGTATTCTTGACTGCATATTTTTCTCATTTAGTGCTCTGAATATATCATGCCAGTCCTTTCTGGCCGGCCAGGTCTCTGTGGATAGGTCTGTTGCCAATCTAATGTTTCTACCATTGTAGGTTACATATCTCTTCTCCCGAGCTGCTTTCAGGATTTTCTCTTTGTCTCTGAGACTTGTAAGTTTTACTATTAGATGTCAGGGTGTTGACCTATTTTTTGATTTTGAGAGGGGTTCTCTGTGCCTCCTGGATTTTGATGCCTGTTTCCTTCCCCACATTAGGGAAGTTCTCTGCTATTATTTGCTCCAATATATCTTCTGCCCCTCTCTCTCTTTCTTCTTCTTCTGGGATCCCAGTTATTCTAATGTTGTTTCATCTTATCATATCACTTATCTCTCGAATTCTGCCCTCGTGATCCTGTAGTTGTTTCTCTCTCTTTTTCTCAGCCTCTTTATTTTCCATCATTTGGTCTTCTATATTGCTGATTCTTTCTTCTGCCTCATTTATCCTAGCAGTTAGTGACCCCATTTTTGATTGCACCTCATTACTAACCTTTTTGATTTCGACTTGGTTAGATTTTAGTTCTTTTATTTCTCCAGAAAGGGTTTCTCTAATAACTTCCACGCTTTTTTCAAGCCCAGCTAGTATCTTTAAAGTCATGATTCTGAACTCTAGGTCCAACATCGTACTAATGTCCGTATTGAGTAGGTCCCTTGCAGACGGTACTACCTTTTGTTCTTTTTGCTGAGGTGATTTTTTTCGTCTTGTCATTTTGTCCAGAGGAGAACAGATGAATGAGAGACAGAGTACTAACAGGTTAACAACATCTCTAGCAAATATACTGTATACAAATCAGAAAAGACCTGAAACCAGGGGACAAGAAAGGGAAAGAAAGAAGAGAAAATAAAAAAAAAGGAAAAAAAAAAGATAAAAACAAAAACAGAACAAAACAAACAAACAAAAAGAACATGATCAAATATGATCAGGCTAGTGCATAGATCAGTGCCACACACTAGCTTTTGGGCATATTTTGGTCTGTTAGAAGAAAGTGCCTGCTAAAATTTTAAAGTAAGAAAGACTTATATATGTACAAAATAAGGGTTGATACAATGAAGGGATGGCAGATGAGTGTAAAGATGAAAATTATAAAAGATTTTATAGAAGGAATTGATAAGAAGTTGTTTTTAAAAAGAAAGAAGATTTAAAAAGAAAAAGAAAAAAGAAAAAAAGGGAGAGAATGTGATCAGGCAGGAGACTAGAACATAACCATATACGAGGGATTTAGGGTATATTTTTATCTGTTAGAAGAAATTGTATCTCAAAATTTTAAAGAGAGAACAACTTATATATATATATGCTAAAATTAAGGGTAACTACTATGAAGGGATAAAATATGACTCTAAAGATGATAAATAAAAAAATGTATTTTTAAAAAAAGGGATTGATAAGATGTTGTTTGAAAAAGGGAAAAAGAAAAATTTAAAAAAAAGTTAAAAAATTAACTTTGAAAAACTAATGAATTATGGTAAAAAAGCCATGAATTCTATGTGCAGTATTCCCTTAGCGCTGGAGTTCTCCCGTTCTCCTTGATCCGTAAACTTGGTCTTGGCTTGCTGGCTGTTTGTGCTGATCTTCTGGGGGAGGGGCCTGTTGCCGTGGTTCCCAAATGTCTTTGCGGAGGTGGAATTGCCCGCCCTTGTCGGTCCGGGCTAAGCAATCTGCTTGGGTTTGCTCTCAGGAGCTTTTGTTCCCTGCAACCTCTCGGCACAGCTTTGGAGGACCAGGGTGAAAATGGTGGCCTCCCAATCTCCGCCCAGAGGAGCTGAGAACTTGGGGCCCCACTCCTCAGTGCGCCCCCAGAGAAAAGCAGTCACTCCCGTGTCCCCGGTCTCCGGCCGCACTCCGTGCTCACCCGGCCTGTGACCAAGCGTTTCTATCTCTGGCACCCGACCCCGTGTGGAGTCTCCAAACCCAGCAGATACCCGCGGTGCGCTCCCGCGCCGCTCCTCCCGGGGGAGGAAGGGGAGTCTCCCCGGCTCTGCCGCTTGTTGGGTCCCTGCTGGAGGGGCCGTGCCCCGACTGGGCCGCGGATCACAGTTTATGGCCACCCCGAGCTGAGAGCCCGCGCCTCGGCTCTGTCTCTGCAGCCGGCTTCCCCGCTCCGATACCTGGGAGCTCTGCCGCACTCAGGCACCCCTGGTCTTCCTGTGACCCTGAGGGTCCTGAGACCACACTGTCCCGCGAGGGTTCCATCCCCTGCTTAGCCACTGGAGTGATGCCCCTCAGTGGAGCAGACTTCTGAAAGTTCCGATTTTGTGCTCCGCGGCTCTAGCACTTGCCAGAAGCGGCCGACGGAGGCCCCCTCCCCCGCCATCTATCCTCCTGAATATCGCCTCGGATTCACTTCTCCGCACGTCCTACCTTCCAGTAAGTGGTCGCTTTTCTGTTCAGAGTGTTGTTACTCTTCTATCTTCGATCTCCTGTTGAGTTCGTAGGTGTTCAGAATGGTTTGATCCCTATTCAGCTGAATTCCTGAGACCAGACGAAATCCAGGTCTCCTGCTCCTCCGCCATCTTGCTCCGCCCCCATATATTTTTAGATGCATGCATTTTCAGGTGTCAATCTGATAAATCTACTTGTACCAAAAAGTGTGCATTATGGGTTAATAACAGTGTGATTATTAAAATTCACTTCTTAAATGGAATCTTTTATTTATCTATTTGGCTTTCTTTTTGTATGTTTAGATATTGGTAAATATTCAGTCCACTGGTGCTCATGAATTGTGTTTTCTGAGGTAGAAATTAGCATTTTATTTATTTGTTGTTTTGTAAATGTCCAACTAGAAACATAATAAAAGCAGAAATGATGAAAGTAATATCAGTGTGGAATTTACTGATAAGATACAAAAATACCTTCATAAATCTAAAAACAACTCAGCAGAACTTGTTCTAAAATGGGCACAGAAAGATCTGAAAGGTTTGAGGATATTTTTCATACCTTCATACATTTGTAAGAAAGTCCCAGGAAACATAAAACAGGTAAAATTATTAATTTATCACAGATTTTATATCAGATAATATGTAATTCAAAAAATATATGCCCTCTAAATCTACATGTATAGTGAAGAAGCAGGAAGAATAGGCAATGTACCTCATTTCTAAGCCATAAAAGTCTTAGAACTGTGAATTTAAAAAAACTCAATAAAAATACTCAGAAAATTTATAAGATGTGGTCCCTGCCCTTAGCTACTTCTCTTCCATAAAAACTGAAAATAAAACTCATATGCATTTTATTATTCATAAAAACAAGCCATTGTTGACTGCAGAGCAAAAAAGGAGGAGCAAAATACTGTGAGTAAAGCAAGTTAGTTGATCCATGAACTAACCAAAGCAAATGTATCTTCACTTCCATGATTTTCAATACTCATTTCCATTGGATAACAAGATGAATGTTTGTAGGATACTCAGAAAAAGCAACAATAAAATAAACACACAAGCAAACTTCAAGTTCAGGGACTTTCACTATAGCCATTTTATTTGGTGAAAATAATGTGTTGGTATCCAAAGACCTGTTTTTGTTTTTTAAACTATTTGGTAATAATTTCAAATTTAAAGAATAGTTGCAAAATAAAATTAGTACAAAGAACATCCCCATATCTTATACCAAGATGCACTTATTGCTAACATTTTATCTCATTTGTTAATCTAATTTATCAGTCACATTCCAATTATGTCAGATGGCCCAATAATGTCTTTTACAGGAGTTTTTTGTTTTGGGTTTTTTTTTTCCCCTTTCAAAATAGGATCCAGTCTATATTTAACCACATCTCTTCGGCTTTCTTTAATCCAGAATATTTCTACAGCCTTTCTTTGTCTTTTATGACATCAGCATTTTTGAAGAATGTAGCTACCCCTTTTTTTTTGGTGTGTAGTAGAAACACCATGATTTTGTGTTTATCTGATGTTTACTTGTTTTCACATTCTGAGCAGGACTATTGCACAGGTGATATGTCCTCAGGTCATTACATCTGAAGACACATATTACCCATCTGTTCCTTACTGGTGAAATTCATGGGGGTCACTTGAACAATTATCTTTATGTGTAATTACTAATTTTCTCTCTTGTAACTAATACACAGTCACTGGGGAGAGACTTGAGGACCATGAAAATACCCTGCCTCTTATCAAAGAATTTCTCCAGATGTAGCATTCATTGATGATTCTTGCCTGATCCAATCTCTCCTGTGAGAATAGCAAAATGGTGATTTTCCCAAGTCATATGTAGCTAAACATTTACCAGGTGTCCTTCTCTCATTCTGCCTAAGCAAAATCCTTTCTTTCTCATTTGTTGATGTATGTTTATTGCATACATGTATGTACATATTTATTCATTTATATACTAATTATCAATGTGGGCTCGTGATTTTTTTTTTAATTTTTTATTGTTATGTTAATCACCATATATTACATCATTTGTTTTGGTGTAGTGTTCCATGATTCATTGTTTGTTCATAACACCCAGTGCTCCATGCAGAATGTGCCCTCTTTAATACCCATCACCAGGCTAACCCATCCCCCCACCCCCCTCCCCTCTAGAACCCTCAGTTTGTTTTTCAGAGTCCATCATCTCTCATGGTTCCTCTCCCCCTCTGACTTACTCCCCTTCATTCTTCCTCTCCTGCTATCTTCTTTTTCTTTTTTCTTAAAATATGTTGCGTTATTTGTTTCAGAAGTACAGATCTGTGATTCAACAGTCTTGCACAATTCACAGCACTCACCGTAGCACATACCCTTCCCAATGTCTATCACCTAGCCACCCATCCCTCCCACCCCCAACCACTCCAGTAACACTCAGTTTGTTCCTGAGATTAAGAATTCCTCATATCAGTGAGGTCATAGGATACATGTCTTTCTCTGATTGACTTATTTCACTCAGCATAACACCCTCCAGTTCCATGCACGTCGTTGCAAATGGCAAGATCTCATTCCTTTTGATGGCTGCATAATATTCCATTGTGTATATATACCACATCTCCTTTATCCATCCATCTGTCGATGGACATCTTGGCTCTTTCCACAGTTTGGCTATTGTGGACATTGTTGCTATAAACATTGGGGTGCACGTACCCCTTCGGGTCCCTACATTTCTATCTTTGGGGTAAATACCCAGTAGTGCAATTGCTGGATCGAACGGTAGCTCTAATTTCAACTGTTTGAGGAACCTCCATACTGTTTTCCAGAGTGGTTGCACCAGCTTGCATTCCCACCAACAGTGTAGGAGGGTTCCCCTTTCTCCGCATCCCTGTCAACATCTGTCGTTCCCTGACATGTTAATTTTAGCCATTCTGACTGGTGTGAGGTGGTATCTCATTGAGGTTTTGATTTAGATTTCCCTGATGCCGAGCGATGTTGAGCACTTTTTCATGTGTCTGTTGGCCATTTGGATGTCTTCTTTGGAGAAATGTCTGTTCATGTCTTCTGTCCATTTCTTGATTGGATTATTTGTTCTTTGGGTGTTGAGTTTGATAAGTTCTTTATAGATTTTGGATACTAGCCCTTTATCTGATATGTCATTTGCAAATATTTTCTCCCATTCTGTCGGTTGTCTTTTGGTTTTGTGGACTGTTTCTTTTGCTGTGCAAAAGCTTTTTATCTTGATGAAATCCCAATAGTTCATTTTTGCCCTGGCTTCCCGTGCCTTTGGCGATGTTTCTAGGAAGAAGTCGCTACGGCTGAGGTCGAAGAGGTTGCTACCTGTGTTCTCCTTTAGGATTTTGATGGACTCCTGTCTCACGTTTAGGTCTTTCAACCATTTGGAGTCTATTTTTGTGTGTGGTGTAAGGAAATGGTCCAGTTTCATTCTTCTGCATGTGGCTGTCTATTTTCCCAACACCATTTGTTGAAGAGACTGTCTTTTTTCCACTGGACATTCTTTCCTGCTTTGTCAAAGATAAGTTGACCATAGAGTTGAGGGTCCATTTCTGGGCTCTCGATTCTGTTCCATTGATCTATGTGTCTGTTTTTGTGCCAGTACCATACTGTCTTGATGATGACAGCTTTGTAATAGAGCTGGAAGTCCGGAATTGTGATGCCGCCAGCTGTGCTTTTCTTTTTCAAGATTCCTCTGGCTATTCGGGGTCTCTTCTGGTTCCCTACAAATTTTACGATTATTTGTTCCATTTCTTTGAAAAAAGTGGATGGTATTTTGATGGGGATTGCATTGAATGTGTGGATTGCTCTAGGGAGCATTGACATCTTCACAATGTTGGTTCTCCTAATCCATGAGCATGGAACGTTTTTCCATTTCTTTGTGTCTTCTTCAATTTCTTCCATGAGTATTTTATAGTTTTCTGAGTACAGATCCTTTGCCTCTTTGGTTAAATTTATTCCTAGGTATCTTACGGTTTTGGGTGCAATTGTAAATGAGATCGACTCCTTGATTTGTCTCTCTTCTGTCTTGTTGTTGGTGTATAGGAATGCCACTGTTTCTGTGCACTGATTTTATAGCCTGCTACTTGACTGAATTCCTGTATGAGTTCTAGCAGTTTTGGGGTGGAGTCTTTGGGTTTTCCACATAAAGTATCATATCATCTGCAAAGAGTGAGAGTTTGACTTCCTCTTTGCCAATTTGGATGCCTTTGATTTCTTTTTGTTGTCTGATTGCTGTGGCTAGGACTTCCAATACTATGTTGAATAGCAGTGGTGAGAGTGGACATCCCTGCCGCGTTCCTGACCTTAGGGGGAAAGCTCTCAGCTTTTCCCCATTGAGAATGATATTCGCTGTAGGTTTTTTGTAGATGGCTTTTATGATATTGAGGTATGTACCCTCTATCCCTATACTCTGAAGAGTTTTGATCAAGAAAGGATGCTGTACTTTGTCAAATGCTTTTTCTGCATCTATTGAGAGGATCATATGATTCTTGTTCTTTCTTTTGTTAGTGTATTGTATCACGTTGATTGATTTGCGGATGTTGAACCAGCCTTGCAACCCAGGGATAAAGCCCACTTGGTCGTGGTGAATAATCCTTTTAATGTACTGTTGGATCGTATTGGCTAGTATTTTGGCGAGAATTTTTGCATCCACGTTCATCAAGGATATTGGTCTGTAATTCTCCTTTTTGATGGGGTCTTTGTCTGGTTTGGGGATCAAGGTAATGGTGGACTCATAAAATGAATTTGGAAGTTTTCCTTCCATTTCTATTTTTTGGAACAGTTTCAGGAGAATAGGTATTAATTCTTCTTTAAATGCCTGGTAGAATTCCCCTGGGAAGCCATCTGGCCCTGGGCTTTTGTTTGTTGGGAGATTTTTGATGACTGCTTCAATTTCCTTAGTGGTTATAAGTCTGTTCAGGTTTTCTATTTCTTCCTGGTTCAGTTTTGTTAGTTGATACATCTCTAGGAATGCACCCATTTCTTCCAGATTATCTAATTTGCTGGCATAGAGTTGCTCATAATATGTTCTTATAATTGTTTGTATTTCTTTGGTGTTGGTTGTGATCTCTCCTCTTTCATTCATGATTTTGTTGATTTGGGTCATTTCTCTTTTCTCTTTGATCAGTCTGGCCAGGGGTTTATCAATCTTGTTATTTCTTTCAAAGAACCAGCTCCTAGTTTCTTTGATCTGTTCTACTGTTCTTTGGGTTTCTAGTTCATTGTTTTCTGCTCTGATCTTTAGTATTTCTCTTCTCCTGCTGGGTTTAGGCTTTATTTGCTGTTCTTTCTCCAGCTCCTTTAGGTGTAGGGTTAGGTTGTGTATTTGAGACCTTTCTTGTTTCTTGAGAAAGGCTTGTATTGCTATATACTTTCCTCTCAGGACTGCCTTTGCTGTATCCCAAAGATTTTGGACAGTTGTGTTTTCATTTTCATTGGTTTCCATGAAGTTTTTTAATTCTTCTTTAATTTCCTGGTTGACCCATTCATTCTTTAGTAGGATGCTCTTTAGCCTCCATGTATTTGAGTTCTTTCCGACTTTCCTCTTGTGATTGAGTTCTAGTTTCAAAGCACTGTGTTCTGAAAATATGCAGGGAATCATCCCAATCCTTTGGTACCGGTTGAGACCTGATTTGTGACCTAGGATGTGATCAATTCTGGAGAATGTTCCATGGGCACTAGACAAGAATGTGTATTCTGTTGCTTTGGGATGGAATGTTCTGAATATGTCTGTAAAGTCCATTTGGTCCAGTGTGTCATTTAAAGTCTTTATTTCCTTGTTGATCTTTTGCTTAGATGATCTGTCCATTTCAGTCAGGGGGGTGTTAAAGTCCCCCACTATTATTGTATTGATGCCCATGTGTTTCTTTCTTTTTGTTATTAATTGCCTTATATAATTGGCTGCTCCCATGTTCGGGGCATAGATATTTACAATTGTTAGATCTTCTTGTTGGATAGACCCTTTAAGTAGGATATAGTGTCCTTCCTCATCTCTTATTACAGTCTTTGTTTTAAAATCTAGTTTGTTTTAAAATCTAGATATAAGGATTGCCACCCCAGCTTTCTTTTGGTGTCCATTAGCATGGTAAATGGTTTTCCCCCCCTCACTTTCAATCTGGGGGTGTCTTTGGGTCTAAAATGAGTCTCTTGCAGACAGCATATTGATGGGTCTTGTTTTTTAATCCAATCTGATAGCCTGTGTCTTTTGATTGGGGCATTGAGCCCATTTACATTCAGGGTAAGTATTGAAAGGTATGAATTTAGTGCCATTGTATTGCCTGTAAGGTAACTGTTATTGTATGTTGTTTGTGTTCCTTTCTGATCTTTGCTGCTTTTAGGCTCTCTCTTTGCTTAGAGGACCCCTTTCAATATTTCTTGGAGGGCTGGTTTCGTGTTTGCAAATTCCTTTAGTTTTTGTTTGTCCTGGAAGCTTTTTATCTCTCCTTCTATTTTCAATGACAGCCTAGCTGGATATAGTATTCTTGGCTGCATATTTTTCTCGTTTAGTGCTCTGAAGATATCTTGCCAGTCCTTTCTGGCTTGCCAGGTCTCTGTGGATAGGTCTGTTGCCAATCTAATATTTTTACCATTGTAGGTTACATATCTCTTCTCCCGAGCTGCTTTCAGTATTTTCTCTTTGTCTCTGAGACTCGTACGTTTTACTCTTAGATGTCGGGGTGTTGACCTATTTTTATTGATTTTGAGAGGGGTTCTCTGTGCCTCCTGGATTTTGATGCCTGTTTCCTTCCCCACATTAGGGAAGTTCTCCGCTATAATTTGCTCCAATATACCTTCTGCCCCTCTCTCTCTTTCTTCTTCTTCTGGGATCCCAATTATTCTAATGTTGTTTCGTCTTATCGTATCACTTACCTCTCGAATTCTGCCCTCGTGATCCTGTAGTTGTTTCTCCCTCTTTTTCTCAGGCTCTTTATTTTCCATCATTTGGTCTTCTATATCACTGATTCTCTCTTCTGCCTCATTTAGCCTAGCAGTTAGTGCCCCCATTGTTGATTACACCTCATCAATAGCCTTTTTGATTTTGACTTGGTTAGATTTTAGTTCTTTTATTTCTCCAGAAAGGGTTTCTCTAATAACTTCCACGCTTTTTTCAAGCCCAGCTAGTATCTTTAAAGTCATGATTCTGAACTCTAGGTCCGACATCGTACTAATGTCCCTATTGAGTAGGTCCCTGGCCGACGGTACTACCTCTTGTTCTTTTTGCTGAGGTGATTTTTTTCGTCTTGTCATTTTGTCCAGAGGAGAATAGATGAATAAGAGAACAAAATGCTAACAGGTTTACAACGTCCCCAGCAAATATACTGTATACAAATCAGAAAAGACCGGAAACCAGGGGAAAAGAAAGGGAAAGAAAGAAAATAGAAAGAGAAAAGAAAAAAAGAAAAAAAAGATAAAAACAAAAGCAGAACAATACAAAAAAAGCAGAATGTGATCAAATATGATCAGGCTAGTGCATAGATCAGTGCCACACACTAGATTTTGGGTGTATTTTGGTCTGTTAGAAAAAAGTGCCACCTAAAATTTTAAAGGAAGAAAGACATATATGTACAAAATAAGGTTTGATACAATGAAGGGACAGAAGATGAATGTAAAGATGAAAATTATAAAAGATTTTATAAAAGGACTTGATAAGATAAGAAGTTGTTTGAAAAAAGAAAGAAGATTTAAAAAAGAAAAAGAAAAAAGGGAGAGAATGTGATCAGGCAGGAGATTAGAACAGAGCCATACACTAGTGATTTAGGGTATATTTTGATCTGTTAGAAGAGAGTGTATCTCAAAATTTTATAGAGAGAACAACTTATATATATGCCAAAAATAAGGGTAACTACTATGAAGGGATAAAATATGACTCTAAAAATGAAAAATAAAAAATGTTTGTTTTTTTTTTAAAAAGAGATTGATAAGATGTTGGTTGAAAAAGGGAAAAAGAAAAAAAAACAGTTAACAAAAATTAACTTTGATGAACTAATAAATCATGGTAAAAAAAAAGCCATGAATTCTATGTGCAGTATTCCCTTAGCGCTGGAATTCTCCCGTTCTCCTTGATCGGTAAACTTGGTCTTGGCTTGCTGGCTGTTCGGGCTGATCTTCTGGGGGAGGGGCCTGTTGCCATGGTTCCCAAATGTCTTTGCCGGAGGCGGAATTGCCCCGCCCTTGTCGGTCCGGGCTAAGCAAGCTGCTCAGGTTTGATCTCAGGAGCTTTTGTTCCCTGCAAGCTCTCCGTACAGCCTTGGAGGATCAGTGCAAAAATGGTGGCCTCCCAATCTCCACCTGGAAGAGCTGAGAACTCGGGGCCCCGCTCCTCAGTGCGCCCCCAGAGAAAAGCAGTCACTCCCGTCACCCCGGTCTCCGGCCTCACTCCGTGCTCACCCGGCCTGTGACCAAGTGTTGCTATCTCTGGCACCCGACCCTGTGTGGAGTCTCCAAACCCAGCAGATCCTTGCGGTGCGCTCCCGCGCCGCTCTTCCTGGGGGAGGAAGGGGAGTCTCCCCAGCTCTGCCACTTGTTGGGTCCCTGCTGGAGGAGCAGTGGCCCAACTGGGCTGCGGATCCCAGTTTATGGCCACCCCAAGCTGAGAGCCTCAGCTCCGTCTCTGCAGCCGGCTTCCCCGCTCCGATACCTGGGAGCTCTGCCGCACTCAGGCACCCCCGGTCTTTCTGTGACCCTGAGGGTCCTGAGACCACACTGTCCCGGGAGGATTCCACCCCCTGCTTAGCCACTGCAGCGACGTCCCTCAGCGGAGCCGACTTCTAAAAGTTCCGATTTTGTGCTCCGCGGCTCTATCACTTGCCAGAAGCGGCTGACGGAGGCCCCCTCCCCCGCCGTTTATCCTCCCGAATATCGCCTCGGATTCACTTCTCCGCGCGTCCTACCTTCCAGTAAGTGGTCGCTTCTCTGTTCAGAGAGTTGTTGCTACTCTCCTCTTTGATCTCCTGTTGAGTTCGTAGGTGTTCAGAATGGTTTGATCCCTATTCAGCTGAATTCCTGAGACCAGACGAAATCTAGGTCTCCTACTCCTCTGCCATCTTGCTCCGCCCCCTGGGCTCGTGAATTTCTATCTTTTTAGTAGTTTATAATTCATTACAATACTTCATATTTATAACGATCCCAATTCTGACCAGTGGGAACTCATTTGAGCTGATGTAGATTCACAACCCACTTGGAGGCTTTCCTGGTGTAATCTGAAATCTGCCCCCCTACACAGGGTAGGGAGAGCTAGAGAGGCAAGCTATTCCATGTTGGTAGGTGGTGGTTTTAATAATAGCAAAGGAAACTTACATAAGAGACTTGCCTTGGTTGGCAGCAAGGCAAGTGGATCCCTGTACTGCTCTTCAAATCTTAAAGTTTATAAAGGGGACCTAATTGCTCAGTCCCGTATACTGTGCAGATGTTTTGAGCAGCACATCACTATCTCAAGATTATGTGTTTGGAGTAGCCTGTGGGAGCAGGAATGGCAAGTGAAACCCACAGTCTAAGAACAGGGGTGGAGGTGAGGAGCCTCCCAGGGCCCGGGTCCAGTTCACAGGTCAATTGATGGTCATGTTTTCCTTCCTTCCTTCCTTCCTTCCTTCCTTCCTTCCTTCCTTCCTTCCTTCCTTCCTTCCTTCCTTCTTTCCTTCCTTTCTCTCTCTCTCTCTCTCTCTTTCTTTCTTTCTTTCTGGTGGTCATGTCTTTTCTTTTTTTTAGATTTACTTATTTATTTGAGAGAGAGAGAGAGAGAGAGAGTGAGCACGAGCAGGGGGAGGGGCAGAGGGAGAGGGAGAAAAGAGATCTCAAACAAGCTCCAAGCCCAGCATGAAGCCCAACACAGGGCTTGATCTCACGACCCTGAGATCATGATCTGAGCTGAAACCAAGAGTAGGACACTTAACTGACTGCACCACCCAAGTGCCCTGGTCATGCCTTTCTTGATCATGTTCCTCAACAGCAGGTATGTGTGAATGTGTGTGGGGGTGTGTGTAATGACCACACTACACCTGCACCTTCTTTTTTTTTTTGCGCTTCTTTACTTTCTGGAACAAGATGGTGTCAGGTTCACCGAGTAACTACTCTTCCTCAACCTTGGAATTAACCACTATCTGAGGAATCCTATTTCAAAGATTTACTTTAGAGATCAGTTTGATCATTCAGACTGGCTCTCGTCAACATTTTGTGACTCTGCTCAAGTGAAGCAATAGGTGTTGCAGAGATGATGAATATTAATTGTGCATGTATTTACTACTTTCCGGGCACTGCTACTGGCTTTATATATATTAATTCAAATATATAACATTAACCTACAAAGTAAGTGTTGCTATCTCCACTTTAAATGATAAAATGATACCCTCTCCAGTTAGGTAATTTGTCCAAGGTCATTTAAAAAGTAATTGCCAGAGCCAGTTTTGAATTTAGTTTTGTTGATCAGCAAATCAGGTACTCAGTTCTAGTGCTACGGTAACAATATGCATTAATTGAAGCAGAGTATAACCTAAAAGTAAAATTTAAGAGGATAAGGCTCACAGGTTGTCTGGAATTTATTGTGTTATGCATTTTTCTAAGTAGTCTGCGAGTTGTTCATAAAATATTCAATAGAGTTGCAGTTATGAGTTTTTTTCTTTAAGCATATAGAAGACACAAATAGTTTAAAGTACTTTTTCAATGATAATTGCTAGAAAGAAAGAATGAGGTCAAGTTAGAAAGATCTTATCTAGAAGACAACTAGTCAGGGTACACTTCTCTGTATACCTCATCTGCTTAAGCTCTGTCCACACAAAACTCACTGGAACTTTTCAGCATGTTTTCCAGTTTTATGGTTTCTCTCACCTCTCGTGAGTTGACAATGACTTGCTCCGACATGTTCTCCTCTACACCAATCTATCATGCCAGTGTTATCTGTTTTTTTTTTCTTTTATCTTTTCTTTGTTTTTATTGAAAATGAAGCTTTGATCACGTAACTCCTTCCTTCAAACTGTGTACTACAGAATAGTAGGGCTGAAGAGTCTCAGCTAACAGAATCCTGGGCACACTTTCCCCAAGTTCAACTAGGTAGCTTTGCTTTTATCTGATGCACCTGCTGGTAATTACAAATAAACCTCATGATAAAGTAAACCCTGGGCATGGTACAAAAAAACATATATTTTGGTCCATATTTGCTGAAATAGGGAGAACCAGGCCACTGCTGTCGGCTTTAGTCTCTTCAGTGTACAGTGGGTGTGCTGAAATTTCCCCCGTTTATGTCACAGAGGTTTTGATGTGAAGAATGGGTTAATTTATGTGAGGAAGTTTTGGAAACTGTGAATTTCTATGCAAATGTATTCTATTTGTTTTGTGGAATTGTCATTATTAATCTCCAGAGCTGGAGAAAAAGTCTCATCAAATTAATACACATATGAATCATTGCAGAGCATTTACAAATGTTGTATCTGAAAATGAACACTTTCATACACTGCTAGAGAAATCTTTTTATGTATACCCTCAAAGGCTACCCAATACTATATTGCCAAAACAATTTGATAAATACATTATTAGGGAATGATAATATTTTGTTCTTATGCCTGAAAACAAATTGTCTCATATACCAGCTGTTGGCAAGGAATACCAGAAACAGGTTTCACACACGTTCTGTTTATGGAGGGCCCCCCTGCAACACTTAATGATGATGAATTGCTCCCAACTGGGCAAATAAAAATGGTGATTGTACACAATTTGATGGATAGAACCTCTGATGATCTGATGATCTGCCGGAAGCTATTGCTAAAATTGCACTTAACACACTAAAAGGAAATTTACTTTTGTCACCACAGAAAATCCATGCCTTATAAAAGACACCTTCACGTAGAAAAAGCTTGAGAAACAAGCAGTCTGTATATATGACAAAACAAGGGTTGAGGTATTGAAATGAAATGCAGCATGTAACAGGCTCAGTAGGGCAATATGGGGGGGTAAAGACCAAGTATTTAGTGGGGAGGCAGTGAAGTCCAGGTGCTAGGGTTTATTTGCAGAGAAATAAGGTAGAACATTGTCCTTTTTGGACAGTAAATAGTTAAAATTCACATGAGGTTAATTAGCTCTAGAATGAGGAAAGCAGGAGGAAAGAATCTGGGGTATATAGGCCGAAGTTCCGGCCACAGTCTGTCGAGCCTTCTGGAACAAAAAGACCAGGTTGAGAGCCTAAGTAAGAAATGAGAATCCAACAGTGGGGATTTTGTGTTATAGCACAGATCACTCACAGCAAGCATGGACTTTGATACTAAAATAACCATCTTCTGAGTCAGCTTTAAAAAACTCCCTTGTTCCCAAGATAACACTTTTGTCTAAAAGTAGGGGCAGTTTAATACTCAAAGGATTGTGTAAGATCAAAATAAATTAAATATAATGCAGGAATTCATCAGAATCACTCCTCAGATTTCCTCAATAAAGCGCCTGTGCTGCAAGAATTCAGCTCTAACTCCTAAATATGTAACGTGGCTTGATACAATTGCAGAGCTGTGAAGAAGACTCTTGAACAGTTTTAAGTGTCCCGAGAAATGAGAAATGTTGAGAAACATTATACATACGTCCACGTATGTAACTCTTTTACTGTTTACAACCATGCTGTGAGGACTCTCCTCCTTCATTGGGGGGAGGGAGGTTTGGCTATGTTGAGGCCACTTGCTGAAGGTTCAACACCAAAGAAGAATGAAGCCAGAGTTTTCCACTATGTTCACAACAGTTATTTTTCCCATCTACTCACTAAGGATGTCGTCAAAATAGGAATCTCAGATACTGATAGGAGTTCATTTGCTCCAATAGCTGCTTATGATATTTGAAACTAGACTCTGGAACATCCAGGAAAAATTTGAAAATGTCCACATTATCTATTAAATTGTATAAAAAATATTCAAATCCTTCAGTCATGGCAGGGTGTGTTTTATATTTTATTTATTCTGGTCAATATGTTGTGATCATATTTTCTTTGGCATTAACTTGAAATCATGAAACGAATTCTAAATTTGAAAAAAAATAGATAATTTATATGGGCTATCTGTATATGAGTTATGTCATGTGTTTTTTACCAAAAAAAAAAAAAAGATTTTGAGGTACCAGCCAGAACCAATCAATAAGAATCTATGACAACAAACCCCAGATGTATTCAATTTTTCAAGACCTGTGCAGGTGATTGTAATACACTAAGTTTGAGAACGACTTGTTCTCTGAGATCACCTGACAGTAGAGTGCTAAGTGCGTGGGTTAGGGGAGCCGGACGTGCAGAATCACAAAGGGTTGGAAAGAGTTTGTTGCATCAATTCAGGTGAGTACTAAAAATTGCAATTATCAATAGTTTTGGATCAAATGCAGAGAACGGAGGGAGGGAGATGGTGTTACTGGAGAGGGAAGAGTATATTTATGATAACTCCCAGATTTCTCTAACAATCTGGAGGTTATCCAGGGTCATTCAGGAAGATGGCCATGTTTGAGGAAGTGGGGACAGAAGCAGATTGCCCAAGGAACAAATAAAGCTTAACATTCTCTGCCCTTTCAAATCTTATGTGAGTATATGGCAATATTCTTATAAGTGTTCTACAAGTAAGATTTAATTTTTCATGTTTTTAAAGAAGATTCTCAAAATTTTATGTTTAGCTGCCCCACAAACAGATTCACCCTAGAATTGGGAAGCATTGGTGTTGGACTTATATAGCACCCAAGCGACTTCCAACTAGGGTTGTCTTATAGGAAATATTGCATGCTTCTCTAAAATTTAAAATTGTAATAATTTCTTACAATCTAGCTATTCAGAAATAAGCAATATACAAACATAAAAACACAGCTGTACTTTGCTCCAAGATATTGGGCAGCATATTATGCAATGTGTCTTATGTGGCTATTCAGAAATTCTTCCTAGAATTATCTGTCAAGAAACTGATATATTCAGAAAAACCTATTTTCTGTATCAGTGAAGGAGTATTAAATAAACTAGTTTTTTTTTCCCTTTTGTCTGTTACTATGCCTCAAATTACTAAGCTCTAAGTTGCAGAAATTATTTAACTTATGGTAGTTGGTACATTTTAGTATATTTTAATATTTCATGATTTTAGTATATTTTTGGCCCTTTTAATGTTACTTTAATTTTCTGCTGAAGCATTATTTTTATTTTTTAAAATATTTATGTATTTGAGAGAGAACATATGTGCATGAGCAGGGGGACAGGCAAAGAGAGGGAATCTGAAGCTGACTCCACTCTGAGCACAGAGGCTGATGTGGGGTTTGATCTCATGACTCTGAGATCATGCCCTGGGCTGAAACCAAGAGCTGGACGTTTAAGTGATTGAATCACCCGGGCACCCCTGTCGAAGCATTATATATATATAAATTATATATGTACATACTCATACATACTTTTTATACATATTCCAAACCAATTTTTAAATCTTATATGTTTTTAAATCCAAATGGAAAATCCTCATAAAAACATTTATCTCAGTTATTATGATCCTCTCTTAATTACTTAAAAAAGTATGCTCAGTACATAAATCTTTAGGAGACTAAAACTATGTGATCTCCAATTTACCACACATTTTGCACTTGTTACTTTATTTAAAAGTATCTAATTTGGTTGCCTAATGAATGCCCGTTTATAATCTTATCACCTTGACAAAGCATAAACACTTAAAGCTCGAAATACTCACCAAGTCTAATTTTGGGTAAAGGCAACTTCCTTCTAGACTATCTTCTTGGAAATATAGTGGGCAATATTAACATCACAAATAAAAGTATCTGGGAAATGAGAAGGATCTAGAAGACGGTGTGCACTTTTTTCCTGAGGCATATTCATAACACTAAAAATCATTAATCTTGTAAATCTGTTTTAAGAAAAATAGCCAGCTTTTGCTAACTGCACACATCGTAGAAATGAATGTTGACCACCAGACAGAAGACTATTGCTGCTGCCTAGGAAGCAGATGGTGGATAGTAGTCATTTCATTAAATACTTGACCATTTTGATGTCCATGTCAACATATATTTAACAACCATGCTTCTAAATGGTTCTTCTGACATTGTACAACCCATACCTCAACAAGTTGGTTGCTTGTTTGTTTTGTCAGAAGGGCCCACTCCCAGGTGGTTTTCACTGTAGAGGTTCTGTGTCCTAATCTTGCAGGGAACGCAAGGTCCACCCAAGCCCATAATACTGAGTGTGAAGATGCTTAAGCAGAAAGCAGCTTGGCAGTCAGGTCCAATCTGACAAAAACTAATATGCCGAAGCCAGAAGTAGAAAGTTGTAGGGGAATAGATTTCATGTGTGCTGTATACATCATCATTCGTAAGCAGCAGGACAACAGTCCGAGGCGATCATTCCAGATTTGATCCTGCAGAAGTGCTACGTGTATTCCTATCGCAGTCTGGTGCAAAGAGCAAAGAGTCCCATTAACTCAAACGTAATGTGCACCACGCAGAAATTCCAAACCAAAAGATGCCCATTACTGGTCTTTTGTTGTTTAACATTTTTTCCGATCACCTATAATTCTCTCTAAGGGATCAAAAGTCTAAGTTTGTTTCTCTCTGTTAAATGAAGGATACCATTACTGTTTTTTTTTTTTTAAGATTTTATTTATTTATTTGAGAGAGAATGAGAGCACGAGAGGGAGGAGGGTCAGAGGGAGAAGCAGACTCCCCGCTGAGCAGGGAGCCTGATGTGGGACTTGATCCCGGGACTCCAGGATCATGACCTGAGCCGAAGGCAGTCGCTTAACCAACTGAGCCACCCAGGAGCCCAGGATACCATTACTGTTAAGAGAAGACAAGCCTAGGAACTTTTGCTTTCCTATCATCCCTGAGTGACTTTATCAGGCCTCTCTCATAAACTCTGCACATGACCTAGGAGGGGGAGAGAAAAGGGTAAATAGGAAATCGCACCAAAATGTGCCAAGTGCTGCAGTGAGCAATGAGAACACCAGGCCAGCTTTGGGTGGAAGAAAGATCCACAGAGGTTCATCTCCTTGGAGATGAAGAGTCAACATGGGGAAGAGCTAGAGTACTGGGGTATACCATACATTAAAACCACAGAGTGTCATCAGCCTGATAAGGCTCTTTCATGAAAATGAGTTTGAGACACCTAACTGGATGTTCACATGTCACTCTAGTTTTCTTCCATTTAACAACCGGACATCGGCAAGTACAGTATAAAGCAGGGATTTCAAGTCGGAACTAATTTAGAAGTATAGATTGGACATTTAATAACTTTGGAAATATATTCAAATTATTCACCTCCCTCATCTTTAATTTTCTAATAAACAAAATTGGAATAATAATGGTTTCATCATTATTTTGGTGTAAAATTACATGCAATATATCTAATATAGGGTGACCACAAGTTTGGTGCATTAAAAATATACTTCCCTTAATTTATTAGACATTAATTGCAACAGACTTTAAAAAGCAAAAGAAGAAAAATTTGATAAAAATAGGGTATTGTCTGAATAAGATAATATGAATTATTTGCATATATATGTACATATGTGTATGTTTATGTTTCTGATAGAAATTATGTTAAATAACTTTATATTCCAGAGTGCCTGGGGAGTTCAGCTGGTTAAGTGTCTGACTCTTGATTTTGGCTCAGGTCATGATCTCAGGGTCGAGAGATCAAGCCCCACCTCAGGCTTGGCACTCAGTGTGGAGTCAGCTTGTCTCCTTTTGCTTCTCCCCCTGCTCATGCTCTCCCTCTCTCAATTAAAAAAATGAATAAAATCTTTAAAAAAATTAAAAAGTAACTTTATATTCCTTACTCAGTAGAAACTACCCTCATCCTTTTTAACATTAGCCCCTGCCTCTGTGTGCTTTCATACCGAGTGATTTTATAATATTTCGTTGGGTATATGTAAACATTTTTATGATAATTTTTAAGTTGTATATTAGATCTGTTTGCCGATATCCCATTGTTTATATGGTGGCAGCTACATAAAAAATAAGTAAACTAGTCATGAAAAGGGTGCTATAATTAACAATGATGAGAGACAATATTTCATGTGTAATAGTTATTTCCCCATGGGAGCATTGGTCTATACAAGGATGCATTTATTTTTGTGTACCACATAAGAGATAATATCTGGAAATTCTGGTGCTGAAATGGATGCCATGATTTTTAGCTTTGGCAGTCTTTTCTGACCACTCTGAACAAAAATGGGCCATCTGCCTTGGCTTGTTAATGTATAGTCATCTCACTGATTTTTTTTCAGGCACACATGCTTTCAATTACAATTTATCCTCAAATTGTAGGGCCCCTCTTTGGGTAGTTTCTGTTGCTACTATTCAGCCCCTCTATCAATGTTGTAATAACCTTTTCATGTAATGATCTTTTTTGAGAAATCATCAATACAACAAGTTTGATCTTAATAATACAGGGCTTTAGAGTGTATATAAGGTATTTTACCATGTATTTATGTACCTAAATAAAAACATCTGAAAAACTTTTAAGTACTAGAAGATACTAGGAGATTTGTGTTGCATTGTACAAGTAGACATTTAATTATGTAATGTTGTCAAGCCAAAGTCAACTATGTAGGGGTAAGCTGACTTAAAAGGCTATTTTTGGTGGATATTAAAGTCAGTTTGTGGGGTGTGCCTGGGTGGCTCAGTTGGTTAAGTGTCTAGCTCTTGATTTTGGTTGTCATGATCTCAGGGTCATAAGATCAAGTCCCAAATTGGGCTCTCTCTCACTAAGTGTGGAGCCTGCTTATGATTCTCTCTCCCTCTCCCTGACCCCACTGCTTGTGCATGCTCTCTCTCTTGAAAATAAATAAATAAGTCAGTCAGTCAGTCAGTTTGTGAAATCTAAAATGTCTAAGAAAATTTTCAAATCTTAGCTAAATAACCTGACTTTTTAAGTTAAAGAGTAAAAATAATAAAAAGAAAATATGTATTAAACAGTCTGATAAAAATACTGAACACTTGCATTCCTCAAATGAAAAGTTCTGCTTTGTGCTCATCACTCATATATATTGAGTTTAGATAAAAAAGCAATTCTATCAGCTTGGTTTGAATTACTGGTAAAATCAATGAAGTATTAAGAGTGATACAATTTATTGAGTGTTCAATCTGTTTCAGGCACTGTACCACATGTTTGATACACAGTAACTGACTGGTTTACACCTCAAAACAACCTTATGATTTGGGTATTTTGTGTTCCATATTTTACAGATAGGGCATATGAGTTTTAGAATTAGATAACTTTCCTAATATCATATTGCTTATATTGTGGTAACGACAGACTCTGGGGTATGGTCATGAGATTTTGTGGCTGAAGTGAGCATTTGTCCAGGGTCAGAAATCTTTGGCTTATCACTATTTGCTGGATTGGTCACATAGATAGTGGGGGTGGTTCAAAGTGGTATCAGAACATGCGGTGGGCGGGACTTTAGGGAAGCAGGTGGTCAGCGACCAAGAGTGAGTGGCCAAAATGAGTTCTGATCACAACAGAGACTTTTACCTGCATGGCAGAACACTCAGATGAGAAAGGTATGGGGCAGAAGAGTAGAAGATTAAAGAATGGTCTAGGTTTCTAGAAGAATGCCATTGCCTTTCCCCTGCCTCTGTGTCTTATGAAGTAGAGGAGCAAATAGCTTCATGATAGGAAAGCGGTGTCCTTGGATAAGGATCTGATTTCATTTAAGGCCAGGGTTTAGAGGGAGTATTCTGTGAAAAAGCTCCAGTTGTAGACTTTTTAAAAAATTTCTATTGTTATATGCAAACAATGAATCATGGAACACTATATCAAAAACTAATGATGTAATGTATGGTGATTAACATAACATAATAAAAAATAATAAAAAAATAAAATTTCTAATGCAAGGAGAATTTTAGCAAGTTCCATAGAGAATTTTGCAAAAGAATTTTGTGAAGGAGGTGTGAAAATTAATGGGGATGAATACCTGAGTAAATACTCCTCTAAATAGTCTTGAATTATAGGCAGTGCCAAAATAAAAGTGAGGAAGTGTACCTTTTATCTCAAATTCCATGATATAATCTTACTTGACTCTTCACTCATAAAAGATCTCTAGGGATTTGTGAATTTATACTGTTTAGTATCTGATTCACTCATTTGGCTTTTAATGACAGAATCATAATAATTTAGGAATCAGAAAGATGTAAGTGTAAATTTTCCAATATGGACATAGAGGTTATACTCTTAAAAAAAAAAAAACTTGTGTATTAAATTGGATCTGATTAACCAGTACTTTCTTTAAATTTATAATAAAACTAAATTTTTATTTTTCAAGCATAACTCAAATATGGTAAATGTTTCCGTTCATCTAACTGTCATGATCTAAATGTTTCATTTTCTTTTGTTAAAGTATCAAGTTAAAGTTGCTTTTTGCTTGTGTCCTAATCGTTAAGCATAAATATGTCCTCATAATGTACCTTGAACACTCAATGTTAATCATATTATATGGAAAAATAACAAAAATACTAATTCCCCAAATTCTTCTATAATATCAACAGTCAATCCAGCTGAGTGCTATCACAGAAAATATATCAGGAAAATTCCAGAAAGCTCAGGTTTGAGCAACTCTATCTTTTTCTGGGCCTAATCCTTGTTTTAACTTATATAAATATATAAAGAATATTTTTTAATGGCTTATTTATTTTAGAGAGCGAGAGAGCGCTAGTGAGCAAGGGGCAGGAGAGGGAAAGGAAGAGAGAGAATCTTAAACAGACTCCATGCTGAGCGCAGAGCCCAATGTGGGGCTTGATCTCATGACTCTGAGATCATGACCTGAGCAGAAACCAAGAGTCAGGAGGTTAACCCACTGTGTCACCCAGCCGCCCCTAGAGAAAGTGTTCTAACACAACCTGAGTGACCGCAAACCCATTTTCTGTATCCATCCCATAGGAGAAAAAAGTGAATCTAAGGAACAGTGGCATCTCATCCAAAAAATAGATTATTTCCAACACTTCATTATGAAAAAATTTCAAACATATAGCAAAATGAAAAACTTTTACAATGAAGTCATCACCTAGATCCCCAAATTTTCCAATAAATGCTTGATCAAATATCCATTTATCCATTCCCCTATCCAATTACTAATCCGTCTTATATTTGGTGCACTTCAAAGTAAATTGTAGACTTCAGTAAACTTCGCCCCCAAATTTCTCAGCATGTGTGTAATTAAAGTTCCTTGGCTCATATTAAAGCTATTTCTGAGCCAAAGCCCTGTGTGTGTGTGTGTGTGTGTATTCCAAAAATTTTTCGTTTTTAGGATACCTAGCACAGTACTGGATACTTCACTTAATGATATCATACAGCACATGTATAAAACAGCTTGCATTACCTTCTAAAAATTAATCTGAACAGAGCATTTGGTTACTAAGTTCCCTCAAAATCTTTGTTTTTAAATTAAACTTATTTTTATTGCCTTGCATGAGGGCTCATATTTTAATCGGATTTTATAATTAAAGAATATCAGCTGTAGGCTGGATCTTCTCATGTGTTTTCGTTTCTGATGGTACTTTCCTTTCATTCTGTTATACACCCACCCTGCCCTCAAATTAATAGCATCTGAAGACAGCAGCCTGAGTGTTAAGACAGGAGTGCGTGAGAAGTATCAGCAAATACAGTGGCCCCTCTGTGACATGGCCTAATATGGTATAGACTCAGTTCCTCATCCTATGAGAGAGGATGATTTATTTTTTCCAATCAAGGTTGTCTTTAATTTAAAAATCCATTAATGCTCTAATTAATCAAAGGGATACTGGTTTGAATAATTTACGTAGTAATGCAAAGGCATGGGGACAGTAAAATGTTAAATTCTATGTTCGCCAAGGAGACTGAAGTAGCTGAGAGGCTGAATTTCATGAGCTGACTCACGTTCAAATTATTTAACAGCTGGTTATCCAGTTACTGACCAAATAGGATAAGCTCCAGCTGGTAAAACCTGATGGTGTCCTGGGGCCCTTCTCTAACATTTTCATTGCTGGTTGGTAAAGAGGTCAGGTTATACTGAGCAAGTGGCAGGGCTGCAAGGTTGAGGGGGGGGCACTTTGGAGGTTCAGAGCAGCCTCTTTATCAATAAATATAAAAGTTTTTCAGCAGTTCAACCTTTGGTCCAGCCCTCATGGTGCATGCTGCCTGAATGCCCCCTGTCCTACTTTTTAGGTGAAAATCAAAACAGTATGCTTGGTAGTGGAAATATACTTCTAAAGTTTGGGAACATTGACAACAAGTTTTCTTTTCAGTATATTTAATTCTTTGCTGGGCTTTGTGTTTTTAAAATGTCATTGCACATTCTGCTTTAAGGGACAGAGCTATTTCCTCTAGAGCAGGAAACGTGAAATATAAAGTTAGCCAAATTATCAAAGAACACATTTGGAAACCGAGATAGATCAGTGAAATGAGGACCAAAGTAATTAGAGGATGAAAAGAAAATAGAAAAGAAAGGTCAGTTAATCTTGGTATTGCTTGTTATAACCTTAGTATTTTCTATTGCTATCAATTAAAAATAAACAGCAGTTCATTATAGGAAACAGAAGATTATCTCAACAAAACAAGTAAAGTGTTCTCAGACTGGAAAGAAGAATGTCCAACTCTGTACCTGCTATAATGTTTACTCTGCAAGCAGCTCTTTTTTCATAATCTGACCATCTGCATCAATTCAACTCTATTTTCTTCCACTCCTTTTAAAGGGTAAATCCTTGAATATATAACTATGTTACCCCATGATTGGAGAGAGAGAGAGAGAGAGAGAGAGAGAGAGAGAGAGAAAGACACACACACACACCCCACCCCACCCCCCATACTAGTGTTTGAAGAATTAACTATTAAGTTTGTTTAACTAGGGCACCTGGGTGGCTCGATTGGTTAAGTGTCTGCCTTGTGGCTCAGGTCATGATTCTGGGGTCCTGGGATCGAGTCCCACTTTGGGCTCCCTGCTCAGTGAGGAGTCAGCTTCTCCCTCCGCCCCTCCCCGCTCGTGTGCGTGCTTGTTCTGTCTCACAAAAATAAATAAAATCTTTAAAAAAATAAAATTGTTTAACTATATTGTTTTGGAATTTGAGTGGAGTCTAAAATACTGAGAGACAAGCAAAAAAGAGAAACCTAATCATATCAGTAACAAAATAACATATAACAAAAATATAATAAGTTTTACCTAGGAATTTCAAATTGAGAATTGTTAACAAATCAAAGAAATAAGTTACAGGGATATTCTGGTATACATATATGTATATATGAACATATTGCAAAATAATATATATGTGTATATATGTCAAAGAAAACCTGAACAATTCTGATTTACTAAAGGTAAACACACAGGTAGAGAGAGAGAAAGGGGAGAGAGGCTTTTGGAGACAGCAGGCTAGGCTGGAGTGGTGCCAGCCATAGTAATGTGCAGAGGGAGGAGTCTTTGCTGAATTCATTACATTTTTCTTTGTCAAACCAGCTACTGCTTTATCTCCACACTCCTATGTACTCACTATCTGCAATTTCCCTTTCAAGATTAATTACTTAGAACTGTTTAATGTGCCAGATTATTCAGATAAGAAGTAATCTTTAAGAATTAATTTCAGAGGTTAAGTTATAAAACTGGAGACAGACCAGTAGGAAGTTGAGCTTCAGATATAAAACTATTATGTATCTCCCTTTTCAAAGGTCTTCTGAGGGTCAACCACACAGAATGAAAACACAGATATTACCAGCGGTCTCTCTTTGAGGGATGGAGAGAGGTGGTGGGGGGCAACCAAAGAATTAGAGATGGCGTTTGTTAAGACGTATGAGAGGGGGGTTCATGGCAGCCATTACTGCCTGAACTCTGATAGATTAAGAAATAAGGCAAATATCTTTGGGAAGGACTACATGAGAGAGTATCTCAGTGATGGAAAATATACCTTCATTTGTTCAAAACTTCTCTTTCCTGCATCCATGTCAGATATATGGATAAAACCAGATACTCTTTTGAAACAGTGTTCCAAGCAACCACTCACCATCAAGCGGAGCTGGCACAGAAATTGAACCCTACTTGTCCAATGTAGTCTATGTAAAGATGGATATGTGAGAGCAGCACATAGTAGTGAAGGTGCTGCTCTATACCTTCCACTAATGTGAATCTTATTTTAAATATTAACTATTCAAATTTTTCAATATTATGTTAATGCAGTTATTTTAATGAGGAATTACCTACACCAAAGAAAATCTAAACTGCATTGACTCTGTACTCATACAAGTATCTGAAATATAGCTGAAGTATATGCAAAGTGCTCTCAGTCACTTTGTGGAGAGAGCATCAGAAAGATTAAATGCATAATTGCATATTTTACATCAGAATTTATTCTTATTAAGAGAATATATTTACGCTAGTGCGGAATATTGCTAAACAAAATCTATAGTGTATTTTCTGAAATAATTAACAATAAATATATTTTTATCATATATTTTATTTAATTCCCTAAATAGAGTTTTTTAAAAGCTACTTAAGAAGATACTGCTCTTTAGGAAATCCCAATTACATAGAATATTGTGCAAATGAACAAATTACAGTGTCCAGATTATGCTTACCACATATTATTCAAAACTGTTGAGACTAACACAAAGCAACAATAACACTACTTCTAAAGTTAATATCATTGGCCACTTACTGCATGCTTTTAGTTTCAAAGAGCTTTACATTACTCTATCAATTACTGTCATAATTTGAGGTGCACTCTTGATGAACATGGAAAAAGTAATGCTGTTTTTCTTCAGAAAAAATATTTAGAAAGAGTACTTATTATGTTTTATTATATTACAGGGGTGTGTGATAAAAATTAGGACTTAGGATCTTCAAGGAAGGAGAAGTAGTGTAGTAAATATTCCTTGGCTTTTCATTATTTCCTAAGAGGATAAATCCAAGGACTTAGAGGAAACTCAGCAGGAGACAGTCCTCCCAGTGCCTGAATCCTGTAGCCTGCTGTTTGCTGGATGCCAGGGTCATCCTCACGAGGGGAAGTTAACAATAGTAAGAGCCTCAGCAGGTCTCTATAAATGTTAACACACATTGTCCAGAACTAGTATAAAAGACATACAAAAAGATGAGATTCAACATAAAGCAAAGGAATACCAGAAAATATTTTAAAAAGTCACACAGGAAATGAAGATGACTGAGTTATCAGACACTTATTAAAGTAGCCAGAAATAAGAAATTCAAGGGATTACAAGACAAGATGGAGAAATTTGTCATAGAACTAGAACCATATATAAAGATAACTTTAGGACAAATAAAACACTATAACTGAAATTAAGAAGTTAAAGAGTTTAATAGCAGAAGAAACACAGCTAAAGGGATAATTAGTGAACTAAAAGATAGACCCAAATAAAATACACAGACCTTAACATGACAACAACAAAAAGAGAAAATTGTGAAAAAGAATATAAGGAACATAGAGAATATAGTGGAAGAGTCTAACACAGTGTGATTGGAGTCACAGAAATAAGAGGAAAAGAGGCAGATAAAATATTTGAGAAGGATTTCCCAAAACTGAGGAGAAATATCAAACCTCAAATCTAAAAACTACACACTTCCAAAAAAAAAAAAAGAAATCTAAAGAAAACATGCAGACATACCATAAGAACTGCTAAAGACCAAGATTCAAGAAAAAATATTAAAAACTGCTAGAAAAAAATCATGCCTTCAGATGAGAAACAGTAAATTTAACAGTTGACTTCTCAACCAAAAACCATGGACGCTAAAAGACAAGGGCATAATCTCTTCAAATTGCTGCAATAACTATCAACTAAGAATTCTATACCCACATATTCCTCAAGAATAAAGAAAAAAAAAGATGACTTTATACATAAAGAGGCTGAGATAATCTGTCACCAGGAGAAACATAAAAAATAAAATACTGGTACGTTCTTCCAGAAGGAAAATGACCATGCAGATGTTTTGCTAACATTTCCTATTTCATCGATGGTGCACCATAAACATATACGTTCAATCCCGCTTTCCCACTGAGCTTGGTGTGTAAAGTATTCTGGATAATTTGATTATCTGGGTAACTGAGAGTTAAGTAGATTTACAGTAGTTTACTTTTCAATATTTGTGATTTACCTGTTTAGCTTTGTTTTTGACTGTTCAGTAAACCTTGAGGAAAAAAGGCAAAATCTCAAATTCTTTGATTCTTTTGTTTTTGACATGTTTTTGAAGAAAATGGCATGGCTATTCCTCAAGAATTTAGGAAATGTGTTCAGTTAGGGCATTTAACCCACTAAAACTATTCCTACGTGAATAAACATTCATTCATTCATATGTTCAACGCATTATTATTGACTACCAGCTATGAGATGAAATGCTTTAGGCAATGTAAATAAATTAATACATAAACATAAAGTAATCCTTGTCTTCACAGAGCTTATGGTCTCTTGGGGGAGGAATGTAACAAAGAGAAATATTGCAAGTTAAAGTGGTAAGTGCTATTAGCATATGAAGCAGGAAAGAAAGGGGATGTAGGCATAGATGTTGAGTTGTGATTTAATTAGGATATTCAAAGAATATCTCACTGAGAATGTGCCACTCATCAGAGTCTTAAAGGAAAAGAAAGAACAGATCATGAAAACCTAGGAGGTTAGCATGCAGAAAAATATGGTTCCAGGCATGGGAAAAGCAGTTGCAAAGGCCCTGAAGCACTGATCCTGGCATAGTCCAATGAGTGATGGCATAGAAGCTGAGTTCTGTGACGTAGAAGGAAGGGAGGGTATGGTGTTGGACATATAAATGGGTCTCAATAGCCATTGTAAAGATTTAGTTTTTACCTTGAGGAAAGTGGGAAATTACTGTAACGTTTTGAACAGAAGAGTGACAATCTGACTTGCATTTTAACATGATCACTCTATCTGCTGTGTTGGGAATAGACTAAAGCAGTCTATACTAAAGGAAGAAAAAATGGCACCTACTGAAAAACTATAGCCATGTTCCCTGTGAGAGAGGATGGTATCTTCCAATAGGCAGGCAGCTCCAGAAGCCAGGCTACATGTTAAAATTTGGGCTATATTGTGAAAGTAGAATTGGCAGGACTTGCTGGTGTATTAGAATTAAGGATGACCTCCAAGGTTTTTGGCCCAGGTGACTCTAGAAGGATGAAGATGCTATCACTAATTGAGAATGATGTTGGAAGAGCAGGTTTGGAAGGGCATTTTTAGTATGTTTTCATCGTTCTTTTAAATGAAATGGTATCAAAAAAAGTTGGAATTTGTTTTCCTTTCTTGGGAGGGAACATTGATATTTAACAGTTTTTAGAGACTGTCACCTCATATATATATAAAATGGACATGTGGCTATAAGACACCACATAGGAAATGAATAGTTACGTATTTTAGTCTATATGCCAATCTACTTTATTGTGATAAGAAGTTTGAATCATGACTTGTGAAAACCTATAATAAAATACCTTAAGCTGTTAACTGTAAGGTGTGGAATAAGAGTTGCACAGTGGGTTGATTATATGTTGTGAACTACTTAAGTCTGCATTTGTTACTGTGCTAATAAACAATATTAAAACAACCACCTAAAAATAAATGAATGAATGAATGAAAGAATGAATGAAATGGTATCTTCTAAGAATTTGTTGTGCAAGACTTTAAGTATATTTTGAGAATGACCACTGGATTACTTAGAAGTAATTTATAATGCTTACTCCTATCAATTATTTTAAACAAAATTTAACAGACAACTAATCTCTTGAGCTTCAGTTTTATAATCTGTAGTAAATAGATGCTTCTGTGAAAATAAAATGAAAAATGCATTTAAAGCATTTGGCACATAGTAGGCATTCTCCTAACTCCTTCCTTTGTAGCTCTATAACATTTAAGGTCATTACTTTTGATGGCCTATTGTTCAGTTCCTCATAAATAAAGTTATGGAGAAATACAATAAAACTTTGAAGTTGGTGTTTCCTGTTAACAAAAGAGCTAAACTAAAAAAAAAAAAAAATGAAGTGGTGTACAGATGTTGTTAAAATTCAGTAAGATGTTCCAGGGTCGCTTGGGTGGCTCAGTTGGTTAAACATCTGACTCCTGATTTTGGCTCAGGTCATGATCCCAGGGTCATAGGATCAAGCCCTGCCTCAGGCTCTGCACAAAGTGTGGAGTCTGCTTGTCCCTCGCCCTCTGTTCCCCCTCACTCTCTGTCTTTCTCTCTCTTTCAAACAAATAAATCAATAATATCTCTTTAAAAATCTTTAAAAAAGATTCGGGAAGATGTTCCAAACCCAGGTATTGTTACTATGAATTACAGGGAGATAGGATTCCATAAGTTGGTAAAACATTATGGAAGCTTATCTCCCTGTAATTCAGGAACTTAAAGCTATCTTGAGCCTATGCAATTAACTCTCAAAATATACTGCATTAAAAACAAAGGCAGAAATCCTGCATGAAAACTTCAAATACAGAATTTTAACAGTGATGATGAATAGCATCAGTGCCGAAGATTAACTTTTTCTTTAATCTTTATGCACATCAAATTATTTTCAATAGTGAACAATTTTTACTTTAGTAACCAGAGAAAATATAAAGTAAATCCTGCTACCCAAATATTACAATGAACTAACTACCCTTTCTATTTATTAACTGAAGTCTTTAACAATGCATAGCATGATTATTTGGGAATGTTTCACATATAAGCTCCAAATTCTTTTATAATTTTTCATCTGTTTCTCAGCTGTTCAAATAGCCTTTGATCAAGGTCTTCCCTGCTTCGATTGGCATTGGCCCTGAAGTAACCTCTTTGCTGCTTCCTTTATTCAGAAGCTTTATTTTTTTTCTCCTTAAGATGATTTTCACCTTCCATGCTCACTCCCTTCGGTTCTTCCACAACTGTTCTTTTATATAACTTTCATGACGTATTGAATCTGGTCTTTATTCCATCCCCTGCTCTTCTTTCATTTTAGTGCTAATAGCCTTCTCTGCCTTTGCTAGGTTTCCTATCTTTCTCTTTGCCCACTATAACAATTTCTAGGCCTAAACACTTTCCTGAATTCTAGAAACAGCCTGTACAACCTGCTAAATAAAATAAACTTTAATAAAGCATTTCCTTGCTAGCTCTACACCCAGTCTTTAACATAGCTGACAAATCTTGTGAGCTAAATAACCCTTCCTACAGGATGATCGTTTGGGCTGGGTGATTTCAGACTGAAATGCAAAGATGTTAAGAGTTTTGATATTGTATCAAGTATTTCTCTGAGTACACATTGAAAAATATGGGCACATTTCCTCTCTACAGGATATGGAAATATATCATAAAATCTCATCATTGGAAGAAGCCATGAATATCAACTCATTGAAGTCCATTCACTCAGTTGATGTTGGATGACTTCAGTACTTTCTCACTGAGAGAACATTCTGCCAGTGCTTGGAAGACTCAAGTAAGCCCCAAACAGGAAACACTGTTGCCCAATGTGGCAGATTAGACATAGCTCTTTCCCTATGTGTTATTGAAACCTGTCTCCCTACAGATTGTAGCCATTTATTCTTAGTTCTTTATCCTAGATTTGTGCATGGTAAATTTCACCCCTCTTTTGCACAAGAGGACAGCTGTATACACCCCCATAAGCTTCTGTCTTCAATATCTGCCCTGTCTCTTCTACCTTTGAAGTCATCTTTAAAATCAGTGAAAGAAAATCTTTACTCAAAACCAACATATACTTACACCCTGTTGCAACTATGAATCTACCTTAAGGGCAAACACAAATTAAAAATAAGATGCTGAATTCTCCCTGTTGAAAAGGGAGGAAGTATCCCTGCCCCTCTCTTCCCTTAAAGCAGTTGCTTTGGAAAACCTGTGGGCACTTTCTCTGACTCTTTGAGATCTGTGTAAATCTTTTTAAAGGCTAAATAAGCAGCCCAGGATTGTTTCCTCAAAGAGCTGGGAGACATCTCTTTGAAATGTAATCATCAAGGAGCAGGGAGCCGCCAGCTCCCAGTTTCCTGGGATGATAGGAGCCTAACCAGCTGGTATGTGGCTCCAAAGTGCCAAACCACCTCTGGTCATAAAGGTAGGAGGCATTTATTTTATTTTATTTTTTTTATTTCAAGATAGTTAGCAAACACAGGTGATTACCCCAATTACAAAATACATTTAGCATAAACTGTATGTGATAAATGGTGCCATCAAGTTCTCTTACTTCAAGACAAGTTATTGTTTATCCTGAGAACATGTGTATAATGGGATTTATCTGCTTGACTATCTAACAGGGTGAGGTTTATTCCCTCTGTAATCCCTTTAGCAGATTGGGATGCGCATCACATTCTGGTTTAACGCTTACTCAATAGCGACAGTGTTTCCTTTCTTGTCATCCTTTGTGGAGATGTTTTCTGACGTGGCAACAGATTTTGGTTTTTTTAGATACATTTGCCCATAACTACCACATGGAATCTCATATATGTATTTATTTAATTGAATAATGTGGGATTTATTTATAAATATGATCACATAATCAGAGCCCATTACTTGTGATGGAGGCAAAGGGAAGTGTTTTCAGATTACATTAAAAATGTGCTTTTAAAAACAACTTGATGCCATGTATTGAAAGTGTTTAAGAATTAACTTATGTTATTACTAGCCATTAGTTATTTCTGACAACTCACTGAAGATATGAAAATAGCTTGAAGATTACAGATAAAAAGAGGAGATATATATGTGTGTGTGTGTGTATATGTGTAATTTTAAAATGAATTTAGAAATTATATACTGATTAAGCTAATGTTAAATTGTCCTGAGATTCTAGAATAAAACAGCAGGCAAGCATTTCATTTGCAACAAAACAAAACAAAACATGTTTTGAAGGAAACTATGTCAGACCAACAGAGTACATGACAGTACATATTCACAAGGCAAAAGAATATGAAATACTATGTAGAATTGTCTACCTTTATATTCTTTTCAACATAGTTGAGGACAGGCTAAGATTGATCTTTATTGTATAGTGAACATCTATCCAATGAGCAGAATGTTTTGAGCTCACAAAATTTCGTTTAGTATTTCAATGACTTGCAAGTATGAATGAGTATGTATGTTTATGAGCACAGAAATAAGATAAAGTTATAAAAGTAATTCATTTATTCATCTGATAACTCTTTCTTGGCCATGTGCTCTATCTATATCAGGCACTGTAATAGATATCAGGAATTCAGTGAGAGAAGACATTCCATTTATTAAATATATGAAATTATTAGGAGATATAATCGAATAAAAATTTAATAACAGTAGTTTAAAATGTCACACTTCAAGTAGTATTTTCATGTTTAAAAGAGGCTGGAAGATTAGCTTTAAAATATTGAGTGCATTTTAAGCCAGATTAAAGAACACAAAATTTCTGACCAGTATGAACACTTGAAAAGAAACATCTATGTTTAAATGAAAAGAAAGTATTTTTACTACCTAATTTATCAAATTGTCTCAAGGGACTCATTACTGGTGCTCAGGTTAAGATTTAACATTTAGAAGGTTTTCCCTGAAACGTCCATTTATTGTATTGAAAGCTATAACAATAGTTAACAATGCAGAGCAAAGCCATGTAACTAAAAGTTATCATTGAGTTCCATGCCATCTCACGTGTAAATCTCAAGTCCTTACACCTTACTCCACAAAGAAGGATAGAGTTCACAGACTTCATAAAGTGTAGGGATTTTAATAGGAAAAAAGAAATAAAGGAAATGTTTTTCTAGAACTTGATAGCAACAGTTGTGCTTTTTTTTTTTAAAGATTTTATTTATTTATTTGAGAGAGAGAATGAGAGATAGCACAAGAGGGAAGAGGGTCAGAGGGAGAAGCAGACTCCCCGCTGAGCAGGGAGCCCGATGCGGGACTCGATCCCGGGACTCCAGGATCATGACCTGAGCCGAAGGCAGTTGCTTAACCAACTGAGCCACCCAGGTGCCCAGCAACAGTTGTGCTTTCATGTTTTTCCATTTTTCTTTCTCAAATGGTGCACACAGTAGTGGTAGGGAGACTGTCTTAGATCAGGATTTATTTGTTGAGAGTGTTTCTCCTTAACCGGGAGAAACTAGAAGTCCAAAGGAGTGAGTGCAAAAATGAAGTAATGGAAAATGACTTATGTCAATGTGGCCAGTTGGAATATTGTTCAGAAAGACTTCACCCTCCCATTGCTGCCATGGAAGGCATAGACTCCCATACTCTCTTCATGTCGGGCATAGATACATGGCTTGCTTTGGCCAATGGAATATTAGCAGACATGACTCACCAAGGGCTTGAGGTCGTCTACAGTTTTGGGATTGGTCTCTGGCATCTCTGCTATTGCTAAAAGAAGAATTTGCTTTGAGCTAACACACTTGTGTCAGGAAGATGAGAGAAACATGTAGCAGAGTGATACCCCCGACCCAAACCCAGCCTAGTCCAGCCAAGCTCCAGCTAATCCTGATTCCATGAGTTAAATAAATACTTATTGTTTTATGCTGCTAGGATTTTTGTGGCTGCTTGTTATGTATCATTATTGTGATATAACTAATCAGTGAATGTAATAATACCATTTGCTAATCCAGTAAACTCCAAAGACTGGGCCTCGGGAAAGGCAGAAAAGACCAATGGTTTAGTGTTTTTGTTTTTCCAAATAAGTAAGAAAATTCTGAGGGATCCAACAGTGGGACACAAAAGTCTAGTTGAAGAGGTAGGAGGTATGAAACTAAACTTCCAAACTCTAAAGGGAATGCTAACCTGGGAAATTTGAGTAACATGCACATTCCCAGGCCTCTGGTTTCAAGTTTCTGATTCAGTAAGTCTGAGATGGAGTGTTGACATCTGATTTTAACCATAATTTCAAGCGAAATTGAGGCAGGTAGGTAGCCCAGAGGTTCCCCATGGAACATGGACTTCAAGATTGAACTCTCAAGTCTTTGTCATGAAGACAAGACTTTTCTTGCAATGTTCCCTCATAGGTTGGTGCAAACAAGTTGATCTGTGATCCTAGTTCCAGTTACATTTATCATACTGCATGAAGTTCTGGGATATCTGCCATGAGAGATAAAAGTGAACCCTAAGAACTCATTTATGCCCGCAAGGCAGGTGCATATTCAGTTAGTAGGATGAGAGCAGGGTGGGTGAAAACTGTGAACTGTGGAAGGAAAGGACAATGATACAGCAATTCGGATGGAGGAAACGTGAATGTGCAATGAGTAACTGGGTAATAGTTATTGTTGTGGCACATTTTTTTCAATGTCTCAACAATATTAGTAACAATAATAGAAAACACATCTAGCATATATAGTTTATATGTGTGATGTTCTTTAATACTTCCTCCCCCCCACAAAACAACAACAACAAAATCCTTTAGGGGAGGTCTCACTTTTGCTTGTATTCTCTAGATGAGGAAACAGGATAAACAAGTTGAGGGACTTGCCCATGTTCATACAGCTAAAGTGAGGTAGAGCTGGTGCTTGAACACACAGTGTGCCTCTGGCATCCTCGGTCCTGTCCACAACACTATGGCATCCCTGGTCTACAAGGAAAAGCCCTCAGATCAAGGCCAGGCAGCCTTTTGTTAACTGTCATGGTGCCATGAGTGAGCAGGTACTTAGTCCCTACATGAAGAGTGAAGGAATGCATCCAACTCCCCCAAAATATAAAGACTTCACAATTTCTAAGAGCCACATCTGTCTCAGAGATGATACAATAAATTGAGCTGTAAAGCCACCTAGAAAAATAATGTGAACATTTTGACATATAGTTTAAAGATTTTATTTATTTATTTGTTAGAGCGTGGGCGAGAGAGAGTGAGCGAGAGTACAAGCAGGGGGAGCTGCAGGCAGAGGGAGAAGCAGGCTCCCTGCTGAGCAAGGAGCCCGATGTGGGACTTGATCCCAGGGCACTGGGATCATGACCTGAGCTGAAGGCAGCCGCTTAACAGACTGAGCCACCCAGGCGTCCTGACATATAGTTTAAATATAACAGGTTTATTTGCAAGTCTAAACTCTTCCGAACAAACAAAAAAAATGATATCTTTCTAAAACAGTTTATGAAATAGCCACTGTCCAGGGTTTAAATGTCTCCACTAAAACAACAAATGGTGATTTGCTTTTTTATGCTCCTTGTGGTGAAGTTGTGATCTGCTGGGCTGAACGTGGCTGGTGGATGCATCACAGCAGATCCATCCGGCCAAATCCTAACGGACAGATCAAAAATGATTCTGTCAGAGACTATTTTATGTGGTGAAAATCTCGTAAATTTAATGGAACAAAGACAATTTACTACCGAACAAGAGAGACACTAGTTATATGTTCTCAAAGTGAAGTTTGAAAAGGAACGTTGTAGCGAGAGCAAGCAGGTGACAATGATGGATATTTTCAAAAGAACTGCTGTATCTGTTCTCAGGTGCCTGCAGATTTGGTTGCTACAAATGGGGGGGGGGGCGCCTGGCTGGCTCAGTTGGTTAAGCAACTGCCTTCAGCTCAGGTCATGATCCTGGAGTCTCAGGATCGAGTCCCACTCGGGCTCCCCGCTCAGTGGGGAGTCTGCTTCTCCCTCTGACCCTCTCCCCTCTCATGCTCTCTCTCACTTTCTCTCTCTCAAATAAATAAATAAAATCTTTAAAAAAAAACAAATCTTGTTGGTAAGCAGTTTTGCCACATGATCTTTAAAAGATCAACACAGATATCTGGATAAATAAGAAAAACTTTGATATACTGTATGCTGCTTTGTAAAAATATTTTGAAGAAAAACTGTTGCAAATTCTGGATTTTGTTTGGCTTAATTTCTCTTCTCAGGTCACTAAGTATCTAGACCTTGCATAAATCTTACTGTTCCTTTCATTAGGAGGCATACCCAGAAGTGCTTGATATATTCAGAATAGCAGCAAATACTTAATATGTCTCTCAAAAACATGATGTATCTTTAATACATTTTTAGATAAACTTGTTTTAAGACGGAAACTGTCAAAAACACATTTATTTTGAACTATATTATAATCCAGTGCACTTTATGTGCTCACTGTATTTTCTCAATCTTTGTATTCCTTAGAATTAAGAACTTAAACTCAGTTGTGTGCCAGTAAAGGTTTAGAAACTGGGTCTGTGATGCTTACCAATTTCTGTGATATAAGTCCTCTCACCAAGGTTGATTTCAAGCTAGCAATGTGCTGCCAACTGGCTTGCAAAATTCCTGAATATCTAACGACTGGCTCTCTACAGCAGATGCCAATCAGTCAGTCCTAGCATCCCACTGTGAAACTTCAGAAATGTCATGCATCTTTAAGAGGCTGGTTCTGGGATTTAAATATAATCATCTCTGGCAATAACAACATTTTGTTTTCAAATGCCTGGGTTCTCTCTGACCTTTGTACAATCAGTGGTGAAACTTTTATGTTAAGAAAGTCTGATACAAGAATAGATCTTTCCATGCAGAGGATCCATGGGAAGACTTTTCTTTTAATAAAGGTCATTATAAATCAAATAGTACGAGGACAACAGATCAAAGGTAATCCATGAGTGCCATGAGTGAGAAGTTATTCATTTATTGTGTAGAAATGTCTAATTAATATTGAATGAATGTGTATTGTTTACTTAGGTCATTGCCATATTTACTAGTAAAAGTGATGATTCAATAAGCAACCTGAAAAAAAGATGCCCTGATAAGTTTTTTTTTTAATAAAATCTAATTATTTCCATGTGATAGACTCCTTAAATAGAATTACTATGCCAGGATAAATTGTACTTCTACTCTCCAAAATACATCCAGATTCTGATCACTTCTCTCCATCCCCTGTGCTACCACCCTGGACCAAAGCACTATTAGTTTTCCCCAGATTTTTGCAATAGTTTCTAAAATATATTCCCTGTTTCTATCTTTGTTGTTGACTCTACTGTCAGTTCATTCATTGCGAGTGATCTTTTAAAACCAAAATCCCATTGTAATTCTTATTTGTTTTTAAGGGTTTTGACCCTCCAACTGATTCTCATTTCACCTGTATGGAACCAGACTTCTTACAATGTTTTAATGGCTTACACATTGCTGTATGATGTAACCCCTTTCCATCTAACTTTAAAACTTAGGTCCCCATTTCACTCATCCACATTCTAGGCACTCACCGTCTTGCTGCTGCACTCTCACCAGGCAAAGTCCTGCCTCACTCAGGCCCTTTGCACTTGTGGTTTCCTCAACCTGGGATGCTCTTTATACACGGCTTAGCTCTTCACCTATATTGTTTAGATTTTTGTCCCAAATTACCTTCTTAGTGATTTAAAGTAGCATTTTTCTTATCCTTCTGCTTTTCTGTCTTTCCTTGGCTTATTTTTCTCTTTGTGCTTAAACTAAGTTGATGTTCTCAATGTGTTACTTTTATACTTGATTATTAGCTGTCTTCCACCACTGGAGTATAAATACAATGAGGAAAAATTATTTTCCATTACTGTACCCCAGAAGTTGCCTGGTACATAATGGGTGCTGGATAATTATTTGAGGAATCTACACAAAAATTATTCACAAGAATATTCCCCAGAAAATGTTGTATTATTTATCACATCTTTCATTTTTAAGTGCTACACTGCAAGTTTATACTCTTATCTCCCTGTGTTTACTTCCTTGACTAATTAAATCCAGAAACCTAAAAGAAGAGTTCTTTACAAAAAGAGCAAGGAAAAAATAATATAACTTTTACAAGGCTTCTCATTACCCACTCCCCCTACCAATATTCTATCCCAAACTATTGTGTGGGGATGGCATCATGGAAATGGTGGAAGAGGAAGCTCTAAGAATAGAATGCTCCACAGAAGCAACTGTTAAACTAGCAAAACAAGGCAAAACAACCAAAAACAAATGAACAAACAACTTGAGAGAATAAACTTTATAAGAATTTCAGAACTTAACCAAGACTTTAAAGCACTGGGTGGGTGCTTAATGAAGAAAGTGACTGCTGAGTTTTGGTGTTGAAGAACATTTCTGTCAAGTCACTGGGTAACTGTTCAGATACTGCAATGGAGACTTTAGTGACCACACAGAAAAAGGAAAACACTTTTTTAAAAATAATGTGGAAAGTCACTTAAACAAACAAAAAACCCAGATGACTGCAAACCTCAATAATCAACAGCAAAAATCACTGGGGAGGAGGAGGGATAATATGATTTCCAGAGTCACCGTATTATAATATTCAAATTGTCTAGTTTTCAGGAAAATAAATATTATTTTAAAAAATTATGAGGCATTAAAAAAACAGGAAAGCATGGCCCATTCACTGGAAAAAATACATTTATAGAAAGCCTCCCCTAGAAAGCCCAGACATAGGATGTACAAGCCAAAAACCTTAAATCACTGTCTTATAAAATGCTCGAAGAACAAGAGGGAAACTGTCAGCAAATAACTAAAGGAAACCAGGAGAACTATATATGAACAAATAGTTCTGGGGCTACTAGATTTCCCAATGCAAAAGAACAAGGTTAGTTCCCTACCTCACATCATATAGAAAAATTAACTCAAAATGGATGAACAACCTAGAGGTAAGATCTAAAATTTTAAAACTCTGAGAAAAAACATGGAGATCAATCTTCATGAACTGGATTTAGCAATGAATTCTTATGTATGACACCAAAGTATGATCAACATAAAATGATAAATACAATGAACTTCACTGATATTGTAACTTTTGTGTATCAAAGGATAGTATCCACGAAGTGGATATAGGAGGAAACCTAAAGAATGGGAGGAAATATTTGCAAATTGCATATCTGATAATGTTCCCATATCCAAAATATTTTAATAACACAATAATAAAAAGACAATCCAATTTAAAAAATGGGAAAATGACCTGAGCAGACATTTCTCTAGAGAAGATACAGAAATGGCCAAAAATCACATGAAAGGATGTTCAACGGCATTAATAATTAGGAAAATAAAAATCAAAACCGGGGCACCTGGGTATTTCGGTGGGTTAAGCGGCCAACTCTTGGTTTTGGCTCAGATCATGATCTCAGGGCCATGATATTGAGCCCCATTGGAGACTGCTTAAGGTTCTTCCTCTTTCTCTCCCTCTGTTCCTTCCCCTGCTCATTCTCTCTCTCTCTCAAAACAAAAAATCAAAACCACAATGAGAAACCACTTCCTACCCACTAGGATGCCTATAATTCAAACAAACATGTTGGTGAGGATGTGGAAAATTTGGACACGTAGTACACTGCTGGTGGGTATGTAAAATGTTGTAGATGCTGTGGAAACATTTCTTCAGAAGGTTAAGTGTAGAATTATCTTATGACCCAGCAATTCCACTCTCAGGTATATATCCCAAACAAATGAAAACAAGTACTCAAACATTTGTAAAAAAATGGCCATTGCAGCATTATTGACAACAGCCAAAAAGTGAAAAAAACCCAAATGTTCATCAAAATATGGCATAAACATACAATGGAATACAATTCAATCATTAAAGGGAGTGAGGTACTGTGATACATGTTACAGTATGGAACATAAGGTATAGTGCGGAGGACCGCAAGGGAAGGGAGGGAAAACTGAATGGTAAGAGATCAGAGAGGGAGACAAACCATGAGAGGCTATGGCCTCCAGGAAACAAACTGAGGGTTACAGAAGGAAGGGGGTGGGGGGCATGGTGATGGGTATTAAGGAGGGCAAGCGTTGTGATGAGCACTGAGTGTTATATGCAACTAATGAATAATTGAACACTACATCAAAAACTAATGGTGTACTATATGTTGGCTAATTGAACATAAAAAAATACTGATAAAAAAGAAATATGCTAAGGAAAATAAACCATACACATAACATCACATGTTGTATGAATCCATCTATATGAAATATACACAATGGGTAAATCCATAGACATAAAGAGTGAATTGGTTTGTTGCCTGAGAGGAGCAGGTGAACGAGGAGTGACTGCTTCATGGGTATGGGGATTTTGGGTGGGTGAATAAAAGGTTTCACCACTAGATAGGAGTGGTGGTTGAACTATACTATGGATATACAAAATGCCATTGGCCACTGAATAGTATGCTTTAAAAGGGCTAATTTTATGTTCTGTGAATCCTGCTTCAAACAAAAAACTTTTATTAGGATGATTTTTGGGGTGAGCTTATCAGCATCTTAGGTTGCCTGCAGGGTATTCAAATCTTTAATAAATAGCTACAAAATTATTTATGTCTACCATGTACGCTTTAAGGAAAAGAACATATCAAACAATGTTTTTGTGGTAACTGTGGTAATTGAAACATAATAACAATGCATTAAACAAAACATATAATGTATTATTGGTTTCAGAGGTACAGGTCTGTGATTCAACAGTCTTACACAATTCACAGTGCTCACCATAGCACATACCCTCCCCAATGTCTATCACCCAGCCACTCCATCCCTCCCACCCCCACCACTCCAGCAACTCTCAGTTTGTTTTCTGAGATTAAGAATTCCTCTTATCAGTGAGGTCATATGATACATGTCTTTCTCTGATTGACTTACTTCGCTCAGCATAACACCCTCCAGTTCCATCCATGTCGTTACAAATGGCAAGATCTCATTCCTTTTGATGGCTGCATAATATCCCATTGTATATATATATGCCACTACTTCTTTATCCATTCATCTGCCGATGGACATCTGGGCTCTTTCCACAGTTTGGCTATTGTGGACATTGCTGCTATAAACATCGGGGTGCATGTACCCCTTCAGATCACTACATTTGTATCTTTGGGGTAAATACCCAGTAGTGCAATCGCTGGGTCATATGGTAGCTCTATTTTGGGGAAATCGGAGTGGGAGACGAACCATGAGAGCCTATGGACTCTGAGAAACAAACTGAAAGTTCTAGAGGGGAGGGGGTGGGGGATGGGTTAGCCTGGTGATGAGTATTAAGGAGGGCACTACTGAATGGAGCACTGGGTGTTATATGCAAACAATGAATCATGGAAGACCACGTCAAAAACTAATGATGTATGGTGATTAACATAACATAATAAGATTTAAAAAAAATGTCTTCAGTGTTCTGATATTTACAAGGGACCTATTTCAAACCAATGTTTCACTGTGTGTTTCTCCAGAGAGCACTTGGAGGCACTTGGGGAATTTTTAAAAAGTAATCTTATTTAACGTGGTTTAACTCATGTGGAGAAAGTCATTTAGAAGGAGGAACTTTTATTATTAATTTAAAAGTTACCTGACATTGTCTAAAACAAAAGGAAGAACAACAGAAATCTATGTAGAAATGTCTAAATTGAATAGCAACCTTTGACCCCTCCTCTGATCTACCTCATCAAAAGTAACCATTTTTATTAGTGGTTAGATTTAGGCTCTTCTAGTAGTCATCTGTATAAACTTAAATAACATATCTGTCAATTTCTTGGGTTGAATTTGGTTGATTCCTCATTTTTAAGAATAGGAATTAAATGTGATTTTAGCATTAACTTAATCCTCTCCGTTTCTTTTTGTTTAAATCATTTTATTCCATTGCTACACTTTATCATTTTTAAATGTTCTCTGATTCATCAACTTCAGATACTGTGTTTTTAACTCCCAAGTCAAAAAGATGAGAAAATTATTCTCTATTTCTAATACCTTCTTTGCTAAAATGTTGGCAGTTTTAAGGTCTTCAAAATGTCAAGGTTTGCAGCATTTACATTTTATTCTGTAACAAGAATTAGATCTTTGTTTTGTCTTTATGAGTCTAAAATGTAATCCCAGTCAATAAGATATTAGGGTTATCTGAGTATTATTCATGGCAAAACCAATCATTTAACTGGATGCATAAATGAGACATTGTAATTTTCTTTCACTAATGGGATTAACTAAAATTAGTTCTATCACATACCACTGAATTTAATGTACTTAAATTGTGTCAAGATTAAAATATTTCAGTCTTGGAGTTCCTTTCATTCTCCAAACTGTTTTGATAAACAATATATATTTGAAATTTGATAGGTCTTTCAAACTAAAGGTGCCCTGAACCCTCTCTCGATCAATATTCAATACTAATTAATTGAATTAAATATTTATCAGTATATTTATTGCCTTTGTTTAAGCACTTTCCTTTTTTATCAAAAGAACTCTTTCTATTTTATTTTATTTTTTAAGATTTTATTTATTTATTTGACAGAGAGAGACACAGCAAGAGAGGGAACACAAGCAGGGGGGAGTGGGAGAGGGAGAAGCAGGCTTCCCGGTGAGCAGGGAGCCCGATGTGGGGCTCGATCCCAGGACCTTGGGATCGTGACCTGAGCCGAAGGCAGACACTTAACGACTGAACCACCCAGCTGCCCCTAACTATTTGATTTCAGAAGGTTTGCTATTTAGTGTTCATTTATAGGAAGTACTTGAAAGTGAATACTTGAGGCTATGTCATATTAATAGTTAATTGGTACAATCTATTGCTTATATGTACATAGAGTTAGAATTACAACTATAGGGCATTGCAGAATACTCAATACAAGTATTGCTTAAGATTACATTATAATAGGGCAAATGACATATAATTAGAATATATATTTAGCTGATGGCATTTCATGAATGTACACATTCATTTTTCAGGGAAAACATTAGAAAAGGTCTTGGGTCCCAATTCCCAAAATTAGTATCAGAATGGCAGGAAATAAAGGTCCCAAGAATACTGGAAATCATTCATCTATGCATGATAACTGTATTTAGTTTCTAAGAATTATGCTTATGCTTTGGCATGATAAACTGTATATTTAATAAGCTGTGATGGCAACTGAACATCTAAACTGGTTTAACATGATCTTTTATCTTCTTTACTAGAAAGCATTTAGGTGTGTGGAAAATGGAGATAAAGATCACTGCCATGAAATCAAGACATTTACAGTCTTCCTGTGGTTCAGTCACTCTACGTGCATTACCCTCTCTATTTCCTCGGGTTCCTCATTTGTATGAAGGTAATCATCAGAATAAATAATATTACTGTGTTGCTACAAAGATGAAAGATAAAGCATTATAATGTCTAATTTGGCCATTAGTAATTATCATTAATGTAATTTCTTACTGTAATTTCTTATTATGGACAACCAAAGGCAAACCAGGCAAGATGTATTTGAAACACTTTCATGCTAGAGTACCCCTTAGTCTCAGATTTTTCTAATATAGGACTGTAATAATGTCTATCCTCCATAGCGGTTATGATCATTACATTAAGAATGTAGATTATGTGAAGCAGTGTGTAAACTGAAAAAGCTCTACCAATGTTAGATATTTTAACGGGTTACTAGGATAAGACAAAATATATCAAAAATTCAAAACAGGTATTTGCAAACATTGTGCCTGATAAACCCTAAAACAGGCTGCATTAGTTTAAAAAACATATATTGAAACTTAGAATATGCTTCTTTTGGGTATATTAATTGACTATGTTAGTATTTGAAACAAAACCGTGCAAGATAACTACAGAGTACAGATTAGGATTATGAGCCACTAAGGGTGAAATCACTTGCCAAAAATCACATAAGTAAAAATTGCTGGGCTTGAATTCAACACAAATCAGCCTGACTCCAGAACAAAATTTTTTTGAAAGATGCATTAAGAAACTTATTTTTGTGTGGAAGAAGTAACAAAAATTCACAGAAAGGGCATAGCTTTACGGGTCTTCCAGAGAGCTTTGTTTTGGTTTTCTGTTCAGCAATCTAAAAGGCATATTTCCAATTTTATTTTTAAAATCTTTCATTAACCTATTTACTTCTCTATATAATTTAAGTGAAGAACAGGATTGGGAAATTCTCTCTTTAACAAATAACCATTTGTTATATTTGTTATATTCATTTATTTGAATATCCATTAACTATAATTTAAAAAGAAGAAAGTTGTAATTTTGAGAACACTTGTGTTTAGAACTAATGTCTCTCTGGAACTGACAATGAAAGAGTTAATGCTGCCAGTAAATGGTAGAGTCCAAGTCCAGGGAAGATAATATTGGCAGGCACTTGAATAAAAAGCAAATACAGACCTGTCATGACTGTGTCTTGAGTAATGGGATTCATTCATTTTGGTATTTTTAATGCAATTGTAAACTGCCATTTTCCTCACAGTTTAAAGCAGGTTTTTTTGATGATATAGCTATAAATGTGAAAACCAAATTAACTTGTCACATTTGACTGGCTAAAGTATTTCCCAATCCCATTTTTAGGGTATTGATAAAACCTCAATAATCAGGGTTTAAATCAAGAGGAAGAATGACATTTTGCAGGATCACAGAAATGTCCCAAAGATGAAAAATATGAAGAAAGTTGGTTAATATGTGGTTGTTTATGAAGTACAGAATCTTATATTAAACATAAGAACACACAATCCTGGGATTAATGTCAGTAAGTCAATACCCACTATCTGAGACAGCACTCATACAGTATTGACTGGAATTTATATTTTTATTCTTTTATTAAATTAACTCTAATGTTTCCTTAAGGAATTCTCTATTTTGAATAACTGAAATTCACTCTTCCTATCTTAACCCAATTGTTTCTGAAGGTAAGGATTCTTTTTTCAAGTAGTAGTAAACTTTAATTTGCAGGTCTGCAAAGCATAATACCCAGACAATGGAAGAGTTATCACCTGGAGAAGAAGAAGGAAGCTTCCTTGTGGAGAGGTACCTCTTCCAGTGAACCCTTGTTGGGCTAGATTAAAGGCCATTCCCACCAGTATTATCAATGGCTAATTATGGATCTCTTCCTGGGGAATTTTTATGAAAGAAGCTTCTCCAGTATCCCATCACATAAAAATACTTCCATCCTGCAGAATCAACTAAATGTATGCTCCTTAACCTACCAACCTTAAAAGGTTTGTGGAATAAATACTGTTAGGTTACATAATAGAAAAGAAGAGGCTGGTACCTCTTTGGCAAGTGTCATCTAGACCGTATTTTCGTAAAATTCTGATCTATCAAAATCAGACCCAATTTTTTTAAATTTTTTTATTGTTATGTTAATCACCATATCATCATTAGTTTTTGATGCAGTGTTCCATGATTCATTGTTTGTTCATAACTCCCAGTGCTCCATGCAGAACATGCCCTCCTCAATACCCATCACCAGGCTAACCCATCCCCCTACCCTCCTCCCCTCTAGAACCCTCAGTTTGTTTTTCAGAGTCCATCATCTCTCATGGTTCGTCTCCCCCTCTGACTTACTCCCCTTCATTCTTCCTCTCCTGTTATCTTCTTCTTTTTCTTTTTTCTTAAAATATGTTGCGTTGTTTCAGAAGTACAGATCTGTGATTCAACAGTCTTGCACAATTCACAGCGCTCACCATAGCACATACCCTCCCCAATGTCTATCACCCAGCCACCCCATCCCTCCCACCCCCAACCACTCCAGTAACACTCAGTTTGTTTCCTGAGATTAAGAATTCCTCATATCAGTGAGGTCATATGATACATGTCTTTCTCTGATTGACTTATTTCACTAAGCATAACACCCTTCAGTTCCATGCACGTCGTTGCAAATGGCAAGATCTCATTCCTTTTGATGGCTGCATAATATTCCATTGTGTATATATACCACATCTCCTTTATCCATTCATCTGTCGATGGACATCTTGGCTCTTTCCACAGTTTGGCTATTGTGGACATTGCTGCTATAAACATTGGGGTGCACGTACCCCTTCGGGTCCCTATATTTGTATCTTTGTGGTAAATACCCACTAGTGCAATTGCTGGATCGAATGGTAGCTCTAATTTCAACTGTTTGAGGAACCTCCATACTGTTTTCCAGAGTGGTTGCACCAGCTTGCATTCCCACCAACAGTGTAGGAGGGTTCCCCTTTCTCCACGTCCCCACCAACATCTGTCGTTCCCTGACTTGTTAATTTTAGCCATTCTGACGGGTGTGAGGTGGCATCTCATTGAGGTTTTGATTTGGATTTCCCTGATGCCGAGCGATGTGGAGCACTTTTTCATGTGCCTGTTGGCCTTTTGGATGTCTTCTTTGGAAAAATGTCTGTTCATGTCTTCTGCCCATTTCTTGATTGGATTATTTGTTCTTTGGGTGTTGAGTTTGATAAGTTCTTTATAGATTTTGGATACTAGCCCTTTATCTGATCTGTCATTTGCAAATATTTTCTCCCATTCTGTCGGTTGTCTTTTGGTTTTGTGGACTGTTTCTTTTGCTGTGCAAAAGCTTTTTATCTTGATGAAATCCCAATAGTTCATTTTTGTCCTGGCTTCCCGTGCCTTTGGCGATGTTTCTAGGAAGAAGTTGCTGTGGCTGAGGTCGAAGAGGTTGCTACCTGTGTTCTCCTTTAGGATTTTGATGGACTCCTGTCTCATGTTTAGGTCTTTCAACCATTTGGAGTCTATTTTTGTGTGTGGTGTAAGGAAATGGTCCAGTTTCATTCTTCTGCATGTGGCTGTCCAATTTTCCCAACACCATTTGTTGAAGAGACTGTCTTTTTTCCATTGGACATTCTTTCCTGCTTTGTCAAAGATAAGTTGACCATAGAAAATCAGACCCAAATTAAACAACCTTTTCATTAACAGTGGAGAACTCTCTGTACTTTTCTGTTCAATTTTGCTGTAAGCCTAAATCTGCTCCAAAATATAAAGTTTATTAATTAAAAAAGGAATACTGTAAACAATTGACCAAATAAATGCCAGGATCATCATTAAAAAAGAAAAAGAACTGATACATGCTCCTGCAACATAGAAGAACCATGAAAACATATGCCAAGTAAAAGAAGCCAATCACAGAAGACCATATAGTACATGATTCAATTTATATGAAATATCCAGAATAGGCATATCTACAGAGAAAGTAATAGTGGCTGCCCAGGGCTTGGAGTGAAGGGCAGGAGGAGGTGGTGAGCAACTGCCAATAGTTAGGGAATTTTCATGGGAGGGATGATGAAAATGTTCTAAATTATTATGAGGATGAGTGCCTATCTTTATGAATGTACTAAAAACTTGAATTATATACTTTAAATAGAGAAATTTATGGTATGCAAATTACTTCTCATTAAAGCTGTTAAGTAATCTATGGTTATCTTAAAAGTATTTTGATGTAATATTGACTTCATGACAAAACACAATAATATCATATTAGGTAGTCTTTTTGAGAGATATCGTGTTCTTTCAAACAATTGCATTCTCCTTCTTTCATATTCTGTGATTTATATTAGATGATTTCTCCTTTGAAAATGTGTATCTGTGATACAATCTGATACCCAAATAGTTTTTTTAGGGAACATTATATAACTGTATATACATTTTTTAGAGTACACTCAAGTCTAGTGATGTGGGTTAGAGAGAACTATGTAGGGATGGGTGGGTTAAATATAGCGACTTCTTCCCCCAAAATCAATTAAAATCAAATGGTTCACAGTACATATTTAATCTTCCATGGAAATGCACAACTATATATTTAAACATTATTCATGATTAAAGAGACCAGAAATTAGGAGATTTCATCTGCAGAAAGGATATCAAAGTCAGAAACAATTGACTTTCAAGGTGCAGAGCCTTCTTTATCCTTACTCTGAGTTTTGGGACAATACACTTTCCTGATGCTCCCTCTCACCTTCCTGAGTGGTGCTTCTTGGACTTCCCTGGATCTTCTTCCCTTGGTGCAATACCACATTTGGTGTGTTCTAAGGCTCAGTCCTCAGAGCTTTTCTTTGGTACACCTACACTCACTCCTCAGTGATCACAGAGAATCCTGCTTTGAAATACTGTATTTATAGGATAAATCTCAAATTTAATCTCCAGTCCAGACAGATTTACAGTACTGTGCCAAACCATATTGGAGCTTGAGGCAAAAAGAAAAATCAGTAATATTGATCCTGCCTGTATTAGTTTTCTATTGCTATTGTAACAAATATAACCACAAACTTAGCATCTTAAAACAAAACAAAAATCTGCCCAAATCAAACAAATTTAGTATCTCATAATTCTGTAGTTCAGAAGTCTGATAGGCTAATATGGTTTCTTTTTTCCAGGTTCCACAAGGCAGAAATCAAGATGGCAGCTGGATCGAGTTCTTATCTTAAGGCTCTAGGGGAGAATCAGCTTCTAGGCTCTCTCAGGTGTTGGCAGAATTCAGTTCTTTGAAGTTATAGGGCTGAAGTCCCCGTTTTCCTTGCTTGCTGTTGTCCAGGGATTGTTCTTAGCTTCTAGTGTTCACCTCTTGCCATCTCCTGGCTTTTGACTCACTGTGGCTCCTCTTCAAAGCCAACAACAGCCAACTGTATTTTTCTCATGCTTTTAATATTTCCTGACTCTTCTTCCACCACATATCTCTGACTCTTTAGGCTTCCTTTTCTGCTTTAAAGGGCTCCTGAGGTTATAGTGGGCTCATTTAACAATCCAGGGTAATCTTTCTGTTTTAAGGGTAGCTGGTTAGGAACCTAATACCATCTACAAAGCCTCTTTTAACATATAAGGTAAATATTCACAGGCATAACACTAAGGGATAAAAAATTATGGGGCCTAAACTCCTGTCTACCAAATTATTCTTTAAAAATTTTGCTATTTTGCTCACCATGTATTGTTTGCATTAATTTTGATTATTTATTTTTAAAATTTTATTATGTTATGTTAGTCACCATACAATACATCATTAGTTTTTGATGTAGTGATCCACGATCCATCGTTTTCATATAATACCCAGTGCTCCATGCAGTATGTGCCCTCCTTTTTTTTTTTAAGATTTTATTTATTTGTTTGAGAGAGAGAGAATTAGAGATAGAGAGCATGAGAGGGAAGAGGGTCAGAGGGAGAAGCAGACTCCCTGCTGAAGCAGGGAGCCTGATGCGGGACTCGATCCTGGGACTCCAGGATCATGACCTGAGCCAAAGGCAGTCGCTTAACCAACTGAGCCACCCAGGCGCCCAGTACGTGCCCTCCTTAATACCCATCACCGGGCTAACCAATCCCCCTCCCCCCTCCCCTCTAAAACCCTGTTTGTTTCTCAGAGTCCATAGTCTCTGATGGTTCATCTCCCCCTCCAGTTCCCCCCCTTCATTTTTTCCCTTCCTTCTCCGAACGTCCTCCGTGCTATTCCTTATGTTCCACAAATAAGTGAAACCATCTGATAATTGACTTTCTCTGCTTGACTTATTTCATTTAGCATCATCTCCTCCAGTTCCATCCATGTTGATGTAAAAGTTGGGTATGAACACCTCAATGTGAGAGAGGAATCCATCAAAATTCTAGAGGAGAACATAGGCAGTAACCTCTTTGACATCGCCCACAGCAACTTCTTTCAAGATACATCTCCAAAAGCTAGTGAAACAAAAGCAAAAATGAACTTTTGGGACTTCATCAAGATAAAAAGCTTCTGCACAGCAAAGGAAACAGTCAACAAAACAAAGAGGCAACCCAAAGAACGGGAGAAGATATTTGCAAATGACACTCCAGATAAAGGGCTGGTATCCAAGGTCTATAAAGAACTTCTCAAACTCAACATCCAAAAAAGAAGTCAAAAAGTGGGCAGAAGATATAAAAAGACACTTCTCTAATTTTGATTTTTTAAAAAATATCACATTAAAATATTATTTATCATGATTAATGAGTGTTTCTGTGCTCCACTACATTTTTTATCTGGGGCAAGTGCCTCATTTACCTCACCATAATTTTGGCCTTGCAATATCACCATCTGCCTACTGAAATCTTCAGCTGGGTATCTCAAAGGTATCAAACTATTGATTTCTCCTCCAAAGCTGCTCTTCCTAAAATATTTCTTATTTCAGTAAATAGCAAATCCATTGACCTCATTGCTAAGGTCAAAATAATACTTGGAATTCATCTTTGATTTCTCAATTCAGTATCTCCCAGTTACACTCAGAGTGAAATCCAAATCTCTATCTATAGTCTATATACCCTCTATGTTCTGGCTCCTGGATATTTAACATTCTCTCCTGTGTTTACTCCAGCTACAACCTCCAGCTGTTTTACCCTTATTCCAGATAAGAACTCAACTAGAGTTATTTCTTCTGTTGGAAGGTTCGTCTCCCAGATTTCACTTAGTTCACTCCCTAAATTCATTCATGTCTCTACTCAAACATCACTTTCCCAGACCTATCTCGAATCCTTGTCTTCTTTTTACTTTTGTATGGGGCATAACATTACCTGACCACCTACCATAACATTTTAAATGTGTTGTCTTCTCCCACATGGTGCTTCATAAGGACAAATCTTGCTTTGGATCATAGATGTATCCCCAACACTTAGAACAAAACCTGTAGCATAGTTGGTACTCTAGATACTAAACAAAAACAAAAACAAAAACAAAAACACCTGTTGATTGAATGACAGCTGCATTCAACACAATAGCATAGGAAATATTGTTATGTATCTTTACAAAACATAAAGATGGGCTCATAAAATCTAAAATCTCTATGATATTTGTAGGAACTGTGTGTTTTGTAAAATCATTAATCAGTCTCAAATGGCCAAAAAGCAGAACATGAGTGGACCTCTCCTCAATCAGAAGATGTCTACAGGTCCAGGGGTGATAGATTTATAGCTATTCATACAATAAATTCTGTGCATCAGATCAATGGAATTATAAACAATTTATAAGCAGGAAATTGATGGGCAGAATATTAGTAATTTATCTCAGTCTTACATAGCCCCACTTACTGTATTGATAACAAAAGATCTAAGAATAAACAAAGTTATAAAGTTACATGGTACTACATCAGATTATTAGTTTCACAGAGCTCTGGTGTGGTAGCAATTTGTGGCCCATGTTCCATTAAAGAAACTTAAAGATATACTTTGCTCAGCAATAACCACATCCTCATTATCTCACTAGAGATTTATTATATTTATATGCATTACTGAGCTAGGTACTCTATGGATACAAAGATATATAATAGATGTCTCTGGACTAAAAATATAATCTCGTGAGATATGGCATATGTGCAATAAAAAACTTACCTACATATACAGGAATCAAAAATACAGAAACAATTAAATCAACAAAGAGTTATTCAGTACCTATTATATTCAAAACAATTTTGAAGGAATCATGGAGCTATTTTAAGTAGATTCATTATTCCTGGTTTGCTTAAAATAATTAGATTTTAATAAAAAATATCCCATGATAAAATCCAAAGGGGTCATTTAAGAAATAAGAGTATTGTGCCATGAGAGATCAGTCCATTTGATTGAGGAATTTTTATGCAAGGAGAAGTATTTGAACAGAGAGCTCTTTAAAAAGGTAGGAAGGGATTTGGTGGATATTCCAGGTTGATAAAATACTACATACAAAGTTATAGATATATTGTAATTTTTGTTAATATTATCCAACATGTATATAGAGCTTTAATTTTAATAGAGTGAAGGTAATTTTTATTTAAAATGGGAGAAAATTCTTATACATTGATCTTAAATTGTTTAGATGCAGCGAACAAATAAAATTTTAATAGCCCTTTTTACTCCTATAAACACTCTGACCCCAAATGCTTATTTGTTTCTGAAAATTTCAGTGTTAAAAATAAATTCCTTGTTCAGGAGTGCTCTTTCAAGTTGTAATTATCTGGAAGGTAATTCTTTTAACTAATAATGGCTTATTGGGCAGTCTGCTAAGAGAAAAATAGTTTCATTGAAAGAAGTAAGGATGCTGAGTACAATATAGAGTACTTTGAATTTCCTTCCTTCACTCTTCCTAGTAGATCCTGAAGGGGCTAGTATGAAGGTAATATATGAAATATGCTAGTTTTCTTTTCAGGTTTTGCCAGAGGTTGGCTTTTCAAGTTTGTGTGAAGAAAGTGATTCTGCCAAGTACAGTTCAAATTATAAGTTCCACCTGAGAGGCAGCATTCATGGACACACCTTTCCAGGAACAAAGGAGATGGTTGGTGCCATTTTCCTCCCTTGCCTCTCAACATAAACACAGAACCACCTGTGGGAAGCAGCGTAGTCCAGACACTGGCTGCCTAACACTCCTACACCATGTCCCACGTCATGCAATCTGGTGGGACTACCCTTCTCAGTCATGCTTGCCTCAGTGTCAGCATGGCAGGCCCCTCCCCAGAAGACCAGCACAAACTCGTGCCCACACTTCATCTCCTGACCAGAGAGATTCGCAGGGTCTCAGTTCCAGTGCAGGTGATGTTAGGTCTCATTTCACAAGCAGACCAGAACACACCTAGCTAAAACTTGCCACATTCAGGCCAGGGACCAAACACTGCCCACAGCCAGCAAGGAGAGCCTCTGCAGATGACTAGTCTAAAGGATAGAGCATCCAGAACACAAAAGCAGACCACATGCAGTATACACTGGAGACACTCGCTGAAGTGCCAGGTCCTGGGCACTACATGTCATCTTCTTCATGACCTCTTCTTCATTCCTCTTCTGCTACTTTCAGGAGTAACATAACTGGCTTTTCTAAGACAGAGAAGAAGGCAGAGACTTCGACAAAATTTGAAGACAGAGGAATTTATCCCAAATGAAAAAACAAGATAGGCCATGGCCAGAAAGCTAAGCAAAACAGATATAAGTAACATATCTGATGGAGAATTTAAAGCAACAATCATAAGGATACTAGCTGGGCTTGAGAAAAGAATATAAGACAACAGTGAAACCTTACCACAGAGATAAAGAGTTAAAAAAGAGAGAGGAAGAGTGCAATAAATGAGATTAGAAACATTGATGTTTGATGCATGAACATTGCATCTTCTGGCAGACGAGAAGAAGCAGAGGAAGGAATTAATGACTTAGAAGATAAAATAATGGAAAGCAATGAAGCTGAACAAAAGAGAGAGGGAAGAATTATGCAAAATGAGGATAGGCTTAGGGAACTCAGTGATTCCATCAAATGTAATAACATTCGCATTATAGGAGTCTCAGAAGAAGAGAAAGAAAAGGGGGCATAAAATTTATTTGAGGAACTAATAGAGGAAAACTTCCTTAATCTGGGGGAAAAAAAAACAGACATCCAGAACCAAAAGGCACAGTGAACTCCTATCAAAATCAACAAAAGCAGGCCAACACCAAGACATATTGTAATTAAATTGCAAAATATAGTGATAATGACAAAATCTTAAAATCAGCAAGACAAAAGAAGTCATTAAATTACAAGGAAAAACCCACGAGGTTGGCTGGAGATTTTTCAACAGAAACTTGGCAAGCCAGATAGAAGTGGCATGATATATTCAAAGTGCTGAATGGGAAACGTCTGCAGCCAAGAGTACTCTATCCAGCAAGGCTGTCATTCAGAATAGAGGGAGAGATTAGGGGTTTCCCAAACAAAATCTAAAAGAATTTGTGACCATTAAACCAACCCCACAAGAAATATTAAAAGGGTTTCTCTGAGTGCAAAAGAGAGACCAAAGTGACAGTATAAAGGAAGGAAATGCAAAGGCAGTAAAAATGAATATTTCTGTAAAAATCAAGGAATGCACACACAAAAAAGGATATAAAATAATAGCATATACCTAAAATGTGGGGAAGAGAGGAGAAAAGAATGGGTTCAAATTTGAATGACCATCAACTTAATATACTGCTATTTGCAGAAAATGTTATGTACAAACCTAATGGTCACTATATATCAAAAGCCACTAATAACCATGCAAAGAATAAAAAGAAAGAAATCCAAATATATTACTAAGGATAACTAGCAAAACATGAAAGAGAGAAAGATAAGAAAGGATCAGAGAGAATCTCTAGAAACAACCACAAAACAAGTAATGTTTTTATTACTTTGAATGTAAATGGACTAAATGCTCCAATCAAAAGACATAGGGTGTCAGAATGTATATATTAAAAAAAAAAAGACCCATCTATATACTGCCCACAAGAGACTCAATTTAGATCTAAAGACACACACAGACTGAAAGTGAGGGTATGGAGAAGTAGGTATCATGCAAATGTATGTCAAAAAGAAACCCAGAGTAGCAATACTTATATTGGACAAACTTGATTTCAAAACAAAGACTGTAACAGGAGACACAGAAGGGGACAATCCAACAAGATCATAATAAAGGGGACAATCCAACTATATCATAATCTACCTTCTGAAGGTCATAATATCATAATAAAGGGGACAGTCCAACAAGAAGATATAACAATTGTAAATATTTATGCAACCAACATGGGAGCACCAAAATATAGAATAACAAACAACAAAGGAACAGAGTGATAATAACACAATGATAGTAGGGCACTTCAACCCTCCACCTACATCAATGGACAGATCATCTATGTAGAAAATACAAGGAAACAGTAAGTTTGAATGACAGACTTGGCCAGATAGATTTAACAGATATATTCAGAACATTCCATCCTAAAATAGCAAAATACACATTTTTTTCAAGTGCACATGGAACATTCCCCAGAACAGATCACGTTAGGTCACAGAACAGGCCTCAACAAATACAAAGAATTGAAGTTATACCATACTTCTTTCATGACCACAATGCTATGAAACTAGAAATTAACCATAAAAAAGAATCTAGAAAACATCACAAATACATGGAGGTTAAACAACATGCTATTGAACAATGAATGAGTCAACCAGGAAATCAAAGATGAAATTAAAAAATACATAGAAACAAATGAAAACATGGCAGTCTATAACTTTTGGGATGCAGCAAAAGTGGTCATAAGAGGGAAGTATATGACAATATAGACCTACCTCAAGAAACAAGAAAAATCTCAAATAAAAACCTAACCTCACACTTAAAGGAGTTAAAAAAAGAACATCAAATGAAGCCTAAGGCATCAGAAGGAAGAAAATAATAGAGATTAGAGCAGAAATAAATGATACAGAAATTAAAAAAAAATAGAACAGATCAATGAAACTAAGAGCTGGTTCTTTGAAAAAATTAGTAAAATTGATAAACTTCTAGCTAGATTTATCAAAAAGAAAAGAGAAAGGACACAAATAAATAAAATCACAAATGCAAGAGGAGAGATCACAACCAACACCACAGAAATACAAACAATTATAAGAGAATATTAGGAAAAATTATATGCCAACAAAATAGACAATCTGGAAGAAATGGACGAATTACTAGAAACTATCAAAACTGAAACAGGAAGAAACAGGAAATCTGAACAGACCATAACCAGCAAAGGAAATGAATCAGTAATCAAAACTCTCCTAACAAACAAAGGTCCTGGGCCAGATGGCTTCCTGGGGGGAATTCTACTAGACATTTAAAGAAGAGTTAATACCTATTCTTCTCAAACTGTTCCAAAAAATAGAAAAGGAAGGAAAACTTCCAAACTCCTTCTACAAGGCCAGCATTACCTTGATTCCAAACCCCCCCCCCAAAGACCCCATTAAAAAGGAGAATTACAGGCCAATGACCCTGATGAAAATGGATGCAAAACTGCTCAACTAAATACTAGCAAATCGAATCCAACAGTACATTAAAAGAATTATTCACCATGATCAACTGGGATTTATTCCTGGGCTGGAGGGGTGGTTCAATATTCACAAATCATTCAATGTGATACCTCACATTAATAAAAGAAAAGATGAGAACCATATGATCCTCTTAATAGATGCAGAAAAAGCATATGACAAAATATAGCATCCATCCTTGATAAAAACCCTCAACAAAGTAGGGATAGAGGGAACATACCTCAACATCATAAAAGCCATGTATGAAAGACCCACAGCTAATAACATCTTCGCTGGGGAAAACTAATAGTTTTTCCTCCATAGTCAGGAACAAGACCATTTTTATTTAACATAGTAGTGGAAGTTCTAGCATCAGCAATCAGACAACAAAAAGAAATAAAAGTATGCAAAATGGCAAGGAAAAAGTCAATTTTTCACTATTTGCAGATGACGTGATACTCTGTAGAAAACCCAAAAGACTCCACCATAAAATTGCTAGAACTGATACATGAAATCGGTAAAGTCACAGGATACAAAATCAATGTACAGAAATTTGTTGCATTTCTATGTTCCAATAATGAAACAGCAGAAAGAGAAATCAAGGAATCGATCCCATTTATAATTGCAACAAAAACCATAAGATACCTAGGAGTAAACCTAACGAAAGATGTGAAAGACCTGTACTCTGAAATATAAAACACTGATAAAAGAAATTGAAGATGACTCAAAGAAATGGAAAGGCATTCCATGCTCGTGGATTGGAAGAACAAGTATTGTTAAAATGTCCGTACTCCCCAAAGAAATCTACACATTTAAAGCAATCCCTATCAAAATACCAACAGCATTTTCAGAGCTAAAACAAACATCCTAAAGTTTGTATGGAAGCATAAAGGACCCCGAGTAGCCAAAGCAACCTTGAAAAAGTAAAGCAAAGCTGGAGACATCACAATTCCAGACTTGAGTTATATTATAAAACTGTAGTAATCAAAACAGTATGGTGCTGGCACAAAAATAGGCACATAGATCAATGGAACAGAATAGAAAATCCAGAAATGCACCCACAACTCTATGGTCAATTAATCTTCAACAAAGCATAAAAGAATGTCCAACAGAGAAATTGGACATTTGTTAAATGTCTCTTCAAAAAATAGTGTTGGCAAACTGGACATAATATGCAGAAGAATAAAACTGACCACTTTACACCATAATCCCAAAAATAAATTCAAAATGGATGAAAGAACTAAATGTGAGACCTGAAACCATAAGAATCCTAGAAGAGAACACAGGTAGTAACTCCTTTGACTTTGGCCATAGAAACATTTTCTGGATATGTCTCCTGAAGCAAGGGAAATAAAATAAAAAATAAACTATTAGGACCACATCAAGATAAAAAAAACAAGAAAAACAAAAACAAAACTGCACAGTGAAGGAAACAACCAACAAGACTAAAAGGCAACCTACTGAATGGGAGTAGGTATTTGCCAATGACATATCTGATAAAGGGTTAGTTTCCAAAATAAATAAAGAACTTATAAAATACAACATCCAAAAAATTAATAATCCAATTAAAGTGGGCAGAAGACATGAATAGACATTTTTCCAAAGAAGACATACAGATGAACAAATTATAAGAACTGGAGTAATCTGTAAGAGCATAATACTTCTTATAAATCCATTGAGGATTAAGGGGAGGGGATTGGTAGGGTCATAATCTTAATAGCTGAACTCTAACATAGATGATTTCAGAGTCAAGAAAGTAGTCATCCTGCCAAAATATTTTTGTTTTCTCATGTATATACATTTTAAGTTCTATCTCATTTTACCCTTTTTGTTTAAGGCTTTTTTCTGTGTGAAAATTCAGTTTCTTCTTGCAGAGGTTACAGATAAGATTTTACCAGTTTTTGTAGCTTTGTGTTGCATGGACATCTAAGGGCATTTTCTGAGAGCCGTTTGTAGAATAAGAATAATGGAACATACATAAGGGGGAGAAAAGGGGACTACCAAAGGGATAAGGAACCAGAGAAAGGAAGGATTAGAAAGGCCAAGACAAGCCTCACTTACATTAAAATTTTGCTCAAGACTTTACTTGAGTTAGTCATCTCCTTTACATAAAGTAGGTTATAGGGGCACCTGGGTGGCTCAACTGGTTAAGCATCTGCCTTCGGCTCAGGTGATAATCCCAGAGTCCTGGGATCAAGCCCCAGGTCAGGTTCCGTGCTCCGTGGGGAGTCTGCTTCTCCCTCTGCCCCTCCCCCCACTCATGCTCACTCTCTCTGTCACTCTCTCAAATAAATAAAATCTTTAAAAAAAATAAAGTAGCTTACATTTATTAGCAAGAATGGTGTACTGTGTATCACTTTGGTTATTCTATCCAGTTCAATTCTGTAACTACAAATCACGTAACTCGTGTGAAGAAGTCATCTGATCAGGTTCTCGTATATATGTGAGCATACCATGCCTATAAGCATATTAAAGGACAGAAAGAAAAATACCAAATAACCTCAGTGAAAGAACATTACAGTGTCTACATATAGCTTTCTATTGTCAAACAAGGAAAAATATGTATTGATTCCATTGTTGGGATTGTTGACTATATGCCAGGCACTGTTCTAGGCACTTGACATGTATCAGTGAATAAAAGACATGAAGATCCTTGAGCTAGTGAAACATAATTTCTAGCAGAGAGAAAACAATGTGAATTAGCCAAATAAAAAAACATTATCTAGGATGTTAAATTGTGATAGATGCTATGGAAAAGAGGAAAAGTAGAGCAGGGTTGAAGGTGGGGGAGTACAGGTTGAAGGAGAGAGATTCAAGTTACTTGGAAAGAATGATTACTAATTTGTGAACATTTATTCCTATGAATTTAGACTCTTAAATTTAGTTAGAAACGTTGTTTTTTTTTTTTCAGGAAATTGCAGGAAGTGAGCTAAGTAAGGAAGTAAGCTTTGTCTATCTATTTTAATTAACAGCAATCAATACTTAGCCAGTTTTTCAGCTAGGAGCACTCTGCTCTGCTATAATATATAACTAAAGGCAATGTTTACTGTATGAGCTTTTTGCAGAATGGCATTCAGAGGCAGATCTGATTATAAGGATGAGTTCAAAGTCTCCTGGACAGTTCACAGAGCCTAGAGAAGGTTAAGAGTATGAGTTCAGAATCGAGTCATTGAAAGTCTAAAGTTGTCTGAAATATGAGAAGCAGAATAAAATTGAGAACTCCTTAAAGTCATCTCAGTGCAGAGTTACAAAGGACATCGTCTTGACTTACAATGTAGAGGCCTGATTAAATTGTAGACCAAAGCAAAACCTATGTTTCAAAATATCATTTGTCCTTTAAAAAAGACAGGCTGAGAGATTTTAATGTGGTAAAAGAATGAGGACCGCTGTAATTTACACAACACTGAAATGATAAAGAATAAAAAGACCATATTCAGACATTAAATTGGATTTTCACCACAGAAAATGAATACCAGGAATGTAAATTTTCTTAACGTGTTTCCTATTATCGGAAAGAGTGCAAGGGGAACTTGGTGAAAATGAATTATAGATAATGCATAAGCCTGTGTATGGAAAATAATAAATTACCAATAAATGCTTTGCAAATAAAAAAATAAATGAATGCAAACATTTATACTTGAATCTCAGATGTATCTTGGTTTGATTTTAACACATTTTTGTAAATGGTAAAAATTAAGAAAAATTTTTCAAAATTTGAGTTTCAAAAGAGGGAGTAAGAAAGAAGGAGAATTAAAATGTACAGACATAAAACTTGATGTCACATGAACTGCCAAAGAATTCCTAAAGAAATTCTCTGTGATTAAAGTGTTAAATGATATGAGGTCTACGACCCCAGGTTTAAAATAATGGCAAGTCTGAGATTTGTACCCAGGTAAGACTGACTTCAAGAACCCTGTTCTTTTCAGATCATGCTGTCCTCATTGAAAGGAAGGGAGTTTAATCAAGGCAAAAACTTGAAAAGTCAGTTAATTATGATTTTATTTTATTGCACTAATATATTTTTGTTGAACAAAATATACTGAAACCATGAAGTCGGGACACCTGGATGACTAAGTTGGTTAAGTGCCTGCCTTCAGCTCAGGTCCTGATCTCAGGTCCTGAGCTTGAGCCCCACATCAGGCTCCCTGCATATGGCTCCCTGCTCAGTGGGAAGTCCGCTTCTCCCCCCCTCTCTGCCCCTCCTGATTCTGATCTCTCTCTCTCAAATAAATAAATAAAATCTTAAAAAAAATAAAAGAAACCGTGAAGTAGAAATCACAAGGAAGAAAACCCATTCACAATTTCATTACTGTAGAAATGTATCTTTGGTTCTTTATCTTCTTTTATCATCTATCTATCATCTATCTATCATCTATCTATCTATCTATCTATCTATCTATCTATCTATCATCTATCATCTATCATCTATCTATCATCATCTATCCATCCATCTACATATATGCATATATATACACATATATACTACCTTTTATGTACAATCATGTGATAGTCATTATGCTTCCCTTATGTAAAGTAAAATCATAAGCATTTCTAATTTTTCGACTAACTTTTTTTTTTCTTAGAGAGAGCGAGAGAGCAAGTGGGGTGGGGCAGAAGGAGAGGGAGAGAGAGAGAATGTCAAGCAGACTCCATTCTAGGTGGGCTTTGAACTCACAAACCTGAGATCATGACCTGAGCTGAGATCGAGTCGGCCACTTAACTGACTAAACCACAAAGGAACCCCTTGACTAACCTTTAAAACATCATTACTAATTGCTGAGCCATCTTTTATATATTCATTCTTCTTTGGGGAAATTTCAACACTCCAGAGTTGTTTTTTAGAATCAGGATAAAAATGAGTTTCATATACTGTTGTTCCCATTCTTTTCAATTAGTTACAACAACACCACCACAAATGAATTGCAGAGTTCCTCATTCCAAATTGTGTTATTGCTTCACTGTGGTGGCATTTAACATAATCCTTGGTATGCTGTTTTGCCTACAAATGGGTAGTTAGAGCTCTGTAGCTAGTCAGGTTAGGGCTTTCCCAAGAGCACTCCATAGGTGGTGTAGTGTACACAAATTAGGAAGGGCATGATGTCTACTCTTACTTACTGTAGGGTTAGAAACCATGATCATTGCCTACATCAATTATCTTATTAGGGATTGCAAAATAGTGATCTAATTTTATCATCTGTTCATTTTATTAGTTGCTATACATCTGTAAAGGGGTATTTTACCTTCTCAACAATTTGGTTATTTTGAATTCTTACAGGAAAATTCATTTCCACCTATTATTATTTCCAAAATAATGAGTTGAATCCCCAACATCAGGAGAAAATGATGACCTATTAGTATCTATCTATATCTATCTATCTATCTATCTATCATCTATCCTGCATATATCTATATATACATAATTACTGTGAATTCAAGTATTCACCTTTTTTAAAAGAGATTTTATTTATTCACTTGAGACACAGAGATACAGAGAGAGAGAGAGGAGCATGATCAGGGAGAGAGGCAGAGGGAGAGGGAGAAGCAGGCTCCCTGCTGAGCCAGGAGCCCGATGTGGGGCTCGATCCCAGGACCCTGGGATCATGACCTGAGCCAAAGGCAAATGCTTAACCATCTGAGCCACCCAGGCACCCCATGTATTCACCATCTTGATAAATTTCAATATGCTGCAGTTCTTATTCCTAATGATGCTTGAATTTATTCATCATTGATTAGTAGGAGCATCAAGTTGGTCCTACAGTGCTTTTGACATTATCCCTGTTATCTTTGAGATCTCTTGCTTCCTGAAATGAAAAAAAAAAAAAAGTCTGGAATCATTCTATTCATTTCCTTCACTACATCTAAAACCAGGCATATGCCCAAGGATTTCTTCTTCACTTACTGCTATTCAGAGTCAGAAATATGGCTGTTGGGGTGCTCAGGGTGTTGGTCATTGTTTCTAAATGTTTTTAGTGGAGAGGGCTAGGAAATACGTGGGTTTCTTTTTTTTTTAATATAACAGTATGAGTTCATGATGATGCTTCTGATGCAAAATCAGAAGTTTTCTTTTAAAAAAATTCTTTTTTTTCTTACATGATTTCATCAATCCTGCATTTGTACCCCCTTTTGTCCATGATCATAAGTGTATTCTCAATGAAATAAACATGATACTTAATAGCTATCTTCTATAATACACACAGAAGGATCTTAGATTAAGTCTATCAATAATACCATCAATCATTTATTATCAGAGAGTAGCATAAAGATTTTTTCAGAACTTCCTGTTTATCCTTAAAGCATATCCTATTAAGAGATGTATAGTAAAATTACTTTTGTGAATAATTTATGAAAAGTCACTTGGCATAGTTCCTCTTTGGGTGGGTTTGAGTGGGTATGCTACCAACTAAACAAACAGGTTTATTTGTTTCATTGTGCCTTTATTATTAGTGATTGCTTGTTTTACTTGACTATTTTTTAAATTCCAGTATAGTTAACATACAGTGTTCTATTAGTTTTAGGTGTACAATGTAGTGATTCAATAATTCTATACATTACTCAGTGCTCATCATAAGGGTACTCTTTTTTTAATAACACCCAGTGCTCCATGCAGAATGTGCCCTCTTTAATACCCATCACCAGGCTAACCCATCCCCCCACCCCCCTCCCCTCTAGAACCCTCAGTTTGTTTTTCAGAGTCCGTAGTCTCTCATGGTTCGTCTCCCCCTCCGATTCCTCCCCCCTTCATTCTTCCCTTCCTACTACCTTCTTTTTTTTTTTTTAACATATAATGTATTATTTGTTTCAGAGGTACAGGTCTGTGATTCAACAGTCTTGCACAATTCACAGCGCTCACCATAGCACATACCCTCCCCAATGTCTATCACCCAGGCACCCCATCCCTCCCACCCCCACCACTCCAGCAACCCTCAGTTTGTTTCCTGAGATTAAGAATTCATCATATCAGTGAGATCATATGATACATGTCTTTCTCTGATTGACTTATTTTGCTTAGCATAATACCCTCTACTTCTATCCACGTCGTTGCAAATGGCAAGATTTCGGTTTTTTTGATGGCTGCATAATATTCCATTGTGTATATATACCACATCTTCTTTATCCATTCATCTGTCGATGGACATCTTAGCTCTTTCCGTAGTTTGGCTATTGTGGACATTGCTGCTATAAATATTGGGGTGCACGTTTGGATCCCTACATTTGTATCTTTGGGGTAAATACCCAGTAGTGCAATTGCTGGGTCATAAAGTAGCTCTATTTTCAACTTTCTGAGGAACCTCCATACTGTTTTCCAGAGTGGCTGGAACTCAATCTCTTTTACTTATTTCACCCATCCCTCCACTTCCCTCCCTCCTGGTAACCATCAATTTGTTCTTTATAGTTAAGAGTCTGTTTTTTTAATTTCTTTTTTTTGTTCATTTGTTTTGTTTCTTAAATTCCACATGATTGAAATCATATGATATTCATCTTTCTCTGACTGACTTATTTCTCTTAACATTATACTCTTTAGGTCCATCAATGTTATTGCAAAAGGCAAGACTTCATTTCTTTTTGATGGCTGAGTAATATATATATATATATATATATATATATATATATAGTAATTACTTTATATAGTTAATTACTATAATTATTATATAAAGTAATTACTATATATATATATGTATATATTCTTTATCCATTCATCTATTGATGGACACCGGGCTGCTTCCATAATTGGGTTATTACAAATAAATGCTGTAATAAACATATGGATGCATATATCTTTTCAAATTAGTGCCTTTGTATTCTTTGGGTAAATATCGTGTAATGGAATTGCTAGATCATAGGGTAGTTCTATTTTTAATTTTTTGAGGAACCTCCATATTGTTTTCCACAGTGGCTGCACCAATTTGCATTCACAAGAAAGTGAAAGGGTTTCTTTTTCTCCACATCCTTGCCAACACTTGTTGTTTATTTTATTTTTTTATTTTAGCCATTCTGATAGGTGTAAGTTAATATCTCATTGTGGTTTTTATTTGCATTTTCCTGATGATTAGTAATGTTGAGCATCTTTTCATGTGTCTGTTGGCCATCTGTATGTCTTCTTTGGAGAAATGTCTGTTCATGTCTTCTGCCCGTTTATAATTAGGTTGTTATTATTTTGGTGTTAAGTTGTATAAGTTATTTATATATTTCTGATGTTAATCTCTTGTTGGATATATAATTTGCAAATATCTTCTCCCATTCATAGTTTTAGTTTTGTTGTTTCCTTTGCTGTACAGAGCTTTTTATTGATTGATTGATTGATTGATTTTAAGGATTTATTTATTAATTTGAGAGAAAGAGAGAGAGAGAGCATGGGGGGAGGGGAGAGGGAGAGAAGCAGACTCCCCGTTAAGCGTGGAGCCTGACAGAGGGCTTGATCTCACAACGCTAAGATTGTGACCTGAGCCGAAATCAAGTGTTGGCCGCCTAACTGACTTCATCACCCAGGCGCCCCAGAAACTTTATTTTGATGTAGTCCCAATAGTTTATTTTTGCTTTTGTTTCCTTTGCCTTAGGAGACATATCTAGAAAAATGTTGCTATGGCTGATGTTAGAAAAATGACTGCTTGTGCTCTCTTAGGATTTTTATGGTTTCAGGTCTCACACCTTGATCCATTTTTAGTTTATTTTTGTGTGTGATGTAAAAAGGGTGCAGTTTTATGCTTTTGCATGTAGCTGTTCAGTTTTCCCAACACTTATTTGTTGAAAAGACTGTCTTTTTCTCATTGCATCTTATTTTTTCTTTAAAGATTTTATTTATTTTGAGTGTGTGTGTGTGTGTGTGTGTGTGTGTGCAAGTGGAGGGTAGGGGCAGAAGCAGAGGGAGAGAGAGAATCTTAAGCAGACTCCACGTTGAGGGTGGAGGACCCTGAGATCATGACCTGAGCCAAAATCAAGAGTTGGACACTTAACTGACTGAGCCACCCAGGTGCCCCTCTCATTGCATATTTTTGTTCTCCTTTGTCAAAGATTAATTGACCATATAGTCCTGGGTTTATTTGGGGGCCGTATTTGGTTCCATTGATCTCTGTGTCTGTTTTTTGTGCCAGTGTCATACTGTTTTGAATACTACAGCTTTGTAGTATATCTTGAAATCTGAAATTATGGTACCTCCAGTTTTGTTCTTCTTTTTCAAGATCGCTTTAGCTCTTTGGGGTCTTTTGTAGTTCCATACAAATTTTAAAATTATTTTTTCTAGTTCTCTGAAAAATGCTGTTGGTATCTTGATGGGGATTGCATTAAATCTGTAGATCGCTTTAGGTAGTATGGACATTTTAACAATATTTTTTCTTCCAACTCATGAATATGGACTATCTTTCCATTTGTGTTGTCTTTAATGTCTTTCATCAGTGCTTTATAGTTTTCAGAGTACAGGTCTTTCACCTCCTTGGTTAAGCTTATTTCTATGTATTTTATTATTTTTGGTGCAATGGTAAATACGATGTTTTCTTAATTTCTCTGCTTTATTATTAGTTTATAGAAATACAATGGAGTTCTGTATATTAATTTTGTATTTTATGACCTTACTCAATTCATTTACCAGTTCTAGTAGTTTTTAGGTGGAGTCTTTTGGGTTTTCTATATATAGTATCATGTCATCTTCAAATAATGAACATTTGACTTCTTCCTGACCAGCATGGATGTCTTTTATTTTTTTTTCTTCTCCGATGGCTGTGGCTAGGACTTCCAGTACTGTGCTGAATAAAAGTGGTAACAGTGGTCATCTCTGTCTTTTTCTGTCTCTGTCTCTGTCTTAGGGGAAAAACTCTCAGTTTTGCACATTGAGTATGATGTTAGTATGGGTTTTTGATATGTAGTCTTTATTTTATTGAAGTATGTTCTCTCTAAACCTATTTGGTTGAGGGCTTTTATCATGAATGGAGGTTGTACTTTGTCAAATGTTTTTTCTGCATCCTTTGAAATGATATGTTTATTTTCTCCTTTGTCCTTATGTGATGTATAATGTTGATTGATTTGTGAATATTGAACTACCTTTGCACACAAGGAATAAATTCCACTTGATTGTGGTGAATGATTTTTTTAAAAATGTATTGTTGGATTTGGTTTCCTAATATTTTCTTGAGGATTTTTGCATCTATGTTCATCACAGATATTGGCCTTAGTTCTTTTTTTTTAGAATGTCTTTATCTGGTTTTGGTATCAGGGTAATGCTTACCTCACAGGATGAATTTGGAAGATTTCCTTCCTCTTCTATTTTTTTGGAATAGTTTGAAAAGAATAGGTATTAACTCTTCTTTAAATGCTTGGTAGATGTTGCCTATGAAGCAATCTGGTCCTGGACTTTTATTTGTTGGGTGCTTTTGATTACTGATAATCAGTCTGTTCAAATTTTCTGTTTCTGATTCAGTTTGGTAGGTTATATGTTTCTAGGAATTCATGCATTTTTTCTAGGATTGTCTAGTTTTTTGGCATATAATTTTTCATAATATTCTCTTATAATTCTTTGCATTTATGTTGTGTCAGTTGTTATTTTTCATCTTTCATTTCTGGTTTCGTTTGAGTCATATCTCCCTCTCTCCCTTCCCTTTTTTAATAAGTGTGGCTAAAGGGTTATCAATTCTGATTATCTTTTCATAGAACCAGTTCCTGGTTTCATTGATCTATCCTATTGTTTTGTTGTTGCTGTTTGGTTTTTAGTTTCTATTTTTTAATTTATGCTCTAATCTTTATAATTTTATGCTTTCTCCTGCTTTTGGATTTTGTTTCTTTTTCTAGCTGTTTAAAGTGTAAGGTTAGGTTGTTTATTTGAAATTTTTCTTTCTTTTTGAGGTAGGCCTATATTGCTATAAACTTCCCTGTTAAAATAACATTTGCTGCATCTGAAAGATTTTGGATTGTTTTCATTTTCATTTTTTTCCATCTATTTTTTATTTCCTCTTTGATATCTTGATTGATCCATTCATTGTTGAATAGCATGTTCTTTAACCTCCCTGATTTTGTGATCTTTCCAGACCTTTTCTTATGGTTGATTTCTAGGTTAGCATTGTTGTTGGAAAAGATGCATGGTATAACTTCAGTCTTATTGAATTTGTTGAGACGTGTTTTATGGCCTAACGTGATCTATTTTGGAGAATGTTCCATGTGCACTGAAAAGAATGTGTATGTTATGGTTTTAGGATGGAATGTCCTGAATAAATCTATTAAATGTTTCAATGTATCATTTTTTAACATTTTTTAAATATTTTATTTATTTGAGAGAGCGAGAATGAGAGAGAGAGAGAGCACATGAGAGGGGGTAGGGTCAGAGGGAGAAGCAGACTCCCCGCCGAGCCGGCAGCCCGATGCAGGACTCGATCCTGGGACTCCAGGATCATGACCTGAGCTGAAGGCAGTTGCTCAACCAACTGAGCCACCCAGGCGCCCTCCAATATATCATTTAAAGCCCCTCTTTCCTTGTTGATTTTCTGTTTAGATGACCTATCCATTGATATAAGTGGGGTGTTAAAGTACCCTGCTATTATTATATTACTATCAATTAGATACTTTGTTATTAGCTGCTTTATATATTGGGTGCTCCCATGTGGGGTGCATAATTTGTTATATCTTCTTGTTGGTTCTCTGTCTGATTACGTAGTGTTTTTCTTTGTCTCTTGTTACAGTCTTTGTTTTAATGTCTATTTTGTTTGATGTTAAGTATTGTTACCTCACCCATTTGCATGATAAATGCTTTTCCATCCCTTCATTTTCACTTTGCCTCCGTCTTTAGGTCTGAAATGAATCTCTTGTAGGCAGCATATAGATGGATCTTGCTTTTTTATCCATTCTGTCACCCTCCATCTTTTGATTAGGGCATTTATTTACATTCAAAGTGTTCTTGATAGATATATGTACTTATGGTCATTTTGTTACTTGTTTTATGGATGTTTTTGTAGTTCTTCTCTGTTCCTTTCTTCTATTTCTCTTTTCTCTCACAGTTTGCTGGCTTTCTTTAGTCATATACTTAGATTCATTTCTCTTTAATTTTTGCATATCTCTGACTTATTTTTTATTGTGGTCACCATTATGTTTGTACATAACATGTTATGCACATAGTCTATATTAAGTTTATGGTCACTTAAGGTTGAACCCCTTCTTTACTTTTCTTCCTCCCCACTGTATTAGGAATATGGTGTCATACTTTATATCCTTTTATTTTGTGAATCCCTTGACCAGTTTTTATAGATATACTTCATTTTACTGCTTTGTGCTTCTTACTTTTCGTAGTCCTGCTTATGTTCTTTCCTTTCCCCTCATAAATTCTCCTTTAACATTTCTTGTAGGGCTGGTTTAGTGGTCACTAACTCCTTTAGCTTCTGTTTGTCTGGGAAACACTTTCTCTCTCCTTCTATTCTGAATAATAGATAGCCTTGCTGGTTAGAGTATTCTGGGTTGCAGGTATTTTATCTTTCAGTACTTTGAATATATCATGTCACTCTCTTCTGGCCTGCAAAATTTCTGCTGAAAAATCAGCTGATAGCCTTATGGGGGTTTCCCTGTACATAACTATCTTCTTTTATTGTGATGCTTTAAGAATTCCCCTTTCTCACTTGGTTGACCTCCTTGGGTTGATTTTGTTGGTGGGTCTCTCTCTGCATGTCCTGGGTCTGGGTTTCTGTTTCTGTCCTCAGATTTGGGATGTTTTCAGCTATTATTTCTTCAAATAAAATTTCTGGCCCCTTTTCTCTCTTTTCTATTTCTGGGATCCCTATAGTATGAATGTTATTATGCTGATGGTATGGCTGAGTTCCCTAAGTCTATTTTCATTTATTATTATTTTTGTTCTTTCTGCTATTCAGCTTGATTACTTTCCATTACTCTGTCCTCTAGATTGCTGATCCATTTTTCTGTTTCCAGTAGTCTACTCTTTATTCCATGTAGTGTATTTTCCATTACAATTATTGGGTTCTTCATCTCTGATTGGTTCTTTTTTATATTTTCTATCTCATTGTTAAGGATGTCATTGAGGCCCTCCACTCTTTTCTCAAGTTCAGTGACTATTACTTTAATTCTCTATCAGACATATTACTTATCTCTGTTTCATTTAGTTCTCTTGCTGTGATTTCGTTCTGTTCTTTCATTTGGGACATAATTTTCTGTCTCCTTATTTTGCCTAACTCTTTGTGTCTGTTTCTATGTGTTAGGAAAATCATCTATGTCTCCTGTTTTTGAAAGTAGAAGCCTTCTGGAGAAGATGCCCTGTAGTACCCTGCAATGCAAAGTCCCCTGTTCTCTAGAACCTGGTGCTTCAGAGTCTCCTATGTGTGTTGCCTACACCATGCTGTTGTGGCTGAACCTCATTTCCCTTCAGCCCAGTTGTCTTCAGTGGCTCTCTTTGCCTGTTGTTGACAGGGCTTTGGTCCCTTTGTTGTTAGTGGGTCAGTCTGGGGCTGCCTTGGGCTTGAGTTGAGTCAGACCAGGTGTTTTCCAGAGATGTAGTAGCACCAAACTGCTGGGTCTTTCTCTGTTTTGTCCCTTGAAAAGCTTTTGTTGGTGGGCAGGACCTGCAGCCAGACCAGATGTCTGCCCCCAGCCCATTCTGGGGCCACAGTGAAAAAGTGTGTGTGATTATCTCCTCCTTTCCCTAGGGCAGGAGTCTCTTTGGAATGGTGCTGGCCCCTGTTCGGTCTACTTGCAAAGTGCCTATCTTGTGGCACCCTTTTGGATAGGCTCTGGCCAATGGCTTATTGGAAGGTACATGACTATAGGAGAACACAGGGACAGAGTGCACTGTTAACAATATAGGTAGAGATTGTTGGAGCTGAGCTGGTTCCTGCAGGTATCCACGTGTCTATGCTGGGGTAAGAATTAGGGAAATTGTACCTGTCAGCTCCTCTTTTCCTGGGGAACTGTCCTAAAGAGACTGCCCCTCCAGTACACACTCTGATATTAGTAAATAAATCTCCTCTCTGTATACCTCAGGCATTTTTCAAACTGCTGCTCTATGCTGTATCTCAGTAGGTCTGTTTGTTATACTGTCTCTTTAATAGCAGGGACTCAGTTTTCTATCACCCTCCCAGGAATTCCAGACCTGAGCCCACCATTCTTTAAAGTTCCAGGTGTTAAGTCCTACTGATTGTATGAGCTCACAAAATTAGGTCCTTCTGGTTTTCAAAGCCAAATGTTATGGGGATTTTTCTTCCCTGTGTGGGTTCCCCATGTCTGGGGTGTGAGGGTCTATTCCCCTCCCCTCTCCTTGCCTGGGGCTTCCCTCTTTCCTACAGATAGTCCGTGGGTTTGTTTAGCTCTGGACGATGTTTTCATCCCTCCTACCCTCTTTGATTTGGTCTCTTCTCTGCATTTAGTTGTGGAGGGTCAGTTCTGCCAGTCTTTGGGTTGTTTTCTTAGTTATTTACATTGATATGGGTGTTATCTAGTTGTATCCATGGGATGAGGTGAAGCATAGGATCTTCCTACTCTGCCATCTTGCTACATGGGACTCCTCTGTTTTACTTACCTTTTGTAATCTGTTTTAGATATATACAAAGTCAAATCTACAAAACAAAGTATATTTAATAATTTCTAGTTTCTATTCTTGTTCCTTCCATTCTATTCTTTCCTTCTTTGAAATGTTCTACTGTTTCTATAAATACACATCTTTAAGTCTTCTTAAATTTCAAAATGTATTTCTTGGATTGTTGTGTTATTTTTCATTTTATGCCATTGCTTTGGTTTTATTCTCTGTCTCTTCATTCTTTTAAAAAATTATTTCTATATATTTCCTTAAACCTTCTGTTTCTCTCTTCATTTGTTAATGTTGATTGTTTCCTTTTTTCCATTTTGTATTTCTTTTATGGCATTATTTTATCATGTTTATCCACTCTTATGTCCTTCCTAGCTTATCCCTTATTACAGATTTTTTATTTATTATGTAAGTAGTTTAAATTTATTACATGAACTTTTATTTCCAATTCTTTCTCTGTGTTTTCTTAGCTCTCTTTTCAATTTTTCTTCTTGCCCAAGTGTTGTGTTTCTTATCTTCTCTAAATAGGATTTTTGCAGTACTTTCGTATCTTCTTTTTTAAAAAATTGTTTTACCTCATTTAAAAAAATGTTAATTCACAGTTTTCATTTGTTGTGGGAGCATGTTTTTCTGCCATTTCTTTGTTTGTGTACACATTTTCCTCCCCATTTTTTGCTTCTTATACTAATTTAGTATGAGATTTGAAAATAACCATTTTCTATTGCATGTTTTTAAGTGAAGTGGGGTTTTCCCCCTGCATTCTTAGAAAGGGAGTGTAGCAGATAATGATAGTGCTCCACTGGATACTAAGTACTCCCCAGCATCAGTGTGACTGAGTTCCCAGCAGTCTGCACCTGTGCCCATTTCTCAGCTATTCCTTGCTTCATATTATGAACTCTTGTGTTATGTTCAGTTGTGCTGAACCCTTGCTTGTCAAGTCCTTGAGGAACAGACCCCATGTGACACTATTCCAGATTATTCTTACATAATATCAACACAGGTATTGGGAAGTATAGGAGTTTGAGAAGATTTTGGCAGTGGATAGATGAGATAAGAGAGTGATAATAATGTACAAAACAACCCCATTATATGTTTTTTAAGAGAGCAAAGCATTTCAATTTTTCTCCCGAGTCATATCTTTAACATGTCCTTAATCAGCCATGTAGAAATACTCAGTAACCTCACTGGGTACTTGATTAGAAAAACACACACATCCTTCCAAAGAAAATAGTGACTTAATTAGAGATAATTGACCTTTTTATATACATTTTGGAGGATAAGTGAACATATTGAAGACTTATTTATTGACACCATATGGCACTTTCTCACAGTGATACTCAAATTATGTAGAACAAGGCTAATCAAAACTAAATAGCTCATCAAAAGGTCTTCCATTCTGAGATGCTGCTATTTAATTCTGGGGGCTTTTAGATATTTGCTTGGACACAGAAGTACTTTATACATTCTTTCATTCAAAGCATGCCGTTTCTAGTAAATCAGCCTGCAAAAGTTATCTTTGATTTTCAAATCATAAGTGTAATTTTAGTGGTTACCATTTCTTTATTAATTTATCAAATATATGTTTTTCTTGAGATTTGATGTCTGATCTTATTTATTTGTTACTTTTAGAAATCTCATTTTTGACTGGACTCAGATTTGGACCTAGAAGCTCTCAAAGAGGACAGCCTCTGTCTCTTGGCAATTTGTTCCTGGTATTTTTCTTTGGCCTCCTTCATTCTCTTAGCCAAAAGTTTCACATATTCTGCAGCTTCTTCCTTATTTTTTCTTAGTAGGTTGTTTCTGCAGAGTGACAAGGCACAGTAGTATTAATGAGTCCAGGATTTTTTCACACTAAGTTGAGAACACAGATATCGGCACCCACAATGGAACCCCAAACAGAATTGCACTTTCTTTCTCCAGTCCGACTTGACCCATAGCAAGAATGCTGCTTACTCAACAGCAGGAGGACACGGCCATGGGTCAAAACACCCTGCTTGATGGGGAAGCCTTGCTTGTCATTGCCACCACAATTTGGACAATGTAAACCTTTCCATTCTTCACCCAGAGCATCAGCAGCAACATCTGTGGCCATATGCTTCTCATAAAAGGTACAAAGTTTGTGTTTATCGTACACTTCAGTGAATTTCTGGCAGCTAGTAACTGGAAAAGAGATATATTCAGTTTCATCCTAAAGCAGCCTACTGCCTCTGAGCCACCACAAAAAAGAGTCAAATAAATGTTTTTAATAACAGTTGCACAGCTACTGTCATTTCTGTACTAAAGATTGTAAAGGTAGCAGACACTAGCCCAGCTCTCAAAGAACTGACATACTTTGCATTTGAGATCTGATTTGAAAGTAACAAAAAAATGTATCTATGCAGGGTGCAAGCAAGCAGTAAATGTTTAGAAAAGATTTTGGGTGGCTCATGGAATTTCTGAAAGCCTAGGCACTTGGAAAAACCAGGCTTAGAGAGCAGAAGGAAGAGGGGCTGTCAAGTCAGATCCAGAGTTAAAAATCACAGCTCATCGTGGTGTACTTTTCCAACTGTTCCTCTAGAGAATATACCTCTTTGAATAAAACAAAGAGCAACAATAAGAAAAACTCTCCATCGCTGATTTCCTGCATTTTTTTGGTTACTGACTGAGAAGCAGTATTTTAGGCAGGTACCTAGGTCACATGATCATCCAAGCTTTCAGGAAACATGGCTTTATTAGTGGGTGGCAGGCTCGAGATTTAGAAGATGGGTAATTTCCAAAACATCAGTAGACTGTTCATAGAATATGGAGAAATAAAGACAATGAATATCTACTATGTACCTTCAACATGCTGAAACAAAATTCTAGGTAATACAGAAGAATATATTGAAATGTTTTCTGACCTGTAAAAAATAGAAAAATACCTTAGCCTGGATTTAAGACACTAATGCCTATATAAATTCAATGGCATAAAGTCAGTATTTTATGCAGTAAATGAGTACATTTTGCTCAGATCCTAGTAATTTAAAATTTTTTCCTAGTATCCGTAATTATCTATAGAATATTAAATCTATATAATATTATATAGGAATATATTATCAATATCAAGTGCGCTGTATATGTAGTATATATTCTATGTTGTATATTTTATGTTGAATATTATCTGTAGATTATTCCACATCTCATATTTTTAAAAAAGATCTAATCACAATTTATCTGCTCCTGAACTATGTAAATATAAAATCTGACTTTTTTAGAATGGCATTAAAACCATAATAATCTGTGGGGCTCCTGGGTGGTTCAGTTGGTTAAGCTTCTGCCTTTGGCTCAGGTCATAATCTCAGGATCCTGGGATTGAGCCCCATTGTGGGCTCCCTGCTCATCAGGGAGTCTGCTTCTCCCTCTCCCTCCTGCCCCCAGCTCGTGCTCTCTCTCTCTCTCTCAAATAAATAAAATCTTAAAAAAAAACCTTTGTAATCTGTTCTCAACCTATCTTTCTAGTACCACATTCTGTTACTCTCTTCTGTAAAATTTATATTCTAATTTAACCTAATTTCTAAATGTGGCATGCATTTTTATAATACTATGCATTGGCTTGTGCTTTTACCTTGACCTAGAAGATTCTAGCTGCTACTTGACCTCCTAAGAGAATATAGTTGATATGTTAAAACACAATAGGATGCCACTTTCCCTGTGAGCCTTTGCCAACTTCTCTGGAAAAGAAAATAGATACTGTCTAAGTTGTGTTACCTTTTATTTTTTACACTAGTAATACATCTTACAATAGTTTCATAGGGGAGTTCTTTTGGAAGAGTATGTGGTCTTCAGGACCTGGAATTGTATCTTACACTTACTTGTGTGTGTGTGTGTAAAAGTGCCTAGAAAAATGTAAATGTTCACTAAATATTAAATATTAAATTGAAAATTATCAACAAGGAGTGGTAAGTAATTAGAAAATATTCTCTCATATGCTGATTCTTTAAATTTTACCAAAATTCTCAGGTGGTACATCTTTTTTATTTTTATGTGAAAGTTTTCCAACGATATATGAAATAGAGAATTTCCATAACCACAAAATAAAATTGACATTCTTAAGATGCACTGTGTTCAAAGATTAAATTACATTAGTTTGAAGTGAGAGAACTGATAAATATTAAACTAACAAGAATGCAAGATTAGTCATTTATTGACTCTATGCATATTTATGCAGATATTATACATATTCAGTGTGTTAAATGTCCCTTCTTGTTTTCATTCAGTACCTGCATATACTGCCTTAGAGCCATACAGGAAGTGAAGAACTTTAAGTTATGCTAGAAGAGTAAATTTCAGATGAATTATTTTCTCAAATTATACTAGTGTTTGTTTGGGACTGATGTGAATTTTGTGCTTTTTCTCCACTCCCCCCAAACCTCCAAATAATGCTTCCCCCTGCTTTGTTCTTTTAATGTGCTGGCACACATCATTAAATTGCCAGGCCACTTGTGAATATTTGCTAGGAGGTGATGGCATTCGTTGGCTTCTAGCATCCAGCCAAAGAATTGCATTCACCATCAGTTAAAATAATAATAACTACCATTTACTAAGTAAAGAGTGAGAGCTAGCTATTTGATAAACATGTTACATGAATTAGCTGTTTTAATCCTTGAAACAACATTTTGTTTTACTTGTTTATTTGGTTTCCTAGTTCCACGGGGCATCTTTATTTATTTATTAAATTAATTTCATGTTTTTATTATTATGTTCAGTTAACTAACATATAGTACATTATTAGTTTTAGTCATAGTGTTCATGATTCATCAGTTGCACATAACACCCAGTGCTCATCACAACATGTGCCCTCCTTAATGCCCATCACCCAGTTACCTCATCACCCAACCCACCTCCTCTTCTATGACCCTCCATTTGTTTCCCAGAGTCAAGAGTCTCTCATGGTTTGTCTCCCTCTCTGATTTCTTCCCATTCAGCAATCTACATGTTCAATATAATCTCTATCAAAATACCATTGACATTTTTCACAGAGCTGAAACAAACAATCCTAAAATTTGTATGGAACCAGAAAAGACCCCGAATAGCTAGGGGAATGTTGAAAAGGAAAACCAAAACTGGGGGCATCAAAATGCCTGACTCAAGCTATATTATAAAGCTGCAACCATCAAGACAGCATGGCATTGGCACAAAAACAGACACATAGATCAATGGAACAGAATAGAGAGCCCAGAAATGGACGCTTAACTCTATGGTCAACTAATGTTTGACAAAGCAGGAAAGAATAACCAATGGAAATGGAAAAAAGACAGTCTCTTCAATAAATGGTGCTGGGAAAATTGGACAGCCACATGCAGAAGAATGAAACTGGACCATTCTCTTATACCACACACAAAGATAAACTCAAAATGGATGAAAGGCTTAAATGTGAGACAAGAAACCATCAAAATCCTAGAGGAGAACATAGGCAGTAACCTCTTCCACCTCAACCTCAGCAACTTCTTGCAAGACATGTCTCTAAAGGCAAGGGAAACAAAAACAAAAAATGAACTATTGAGACCTCATGAAGATAAAAAGCTTCTGCATGACAAAGGAAGCAGTCAACAAAACTAAAAGGCAACCTACAGAATGGGAGAAGATATTTGCGAATGACATATCAGATAAAGGGCTGGTATCCAAGATACATAAAGAACTGATCAAACTCAACACCCAAGAAACAACATTTTAAAAAGCATTGCTTTGATATCATTTTACTCCAACAAGGAGTCTGATAGTTGGAGTTGTTCTATTATAGAATAAGAAGGGCTTGAACCAGGTTTCTACTGGGTTTGTACATCTGCAAAGACTTGCTCTTTTAATTACATTATCACTCCTGGGGAAAAAAGTAATTAAAAAAAAAAAACAGCTTTGGACGCCTGGGTGGCTCAGATGGTTAAGCGTCTGCCTTGGGCTCAGGTCATGATCCCAGGGTCCTGGGATCGAGTCCCGCATCGGGCTCCCTGCTCTGCGGGGAGCCTGCTTCTCCCTCTGCCTCTCTCTCTCTCTCTCTGACTCATGAATAAAATAAATAAAACATTAAAAAAAAAAACAGCTTTTACAAGTGTTTTCAGATTCTGATCTTTAGATAAGACCTCTCTATTAGCTGAAGTCTATGGTGCAGTTATTATGGGTGTGCTTCTGCCTAGGCTGAGTTTCCGCATTGATAGTTCATATTACCACACCATCTGGTTAATAACCACACCCATTTTTTAGTACTATAGAATGCCAAAGGTCAAGAAATATCGCTAAGGTTGTTATTCTAGGTAACATGTAAAGATGCAGAGTTCGCAAACAAAACCTATTATTTATTAACAAACACTATCTATTTCTTTAGTTGTTGGAACAGTGTAATTGATGGATCAAAGAAACTGAAGGCTAACTTCTGATCCTGACATGGTGGAGTAACTGATTTTAGACCTACCTCTCATAGTAAACAATTACACAACTGGAAAAGTTTATGAAGAAACCATTATTATGCAGCAGATCATGCAGGACTGCTAGTCTTAAGAGAAATGAAGTAAGCACCACATTCACTTTTTGCCTGGGAGCATTTTCTAAACTATGATGCAGAGAAATAAAATACAAGAACAAAAGCCAATCTCAGCGGAAGGAGAAAACAGAATGGCATGCGGAATTGCTATGCAGCTGGAATTTGTGAGACATGTTACTGAAGAGGTTTCAAGATTTACTTTGAAAGTACTGTGTATAAAGCTGTGATAATTAAGAGAAGGTGGTTATCGACATCGAAATAGAGAAATACCTAAGAAGAATAGACCAGAGAATCCAGACATGGACTTAAAAATATACGGCCAATTTTAATTTTGCACAGTAGCACCCAAAAAAATCCATGAGGAAAGAGAATTATTTTTCAACAAATGGTGTTGTAACACTAGATATTTTATGAAAAGAATGAAGTTTAATTTCTAATGGCACCAAAGAAAAAATAACTAGAGATAAATCTTTGACCTAAACACGAGAGCTATAATTTTGGAGTTTTAAGAAGAAAGCATGGGAGAATACTTTTTCACATTGTGGTAAGCAGAAATTGTTATGACACAAAAGGCATCGTTATGGATTGCATTGTGTCCCCCTTCCCAAATTCCTTTGTTGAAGTCCTAATTCCCAGTACCTCAGACTGTGATCTTATTTGAAAGTAAAGTTTTGCAGATGTAATTAGCTAAATTAAGATAAGGCCAGTAAGTGGGGCCTCATCCAAAATTATTGGTGTCCCTATAGGAAGGGGACATTTGGAAATAGACTTACTCGGAAAGAATGTGTAAAGACACAGGGAGAAGACAGCCATCCACAAAGCAAGGAGAAAGGACCTCAGAAGAAATCAACCCTCTTGATACCTTTATCTCAAACTTTTAGCTTCCAGAACTCTGCCAATAAATTTCTCTTATTTAAACCACCCAGTTTATGGCACTTTGTAAAGACTTCCCTAGCAAACTAATACAGGTACTAACTATAAAAGGAAAAAAAATCCTAAAATTATAAATTGCATTTCCCATAAAGATTGAAAAAAAATTTTCTCAGCAAAAGGCACAATTAATTAAGAAAGTGAAAATGAAAGCAATAGACTACAAGAAAACATCTGTGACACACATATCACATCTACTTAACAAAGGACTCATGTGCAAAATACATAAAATTGTCTTATAAAACATAGTACTCGAATAACCTAATTAAAAATGCACAAAAGCCATCAACTAATACTTAATACAAAAAGAAATGTCAGAATGCCAAACGTGAATAAACACATGTTCAGCATCATTTGTCTTCATGGAAATACAAATTAAAACCACAACAAGATACTACCTATGTTCACTAGAATTGCGAAAATTACACACACACACGCACACACACGCACACACAAGCACACACTCACATTGACCATATCTATTGGTAGGAAGACTATGGTGCAAGCATAGCTCTCATATTTATTTATTTATTTAGGAGGGAGGGAGGGAGAGGGAGTCGGAGAGAGATTCTGAAGCAGACTCGTCCTCAGCTCAGAGTCTGACCTGGGCTTTGATCTCATGACCACAAGATCATGACCTGAGCCAAAACCAAGAGTCTGATGCTTAACCGACTGAGCCACACAGGTGCCCCTCAGATATGATTTTTTAGGTTCAGATGCATTTAATCTTATGCTAACTTTCTGACACAACAATTCTACTCTTAGATTCACCAAGCTTATGTCCACAAAAAGAATCATACAAAAAATTAGATTAGCTTTATTCATAAGTACCCAACCTAGAAATAACACATATGTCCATCCATTGCAGAATGGATGGACAAACTGTTGCATGCTTATACAATAGAATGCTATTCTGCAGTAACAAAAATGATTCACTGATATATGAAAACATGGATGAATCTCAAGAGCATTAGATGGTCGGCACAAAAGAGTACATACATATTATGCTTCTCCGCATATGTAAAGTTCAATAATAGGCAAATATTTTATAATGGGGTTAGAAATTTGAATAGTTGTTGTCTATGCAGCAGAGGAGCTATTGACTAGAAGGGCCCTGATTGAAATACATCAGCACTAATATATAAAGATCCAATATTGAAATTAAAAACATAAAATTAATAAAATTAATAAATTAAAAATTAAAATTAGCAATGAACGAGGGTTGGGTATGTGCAGTTTAAAATTTCAAGTGTGATAACTTCTCTATTTTTATGGCACAATGATTTTGATTTATCATATAGCTAAAAAATGACCTTTCTGTCCTCTTACTGGGCTGAAAACCCTTGTTATAACCAAGGGTGACTCAAAAAATTGAAACATTTATGAAGCATGGTAAAGCAGACTGTAGAAAAGTGATATATTTAGATAGTCATGTACATTTATCTATATATTTATATCTACAACTATATCCATATCTTTATTCATACATAACTTTCCAAGATTTAGAGAACTATAAGAAGAAACAGCAGATCAAAGATAAATTTCCCATGAATTCCCTTGGCATTGCACAAATTTGTTTTTTCCTATTAACACATTTTGACTTTGAGTTCCACAATCTACCTATAGTAGTCCAATGACTATTTCTTGATTAATTTATTTTTTAGTACTGATTATATGTATACAGACTTAAATACATGGCCTATAACTTCAATGGTATTTATAATCAAGTGCATTTTAAAAACGATTTGTCCAGGACCATATGTTCAGCAACTTCTGTACATAGGCTGCTGAAGACAACAGGATTTTTTTTTTCCTAGACATGCTCAATGACCCCAGAGTCTACTTGACGCATTAACTGATGTTTTGCTATTTTTCTCATATACACCTGATAAACTGCACAGAGTTAGATGAACTGGAAAATACTAAATATAAACTAAGTTTTTTGATAAGTTTTGGTAGCACCCCAAAGCTCAAGGATCAGTGACAGTTTTAGTTGGCAGGTGTTTGCAAAGGGTCATTTACATCTGAGAAGCTGCACACACCTGCTTCCATTTAAATCCCTTAAAAGAAGGGAGGAAGAAGGTGACTTCCGCCATTTTCCTTAAACTTCCTAATGACTTCCAGGTGGTAAAAAAGAAACAGCACAGAATTTTATAAAAAATTGTCTGTGCTCTAAATTTTTCCATTTTTAGAAGTCCTGAGTCTCAAAATTTAGAATTAACTTTTCCATATTTCTGGGAGAAAGGAAATTAAAAAGCGTATTTCTGATGGTTTCAAAATGGCCTCTGCTTTACCTTAGATTTTTAGAGTTAAATGAGTGTGTATATTATGAGTGAAATACAACTATGGCTTTATTTTCAATGAAGCCACTGCTATACAGCCTTCAGGCTTTATTCTGATCAGTAGAAAGATATTGGACTTTATGCAGTTAACAAGAAATCCCATATGAAACTATGCAAACTATTCACTACTTCTATCATTTCTTCTGTCTGCTCTACTATTTAATAATTATAGAAACCTACTAAGAAAAACTCAAAGTCACAAAGTCCAAATTCTTCACCTTACAAATGGAATATGTAAGGGGAAATATATTTAATAGAAGAAAAAATTTACACTATAGTTATTTTGGCTCAGGCCCATGCTTATATTATTATAGCCCAGTGCTTCTGATATGCCATTTTATCCCTCATTTCAAATATAAACACATTTCTGCACAAAATAGTAATAGTTCAGTTTAAATGTATATTCATACAGTTCATTAAAGATCTGATGTTAATTTTTCGAAGAAGGACGTACTGCCTGGCCTACTTTTCACAAGATGAGAATGGGGAAAATGAATGAAGTCCCTCAAAAAGAGCTTAAGATAATTTTTGTTTGTATCCAGTTAGTTTTTTAGTTTAAAGTTATATTTGCTATGGAATGAATCCTGGATCAGGCAGTTAAATGTGTATGTTTGTTGGAGGGGTGGCTGCCTAGAGTTGGAAGAGATATGTGATGAGTAGGAACCATATAGGCCACTTATGAAGAAACTGAGTTCATGTATATGAGACATTCAAAAAGTCTTCCCATATAAAGTCCTTGTCTGGTTTCCAAGCATTATGTTAGTATTGGTGCTTCTGAGGACACTGGGTACCTCACATGGCCAATGGCTTTCAAATGTGCTTTCTCCCTGTCCCTTTCCTGAACCTCCAACAACAGATTCAATGGTAAGTAGATCCTTTGAGAAAGCAAAATGGAGGCATATTTATCCTTCCAGTGGGTGCAGTACCTCACTTTTTCCCCTAACATATCATATGGCTTGTTCCAATGATATGCTTTGAAATCCATACTCTTAAAACAAGAGTTTATTATTTTTGATAAAGATTACAAATAGAATAAGATGGTGTGAACTATGACTCTTTTCTTTGCCTGTCGTAGGCACATGTTCAGTATGAGATCCCAAAGGGTGATATATCCTCTGATGCAGCAAGTACTTTAATGGCATAAACGATGCTACAGACAGGTCAAGTGTGATTCACTAAATTCTATGCCCCTATCTTAGAGGGCATAGAAGAGCCAGTCAGATCAGACCCAGAGTAAATCTGATGGCTTAGAGATGCAACTTAACTTTTATCAAATGAGTTTTGTGTTTTTATTCCTCTACTTTATGAAATCAAAAATACAGTATTTTAAGATATTGACTAGAGCTCGGGACAACTGTTTGGAGATGATCTTTGGCCCATACATTGTATTCTTTTTGGAGACACTCTGTGGCCACCTATGGAAATCTTGTTATTTATAAAATCCAAAAGTTAAAAAATTGAGTTTGGAACTCAGACATAAATTTAAGTTCAAATTATGCTTTTCCTGTGTTGTGAGAAAAATAGTTATCATAGAACTCATATGGAACTAGTTCATTGAATCCTCTGTCCATTTCCACTTTGGCAAAGAAGAATAAATAAAAGAAACCTACTTCTTTGAATGACATTGTAGGCTAAATGAAGTAATACTTGTAAGTTTTAGTGATCATCTATATTCTTATGATTTTGATGATTTGATACAGAACTTTTTAACTCCCATAGTTTGGTCATGTTGAAATGCTGAGGTTTTTGGAATGCCTCTGCTATCCATATCCATATTCATATTCATATCCATACACACATACATACACATTCACCATGCACATGTTATTGCAAACTTGAGCATTCAAGTGTTACTTTTGGATCCTCTTTCATCACCCAGCACAAATACATCTAAGATACTGTAAGATTAGAATGAAAAAATATATAGCATTTTTTTCACCAATATCAACAAATACCTGAGTTCCTATTGAACTTTGGAATCCTGCTGGTACTGAGTGCAAATTTTAGTGAGTAAAGTTAGACAATAAATGCACAAATAAATAGAATAATTTCATATATTGTGAGTGCTAAAAAAGTAAAACACAATAATGGATAGATACTGTTTGAGGAAGTACTAATAATAGTTGTGTTGCAACACTGAAGACATACAAACCATTTGCCAAATCAGGTATAGAGGGACTGATATTTCAGTTAACTCACAACTTTGTGAAACAGCATCCTAGCTCAAACAAATTACAGTTGAGGGGCACCTGAGTGACTCGGTTGAGCATTGGACTCTTGGTTTTGGCTCACGTCATGATCTCAGGGTCATGGAACCGAGCCATGTGTCAAAATCTTCACTCAGCGGGGAGTTTGCTTGAGATTCTCTCTGTTCCCTCTCCCTTGGTCCCTCCCCCCCACTCTCTCTCTCTTTCTCTCTCTCAAATAAATAAATAAATCTTTTAAAAATTACAATAAAAATTCATAGGCCATGGGTGATAGACATTGGGCAGGGTATATGCTATGGTGAGTGCTGTGAATTGTGTAAGACTGTTGAATCACAGACCTGTACCTCTGAGACAAATAATACATTATATGTTAAAAAGAAGAAGAAGAAGAAGATAGCAGGAGGGGAAGAATGAAGAGGGGGGAAATTGGAGGGGGAGACGAACCATGAGAGACGATGGACTCTGAAAAACAAACGGAGGGTTCTAGAGGGGAGGGGGTGGGGGGATGGGTTAGCCTGGTGATGGGTATTAAGGAGGGCACGTTCTGCATGGAGTACTGGGTGTTATACACAAACAATGAATCATGGAACACTACATCAAAAACTAATGATGTAGTGTATGGTGATTAACATAACATAATAAAAAAAAGAAAAAAATTCATAGGCCAACATGAAAGAAGCCAATATGACAATAAGGATCAGGTAAGGTAACATGGGCTTTGGTCGAGCATATAAATGTTAGTCTAATAAAAATGGGAAGCAATTTAAAAATACTAGAAATGCATGTCTTAAAATTATTTCACCTCTTGGGGCACCTGGGTGGCTCAGTCCGTTAAGTGTCTGCCTGTGGCTCAGTCATGATCCCCGGGTCCTGGGATTAAGCCCCACATCGGGCCCCCTGCTCAGCAGGGAGCCTGCTTCTCCCTCTCTTGCTCCCCCTGCTTGTGTTCTCTCTCACTCTCTCTCTGTCAAATAAATAAATAAAATCTTAAAAAAATTATTTCACCTCTTGAACATTTTTGAAAGCACCACTGTTCTGTTTTACTACTTTTGGGGGAAACTATTATTTTCACTACAGTATAATTAATCGACCACTCTCTTGGGTTCTGCTTTCATAATATGTTGAGAATATGACCAAACTTCCCCCTTTACCACCTTGGTTCAAACCATCATCTGTAGCAATGTGCAGGCTGTCTTAGGTTACATTCCCAATAAGCTGAATCCGAGACAGAGTTTCACATGAAAGAAGTTTATTAAAGACAATCCCTGGAGTTAATACCTGTGAAGGAGTAAAGAAATTAGGATCAGGTGGAGTTGAACTGTGCAATCAAGAAAAATATTACAGCTGATACTTCAGCGTTCTCTGGAGCTGAAATATCTTCATAGTTGTCCCATCTTTAGGCAAGCATCCCAGGCTTTTATACTTTCTAACTTTCTATATCTAGCTGTGACTCTTATTAGAGTAACCTCACAGGAGGTGGCGTGACCTTGGGCATGGTGGTACTCCTAGGCTGATAGCAATCCCTGGAGAGAGCTTCAGCTGAGAGCTCTCAGTCACAAGCAGTCCACAGTAGCAGGATCAATAGTACCCAGTCCTGAAATAAGGGTCTGGGTGGTATACCACAATGATCACTTGGTCTGCTTACTTCAAATGATACATTCTGGGAAAAACTCTTCTAGGATTCAGCTGATTTCTTTTCCTGGAAAAATCAACATGAGAAACATTAGTGGGTGAACTCATGATCATGGGAAGTCCCATGATCAGGCACTCTCCTCCTTTCTGGTGCCAGAGCTAAGTGAGGAACTGTTAGTCAATTAATGTGAATCTTCCACTAAGAATAGCATATCCTAACTTAGCGTGCTGTGAGTCTGCATTGTGATTGTACATTCGGGCCTCCAAAAATTCTGCACTGGGTCTCCCCGCCCCCACCATTGCTACAGTAACTTGCATAACAGCCTGAATAGGCTGCAGAGCCATGTCTTGCTCTGTACCTTACTCAAAGTGGGGAGCTTTGTGTCAGAGTTGGTCAGAGTGATGGCCTCAAGTGTGTAATAGGCATCTTCCAAAACCTGCAGAAACTGAAAATTTTTTTTGAATAATTTAAAGTAATTATGAATGTGAATTAGACTGTGTAAAAATTTATCTTTGAAAGTGATATATATAAAATATATATATATATAAAAATATATAAAAATATTAAGAAATGTGACTTTGATAGGACATAGATTTATGGGGAGTTAAGGAATGTGATATTGATGGGACATCAATTTATGTGAATGACTCTTAAGTTCTCTAAAATCTAGGATAATGCATATTGCAGAATTGGAATACAGTTTTAAAAATTTACTGTATATTTTTTAACTACTTTAGCAGATTCCTCACATAAAGGGGTTATACAACTGTGGTAGGCCATGGCCAGGCTAATCACATGGGAGCTTCTAATATATATGAAGACACAGTAAAAAAATGTGTGATTATATAATTATGGTCTTGTAAGTATTTCTTTAATGAGAATAATATGGATTTTTGAGTGCTGACACATTCTTCCAACCCTGTACACAATTGCTACCATATCTTTTCTCTTGCTGTAGTCCATACTCTAGAAATTTGGATTTCCTGCTTTCCCCCCTTACATTTCCAAATCATTTCTTTATTTAATTCAATCTTCTTTCTGCCCTAAACATTTCATTAAAATAGTTCTTGCTAAAGCCACTGAAGTTCATTTTCCGTCCTCATCTTTACCACTCAGAGGCATTCAATGGTTTTACATTTTTCTTATTTCTTTAAGCAATGTTCCTTTATTTTTTGTGATATCATATACTCATTTTACTTCTTACTTCATCACTTACTCTTGATAGCTTTTCTTCCTTTCTCTAGAATTTAAGTACAGTGGTTTTGGGATTCCTCAGTTCTTAGTCTACATTTGTTTCCTATAAGATCTCATCTAAACCTTAGTTTCAAACTCTTTCTCTGCTAATAATCCTACTTATTAGCCCCACTGGATATCTCATAGTAATCTCAAATTCAACATGTCCAATGAGTATTTGTTAATGTCCAAATGTCTTGTAGTTTAAAACAAGATCTTTTTCAAATATTTCTTGTTTCAGTGAATGAGACTACTCTCAGTTTATAACAGAAGACTATAGACTGGGTGGCTAAAACAACAGTTTATTTCTCACAGTTCCAGGAGCTGGGAAGTCCAAGATTAAGGTGCTGTCAGAGTACGTGTCTAGTGAAAGCCCACTTCCTGGTTCTTCCTGGTTTGCAGATGGCCATCTTGTTGTATCCTCACATAGAAGTAAGAGCATCTCTCTCCAGTCTATTTTTATAAGGGTACCAATTCCAATCCTAAGAGCTCCATCCTCATGACCTCATTACCTTCCAAGGGTCTAACCTCCAAATACCATCACAGTGGCGATGGGGCTTCACAAATGAATTTGGATGGTATGGGGGGACACAAACATTCAGTTCATAGAACTCATCCTCAATGCTTCACTGTCTCAAAAACAGCAAAAGAGCCAAGCAAACAATTGAACAATATACGCCTAAGTTCTCTTTATTATATCTATAAAATCCACCTACTTTTATTGATCTGTAATGTCACTGTATCATCTCTTCATGGACCACTGTAAGGATCTCATTACTGGGCTCTCTTGTTAACAAGGACCACACTTCAAAGCTATTACTTACAAGTAGGCAGAGTAATCTATTAAAATGTAAATCTGATCCTATTGCCCAGTTTTTAGAAACCATTCAGTGTTGTCTCATTGATTTTAATGGAAGTTCTGAATAAAGCCTGCAAAGTCTTTCCTCTCTGCCAGCTCAATCTTGGGTTAGCCACCCGGTTTCATTTTAGCCACAATGATCTTCCCAATGTTTTATGTGATTTAGGGATAATTAAAATGGTTCAGAATGAAAAAAACTTACACATCAAGAATAATGCAAAAAGAACACTATACTGCCCATTAAAAAAATAAAGAACACTATACTAAAAGTCTATTAAGAAGGCTTAATTAAATCCTCATAAACCTCCTGGATGGATTGTATTTTCTAGTCACAGTGCATGACTAAATTCATGGCTCTTTGAACACAGTCACCCCTTCACTTGAGCACTGACCAGTGAGAGAGAGAGGATTTACAGAGGTTGGCATGGAAGGAACATTGGCTTAGAGGTGGAAAGGGCCAGGAACCACGGTTTGGGAGTAAAATGGAAAAGTGAGGTGTTGAGGGGCACCTGGGTGGCTCAGTTGGCTAAGCCTCTGCTTTTGGCTCAGGTCATAATCCCACGGTTCTGGGACTGAGCCCTGCATTGGGCTGCCTGCTTGGCGGGGAAGTCTGCCTTTCCCTCTCCATCTGCCTCTCCAACCACTCAAGATCTCTCTTGCTCTCTCTCTCAAGTAAATAAATAAAATCTTTTTTAAAAAAGAAAATATTTTAAAAAAGACAAAAAAAAAAGAAAAGTGAGGTGCTGAAATTGTTACTTTTCATCTCTCGTATACAGTCCTGGTTGGATCATTGCTTGCCATTGGTTAATACAAAGGAACAAGACCGCAGGGCCAGCTAGGAAAGCAAAAAAAAAAAAAAGTTCACCACCTGCTCTACAGAGGATGGTGTAGAGATCCAATTGCAAAGAATTCAAGTGGGAGATGTATTTATGAGCATACAATACAACACTGATTAATGATCAAAGAAACAAAACTGGAAGTCGGACTATAAGAGACTTCTTAACTTATAAAGCTGGAATATGAGAACACTACTGCAAGGATCTTTTTAAATGTAAAAATGTTGATGAATTTCTTTCAAATACAAAAAGAAGACAGGGTTGCCTTCTTGCTTGTCACTAGTAGTGTTCAACAAGATGTCGGAGAACTTGGAGTATAAATAAACCAAATGAAGTGAAATAATTGAAAAAAGGATTAGCAGGGAAGACACTATATTATTTTTATTATATGGGCTCAATACATAAAAAAATCAATAGCATTCCTCTCTACCAATAATAACCAACAAGAAAATAAAGAAAAAATGGAAAACCATTTCAAATAATAATAAAATCTATGGAGCATCTTGGAAATTATCTAAAATAAATGAACACAATTTTATGGAGAAAACAGTTACATTTTAGATTTTCTAAAGCAAATTATGTAGATCTCAAATGCATAAAAGTTTAACAAAAATGAAAAATGTGTAATATATTTGTTATTTGTAGCATAATAGCACATATGTATATTAAAGCACCCATAAAGCAGAGGAGAACATCATTCAAAGATTTACATCTAAATAAATACCTGGTGGACTTTAGAAACCCACTTTACATACATTACAGGAGTTACTTATAGGAGTAGGGGGATGGGATTAGAGACGGGGATTAAAAGAAAAATATACAATTTAAAAATAAAATCATCCTGTGTTCTTGAAATGTTGGTTTTATTACTTCTTAAAAATGAATAGGCCAGTAACACTGAGTCAGAGAAACTTCTCTGTCTCTGAATCTGAGTCTTTAGGATTCTATATTATTTTTGAGTTTTTTATGTTAGACTATCAGCTGGCTTTTTTAACCATCCTCATAATATATTTGTCAATTTCAGATTGCCATTTATCAGTTGCTTCAATATTTTACTCAGTTTAGTTTGCTGTCATGATGATCTAAATGTCCAAAACAAATATGAATCATGAGAAAAGTTTTTGCACATTTCTATAGTTATCTCTGCCACATACTCATTCGCTTAGTTGCTTAATAAATTTGTTACTAAGCACCACAAATCAAGCCCTGGAGTGATATTCAAAAATGCTTTTGACTACATCTCTATGACCATCTTCAAGTATGTCAAGTTATAAATTAAATATTAAATATAACAATAAAAATAATAAATTAGTAAAAATCAGAAAAGCGGTATGTCTGAATGATGGTAATATACGATTCAGAATTAACAAGTATGTATTTATTAGCATATGAATATAAAATTATGTATTTTATGTCTCACCTTGCTTAGTTCACTCAAAATTCTCTGTAATGTAAGCTTTAATTTCATCCCCTATATGAAAGGCTCAGAGAAACTGAGTTAACTGTCTGCATTTAGATTTTTAAACGTGGAGTCAGAATTTAAACTCAAGAACTCTCCTAACTCAGACATAAATTAACTAACAGGAGATCACCTATATATACATAATGAAAAGCCAATAATTTGGATGATCTGGAGAAACAAACTGGAAAATTCAAAGAATTAAGATTTATGTGACTTTCCATAGAATAAGAAATAGGACAATAATTTCTTTCCATATAAAAATTTAAATATTAAGTAAAGTGAAATTAAACAAAATAATTTTTGTTGAAAAAGAATCCCTTTCAAATATTCTTTTCTACAGACTGGACAGCCTTAGGCAGAAATGAAAATGGAAGCATACAACTGTGGTGGACCATGGCCAGGCTAGCCACATGGGTACCTCTAATTGATAAAATGACTCAGTAAAATAAAATGTGTGATTATACAACTATGACCCTGTAAATATTTCCTTACATGGGAAATAGTGTGGACCCTTGAGTACTGACATATCTCTTCAACCATCTAGCCGAACGTGGTATAAAAAGCAAAGGCTAAGGGTCTGTACCTCTGGGCTCTCTCACCTGTGGATAAGGGTTCCATAAGGACTGCTTAGACTAAAGAAAATCGAATATGTTTTTATGAAGAATAAAGGAAAACAGCAGTGAGCCACATCCACTTCTGTTGAAGTTAATGTTATGTGAACCCTTTGTGTTTCTTGTATGCCAAGCTGATAGTAAACTAAAATTAAGACAATTTGTCTTTCTCTCCAGTTCTTCAACCTGGAAGATCTTGGAACTGGTCTGCTTTGGCTGAATCATATTTTGTTTCAGGACCTGCCAATCACTGCGTTGGTAACCTCCTGTGTTTTGATAATTAAAAGTCCCATGCTGTCTCTTAGATTATCCAAAAAATCTATTTCGGTTTTCTGCTGAGATCTGCCCTAACCGAATAGCATCTCCTATCTGCGCGCTTTTGTTCCTTTTCATTTATATTGAAATGGGTCTGCGTCAAGTCCCAACTCCCTTATGGTCCCTCCGTGTGCAGTCATTTACACTGAAAAAGCTAATTTGTGTTAAGTTCTTAATGGTCCATTTTACTGCCCTTCTGAGAAATCATATTTATCTACAATACCAATCCCAAATAATATGGTCAACCAGAAGGAATTACAGTACCAGTGGAGGATGAGACTAATGAAAGCATTTCACAGAACGACCACACTTACTTACTCTCTTAAATCTCAAAGTGGTAGAGAGGAGAGGCATTTATAGAGAGAGTTTCAGAAGAAAGTGGTTGATATGGTTGTTGCTCCTAGATAACTAAACATAATAATTTCTCAGAGGATTCATACTACAATCTCATCCTTGTCTACTCTAGCGTCTTAATATTAACCTCAATGGATAGAGTCCTCCTATTTCATTACCTAGAGCATGATCCTTCAGATTTCTGTGGCTTATCATAGACGATTCCCTTTTCTTGCTATGTCCTTTCTTTTCTTGTGAAATTGTGTTCATTCTTTAAGACCCAGTTAAAACCTTACCTCCTCTGTAAGACACCCCTGATATTCTCAGGAAAATCTGATTTTGCCTGATTGTTTTTATTATAATTTGGTCTGCAAGATAAATATAGTAATTATCACACTGTATTAATAGTTAACTGATTATTTTTTTCTCCACCAGATCCAAACTGTTCATTAGTTGCAAGCATTCCATGTTCAACCTTGTATTCTTCAGGAGGTAGCATGGTGTCTGACCGTAGCATAGTAAAGCAAATGAATGAATGAATGAACGAATGAATGAATGAATGAATATAACACCTTACAAAAATGTAAAATAATGAGGAAAAAGGGGAAGGGGTTTCTAGCAGTTACAATAAGAAGGATTACTGTAATGGTTAATTTATATGTCAGCTTGACAGGGCCACGGGGTACCCAGATTTGGATTAAAAATTTCTGGATATGTCTGTGAGGATGTTTCCAGATGAGATTAGCATTTGAACTGGTAAACTGACTAAAGCAGATTGTCCTCCCCAATCTGGGTGAGCATCATCCAATCTGCTGAGGGCCTAAATAGAGGGAGTTGGGACTTGATGCAGACCCATTTCAATGCAAATGAAAAGGAACAAAAAGGCTGAGGAAGGGAAAATTTACTCTATCTGACTGACTGCTTGAGCTGGACATGTGTCTTCTCCTGCCTGCAAACTAGAACTTATACCATTGATTCTCCCTTTCCTCAGGATTTTGGATTTAGACTAGAACTATACCACCGGCTTGTCTGATTCTCCAGCTTGATGGTGGAGAGACTGTGAGGCTTCTCAGCCTCCATAATCATGTGAGCCAATTCCTTATAATAAATCTCTTTCTCTCTCCATATATATATATATATATATATATATATATATATATATATATGTATACACAGATGGTCCCTGACTCATGATGGTTCAATTTACCGTATTTGACTTCAGAATTGTGTGAAAGAACTAGACATTTAGTGGAGACTGTACTTTTAATTTTGAATTTTGATCTTTTCCCAGGCTAGAAACATGTGGTAGGATTTTCTTTGAGCATATTGGGCAGTGGTAGCAAGCTGCAGCTCCCAGTCAGCCACAGGATCATAAGGGTCAACAACCTATGTGTTTACAACCATTCTGTACCCGTACAAACATTCTGTTTTTCACTTTCAGTATAGTATTCAATAAATTACATGAGATATTCATCACTTTATTATAAAACAGGGTTTGTGTTAGATAATTTTGACCAACTATAGGCTAATATAGTGTTCCGAGCACGTTTAAGGTGGGTGAGGCTGAACTATGATGTTCGGTAGGTTAGGTGTATTAAATGCATTTTCAACTTACTTTATTTTCAATTTACAATGCGCTTATTGGGAACTAACTCCATGGTAAGTTGAGGAATATCTGTATATATATCTCCTAATGGTTCTGTTTCTCTGGAAAATCCTAATATAACCACTTTCTTAGTCAATTTGGGCTATAGCAAAATACCCTATACTGGGTGGCTTAAACAACAAACATCTACTCTCATATTTGAGGCTAGATGCCAGTAGATTTGGTGTCCAGTGAGAGCCCTCTTCCTAATTTGTAGACAGCCTTCATCCTGCTATATCCTTATGTGGGGGATGGAGACAGGGCTCTGGTTTCTTTCTCTTATAAGGGCACTAACTCTATCATGGGGCTCCATTTTTATGACCTAATCTAAACCTGATTTCCTCCCAAAGGCCCCACATCCAAATTCCATCACATTGGGGATTGGAGAATAGGGTTTATATATACGAATTTAAGAGGGAACAAACTTTTGACTTATAGCAGTTACTTAAGAAAAGAAAATCTTATTCCTGCCATATGGATATTCTATGTGTCAACATTAAGACATGTTCATAAATTATGAAATGGGTTTAAGAAATTATAGTGAGCTTTTTATAGTGAGCAATTACAGTGGAGTCCTGTGCTTTGATGATAATATCTCAGCTCTGTTTTTCTTTTTCAAGCCAAAAGGAAAAAAAAAGGAAAAGGAATACTTGCAGTATTCTGACTGCATTTTCAACAAAAGAGAATGGCAATTTCATTTATGCAGACTTTCATAAGAGTAAAGAATTGAAAGAGAGAGAAGTTCGTAAGTCTAGTTGCTCTTAATCTATGTCTCACTCATTTATGCCTCACTAATAAATTTGGAACAGGTTTTGTTTTAAAGAAACTTGAACACAAAAATTTATGGAAAACTAATATTAGTCAACAAGTCAACAACCTACCAGGTTATATGTTAACTTCATGATGCATTTTGTCTCAAGGCAATGATATTAGTCTTTATTGTTCAGAGCTTTTTAAATTCGCTTTTGATCAAACAAAGCTATTATTCTTTTTTACAGTTTGTGAATATCTGCTGCTTAATTATTCCCATTTTTCTTATTACTTCAGTTACTTCAAGAGAAGACAAGATATTTTAATTGTAACTAGGGAGCGATCATTATCCAATGTAGGTATAAAAGAATATTGTATTAAAATCTGGGAGCAATTTTAAGAGAAAGACAGTATCTGTTATAAAATTTAGAACTTTTTGTATCTTGAATAACATATTAAGTTTAAATTAGTATCATAAATAAGAACATGTATAGCTTAGTGGGCATAGTGCATATAAAAAAAACAAAACCAAAAATAAAATTGTTGGCTCTTGTTGTACTATTTACAACACATTACCATTATCTGTGTCTGCACAGATATCTACATTCCTGGAAATGAAAGCCTTTCATTCCAAGATGTGGTGTAGTCCATGAGAATAGACCCATCCTGAAGATACATAGCACTCTAAAATACTGTTTGAATATAAGATATTTGAATAGAATCACTAGGGCAAAATATCTGAAATTTGTCTTCTAGTTTTAAAGGTAACTTTTTAAAGAATTTTCTCTATTAATCTAATTAAGCATGGCAAATAGGAACATAAATTCATAAAAATTTTGAATTTGGCTTTTAAAAATACATTCCTTTTTTATATTTCTAATTATATACTGCAGATTTCTGTTCTACTTAAAAAATTCAAATATATGTACAGTAGGAACTTATTCAGTATCCAGCTCAGTCAGCTATTTAATTTTCTCTGAATATAGTTCCTCAACCATCGAGCTAGACATCTTGCTAATCATGCAGTTTATCTACAGAATATGAACAGAATGCTTTAAGGATTGTGGTGACCCTCAGGAATGACATTTTCGATGATCACACAAATCCTAGGAATTTCTCTACTTCTACTCTTTCTCTGCCCATGAGTAAGCACAGCTGAGGTTATTAAAATACTGGAAAAAATAATGCTCTAATACTAGCCCTGTTGATCCCAGGAATTAAGTAATGCTTACTTTGCAATAAAACCAGCTGTTAGGGAGTCACAAGACAGGAATCGTCTTTCCAGATTCCCTGTCAGTGACAAGTAGACTGAAATAAATTAATGCTATCTTTGCCATTACAATTTGCCACACATAGGAGATATTTTCACATTTTCCTCTATCCTCTGGAAACAATATATTGTTTCAAGTTGAATTAGCAGTGCATCTATGTTCTTGACACACATGTGTAAGTTGAGATTATTTTGCTAAGATATGATAATATAAGTATACTGGATATGAAGTGCTTAATCAGCTACAACCCCTTGACACGTGTGGCTAGGGATTGGATTGTTTGTTTAATGTTGTTAGGGAGTATCATTGCTTCCATTTGTCTAGTGGGAAGGGATAAGAAGTTAAAAATTCCTTTCACCATGATGTTGATCAGAAATAACTCTTAACTGGCAATGTAAAATAGCAGAATATTCTACATGCAGAAAGTTGATCATTACTTCTTAGACTAGGCAAGACAGGCAAAATCATAGCATAGCAATGTTTGAAGTTTTATGATATGAAAGACAAGGAAGAAGTTTTAAAATATGAAAGGCAAAGAAGCTAAAATAGATGTATTTCCTCCTTTCCTCCAACTAAGCACAGCTAAATATCCCTGAAAATTATATATAAAACAAACACTAGAGTACCCTGACAGGTGTAACAGACAAACAGCAGCCTGTTTAGGAAATTCAGGAGCCAAAGACTGAAATGGTACCAGTTCCCTGGAGTTTTATTTTGCCTCATATGGTCCACACTTGAAGCTAAAAAAGTGAGCAATTCAGAAATATCAATGTGGGCAAGACGAAACAAAACGAAAAAACAAGCCTCGATGAAAGTTTATCTGCCCTAGCCTTAAGATTGAGCACAGAGCAAAGCTACCCATTCTTACTACTCTTATTTAATATAGTGCTAGAAATTGTAATGAGTGTAACAAGGCAAGACTAGGAAATAAAAATCATATAGTTCGGACAGGGCATCTCCTGCCCCTAGTGATGTTTGGTTTCTTTTTGAGAAAGGAGAGAGAAGGCTCTGAAGCATGGAGAAAGGAGACAATGCTTTAAGGCCCACCAGGTGTGTAACATGAAAGTCAGGATGCCAAATGGCTATGTCTTACGGAAATGGGAGTTATCTGCCCTGCAGAGAGAAACAAGAGAAAACTTGATTGATACTCATTTCAGACTTGCCTACTTGTTTGTTGCCTAAATTCATAGTACCTTGGGGACTCTAACACCTCAGACTGAGAATATATTTTTAAGTGGTCCTGGGTTAGTAGCAGCCCTAAGAATGGAAAAAAGTGTGTGCAGATCTCTGAAGGAGTGTATGTTCAGTCCAGGCCCTAAAGATTTTCCATAGGTCAACTTCCATGGAACACAAGCTCAGAATTGAATATCCCCCAATACATACCATACCATTATGAAGAACAAATCGTCATGAATGTTAGTCAACAAAAATCAAGCCGGATCTCAGAATGACAAAGATGGGAGGTGACAGAAATTATCAAAAGCAGAATATAAATTGTTTATTGATTAAAAAAATCACTATCAAAAGTATGAATTAAGAACAAGAGACTACAAAAATTGGCCAGGAAGATTTGAAAAGAATCCATAAAGAGATTCTAGAAATGAAAAATGAATTAAATCACAAAATGATAAGATAATGAGCAAATTAGACAGCTGAGTAAAGAAAAGAACTTAGTGGATGTCAATAAATACAAATAACTGTGTGAAACATACATACTATTTTCTAACTTTGGAGGTTAAAAAATAATGTAGAACTAAAATCCTGAGAAGTTGTAACATATAATTGGTGAGGAGTATGATCTGATTTTGAGTCTTCCTAGGACTTTATAATACTTAAGCAGAAAGGAAATATGTTATTAGCTTTGGATACTATTGAGTTTGTATATTAAATTTTGAGGGCTAAACACAAAAAGAATAAATATAACTACCAAAATAGAAAAGGTTTTAAAAATAGGGAAAAATAAAAACACTCAAGACAAAATAAAGCAGAATGATAGAAATAATCACGAATACATGATTGGTCAAAATAAGTGAAAATGTACTCAACTCTCCAGTTAAAAGTTTGAGATAGGTAGAATTGGAAACAAAAACAAAGCCAGCTCTGGGCTTTTGCCAATAGTCAAAATAAATAAAAGAGTGGAAAAATGATATAATAGGCAACATTAACCAGAACAAAGATGGTATATAGATTAAAAACAAAAAACAACAAAAGAAAAAACTGGGAGACCATGCATTTCTAGATTAAGAGGAATTTTATAGAAAGTTGCAACAATTGAAAATAACAGATATCTAATCATATTACCTTAAGGTATATGAGACAAAGGTTGACAGAATTATAAAGGTGAAATAAGAATATCCCCTTATAGTGATAGTTCAATACCAGCTTTCAGGACTAGAACAAAGGAAAAGGAATTATAAAAACATAAAATACTCAAACAAAATAATTCAAAACTTTGGTCTAATGTATGTATACTTTTTATACCACTTTGTACTGCAAATGGAAAAATAGTTTCCAAGCACTACTGAAATAATACAAACAAACAAATAGCACCTACACTTGACCATAAAGCAAGAGTCAGAAATATCTCTAAAGATTTTTACCATTGATTGCTATGATTAAAAATCACATTCTCTGACCAAAATACAAATGAGATGAGAAATAAATCATAATAGCCCCCTGAAAGTGTCATATACTTGAACATTATAAAACACAATAGTAATTAACTTGTACAAAAAAGGGAAGAAATATGGAAATGAGAACCACTCATGGACAATAATACAAATATTATATATCAAAGCTTGTGAAACAAAGCTATAGTGGGGTAGGAAAGAGAAAAGGCTAAAAACCGTCTATATTATTTAGCTGGAACTAAAGCAACAGAAAAAGTCAGAAGAAGTAGGAGGAAATAATCCAGATTAAATTAAAAATTAATCATGTAAGTAAACAAAGAGGCAATAGGGATCAACCCACCCCAAATCAGTTATTTGGAAACACTAACAAAATTGAAAGTTTGGTGGCATTGCTTAAAAAAGAAATGAGTGATAGAAGACAAACATTAGCAGTAAAATGAAACATAATTGCAGCAAATAGAGTAGTAGATGGAACAGAAATGGAATCTGTTATTTAACTATTAAAGATGGGGCTATTATAGCAAATTCGGATATTCATATAGGTAGTAAAGAGATAATGCAGAAGAAGGAAGAGACAATTGCAGAAATAAAATCCTCGAGTAGGTATATCTTATTTACTGTAAAGGAATAACTTACAAACAAAAGAATTCTAAAGTGTGCACTATTATACCAATGACAGAAAGTATTTCACACAGATAACACCAAATTGATCATTTTAGACCCCTATACAAATGATTAAGACAAGTTTAATTTTCCTCAATAACTTTGGAGAAAATATACTAAAATTTTTCAGAATGCTGAATTAAAACATTTTTATGAAATTTAAGAGAGCAAGTATTTGGGTCTCAGATTATTAATTTATTTAATGTTTATTTTTTCCATCTATGTTTTAACTTTAACCAATTCATCTGTTTTTTTAAATCAGAAATATATCATTTTGTAACTATAAATTTATTTAAATATTATACCTTTATTAATATATTGAAACAGCTTATATCATGTCCACATTGTGGAGGAAGATAATTTATGGAAAGTAGAATTAAGATGTTAATAGTAGTCAGCAATCTGAAGTAGGGTCAAATACTTCATGAAAAAAGTTTTAAAGAAAATTTACATGGTACTTTAAAATGTTGCAAATATCTTGAGAGCTAAACAGTTGCAATTTGTAGAAAGTCCTCAGATAAGTAATGTTTTCTTTTTAACTTAACAGTTTATCATGCTTATTATGGGCCATAACCAGCATGAATACAGAAAACAAGAGAAGAATAAATGGGAATAGTTGCTTGGGGGTATGAGGATTTATAGAGGAGGAATTGAAATGATATATTGGAAAAATTTTATTTGGGGAGAAACTGTATACTTATACTAAAGTTGATTTTCCTTCTTTCTTCCAGTTTATCTTCAAAACAGTCTTCCATAATATTTCAGTCTTACAAATAGATCCTACCAAATTAATCTATGAAATGATACCATGGGGATAGAATAGCATGAGTATGCAGAGCAAAACATGACATTTGAAACCTTAAGATCACTTCACCTGTCAGGAAATCATGTTTAGAAACCTCAGCTAAGGAAAATAGAGAAGTTTAATAAATATATGCCACAGTGTTCCATTATAGTACTCATGAGACTAACAATCATTAGATCCTCATTCCAAGACTATTTGTATACAATTCTCATAAGCTTGAACATAAAAATGTACATAGCTATAACAAATTATAATGGATTTGAGAGACAGTTAAGAGATAAAAGAATAATAAGTGGCAGCAAAGATCCTGAAGGTAAAGGAATTATAAAGCATGAGAGTAGTCAATTAACTTTAAATGTAGCTTTTCTAGAATCAGAGGCAAGAATTGTATTCAGAGTCTCAAACATGTCATTAAATTATCTCAACCATTACCATGACTGAAATTTGTAAAGAAACAGAATCACCATGTAAGTATTAAATTATGTATATTAAATATGTTGAATTTATTTAGAAAACCAAATATTATCAGCGTCAAAATAGAATAATATTCCTCCATACTATAAAGCAATATCTATCTATATCTATCATCTATCATCTATCATCTATCCATCATCTTTCTAATTTCTATATGCAATGGCATACTGATAGCTACATGCTTGTTTTATTTCTCAAATTAACACCACCTGTAAGAGTCATTAATCTAACCATTACTTCATGTCCCAGCTAATTATAAATGCTGTTGAACAAGACATGACCTAGCATTGATCCATACAAGTCTTACTACAAATTTCCTTAAAATGCAGTGTACTGCCATTCATCATGAAATTTGCTTAGGAAGTGTCCTTTTCATTTCATTTCATGCTACAGTGCTCATTTCCAAGCTGATCCTTGGACTAGATTTTCAGCTGGTTTGAGCACAAGTCTAAGGTCAGAGAACCAATCCTCTTAACTCAGCTAACTTCTCAGGGAGCAAATCTGCTCCCAAGTCATAAGTTATGTCTCTCTCTAGTTGACAAAAGTATGTTTCTATGTGGACACACAAACCTCTGGGGAAGTATTTCTAAAATTAGTTCAAAGAAATGATAACCCTCTAAAAGGAAAAATTAATAGGGTTCATTCATTTCTTAAAACTAAAGACCTAGATATAACGATTCACATATCCTCAGAAGTATAGTACATCCATTAAGACCACCAACTTTGGGGTGCCTGGGTGGCTCAGTTTGTTAAGCGTCTGGCTCTTGATTTCAGCTCAGATCATGATCTCAGGGTTGTGGGATCAATCCCTGCATTAGCTCTCTGCTGGGCGTGGAGCTTGCTTGGGATTCTCTCTCTCTCCCTCTCTCCCTGCCCCCGAGCCCTTGCACTGCCCTCTCTCAAAAACAAACAACCAAACAGACAAAACCACTGACTTCTAAGTTAGAGTTTCTTGGTTTGGATCCTGGATCTATCACATATTAATTATCTGACTTTGGGAAATTTATTTAACCTTATCATTACAAATGAATTTTCTCATATGTCAAGTAGAGATAATGTAGCATCTATTGCATAGAATTCTTGTAAAGATCAAATGAGTTAGTGTGTATAAAGCTCTTATAACAGGACTAAGCACATGGCATTTTTGTTATTGTTGTTGTTGTTGTTATTACTATTATTATTATACTAATACTAAGGAATAGGATGTTGCCTTAATCATGTTGTTCAAATATCAGAAGTGCAGCTTTCCTAAGATTGATATGATGACTCTCTGTTCTAACTGCCTGAATTTATAATCTCAACGTTTTAAAAAATGTCTTATTCCAAAATAGACGCGATAGGATTACAACATAGTCTTTAAAACTATATTTAAATATAATGTGTTTTTTAATTGAAGTGTAATCAACACATGCTGTTATATTAGTTTCAGGTGTACAATATAATGAGTCAGAAATTCTCTCCATTACTCAATGCTCATCACCATTAACTGTACTCTTAATCCCCTCCACTTATTTCACCCATCCCCTGCCCACCTCCCCTCTGGTATCTACCAGTGTGTTCTCTGTATTTAAGAGTCTGTTTTATTCTTTCTTTCTTTCTTTTTTTTTCATTGTTTGTTCATTTGTTTTGTTTCTTAAATTCCACATACAAGTGAAGTCATATGGTATCTGTCTTTCTCTGTCTGACTTATTTCATTTAGGATTATACCCTTTAGTTTCATCCATGTGGTCACAAATGGCAAGATCTCATTCTTTTTTTATGTCCGAGTAATATTCCATTATACGTATGGAATATTTCTTCTTCTTCATCCATTTGTCTATTGATGCACAGTTGGGCTTCTTCCATAGTTGAGCTATTGTAAATAATGCTTCAATAAATATAAGGATGCATATATCTTTTCAAATTAATGTATTCATATTATTTGGGTAAATACCCAGCAGTGGGATTACTGGATCATATGGTATTTCTATTTTTAATTTTTTAAGGAACCTCCAAATTGTTTTCCACAGGTGTGTACTGTTGCATTTCCAGCAACAGAGGGTTCCTATTTGTTCACAACCTCAACAACACTTGTTATTTCTTGTGTTTTTGATTCTAGCCATTCTGAGAGGTATCAGGTGATTTCTCTTCGTGGTTTTAATTTGCATCTCCTGGTGATTAGTGATGTTGAGCATCTTTTCATGTGTCTGCTAGTTGTTAAATATAATGTTTTAAGACAAACATAATTAAATTACAAATACAATTAATTTTACTGTATTATTTAGCTGTTATTTTCATTACACCATCTTTTTGTCCTGTTTATAAAATTCCACCTACTAGATTCTTTTCTCTCTAACTTACTGGAAATAAAAAACAAACAAAAAAACAAAAACAAAAACAAAAATTTTCAGCCATTTATTTTTCTACTGAAGGGTCAGTTCAGTTGATTGAAATCCTTTCTACTTAAGCCAAAATTACTAGATATATTTTGTTTCCTCAGTCCATCTTCTGGTTTGTGGGGGAAATAAAAAAGCCTGTGTGGGGATTATGAGACAGGATAAAAGGCAAAACAAGCATGTTCATCAAAGAATAAGTTTAAGAAGAATAAGAAAAAGGAGAAGAAGGTGGATAAGGAGGAAAATTTAGGGAATCAGAATGCTGTATGTACGCCCGTTGCTACTGCACGAGCCTTAAATGTCTTTACACACTTACTCTCTGCAACAATTATAACTGTTAGCAATATTGTTAACTCCATTTTATGCATGAGGAAGTGGAGGCATAGATCTTTCAGGTAAATTGCTCAAGATTTCACAGTTATGAAGTGGTCAAGCCTGCGTTCATACTCAGTTCATGAATTTGTGCTCTTAGCCTCTAAGTACACTTCCTCTACATGCAGAATCCACTCTATCTTTGCTGACATCTATATTTTTCCGCTAAAGAAGCACACAAAACACTTTCACCTGGTAAGTATAGTAAAAGAACAATTAAATGCTAGCTGTTATAACAGATAAATCTAAAGAAACCTAAAGAAACAAAAAACAACACTCACAGTAATATAACTTAGTAATTGTATTTATTGCTCAAGTTCCACTCCGATGAGGTGTTCCTGGTTGGGTGGTGCTTATCTGAGCAGTAATTCTTTTTTTTTTTTTTAAGATTTTATTTATTTATTTGACAGAGAGAGACACAGTGAGAGAGGGAACACAAGCAGGGGGAGCAGGAGAGGGAGAAGCAGGCTTCCCACTGAGCAGGGAGCCCCATGCGGGGCTTGATCCCAGGACCCTGGGATCATGACTTGAGCCGAAGGTAGATGCTCAATGACTGAGCCACCCAGGCGCCCCTATCTGAGCAGTAATTCTGATGACAAAGTTTCTTCCATTTTGTGACCAGGCCATTTTCCATGTCATAATGCCAAGTACTCAGAAACGGAAAAGAACGTGTAGACTCACATGTCTTCAATAGCCAGGCCTGAAAGTAGCACACATCATCACCCAAAGCTCATCACATGAGCACTCTTAATTTCAAAGGAAGGTGGAGAAATAAAGTAGCTGAGTGCCCCAGAAGGAAGAAGAGAATGTTTTATGGAATATTTAGTTTTCTCGACAACTGGGAATATTAATATCCTATGATTGTATTCTTTGCAAGTAGAGAATAATTTTTGAGTTTTAGCTTAATTGTTCAATTACCTATGTCTATCTGCCTGCCTACCTATCATTCTATTCTATATTCTACTATTATTTTAAAATTTATTATGTTATGTTAATCAGTATTGATTTATTTGGTTATAATTAAGCCATTCTCTAATTCAAAAACTGACAGATGGGTCCAGTCTTGTTAATAGCAAGAAATTTGTTCTGACAAAATAGGATCAAATAATAGAAAGTATTATTCACAAACTTTTAGTTAATTTTGTGATCAAACTTTTAGTAGATATTATACAGAATTAATGCATTAATAAAAACTGTGGGGTATTGTCAATTTTGAAGTTTGTACAAAATTTAAGCAAGATTAAGTACTAAATTTAGTTTCCCAAACAAGGACCTTCTACATATTTTAAATATTCAAATTATCATCACTGCCATATTCTTTTCTGTAAATTTGAATCAATCATCCATATTCATATTGCTTCTCTCTTGTTTTTTTATTCCTCTGTAACAAATTACTCTCAAAGTTAGCAGTTTGAAGCAACATGCATTTCTTTTCTCACAGTTACTGTGGTTAGGATCCTGGTAATCGCTAAGTAGGTGACTCTGGTGCAAGATTTCCCATTAGACTGTAATCAAGAGGTCAGTCAGGGATAAAGTCATCTGAAGGCTCAACTGGGGAATGATCCACTTTCAAGTTCACCCACATGGCTGTTGGTAGGTCTTATATCCTCCCTGGCTTTTGCCTGAACACATCAGTTCCTTGCTGGGTGGATAGTCTCTTCCTCTCAGTGCAAGAGCTTCAAGAGAGCTTCAAGAGAAAAATATAGATGTCAGCAAATAATTACTTCAAGAGTAAATAAGGGCATCCATGATGAAAGCTTCAACCTTTTTACAATCTGATCTGAGAATTGACATCCTGTCACTTGTGCTATATTCTAGTCATTAAAAGTGAGTCATGAGAACTGCCCACAGTAAGGGAAGACTTCAGAAGAGCATGAGTATCAGGAGGCAGAGATCACTTGGTACTATTTTAGAGACCTACCACACCTTTAAAACATTCATTAAATTACTTAATACTATAAACCATGCTTGCTAGAAGAAAATTAAGGAAAAATATGCTATCTTAGAAATTAATCATAGTCTGAGATGCTTCCATTAGAATTCTTTGAGTTAATACCCTTTGCACAATTCTAAATTTAATATGTCCTTCCAGCATATACAATAGAATATTTTCTTTGAAATAAATTGCTCAAACTTTGTGATTTCCTGTGACACCAATTTGCTTTTATTCCCATTGACATTTTGTAGCTTACTTTTTTCTCTTTTCTCCCCAGTGTCCCCCTTCATTATTTGAAAATCCCAAAGTGGCCTTGCTTTGATCTTTTTTTCTGGACTGAAAGTTCTCTTGTCTTCAGGATTTTTAAGCTAATGCATATTTTAATGTGCAAAAGATATTTTCAGGGACCTCATGGACCTCATGGAATATGTGAACTTGATCATTGACCTTGTTGTTTAGGAGCATTTGTTTAAGTGGATAAAGTAATGAGTTGTAAAATAGAAATGATATGGTTCTTCGTGGCCATTCAGGAATGCCTGTTTTAAATATTCTTAAAAACCTCAAAATATATCATAAATGGTATAGAATCTTCTATGGACACTATATTATACTACTTGGAATATTTCTTAGTTCTTTTTTCCTCAAAAGATAGACTATTTTTCTTTTGAAGTGAATTTAATGAGTTCATCATAACACTTCCATTTTTCTTATTTTAATAATAAACTGTAATATTGCATACAGCCTATTTTAATACTACTATAAGGCAAACATATATCACATTTATTATATGGCACTTAAAGAGGAAACATCACTCTAATGCAGAATAATTTTAACTAAGATTAGGAGACATGAATCTTTCCTAAGGGGTCTTGCAATTCTTTATATTTGAAAGAAAATTGGGAGAAGAGTAAAATGAATACTAATGGTATATGTTTATAGTGATGTTAATTTATTCCATGGTTAAGAAAAATTGAATACCACATTGTAGCTGATTTATATAAAGTAATGGTGTTTAATATATTACATGATATTTGTGGCATAGATCAAAAATATTTTTGATTCATCTGTCTTTATAAATCCTGTGACGTAGCTCACCATAGTAAAATGAGGTTTGTTTTTGTATCTATGAGAGAATAATTAACTCTTAGTGATAGAAGGGATTTTAAGCATCATATAATCTAATTAGTTGGGGGGCAGTCTGGTGATAGAAACCACACAATATTTAGAACAGGAAAAGTTCAAACAAAAAAAATTAACTATAAAAAGGATTCAAGTAATAGAGGATTGGATAGTGAGAAACAGTGAGAACTGTAGTGAGTTGAGGAATCACAGATATAAAGGATAGCCACTATCTGTAAGGCTGAAGCAGAGTGCCATACAAGAGAACTCATTGGAAAGACACCCAGTGGAATGCTATTTATGGGTGGTCCCTCAACTGCGGCATTCCATGAGAAGATGGTGGGTGTACCTGAGAAAACTGCAGGTACTAGGCTCTGGAGAAGCCCTTCAATTTAGGAGATAGGTGTTGGAGAAATCATACCCTACCGGAGCTCAGTAGCTAGTGAAGCTGTTCATTGCAGGAACAGACTTGGGAGGACCTCTGAGCTGCAGGAGTTCAGCACTGGGGAAATTGCATGGTATAGGAATCTGGTTGAGAACAGCATAATAGAACCTGGAAGAGAAAAGCTCTTTGCATCTCCAGTGTCCCTTCAACACCCCCTTCTGACAATATTTAGCATTGTACCAGCTGGCAAAGGAGCATTCTTTAAAGGAACCAGACCCACTTTTACAGAGAAAGCAATGAAGTATGGATTTGTAGTTGAGATGCGGCATGTTGATACCTGTGGAAGTCCATCCCTTTGGCTACTCAGCTTTTATATATAACCTTCTGCACACATTTGTTTGACAATTAATGTCTAACCAGGTGTTTATAGCCACTGAACAGGATATAGCTATCCTTATAAGTGAGAAAGTTATCACATTTACCCCCAAATTAAGAGAGGCATGGCCCAGCAGTCATTATGTCCCCTGCTGACAATATTAACTATTCCTTAAATTTCATACAGTGCCACTGAATACTTACCACCCTACTTCAAAATCTTTGGTTGTGGCATTAATTTTCACAACTCATTCAAGGATGTCATATTGCTTCTTGTTCATGTTCTTGCTAGGGAGTAAATGTTCCAGGGACTGTCACCTAGACTTTTGTAACACAATGAACCTCAATTAAAGTTCAGAGAGGCAATATGGGGATTCTGTAGTATCCAAGTATGTTTATTTCATTTACATATTCAGGAACTAGGGAAGTTACTATAGGGTGGATCTGTGGATTAATTGGTCTCACTGAGTCAGACTTGAGCTAAGACTACAGCTATCACTTGACTACCATATAATTCTACTTGAGCAACACTCAAATTTTGGGTCCCCAGGAATTAATATCTTTTAAAAGCCAGTGTCTTGTAATCGTCAATAAGTCAGGGCTTTTCTTTTTTCCCTGTGAATGGTTCCTCTGGTAAATGCCAATTGGCTAATTGGAGAAGGTTTAGAGAAACATTTGGGTATTATTTGCAGGAATGGTGCAGGATCCTTCTTCAAGAAATCCTATCTTCCTTTTCAATCTCTGTATTAATTTAGGTCTGGGAACTGGAGAGAGGCTGAGACTCTCCACTGTACGAAATCAAGTCAGGGTATTTTTGACTATAAGACTAAAGTTCTTACTGTTATGTAGCTCCAGTGCTATTCTAGTGGTTTTTCCATCTATTACATTCCCATGGACATCATGATCAATTAACCACTCACTGCTAAGATCTCTGAGGGTCAAGGCATTCTGTTTACCACTACATCCCTGCTTTCCTTTATAGTGTATGTTTCTACCTCATCTTTGGCAAGTTAAATTCTGCCACTTGCCCTCTGCTCTTCTAGAATCTCATCATTCACACTAAATTAGAGAACTTATCTGAATACTGGAATCCTCTACAACTATATCTCGCCTAAAAAGAAAACTATCTCAGAGTTTTTTAAGGTTACAGGTTTTCTCCTCATTAATGAATTTCTCAATGCCTTATTGGATGGCATGTCTTTGGGATTATTTTGTGGAATGTATCTCAGAGATAGGTATGCATGTCATATATGCCAAATCCTACCTTTGCATTCTCTCCTCCACATCATGCCAGGAAAGATCTGGCTCCTTGATCTCATTAAATATAGGCTAGCTTTGTTCCCAAGTTTTAGTTAATCAATAAAGAAAGTAGTTAGAGCTACCTCCAGATGAATGAGCCAGCATTTTAGGTCCAGAGTCTCCATTATGTACATTCATATTAATAAATTCAGCCTGATCTCACACTCTTAGACTCTTTCCTCATATACGTTATCTAAGTTTCTGCTAATATTTTATTAAATTTTTTGATAATTATTTTGATGTATAACCTCTTTTGGGGGGTCAGTTTGTTTACTTGTCTCCTGGAGCATAACTAGGGGTTATGGGTAGAGTGACCACAAGGAGTAGTTATACGGAATCATGAGGAGAATTATTCTCTTTGAAGGCATCTACCTCAGTTGAATGTAAGAAAGTTGTTATTTGTTTTGTTTTTTTAAATTAATTTATTTTTTATTATGTTATGTTAAACACCATACATTATATCATTAGTTTTTGATGTAGTGTTCCATGATTCATTGTTTGCGTATAACACGCAGTGCTCCATGCAGTATGTGCCCTCTTTAATACCCATCACCAGGCTAACCCATCCCCCCACCTCCCTCCCCTCTAGAACCCTCAGTTTGTTTTGCAGAGTACATCGTCTCTCATGGTTCGTCTCCCCCCCTCTGATTTACCCCCTTTCATTCTTCCCCTCTTGCTATCTTCTTTTTTTTTCTTAACATATGTTGCATTATTTGTTTCAGAGGTGCAGGTCTGTGATTCAACAGTCTTGCACAATTCACAGCACTCACCATGGCACATACCCTCCCCAATGTCTATCACCCAGCCACCCCATCCCTCCCACCCCACCCCCACTCCAGCTCATTCTTATCACTTCTATTCAACATAATACTGGATGTCCTAGGCAGAGTAATTAGGCAAGGAAAAGAAATGAAAGACATCCAAATTTGAAAGGAAGAAGTAAAATTTTTCCTGTTTGCAAATGGCATGAACTTATATATCAAAAATCCTAAAGATTCCCTTAAAAAACTGTTATAAGTATTCAATGATTTCAATAAATTGCAGGTTACCAATCAATATACAAAACTCAGTTGTATAGAACAAATATTGTTTAAACGTCCATACTACCCAAAGCAATCTATAGACCTAATACAATTCCTATAAAAATAGCAACATCATCTTTCACAGAACTAGAACAAACAATCCTAAAATTCAGGTGGAACCACAAAATATCTGGAATAGCCAAAGCAATCTTAAAAAAGAAAACTGGAAGTATTACAATTCCAGATTTCAAGTTATATTACAAAGCAGTAGTAATTAAAACATTATGGTACCGGCATATATAGAATAGAGCAGAAAACCCAGAAATAAACCCACAATTATATGGTGAATTAATCTTTGACAAAGGAGGCAAGAATACTTAATGGGTAAAAGACAGTCCCAGCAAATGGTGCTGGGAAAACTGGGCAACCACATGCAAAAGAATGAAGTTGAACCACTTTCTTTTACCATACACAAAAGTAACCCCAAAATGGATCTAAATGTGAGACCTAAAACCATAAAAATCCTTGAAGAGAGCACAGGCAGTAATTTCTCTGACATCAGCATTGCAATATTTTTCTAGATATGTTTCCTGAGGTAAGGGAAATAAAATAAAAAATAAGCTATTGGGACTGCAACAGAATAAAAAGGTTCTGTAAAGCAAATAAAACAACCAGAAAAACTAAAAAGCAACCTACTGAATGTGAGAAGATATTTTCAAATGACATGTCTGAGAAAGGGTGAGTATCTAAAATATATAAGGAACTGATAAAGCTCAACACTCAGAAAACAAATAGTCCAGTTAAAAGATGGGCAGAAAATATGAACAGGCATTTCTCCAGAGAGGACATACAGATGGCCAACAGATACATGAAAAAACACTCAACATCATTCTTCATCAAGGAAATACATATCAAAATTACAATGAGATATCACCTCACACCTGTCAGAATGGCTAAAATCAACAACACAAGAAACAACAAGTGTTGGTGAGGATGTGGAGAAAAAGGAACCCTCTTGTACTATTGGGGGGTTGCAAACTGCTGTAGCCACTGTAGAAACAGCATGGAGATTCCTCAAAAAATTAAAACTAGAATTACCCTATGATCCACTTACTGCACTACTGGGTATTTACCCAAAAATACAAAAAAAAAAAAAAAAAAAAAACTAATTCAAAGGATATATGTACCCCTATGTTTATTGCAGCATTATTTACAATAGTTAAACTATGGAAGCAGCCCAAGTTTCCATTGGTTGATGAATGGATAAGGAAGATGTGGTGTATATATACAATGGAATATTATTCAGCTATAAAAAAAGAATGAAATCTTGTCATTCGCAGCAACATGGATAAGCCAGAGAGCATAATACTAGGCAAAATACGTCAGTCAGAGAAAGACAAATACCATATAATTTCATTCATGTGGAATTTAAGAAACAAAACAAATGAGCAAAAGAAAAAAGAGAGAGAGAGAAACCAAGAAATGAACTTAACCATAGAGAACAAACTGATGATTACTAGAGGCGATGGGTGAAATAGGGGATGGGGATTACAGAGTACACTATCATGATGAAAAAATGAATAAATAAAATGATAAAAAATGAACAATCCCCCCATCTCAGTTAATAACAATGAACAACCTGAAAAGGAAATTAGGAAAACAATCCTATTTACAATAGCTCTAAAAAGAATAAAACACTTAGTAATACACCTTACTAAGAATTTACTAAGAAGGTGAATGGCTTTTGAAGTGAAAACTACAAAACATTGATTAAAGAAATTAAAGAAGATGTAAGCATATAGAAAGACATCCAAGTTCATGCACTGGAGAACTTAATATTGTTAAAATGTTTATACTACACAAAGCAGTCTACAGATTCAGTGCAATCCTTATCAACATTTAAATGGCATTTCTTTACAGTTATTAAAAACAACCTTAAATTCAAACGGAGCCACAAAATTCTATGAATTGCCAAATCAATCTTTGGAAAGAATAAGTTGGAAGCATCACATGTCCTGATTTTACAGAGCTCCAGTAATCAAAACGTTATGGTACGGCCATGAAGACAGACCAATAGACTAATAGAATAGAATTCAGAGCCCAGAAGTAAATACACGCATATGTTATGTGATAGTTAATTTTGCGTGTCAACTTGGGTGGGCTAAAAGATGCCCACATAGCTGGTAAGACATTATTTTTGGGTGTGTCTGTTTCTGGAAGATACAGCATTTGTTTCAGTAACCTTAGTAAAGAGACCCACTCTCATTAATGTGGATTAGCATCATGCAGTCATTTTCAGGGCCCAACAGAACAAAAGGTAAAGGGAGGGCAAAATCTCTCTTTTCTTAAGCTGGAACATCCATCTTTTCCTTCCCTTGAACATCAGACCTTCTCATTCTTGGGCCCTTGGACTTGGACTGAATTATACCCCCAGCTTTCCTGGTTCTCCAGTTCACATATGTCAGATCACGGGACTTCTCAACCCCATAACCAGGTGATCCAATTCCAGTAATAAATCTCCCTATAAATATATAGGAAGTACGACGAATATGCATTGGCAAAAGGATAATATATTCAATATATGGTTTTGGGAAAACTGCATATTCAATGCAAAAGAATAAAGTGGACCCTTATTTTACACCATACTCAGAAATAAACCCCAAATGAGTTAAAGACTAAAACATAAGACCTGAAACAATAAAACTCCTAGAAGAAAACACAGGGGAAAGCTATATGACATTGGTTTTGGCAATAATTTCATGAATGACAAAAAAATCGCCAGCAATGAAAGCAAATACAGACAAATGGAATGCCACCACACTAAAAGCCTCTGCATGGCAAAGACAACAGACTGAAAAGAGAAACTACGGAATGGGAGAAAATATTTGCAATTGTATATATGATAATGAGTTAATCTCTAAAATATGTGAGGAGGTCTTATGGTATTTTGGTTGAGCAGATGTTTTTAATTATAATGAAATACAACTTATCTTTTTTTTTTCTTTTGTTGTTAGTGCTGTTGGTGTCCTAAGAAAATTTTATATATTACAAGGTCAAAACCATATTATCTTTTATTCATTTACAGATGGTTTGTTGCTTTAGCTTTAACTTTTAAATTTATGATCTGCCCACATTAATTTAATTTTTATTTTATTTTATTTTTTTATTATTATGTATGTTAATCACCATACATTACATCATTAGTTTTTGATGTAGTGTTCCATGATTCATTGTTTGTGTATAACACCCAGTGCTCCACGCAGAATGTGCCCTCTTTAATACCCATCACCAGGCTAACCCATCCCCCCAACTCCCTCCCCTCTAGAGGCCAGGTGAGCACATGAATTTTACATATTATATGTGGTAGGGAACAAAGTTTATTTCTTTTTTCCTAATGAGTGTTGTTCCATCATTATCTGTTGAAATGATTTTCCTTATGCATTGAATTGCTTTAGCCCCCATTTCAAAAAATCAATTAAATATGCATGTGAAGGACTATTTCTGTATTCTGTTCATTCACTCATTTGCTCACTCATTCATTCATTCATTCATTCATCTTGATTAGAACACTATACCCTATAGATTATTGCATTATCTGTCTTACCTCATTTTTAATATTTACTGACTTTACATAGTAAAATTATGGCACAATGTGTTCATTACTTATTGTATTAACAAAACTGTTAGTAAAAAAAACTGTTAGTTGCACTCAAATTTTTAAGAAAGTTAATTTTTAATTGAAAGATGTTTGACATATAACATATAAACTTAAAGTGCAAAACATGTTGATTTGATACACTTGTATATTGTAATATGATTGCCATTGTAGTGATAGTTAGCACCTCTATCAAGTCATATAATGATGACTTCTTTTTTGTGGTGGGAATAATTAAGATCAACTTGCAAAATCATATTAAAAAAAGGTAGTGCTAACACAGATTTCTGGCTTGGTTCATAATTTTAAAAAAATAGCTTTGACATTTTTCCACTTAAGATGGTGCTTATTTTTCCTTTTTGGTAAATATTTTGTTCGTTACCATTGAGAGCTTATTTTATAGCTCTCTCAAAGCTGTCTTCCCACCCCTAACTCCATCTCCCAATATAGAGGTTAAAATAATTAGCGATTCATTTTTCCTAGGCTCCTTTGCATCTATGGGTGGCTTTGTGTGAATATCCTTAGGGTTTTAGTCAATATTTTTCAAACTCAAGGTCATAAGTATAATAAGAAATCAAATTTAATGGGTAGCAACCAAAATTTTTTAAAAGCAAAAAATAAAAAGGAAATATCAGCATGTAGTATATGTAATGTGTATAACTCTGATTTTTGAAACATTGCTACAGTTTATATGTACACATATATCCATATGTGTACATTAATACATCAGGTTTCATGAAAAATATTTCTTTGCATGGTTTAGGTTCAAAAATTGTGATGTCACTTGTTTAAATCATAGTTATTTGAATTTGTGTCATCTGTAGCTAAATGTATCTGAACTGGTTCCAAAATTGATACATGGCAACAGTGTGCTTTAGATTTGGAAGTAGTTGTATACAGGTGGTTAGGTGCCCATTAATCTATTCCAGCTGGGAAGTCTGTGGCCCTTGATATGAAGTGGAGAAATATTTTATCAAACTCTTTTTTATAGTATCTTGGGATGCATAGACAGATGGTATACTCAAACCAGGTAATTGAGGAGCACTTTATGAATGGACCAATTAATAAAGATGTTAAAGAAAACTAACAATAAAATGTAAAGCATCCCAAGGATAGCAGTAACAAGGAGGCATTACCAATGCCACACCTGAAGAAGTAAGGGGGAAGAGGGAGACTCTGGGAGTAGAAGAAGGCTGTAGAAGAAGGCTGTTCTGCAGTAGTTGTGTCTGCTGATAGAGAAGGACTACCCTAACCTGAATCTATTTCTGGTGTCTTTATTTGGTTGGGTCTAAAATGAAACTAGAGATAAATGAGCTTAAGTTTTATATCCATGAAGATTAGCCTCTGCCTCAAGGCAGAAAACATTAGTAGAAATGAAGAGGATCTCTCTAAACTGATCCAAAGTTCAATAAATAAAAAAATATGCAAAAATTATAAATTTATGTGTACCTATTATCAGCCTCAAAAATATTGAAAGAATTCATAGAACTGCAGGGGGAAAGTGGACAAATGCACCATTTAAATGGGAGATTTTTAATATTACTCTCTTGGTAATTGATAAATTAAGCAGAAAAAAAATCACTAAGTATACAAAAGATTTGAATAATGCAATCAACTAATTTGATCTAATGAATAAGTGTACATTACACCCTACAACAGAAGAATACATTTTAAGCTTGAAAGAACATTTATGAAAATTGACCAAATACGGGGTGTGAAGAAAAACTCATCATATTTCAAAGCTTTGTTAGGCAGAAAACAATTCTCTTGGTACACAATAAATTAAATTAGTGACCAGTTATTAAAAAAAAAAAGAAGAAGAAGATAATTAGAGGATCAAAGTTCCCTGGGAGAGGGGAGAGAATGCAATATTAAGTCAGGCTATGTGTAAAATTCCTTAAGAAAGTAACATTGAGGAAATACTTGAATATAATGAAGAAGATATCAAGTAGCTATCTTGTAGAATTCTATTCTAGGCAGATAGAAAAGCTGCAGCAATGGCCTTATATATGACTTTTGTAATTTAAACATGGAGGCCAGTCTGGAATGGAATGAACAAGAAGTATTTGGAAAGTGAACAGGAGGTCTCTATCATTAATAAGGGTCTTCCAGCCATTTTTAAAGACTTTGGCTTTTACTTTATGGAGTAAAAATGGAGAGTCATTGCAAGATTTGCAAGTAACAAAATTTTACTTAAGCTTTCATAGGATCACTCCCTTCTGGCTCTTTCACCATAAGGAGACCACAGGAGGGGAAAAAAAAGTATCATTTGGTTGGTTTATTAGGAAGTTATTGCATAATCCTGACAAGTAATCTTGTAGCACAGACAAGATGGTCACTTGGAAATAATGAAAAATGGTTGTGTCTGGATTATATATTTGAAGGAGAGTCAACGTGATTACTTATGGTATGAGAAAAAGGCTGACTCAAAGATTGTTGACTTGAGAAAATAGATATGAGTTGTTATCAATGAAGACATTAAATTCTGCAATTAGAGTTAGTCACGTGGGGAGGGTCAAGAGTTTGGTTTTGGATATATTTTGTTTGGAATGAATATTGTATATCCAAGTTGAGATATTGAATAATCAGTTGACAGTGTAAGTCAACCTGAAGTTAGGGAAAGAAGCCTGTGCTAGGTATGTAAATTGGCATATGGACAGCAAAAAAAAAAAAAAAAAAAAAAAAATGGTATTTAAACTTCTTGGACTGGATAACATCACCAAAGGGATAATTATTAACTGAGGAGATAACATATATTATAGTCCAATATAATGAGAAGCAACCAGTAAAGAAAAATGAGGATAAAGACAACTGAAGGAAAGTGAGTTAAGGAGAGAGTAGTCAATTATGTGTATTAAATGATAATAATTGGTTGAATACTATAAGCACCAAGAGTTGATGTTATATTCAACTAATTGGCAATCTTAAAGAACACAGTTTCACTAGGAAACCTCCTGCGAAAGCTTAGATTAAAATGGTTTTAGGAGAGAATGAGAGAAAGTGAATTAGACAAACTACAGACAAATTTTTCAGGAGTCCAGGGAAGAAAAGAATGGATCAGTAGTTGGAAGAGGAACAGGGTCAGGATGATATGCATGGATAGTAATAAGTAGAACATGAAAAATTCATGATGTAGAAGTTATGTATTCATTCTCTGGATCTTGGGCAGCTTAGAGGAAAATGAAGAAGAGAACAAAAAAAAAAAATATTCACTTGAAGAAAGGGATTACTCAAGAAATACACCCATGAGGTAGATGGAAAGTCCATGGGCATCCATGGTAAAGGATATACCTTACCCATTCTCTTAACAACTGTTTTTTTTTTTTTTCATCTTCATCATCTTTTTTGAACCCTTAGTGTTATATTCCTGTTCTCAATATCACATTTGAGTCATTATTAGTTGAACCTTCCCAGGCTTCTACTGTGGGAGAGTAACTGGTCAACGCTGAAATAGGCACAATTAACTCTTTCCAGGTTTTTCCACTCCTATTCTTGTGATCTTTATTAATTATTTTGGTCATCATTGAAAAACTGTTGCTTGAAAATATCTTTTAAAACATTGAATTAAGAAAATTATATTATTTGAATTTTTCCTGAAATTAAATAAAATATGCATTAGTCAATCTCTGGATTGTGGAGCACTATGTTTGTCTTCATATGCTGCCTTATCAAAAGTTTTGTGACTTGTGTTTTGGAGTATGCCTATACTGAGATGTTCACCTATTCTCCGTTTCCCCTTCATTCCTTTGGTAATACAGTATCTGAATATTAGTTGGTCCCAAACTCCCTTGCATAATCACTTCATTTCCCTTTAGAGAAAGGTGTCACGTGCCCTGAAAATTCTGGCTAATAGGATGTGAGCAGAATGATCTATCCTGTTCCTACATTGCATTCTTTAAGTTAAGGGTTATATTCAATACTTCCTTTTTTTCTTTTTATGCATTTGTTGAAGTGCAGACACTATCCGCAGACCCAGGGCAGAAATCTTGGTCTATAAATTGCAAGCTCAAGATAGTTTGGCAGTACAATTAGATAGAAGAATCTGTCTACCCAGACTTCTTTAGGTAAAGGAGACATTAATTGTTTACCTTATTAAATTCACTAGTATTTTGAACCTCTCAGTTATGCTGCTGAACTGACAACCTAAATAATGTGCTCTTTTAGCCTCTACTTTATAATAATACTCAAAGATTGCAAGGAATATTGACGCTAAATAGAATTGGGATGTTGTCTAAGTCAGAAATTAAATACTTCTGAGTAAACTATGACATTTTCCAAACCAGAAATTCTGTATTTTCTATTTATCAGCAGAGTTTGTATGTTTTATAAATAATCATTTGGATCTGGTAGTGAGTTAAAATAATGTTGGGTATTCATAGATTGCTGATTTACTGTATTCTGAATTAGGTGATTGGAGTCTGTGTATGGTTAAATATGCAATAATTTCTTAGCTGTTTCAGATGAGTAATACTGGAACGGGCTCAACATTCCACTCATTGCCTATGTATACTTGTCTACCAGGATGATAAAGCACTAATAGATTCTTATTACTATCCAGGGGCAAAATGTGTTTCTCTTCAGCATTTCTCTGACTATCCTAACATTTTACAATGAATGCCCAAGGCAAAATGAAAGAGTTGGAATATAACAGAGATGAGGCAAAAAGTAAATGATGAGGTGGGGTGCAAAGATAGATATTTTTTAGATAAAAATTCAATATAACTCTTTTCTTCTGGGTTATTAGAGTTTTCAAATTACTATTCTATAGAATCATAGGTGTTAAAGCTAAAAGGCATGTTGAATAATAATCTATTGCAAACCCCATCTCTCAAGCAGGTGAGGCATTAATATCCTTGGTCCGCACACTGGTTTATAACATTTCCCAAGATTACAAAGTAGAAAAGTCAGCATCAGATCTAGATTTCTAGACTCCCGATGTATGAATGCTTATAACTTCTTGATGAAGTAATGATGTAAAGTTAGACTTTGTGATTCATTTATTTTTATTCATTTTTTAACTCAATTCATTACTTTTAAGGATTTAAGGGTATAGATTGGGTAACAGATAATAGCCAGGGAATGATGATATTATGTGGCCAGTATAACAGTGGAGTAAGCAAAGTGTTAAGGAAAGCTTGATAGCGGCTAGTTCAATTTTAGAAGGTAATCAGTTTTTTTGAGCATCTAATAATCTTTAGTCATTAATTTGATTTTTTATAAGCTAATATTTAGATGACAAAAACAGAAATGCATCTTTGAAAAATGATTTTAGTCATAACAAAAGATTGAAACCACAGGAATTCAATGAATACCTAGTGGGGATTCAAACAGTAACAGTCAACAACTATTGGTTCAGTTTTTTTAAAAGACTCTAACAGCAGTGAGAATGTAGTAATTCAACATATTGGGGTGCGTCGGGTGAAGTCCCAGTTTGATCTAATTCTAAGAACACTTTGGAAATTGATGACCATGTGATTTTTACCTAGAGTTAAATATTTATGGTTTGTATAAATATTTTATAGTTATTATAAATATTTACATTATCAATTATTAATTTTCTGTAAAGTTTTAATTTTGTGAATACTCAAAGAAGCATTTAATATAACCAGGCTTTCCTTTACTTTCTTAAGTAAAATTGGTAATCAGTTAAGTTTTTACATGAAGGGATAGTTCTGAGTTTATTATTAAGAATAGTTGATGTTTTAGATGGGAGAAAAGAATAAAGAAGTCCATTCCAGCTAGAAGAAGTATCTTGTGCAGAGGAAGGGAACCATGAAAGGCCAGAGTGTGATTAAAAATATGAGCAGACTAATGCAGCTCAGATATTGAATGAATTGGTGGAGATGTTCAATGTGTCAGCAGGGATAGTGTGTAGCCTAATTGGGAGTTGCTTTGTAATACAGCTAAGAAATCTGGATTTGTATCCTGTAGGAAATAAAGAAGCAAGAAAGATTTTAAGTATGAAAAAACATGATTAGTCTTTTTTTTTTTTTTTTTAAGATGACCCCTGTTATCTTCAGAGCTGAAGGTTAATTGAAGTGGAGAAATACTTGGGGTATAAATAACATAACAGTTTTAGACATAATACAAAATTTTCCTGAGGTGGGGCAGTGCTGATGGAAGGAAAAGGGCAGGCTTGATAGGAATTTCTAAATTAGAATTTACAATTAAATATGGGGGCTAGAAATTGGGGCAACAGTGACATTAATAGAGATTAAGGGTATGAGATGTGATTGAGATTGATTGGGAAGTGATGAGAACACATTTGTCTCTGCTAAATATAGATTTCCTAAATTACTTAATCTTTCTGAACCTCAGTGTTTTTTTAAAGTAAACTGGCAATAAATATCTATCTCAAAGTATTATTAAACTAGATACTACACACTAAGTAACCATGAGTGCCCTCTCAGTTGTAGGTATTGAATGAAAAGTAGTTGTCATTATTATTATTGTTTTGTTGTTATTATTATTATTTTACCATTGTTATTACTACAGTGAATTTAGAAAAAAAGCATATTACTGGAAAATGGAAATAAAACTCTGAATCTTGGAAGAGAGGTCAGGGATGTAGATGTCTATTTGGCAGTCATTACTGTAAAGGTGTGTTAAAAACACAAGATTAGACATAATTCTAATAGACTTTTGTTCTTTAGTTGTTTTCTTGAAAAAGAAATTGAGTTTTATGAACTTTGAACATCCTAAGTTAAAATGAATAAGCACAAGAGCCTGTCAGCTATTAGCACCAAGTCTACAGAAACAATGGAACTTCTGCCTTTGTGCCTATGCCTGAATAAATAAATTTCAGCCTTCAAAGCATTCTCTGAGTAATAAAGTAGGCTGGCTTTAGGCCAAAATTCAAAATATGCAAAGTTTGTCTTCAGACGCTGACTTTTCAAATCCATCGCGGGGAGAGGAGGGGGCGGGTTTATAGAATAAGACTTGAAAAATCCCAAAGGGTTTTTAAGTTTTTAGGCTTATCATAGCATGTTCTATTCTTTCCATCCTATATTTTCATCAAAGTAAAAACAAGTTAAATGAATATTTGAAACTGACTTGAATGAAAAAGGAAATCTCAGAAGGGAAACAGTATTAGGTAAGCACAGGGAATTGTATAGGAGACTTTACTTTTATAGAATGGAGCGTACTGATTCTTGGTATATAAAACTCAAGCCATTTGTAGCAGCTAATTCACAGAATCATATCCTTAGCTGACAACAGGCTTAAGTTACTGCTTAAACTTGAGATTCTGGTGAACTCCAGATAGGATCTCCAAAGACAACATTTCCAGCACATCTGAGATACATATTTGCTTTCCATGACTGGACACTACAGACAAATGAATCTCACCTTTCATTCTTAAAAGGGAAAATCACCACCGTCATCACACTATCAACATAATCATAGTCACAGACACTTAAAAGACACTTCAGTTGAGCCAGATCCTCTTTTAGTTACTGTTCAATTCTTAACTTACTTGATTCAACAACAACCTTATGGGGTAGGCCCTATTGATAGTTCTGTTTTAGAGAAGGAACACAAGCTATAGAGAGTTCACAGAACATTCCCAAGGTCACACAGGAAAATCCCTTCATTTTAGTTGGCTATCATTTCCATGGACCAAAAGTATCTTATGGCCATTCTGATTATCCAAGGCAAGTAATCTTTTTATCTGTTGGGAGAGGCAGTGCTACCGAATGGTCAAAGAGGGTTGCTGAAGCCCTCACTAACATGCAGGCGAAAATGCATCATGTTCTGACTAACTCTATGGCCTTGGAAAATATATGGAAACATTTTGAACCCGAATTTCTTCATCTGTGAAATAAAGACAAGGGTAAAGGTGAAAATGGAAATTGTGTTGTCATTGTTTTGTAGATGACTGTAGAAGTTCTTTCTGAGAGATAATATGGATGGCATGTAATGGCAGTGAGCCCATAGTTCCATGATTCTCTAAAATCATTAACGTCTCAGTCTGTAAAACCTGCCAAGACCACCAAACTTCAGGGGCATTTCTTTGAGATGTGAGACAGACAATGGGGAGACTTGTTCATTCACTAGCGTTGTTATCTGGTTTATGTATCTTACCTTGTTTATTGGATGACTTCCAAGAATACAAAGTTAAAATAACGAACAAAGTCGCCAAGTAATGTTTTCACTCACACTTGGATTTGAAAAAGCCCATGTATTCTAACCTAGCTCAGTATATCAAGCACTTAGACAGGACTCTACTTAATAGTACATATCAATAATGGCTGTGATATTTCAGGAGAGGAGCGGGGCTTTAGAAGACTTTTCAAATTATATCATCTCTGCACCTGCTTAATGTAATTAGGATGCCCCTATACTTAGTAGGTGGGTTCTAGAAATAGTAAGCAACACTGTGTTTGTTTTTACAGATTAGGCTTAAAATGTTCTTGGTTTGAAACTTCACTCTGAAATTAAGGATCTGTAACACTTTCAACACTCTCCAGTAATCTAATGGACTACTATAAATATCTACTGTACTACCATCAAATCAAGTTGAGTCCAGTTGAGCATATCTGTTTCTCTCCTACAAAATATGTTTTTATTCAGTTGCTTATTTTTCTTGTATTTGCCTGCTGGACTTGTGATGATTGAGACAGTATTATTATTTTTTTTTCATTCTAACTATAAAATGAGACTTGCGATTGACTATGGATTTGAAAACTTTTAAATATTTACCTCATAATTTTGTATTTTTCTCCATAAGCTCTCTGCAATTAGTAAGCATTTTGAGTTGGAGGAATTAGAAACAGGGTTAAATTATTTGCAAAAACTAAAGAGTAAATTAGAGAAACAATTCACAAAGTGAGGTAAACCAAATCAATCCTAAATGAATTTAAATTCATTTTTACAATTATTATTAGATTGTGATTCTAAAAATTAACTGATATTCCATTAATGGAATCATTGTCAGTATTTACACTAAATATTTCGGCAGATTTAAATCTACTCATTGGACTACTTTAATCCTAACTGCAAACCTGCCTGTATATGAATTCAGATTGTGAGCCTCAATCTAATCAAAACTGCAAGGTGGGTTAAAGCCTGATATTATTTTGTTTCTTTGTTTATTTTAATAAAAACTAACACTGTTTCTGGACCACGTTAGCCTATTATTCTTTCTATCTGCTCTAGTATCTGCATATATCTTCTGTATATTAACAGAGATATGGAAACAAAGAGCCTGAGTTTTTCCTTGAAAGAATGACTCACTGTAGGGGGAAGGAGGGTCTCATAATGACTTACCTAGTAGCTCTTTAAACGGTCATTTACAAATATCTGACATCTAAAGCCATAAGATAATTAGTTTTCTTAATAATTTTTTATTGAAGCATATTTTTATGCTTCAGATACTCTATTAGACATTGCCTTCAAGGAGATTAATATCAGACTGTTTGATGATGATGGTTTAGCTTCTTTAACTTAGTTTAATGCTTTGGAGATGTATTCATATTGTTGAATCTATCTGTTCTTTTTTATTTCTGAACATTATTTGCTTGTTTGAATATTACACATTTTTTATTCATTCATTAGTTGAAGGATATTGGGTTGCTTTTAGTTTTTCTGATTATGAATAAAATGGCTGTAAACATAAAAATAAAAAAAATTTAAAAAATTAGAAAAAAAGAGGCTATAAACATTTGCACCCGTGTCTTTGGGCAGATGTGTGCTTTCCCCCTTTGGGATAAATTTCTAGGAATAAACTAGCTGTGGTAACATGTGTGACAGCATATGGTTGAAGATATCTAAATATACAAGAAACTGCTAAGTTTGTTTCTAAACTTACTGTACCATTTTGCATTTCTATCAGCAGTGTATGAAAGTTTCAGTTTCTCCACGTGCTTGTCAGCACATGTTACTGATAGTCTTTTTAATGCTAGCTAATCTAGTCTGTGTAAGGTAGCCTCTTACTGTCATTTCAATTAGCATTGCTGTAGTCGTTAATAATGTTAAGCATTTTTTATGTATTTATTTGTTATCTCTATAACTTCTTTAGATGAAATTATGTTTATTTTATTCTATTCTGCTCATTGTTTAAACTGGGCTGCTTGTCTTTGTTTTATTACATTAAAGGTATTCTGTATTCTGGTTATAACTTTTTCATAAGGAATGTCATTTGCAAATATTTTCTCCCAGTCTGACTCTTATCTTATTAACCTGAATGTCTGTCAAGGAACAGCCCTTTAACATGATGATATAGTTGAATTTATCATAGTTTTCTATTACGTTTCATGCTTTTATTTGTATGATATGATATGAAATGAAGGTTATAAATATTTGTCCTACTTTTTCTTCTAAAAAGCTTTATTGTTTGAGCATTTCATTTTACTCTATGATCACTTTAAAATTAATTTTTGTATATGGTGCAAGGTAAGGTATTTTCTTGTGTATGGGTCTACCTATGTTTTTGTTGTACTTTTCCTTTATGGGATATCCAGGTTTTTGCATCTGTGGCTTCTTGTCCATCATTAATTTTGGAAAATTTTTGTCCATAGGTCTTCAAATATATCTTCTGTTGCCCCTCTTTACTTCTGGGGCTCCAAATACATAGATATTGGATTCCTTCATATTGTCCCACAGTTCTTTTTTGTTCTATTTTGCTTTTGTTTTGCTTGTTTGATTTGCTTTTATTTTTTCTCTTTGTTTCAGTTTGTATAATAGCTAGTTTTCATTGTTCAGGTTCATCAGTTCTTTACCTAGTGGTTTTCATTCTGCTGAAAAACCCATCGAAGGAATTCTTCATCTACGATATTATGTTTTATTATTATTATCATTGGTAGCATACCTAGCTGACTTTTAAGAAAATAGTTTCAATCACTGCTCTAAAATTCCTTATCTGCTTATGGATATTGTCCACTTTTCACACTATGTCCTTTAAATATGAATCATAATTATTTACAATCCCAGTTTAATTATTCCATCATTAGGACCATTTCTGACTCTAGTTCTGTGAATTCCTTTATCTCTTGGTAGTAGTCAGCAGAACCACATCCAAGGGTTTGTTGCTCTTTTTTTCTCTTTCTTGTGTCCTGTAATTTTTATTTTATGCTGAACATCATGGGCAGAAGAACAATAGAACCTGAGGTATAATATTTTTGCTTGGCAATGGATACTCCTCTTCTTCCCTCAGGTGGTTAATATGATGGATTGAGCCAATGTAGACATTGGTTTGTCTGGTTTGGAGTTTTTTGTTATTGTTGTTGCTGTGGCTATCTTCAGTGCTCCAAAATGTTTAAATTCTTCCAACACTGGGCAGCAGCTCTTGTGTGCTTAGTATGAGGCCTGGAGAAACATACTTTTTTTTTTCAGTGTCTCTGCACCTTCCTTAGTGTGTGGCAGGCATTGCCTTCTCAAACCTGCTTTTCTCTCTTCTGATAAATAAGCTCTGCCATGTATTGCTGGTAGTATTGTTTTATTTTGAAATGTATCTTCTGTTTCATATTTTATTAGTTCTATTAATTTTTCAGTAATATATTTAAAATACTTCCTGTTTTTCTATGTTTTGCTTTTGAAACTTATATGATACTTTAATAATCTCACCATCTACATATTTGAAAACTACAATGCACAAACATAAAAGCAATACACTGTGCTCTTTAGAAGCCATGAGGTAGATGCACGTATATTCGTTACTGCGAAGTGAAAACAGCAAGTTGCAGATCAGTGTACATATTTTACTCTATTTGTGTGAACAAAATTGATTTTTGTGTTTACTTATGCATAGACCATCTCTGAAAGATTGCAGAGGAAACAGGAACAGCAACTCTTGGAAAGGTAATCTGATAGGTACAGAAGTTAGAAGACTTACTTTTCACATCACATGTTTTGATAGTTTAAATATTTTATCATTTTTAAATATTACCTAGTCAAAATTAAAGACAATATGTAAGCAGAACAATTTTATGTTTGAATCCTAATGTATTCATGTGTCATTTATGTAAATAAATACTTCAACTAAGTCTATAGAAAGTGTGTCTTAAATCATTCCCAAAATATCTCTAAGGTCCAGAGGTCTTATGTAATAGTCAGGAAATTCTGGCCAGATATGTGGTTCACAACTCTGGATACACATTAGCATAACCCAGATACCTTTTCTAAAAATGCCCAGGCTCTGTATCAGAATCTTGATTAAATTAGTATTGTACATGCACCAAGCATTAATCTCTTTTATTCAACATTCTTTTTTACTTCTTTTGGTATAAATGGAAAACATTTCAAAAGAATATATATAAAGAGTTTAATAATATAAAGTTATTTTAATATTTAAAAATATAAAGAGTTTAATAAATAATGATAAGGAAGCATATGTGTGTGTGGCCCAAGTCAAGAAATAGAACATTGTATTAAAGAGGGCATGTTCTGAATGGAGCACTGGGTGTTATACGCAAACAATGAATCATGGAACACTACATCAAAAACTAATGATGTGATGTATGGTGATTACCATAACATCATAAAATTTAAAAAATTAAAAAAAGAAAGAAATAGAACATCGGTGGCCTTTCCAAACAAAATTCTCCCTCTCTCCCTTTTCCCTCCAGCCACCACCTCTAGATAATGACTATCCAGATTTTTGGATTAATTATGTCTTTGTTTTCTCTTTATACCTGTGCCACTCTTAATTAGGTTTTATTGGCACTGAATCTCAGAAAAAGAGAATCCTACCATATTCTTTTAGGTCTTAATACTTTCAATCTACTTTATATTTGATTCATCTCCATTAGGAGGTAGAGGACAGACAGTAAAGTATCCCCCAAACTGAGAAGGAACTTTGAGCCTGGAAAACAAAGGAGGTTACTCCATACAGTTCACACAGTTTTTATTCAAGGTAACTTACTGACGGGAGGGACCAGAGAGCGGAAGATCCATGGCACCTGTATAGTTAGCTCCACAAAATCCAGACTTTAGTGCTCAGATTTTATGGAGCAAGGAGACAGGCAGAAGGGCACTTTAGTGAAATCAAAGTGTTCACATGCACCTAAAGGCTGGCATGCACCTAATTAACAGCTAACCTTTAATTAACTCTTGTGGCACCACCTGTGCATCAGGAAGGGGAAAGACTATGTTATTTCCAACAGATTTATGGGAGGCCAAAGCAAGCCTCCTCCATCCAGCCTTGCTGGGCATTTCTAAGATGTGTATATTAATCCAAGAGGCCAGAACACGTAATCCCAAGAGAGGTCACTGGGCGAGCATGAATGAGATGCGGGGCCAAAGATAAAATCAGTACAATCTCTTTATAAAGGTAACTGTATCTACTTTCAATTTTCATTACTGTATTGTGTTCTATTGTATAAGCATAGAATGATGTGTGTATCTTTTCTATACTTGATGGATATATGGATTCTTTCTTGTTTGTGGTTATTACAGACAGAGCTTTCATAAATTTTCTTATATATTTATCCCTGTGTTTCTGTGGGACATTTTTTTTCTGGGATTTATATCCAGGGGTGGATTTGTTAAGTGAAAGGTATGCATATAGGGAATTTTACTAAAGTAGGTCAAACTATTTTTTCAAAGTGATTACTTTAATGTATACTCCTACCACCAGTGTATAGGAATAAGCATTGATCCATAACTTTGCCAGCTCTTGATATTGTTGGGTTATTTTTTAAAATTTTGGTGGATGTGTAATGGTAAAATAAAGTGCAAGGATATGTGAAGTTGGGTATAACAGAATTGCTAATTGTCTCTGGAGCCCCGAACTACTCATTTGAAAATTTCTAATTTAAAAATGTATGACAGTGGGTATCATATCATTATGAGATTTAAATGCTATTTGATACATTTGAAAGAGTGATGTCACAGTTCTGTTTCTAAATGTCAACACTTACAACATACCAAAAAAACATCAATTGTTACTATACTTATAATGAATGTGTTTATCTGTCAACACAAAATGTGTGAAGGAATACCATCTTTTCCAAGCCAAGGATTTCTTCTTTTGCGAAATGTATAATTTTGTTTTTCTGTCCACTTTTCTATTAAGGAATAATAGAAATAATGTGTTTCACTTTTTTATTTGTAGGAGTTCTTTATCCTCAATATGAACTTATATTACTCTGTATAGGTTCTCCAAATTTGAGATTTGTCTTTTTACTTACTTCGTAATGTCCTCTGAAGAATATATGTTCTTAATTTTAATTAGATTAATGCATGAATGTTTTTCCTTATTATTATGTTATTGGCTGTCTTGTTTAAGAATTCCTTCCCTACCTCAAGACTATAAACTTATTCTCCTGGATTATCTTCTAGAAGTTTTATTGATTGCTTAAACTTTTTATGTGCACTTATGATCAAACCCTGATAAAGGTTTCCATGTGATCCCAGCTTGCAAATCTGTATGAAGATTCTTCTGTAATCACAAGTTTTCCAGGATAGTTTTTTCCTTATTCCTTCTTTTACCTTACTCCACTTGGCATCAGGGAATCTTTATCTGAAGTCCATTCTCAGAGCAGTTTTGCTTCTGGTTCACCTTAACCCTGGGAGTAGATCCCTTGAGACTCAGCTTAAAATAGAGTCTCCTAAGAGGTGTTTATTTATAAGGTCCTCAAAAGGAAAGCCCAAGTTTTCTATTATCAGTAGCCCTCAGAGCAAAAGTTTCATTGCTTGGGTGTTCTTCATACATCCTTTATGTCTCATTTTCCCTTAGATTTTTGCCTGATAAATTCTTATTTTCTTGTCATCATTCTTATGCATTTAAGAAAACAATTATCTATAAGGGCACCTGGGTGGCTCAGTCTGTTAAGCGACTGGTCCTTGGTTTTGGCTCATGTCATGACCTCAGCGTCCTGAGATCTAGCCCTGCATTGGGCTCCATCCTCAGCGGGGAGTCTGCTTAGGATTTCCTCTCTCCCTCTGCCCCCCACCCTGCACTCTGTCTCTCAAATAAATAAATCTTAAAAAAGAAGACTATATTTTTTAACCAACATATTTTATTATGTTCAGCAGAATATTTGATCTAAGTGTCTTATGTATCAACTTGGCTAGGCTATAGTACCCAGTTAATTGTTAAAACACTAATCTATGTATTTCTGTGAAGGCATTTTGTAGATGTGGTTAATATCTATCATCAGCTGACTTTAAATAAAGAAGTTTCCCTCAATAATGTAGGTGGGCCTCATCCAATCACTTGAAGGCCTCAACACCAAGAACCTGAGGTTTCCTGGAGAAGAAATTCTCCTTCAAGATGGTAACATCAGCTCCTGCATGAGTCTTCACTTTGCCAGCCTGCCTTACGTATTTCAGACTTGGCAGCCCTGACAAATGCTTGAGCAATTCCTCAAAATAATATATGTATATTATATATCTTGTGTAATATTATATATTATCTGCTGTATATATATATATATATATATATATATATATATATATATATATATATATATATTTCTGTTTCTTCTCTGGAGAAGCCTGATACCCTGAGCTATCTTATCATTAATTAAATTGAAGTCCTCTCCATTCTGTCTCTGTCCTTTTCTAATTTTGTCTCATGGAAATGATATAGCTTCAGATATCTCTCATAACACTTACGAGAGGACTTTTCTTTCCGGTAAGGTTTTCTGTTGAATCTTTCTCCTACTTTTTTATATTTCATGCTTTCCTCAAATGCAGGGTGATCCTTTTAAATCTGATTGAGAAGGCCTGTGTATGTGGGAGGGCTTGTTGCCTGGTAAGATTTAGTTTAGAGAAAATCTGGGAATTGAGGCATTTTTAGGGGAACCCTCAATGCTTGAATTAAGAGGACATTACTCTGAGGTTTTACCATTCATTTTCTCTACATATCATTTGGTCATTTACAAACTTTTTCTAGAAGAAAAACTACTGATCATTTTGTTGTTGTTATAATTCCCACTTCATTCAGATGCCTGCTTTTTTCTCACCTTCTATTTTTGTGTTCAAAGCTGCTCCTGGCTTAAGCAAAATAGGTTGGATTCATCTTCTACTTTCTCTCTTAGCAGCAAATTCTGCTTTATTTACTTTATATTTCATAAATTTGTTGACATTTCTATTTTATTCTTTTTCTGATACTACATATATTTAATTTTTCTTCTTACATTGAAATCTAGTCTCAAGAGAGAGGAAAGTTACTTTACATATATTATGTATAATATTATACACGTATAACAATCCAGTATTTATTCTGAAAGCCAATTTTATGCATTTAAAATGATTGTTAAACAAAAAATAGTTCTAAATTATTGAATATTTTGCTGGAAAAAATGTCTTTTTCTATGCTTTAAATTTCCATGTATTTCCCATCACTTACTCTGTGGTTAAAAGCCATGAGCTGCTAAAACAGACAGCATAAATTGCTATTTTCCTGCTTTTCTAGTTTCTGCCTCTTCAATTATATGATAAAACTTAATTATCTCTGATGAAGTTAATGTAGGCATAGAAGAAGAGACTTGGTAAATCTCCTACTATACACTTGATTAAACATAAGCCCAAAGCTGATTATTAATATTGATTGCACTGCTGAAATAATACGTGTCGGAAAACATAGATTCAGTTGTAATATGTGCACTTACAAAGGAAAGACAAGCTAAACTATGCTGCAAGAATAACAGCTGTAATAAATGCAATAAATGGTTCTATATATACACTTTTTAAAAAATTTTTATTGTTATGTTAATCACCATACATTACATCATTAGTTTTTGATGTGGTGTTCCATGGTTCATTGTTTGTGCATAACACCCAGTGCTCCATGCAGAACGTGCCCTCTTTAATACCCATCACCAGGCTAACCCATCCCCCCACCCCCCTCCCCTCTAGAACCCTCAGTTTGTTTTTCAGAGTCCATCGTCTCTCATGGTTTGTCTCCCCCTCCAATTTTCCCCCCTTCATTCTTCCCCTCCTGCTATCTTCTTCTCCCACATATAGACTTCTGAGCCGATTTGCAAAATCAGAATCTTTAAATTCAGCACTCCATAATTTCAGAGTTTGTGCCATTACATTCAAGTTGTATAAGCATCTAGACTCAATTACCTATCTCTTAAATTATTCCCTACATTACTTTGTGTTACTTAGAAAACATGGAGAAATTCTTCTGAAAGCCAAATGATCAGTGAATGTAGTTTAGCTCTCATTTCATTTCTAGAGGCATTAAAATAAAAAAATTAAAAAACAATATGTGGAGGATTCTGGGAAGATGACAGCAATGGTAGTGTTTAGAATGTCCTAGGGTTCTCTTGTTAAGCAGACAATTAGCAAAAACAATAACTCAAAGACATTACAGATATTTACAACAAAACTGTTGACAAGGTATCCTGATGAGCCCTAAAATACAGACATGCAGTGAAAACCTTCAACATTTATGACTTGTGTGGAATCAGTTTTTTTTTATTTTTTATTGTTATGTTAATCACCATATATTACATCATTAATTTTTGATGTAGTGTTCCATGATTCATTGTTTGTGTATAACACCCAGTGCTCCACGTAGAATGTGCCCTCTTTAATACCCATCACCAGGCTAACCCATCCCCCCACCCCCTCCCCTCTAGAACCCTCAGTTTGTTTTTCAGAGTCCATTGTCTCTCATGGTTTGTCTCCCCCTCCAACTTACCCCCTTCATTCTTCCCCTCCTGCTATCTTCTTCTTTTTTTTTTCTTAACACATATTGCATTATTTGTTTCAGAAGTACAGATCTGTGATGCAACAGTCTTGCACAATTCACAGCGCTCACCATGTGTGGGATCAGTTTTGTGTAGAAGGAAGCAGAAAGAAAAAAGGAGGGATTTGAAAAATCTGGAAAGAGGGAACATTCAAAATATTCAATAGTTATTCACTGAGAAGCCAAAGCTACAACTGGGAAAAGTTTTGCCTGATCCCTTGGCTGATGAATGTGAAGGATCTGAGGTAGTGGCTGAATTAGCCAGTGCAAGTGTGGCTATGCTTCTGCAAAGCTAATCAGCCAGGGCTAACTTCCAAGAGAAGAACATTGAGGAGAAAGTGTTGAGCATGGCCAAAAATTAAAAAGCACAGAGGCGCAGCTGGGTGGCTCAGTCGGTTAAGCATATGGCTTCGGCTCCGGTCATGATCCTGGGGTCCTGGGATCGAGCCCCGAGTGGGGCTCCCTGCTCAGTGGGGAGTCTGCTTTTCCCTCTCCCTCTGCCCCTCTCCCCTACTCATGCTTGCTCTCTCTCTCTCTCAAATAAATAAAATCTTAAAAAATTAAATAAAATGAAGAGAGATAATAGAAAGGAAGAAAATATTTTATTAACATTAAAGATAGTGGAGCAGACAGTGATCTCAGAAAACAAACCACTATATGTGTGTGTGTGTATATATATATATTTGTGTGTGTGTGTGTATGTGTATAAATACATATATATATATACATATATATATATATACTATATGTATAGTCACTACACAAATAAAAAAGAAGGCTATATCAAATTAGAAAAGCTACCTGAGTAAAAGATCCTTCTAAAAGTTCAGGGAAAGAAAAGTCACGGACATTATAGAAGTCATAAAAATTGTACTTAACTCCCTGAGAAGTGATTATGAGTTAAATGGAATGAAAAGCCAAATGATCTGCTTTGCTTGTAGAATAAATACTAAAAGTAGAAGACATGTTTACAAACAGAACAAAACTATAACCTATTATTTCAGAATGACTTAACCAAAAATTCTCTAAAAACTTCTACAAACTCAGACCAATTTACATTTTTTTTCCATTTACATGCTGCTCTTCTTCCCCTTTTGTTCTCATTTCAGGTCATGATTAGTAGTATCAATTAGTCTGAACTAGATCCTAGAAAGCATCATTTTCTCCTCGATCTTCCACACCTCCCTCTCTCTAGTCAGTCACTAAATGCCAGAAATGTTTCCTCCTAAAGATTTGAAACTATCTTCTCTCTACTCTCCCTATCACTGACTTAGTTCAAGAGTTTACCATCTTTCATGTATATTATTGAGTTATGCTTCTCAGTTGTGTTCCCAATTCCAGTTATAGTCATCTCCCAACCATGTTGAAATTGATTCCATGGAGAAATGATATAAAATACAACCTAAACTAATATTTATCAGATCATGACATGAATGACCTTTTATTTTCTTACTGTAGTCTGTCTCTCCATCTCATCTTCCATCATTCCTCCTAATGCATTTTGTAGAATACTTACATTTATTTGCATAAATCATTATTTTCCACATTGCTATGTTTTCTTCTTTAACTTTGGTAGAATTCCTTCTTTTTCCAGTTGTATTGAGACACAATTAACATATGGCACTGTATATGTTTAAGGTACAGAAAATGGTTTGACTTATATGGGTATTTTGAAATGATCACTACAATAAGTTTAGTTAACATCCATTATCTCATATAAATATATAAAAAATAAAAAGAAGTGTTTTTTTTCCTTGTGAGGAGAACTCTCAGGATTTGCTCTTAACAGCCTTCAAATATACCAGACAGTAGTGTTGACTATGGTCATCATGTTGTGCCTTCCATCCTTAGTCCTTATCATAGGACTGGGAGTTTGTGCCTTTTGGCCCCTGTCATCCAGCTCCTCCAGCTTCCCAACGCCCCCACCCCCCACCTCCAGTAATTACAAATCTGATTTTTTTTTCCCTGTAGTTTTGCTGTGTTTTTAAAAATTTGTTAGATTCCACCTATAAGTGAGACCGTATAGTATTGGTCTTTCTCTGTCTGACCTATTTCATTTAGTATAATGCCCTCCAGGTCCATCAATGTTTTTACAAAAGGCAAGGATTTCCTTCTTTTGGGGTCTGAATAACATTGTTACATATACTCTTTGTTTTTTTACATATACTCTTTGTTATTTTTAATCTATTCATCCTTCAATGGACAATTAAGTTGTTTCCATGTCTTAGTTATGTGAATAATGCTACAATGAATACAGGGATGCTGTCTTTTAAAAAATGTTTATTACTGTTGGGACTTCATCAAGATAAAAAGCTTCTGCACAGTGAAGGAAACAACCAACAAAACTAAAAGGCAACCTTTGGAATGGAGTAGATATTTGCAAAGGACATATCTAATAAAGGGTTAGTATCCAGAATCTATAAAGAACATATCAAATTCAATGCCCAAAAAACAAATAATCCAAAGAAATGGGCAGAAGACATGAATAGACATTTTTCCAAAAAATACATACAGATGGCTAACAGACACATGAAAAGATGCTCAACATCACTCATCATCCGAGAAATATTTTATTGTTTTTAAAATATTCAGGTGTACAACATGATGCTTGGATATACATATGCACTGTGAAATAATTAGTACAGTCAAGCTAATTAACATACTATCTCCTTACATCATTACCATTTGTGTGTGTGTGATGGTAGCACCTGAAATCTACTCTCTTAAGAAATTTTCAGTATTTGAGGGGTGCTTGGGTGGCTCAGTCAGTTAAGCGTCTTAATCCTGATTTCGGCTCAGGTCATGATCTCGGGTTTGTGAAATCCAGCCCCACATCAGGCTCCTTGTCCAACGCAGAGTCTGCTTGTCCCTCTCCTTCTCCTCCTCCTGCTCATGTTCTCTCTTTCTCTCTCTCTAAAATAAGTAAGTAAATGAAATATTAAAAAAAAATAAATTTCCAGTATTTGGTCTGGTATATTAACTATAGTCACCTGTTCATTAGATCCCTAGACTTATTCATCCTACATAACTGCCACTTTGTTCCCTTTGACCGTCTTTGAACATCTCCCCATTTTTCCCTCCCTTGGTAACCACTATTCTACTCTTTGCTTCTCATTATTTGACATTTTTTAGATTCTACATGTAAGTGAGATTATGTTCTTTCTGTGTCTGGCTTATTTCACTTAGCATAATGTCTTCCAGTTTCATCCATGTCGCTGCAAATGTCAGGATCTCTATCCTTTTTTTTTTTAAGGCTGAATACTGCTCCATTTTTTATATATACATAATCTCTATGCATTTTCATATGTGGTGCACTCTGCTTGAACTGCCCTATCTCCTCTTATCCACCTGTCAGACTCCAGCTTAACTTTAAGACTCAATTGAAATATCAGCTCCTTTAGGAAAAATCCCCTGACCCATAGGTAAAGCTTGACACCACTTTTCCATCATATTTTATATGGTGGAAATATATAATTTTAATGTTTTGTTGATATTATTTCTTCGCCTGTGAAAATTACCTTCAGTTAGATCAGTGGCCAGCAAATATTTTTCTGTAAAAGGCCAGGTAGTAAATAGTTCAGACTTTGTGGGGCAGTTCCTGTCACAACCTCTCAAATTTCACAATAATGTAAAGTAATATGCCCCTAACAATAAACATAAACAGCCATAAATAATATGTAAATGAACATGCACAACTGTGTTCAGGTTAAATTTTATTTACAAAAACACGCAGCCAGCTGGATTTGGCCTCTAGGTCGTTGCCTGCCAACTTTAGAGTCAGCAGACTAAGACTTACTTGTGGGGCTTCCTCCAAAATACATATGATGGGGTATTAGTATTTATTGTATTTTAATAAATATAGAGTCCAGTCTGTTAAAGAGACCTTGACTTCCCAGTGAAGACACTTTTTTAAGTGGTTGTTTCTCATCATCAACAATGGATTCTTGTACACCATAAAACTAAAACATGGTAAGCTCTATGAACAATTATGTATACTATAACAAAAATTTGACATAGCACATTTTGTTATATTACCATTCAGAAAATGGCCGTGAAAGGAATTTTTCAAGAAATGTACATCCCCATTATATGTGTGACTTCCTGTACACAGATCGTAAGGTACCAGATTGGTGCTATACTCAGAGTACTGCTTTATCCCATCTGCCTCACACACCCTCTCAGAGGTTCTTCACTCTTAAGAGTGTTACAGCTTGTTCAAGAACAATGGAAGGACAAAAACTCACACACACTAAGAAAAAAATGGCATTAACTTCATTTTAATGTAAATTAGTTTATAATAGGATCATTTTACCATGGACATAGTTTCTTTTTTTCCCAATGATATCTGCACTGGGTGATTTTACAATCACAGTAAGTTATTCTTGGGTCTTGCGTCAACAATAATCTTTCTAGCCTTCAGGTAGTGATAATTTTGTCTTTGACCTAAAAACCAGGACAGGAGCAATGCAGAAAACACTAAAGCATGCCATATAAAACCTACTGTAACAGATTGCTTTATTTTAAAGATTAAAACCCTTAAAATCTAATAATGGTTTCATTTAAGTACAATAAAGTAGAAGTTAGCAAGAGTTTGAATTCTATAAAAACATACATTTCCCAAGACCTTTGAAAATGACCTAATAAAGGTTAAACTAATAAGGCAATCACTTGAAGACTGCTATTAAATTGAAATGAGGGAATATTGGTGTTTACTGTATTTCAATAAATATAAAGCCCCAGAGGTATTTTCTATTCTACATTTAAATTACTTTTACTCCCAAGGTTTTCATGAGGGACATTAAAGTTAAGATGAAGTGGACTAGTCATCACGAGGATTTTGAGCGTGCCTCAGTGGATGTTTGCACATGCGTGTTTTCAGCACATTTACAACCACTTATTTGAAATAGGTATTTTTTACCGTTGCCTGAGATAGGGTCCATAAGCTTTGGTTTAGTTTCCCATTGCTACTGTAGCAAATTGCAACAAACTGAACAATTTAAACAATGCAAGTTTGCCATCTTACTGTTCTGGTGGTCAGAAGTTTGGTATGGCTCTCCCAAGCCTAAGATGGAATGCCCACAGCATTCCTTTCATAAAGTTTTAAGGATGAATTAGCTTATGTGCTTATTTGTTAGTAGAATTTTGTTCCTTGTGGTGACAGAACAAAGGTCCCTCTTTTTTTGGTAGTTATCAGCTGGGACCATTCCCAGCTTCTAGAAGCCACCACATTCCTCGGCTCAGGGTCACCTCTCTTCAACTTCAAAACTGGACAAAGTGATGGAGTCTGTATCAAGGTGCCTCTTTCTGCCACCCAACCCCTGCTTCTGCTTTTAAGAGCTCATGTGATTACATTGGGCCCACCTGGATAATTTCCATATTTTAAATTCATTCCACCTGCAACTTTCACTGCCTTTTGCTTTGCAACATAACACATTCGCAGTTTCCAGGACTGGGATATGGACATTTTTGAGGGACCATTTTTAACCTTCCACATTTGGTAATTCCCAGTATCAACAGCAGTAATAGTCAATCCAGTTACTGACCACAAAACGTTGGGGTAATAATAATAATAATAACGATAATAATAATGATCACGATTTGTACTATTTATTTATTTATTTATTTATTTATTTATTTATTATGTTATTTTAATCTGGATTGTAATTCTCATAATAAATCGATAAGGAACCACAAATGCAACAGATACCTAAAGAAGGTTTTGGTACGGATACCGACTATATGAGCTGTGGTCAAAGAATTTTATTGCAATTTTATCAACTGTGCAATAATTACTTCTAATTTTTATAATTTAAAGGAAATAATATTTATAGCTAATAATTTCTAGAACTAAGACAGCTAGTGACAGTGAAGAAAGCTTATGTGACATTTTTGTTTCAGAGTAAAAGTTCCGTTGCGGTGTACAGGTGGATCTTGGAGAATATTTCTTAGTTAATGATGCAAAGCTTTGGTATAACCACCCGAAAAAGTCTGCCTGAAGACCTGTTATTCTCTGACATAAATTCCCAAGGATGCTTGCTCACAATACCATCTTACTGAATATTTGAAGGTATAGATTTGGCTTCAATTTTATTTTTGGATAGCTCATTTTATCATCCTATAAAATAAATTTATAACATTTTGTACTGGTCATGTTCCCCTATCCTGAATCTCAGGAGATTATTAGTTAATAGTTAAATATTTGTTTACTTGAATTTATATCCTCAGAAGAAATTTTTGCTACATCAGTGGTTCAATTTTTTCTACAGCGGCATGGTCAAGAATATCATGAATGAATGAGCTAATGGGACTCTTTCTTTCATTAAACCTGAACACTGATCAGACCATTTGTTTTGTATTGTTTTTATTTTGGATTATTACATTTAGGAAAGAGTAACACACTTAAGTATATCCAAAGGAGAATGGACAATATAATTAGTAAGTCTGGCAATTACACTTTTAAAGGTTTGATGAAATCAGAGGTGCCTTGTCTAGAAAAAATGGTAAGACATGTTACTTTTCTATATTTCATTGGCTTTCTTATTGAATGTTGATGCTTCTATTATGAAACTATTTTATTATATATTTTTTAAAGACACATTTATTCAGCGTCATGATCAGACTATTACATTTAGCAATCAACAGCATGGGTCTAAAAAAAAAAATCACATTAAAACCCTTTGTTAGAATGCTTTACACTTTCCACAGAACAGAAACTAAAATAACCTGTTATAAAATTAGTCACAAATACGGTCCTCGAGTTTTTTGCCCATACACATGAGTATTGTGCTTGGCTGAGTTCACAAAACTGTTGTAACCTGTAGCTTCCCCATCCCTCCTCTGGCTCTCCTCTCTTGCTAACCTTGTTTCCTGGCAGTAATTAAAACCTCTGCCACTGCCATAGCTACTGCTGCTGCTGGAACCACCGTAGCCACCTTGGTTTCGTGATTTGGCAAAGTATTGGCTGCCACCACTATAGAGGCCAGAGCTTCTGCCTCCAAAATTTCCTCCTTTCATGGGTCCAAAATTTGAGGATTGATTATTATAATTGCCAAAATCATTATAGCTTCCGCCACCTCCAAAGTTGCTTCCATCATTACCAAACCCTTTATAGCCATCTCCACGGCCACCATATCCACCACCACCTCGACTGTCACCAAAGCCACCTCGACCACTGAAGTTCCCTCCATGACCAAAGTTGTCATTCCCACCAAAACCACCTCCACGACCACCACCAAAGTTTCCAGAACCACTTCGACCTCTTTGGCTGGATGAAGCACTAGCCTTCTCTTGCTTAGATAGGGCTTTCCTTACTTCACAGTTGTGGCCATTCACAGTATGGTATTTTTGAATGACAATCTTGTCTACAGAGTCATGGTCATCAAATGTTACAAAAGCAAAACCTCTCTTTTTGCCACTGCCTTGGTCAGTCATGATCTCGATCACTTCAATTTTCCCATACTGTTCAAAATAATCTCTTAGATGATGTTCTTCAGTATCTTCTTTAATGCCATCAAGAAAAATCTTTTTTTCACAGTTAAGTGGGCACCAGGTCTTTGAGAATCTTCTCTTGAGACTGCCTTCTTTGGTTCCACAACTCTTCCATCCACCCTGTGTGGCCTTGCATTCATGGCTGCATCCACCTCCTCCACAGTGGCATACGTGACAAACCCAAAGCCTCTGGAGCACTTGGTGTTTGGATCTCTCATTACCACACAGTCCATAAACGTTCCCCATTGCTCAAAATGGCTCCTCAGACTCTCATCGGTTGTTTCAAACCTCAAACCTCCGATGAAGAGCTTCCGAAGCTGTTCAGGCTCTTTGGGAGACTCTGACTTAGACATGACAGTGGTGGGAGGGAAGACTTTAACAATGCTTACTCGGGGCGTCCATGGGCAGAAAGTATTTTATTATATCTTAATGATACAATTATACTGTAACATTATTAAAATTGTGGAAGATCGCTATCCAAAAAAAGAACTGAAAATGTGTAATTTTTGACATTTAGCAATATGCTTAGAAAGGCCTTTCATCCATCACAAATATCCTACACTGTTCCAGGATACTCTAGGCACATAGGATACAATGTTTTACTAAAATACAACACAAGCATAAACAAAATAAAATAAATAAAAATACTCCTTCCCAGAGATTACATTCTAGTGGGGCAAAAGAAAATGAATAAAATGGATAAGGAAATTGTATAACACATGTACTAGTGCCTAACTGTCCCTCAATATTAATTTCATTGGCTGGGAACATATCTGTCAGTTATAGTCTATATTTTCCAGCTTCAAAGGCAGCAATATGGAGCCATGAACCACATTCTAATCAGTGAACTACAGGTGAAGTATATGCATAAAACTTTTGCATCCAATGCCTAAAGGAAATCTCCTGAAGAGTTGCATTTTCAGCAATGGGAGACTAGCCAATTTAGAAGAAACCTGCTCAATGTGAAAAATTATTCTTTTTTTAAAGATTTTAATTTATTTGATAGAGAGCACAAGTGGGCAGAGACAAAGGGAGAAGGAGAAGCGGGGCTCAGGCCCAGGACCCTGGGATGATGACCTGAGCCAAAGGCGGACACTAAACCGGCTGAGCCACCCAGGCGCCCCTCAGTGTGAGAAATTAAAATAGCTGGACAAGATATACATCAAGAGTATATATTTATATGCAACTGATCATCTGAAACTAATGATGTACTATATGTTGGCTAATTGGACTTAAATAAAAAAAAAATAAAGGCATTGGGATACAGATAAAAGAGAACTCCAGAGAGGTGAAACTTACATTTGATGCCAATTTCCCCCTCTACATATTTTGCCATTTAAAAGCATCATGTCTGAAAAACTAACTGAGAACAGCAGGGAGAGGATGTGATAATAAACCGAACTTGGTAATTTTACAGGGAAAATGTAACAGCAGTAGGAGTTTATAGCTTGATAAGAAGAAATCTGATAAGAAGAAACTTACAGCCTCATTGGAAAAAAAAAAAAAAATCCGTGTTTCCAGTCATGACCCCAAAGGGCTATATCATAGGGTGCACTAGAAACAAATCCACATTCTAAGAACCGAAGCCTTGTTTCTTATCAGCTTAATTTCTGAATTAATTTATCTGTTCATAGCAAGAGCATCTGCAAAAACAAAATTACATCCCATCTGTGGGACAATAACATCATCCAGAGCCTCAAAGGAACTCTACTTATTTATTTTCTCATAAAAGGGGGTATCCCTCAATTAAACCTAGCAGCCACTAAAATGAAATAGAAATACAGAAGAAAAAAATACATAGCAAAATAGAAATGTAGAGGACCCTTACATTGGCGTTACCAGTAATTGTTTGAAACCACTATATTTAGGGGCTCCTGGGTGGCTCAGGTGGTTAAGCGTCAGACTCTTGGTTTCAGCTGAGGTCATCATCTCAGTGTGGAGCCCAGACACTGCTCCACGCTCAGCTCAGGGGTCTGCTTGAGATTCTTTTACCCTCTCCCTCTGCCCCCTGCTTCCCCTCTTGTGTGTGCATGCATGCTCTCTCAATCTCTCAAAAATAAATAAATAAAATTTAAAAAATTAAAACCACTATATTTAATATACACCCAAGGTATTAAGTGACATGATGGAGAATTTCACCAGAGAAATGAAACTATGAAATATCAGATATTATTTCTATAATGGGAAATAAAATTAATAGCTCAGTGATGGTTTCAATAGTAGGTTAGGCACAATTGAAGAGAAAATGAGTAAATTAGAAAAAAAGATTAGGGGCGCCTGGGTGGCTCAGTTGGTTAAGCGGCTGCCTTCAGCTCAGGTCATGATCCTGGAGTCCCGGGATCGAGCCCCGCATTGGGCTCCCTGCTCAGCAGGGAGTCTGCTTCTCCCTCTGACCCTCTTCCCTCTTGTGCTCTCTATCTCTCATTCTCTCTCTCTCAAATAAATAAATAAAATCTTTAAAAAAAAAGAAAAAAGATTAGAAGAAAATACCCATATTAAAGCATAAAGATATAAATTTTAAAAAGAATAATAGATATATGGAATATGGTTTAAAATCTCAATTGCATGTTACTGGAGTCTTTAAGTAGTAGACAAAGGTTGGTGAAGTTGCAATTTTTGAAGACATGAAGACCTACAATTTCCAAAACTGGTGAAAAACCGTTTGCCAGTTCAAGGAACTTCATCAATCTTCAGTCAGAATAATTCCAAGAGAAACTATACCCAGACAGACATTTAGAACAACTACTGAAAATTAAAAGGAAAAAAAAAGAGAAAGAAAATATCTTTCAGGTTGTAAAGACTAACTTTCTACATGTTCTCTTCGATGCTTTTTTCAACCCTTAGGTTACTTGTTACAGTTTCATGTTCCCTGAACACATTTTTCAAACTTGACTTTAATTTTTTTTTTTTTTTTAGTAGTGAGCATTATTGATTTACAATCTTGGTCAAAAGTCTTTGTAGCTACTCTGTAGTTTCAGCTGTTTATTCAGTATCCCTCCTGTGTCTAATCGTTTTCCTGTAGGCTGTTCATTGTCTAGGTTATCCAATTGGCTTCTCTGAGACACAGATGAAGATGCTATCCTCCTGAGAAGGAATTTAGTCAATTAAGTTTGTTTACCAAATCGTCTAAATTTTTTTCTAATTTTTGTTTGTTTATTCTGTGATTTTCTCAGAGATATATAACTATCTATTAGTATTACTATCTGTATGTTACTCTTTGACTGTGACTGTGGTTCTTTTAGCTCTTTGGGATATATGTTGAGGCTGTTTAGACCACTCAGGTGCTGGGAATTTAGGCTTGGCCTCAAGAAGCTGATTTGGAAGAGCTACTTTATAATCACGATGTCTTGGGGAACAACTGTTTTTCTCCTTCAGTAAGAACTCAGGGTTCTTTGTAATTGCCTGAGGAACGTTTACTTCTGGTTCAACCAAACTATGAAGGACTCATCTTTTGATCTTGAAAAAACTCCTGCTTGCCTCATAAATCCATCAAAAACTGAAGTTTAATTGTGCCTGGTTCAAGGTAAAAGTGGGTTTAATGCTCCTTGTATTTCTCTGGATTCTGGTTTTCTCATGGATTTTAACTGGTTAATTCCTTTTTATCCTTTCAGAATTTGGATGCATTAAGATTTATTTTAAGTATTTTATACAGGTTATTAAAATTTTCATTTTTCCAAATAAACTATCAAAATTACCTCCAAAAATATGAATTCTGCCCCCAGGTTTATTACTTTTTGCTCTTAAATGTTTTTAGTTTTATGCTCGAATTTCTTTGTAAAAAAAAAAAAAAGAAAAGATGATTTTTTAAAAGAAAGTGGTTTCTTGTTTCTTTTCTTAAAGATTGTATTTATTTATTTGAGAGAGAGAGAGAGATAATGAGAGAGAGCACAAGTGGAGGCAGGGAGAGGGAGAAACAGGCTCCCCACTGAGCAGGGATCCTGATGCAGGGCTCGATCCTAAGACCCCAGGATTATGACCTGAGCCAAAGGCAGACGCTTAACCAACTGGGCCACCCTGGTGCCCCAAAAAGATGATTAAAAAAAAGAGTTCTAGGTTTACAACAAAACTGAGAGGAAGGTACAGAGATTTCCCACGTACCTTTTGCTGCTACATGTAACCTCCCCCATTATCAACATTACTCACCAGAATGATCCGGTTTTTACCAAGCATGAAACTACATTGACACACCATAGTCACCCAGGTCCATAGATAAACTTAGGGTTCATTTTAGGTGTTGTATATTCTATGAATTTGGACACAAGTATAATGACATACGTATATTCATCACTATAATGCATATAGAGTATTTTTACTTTCTTAAAAATCTTGTGTTCTGCCTGTTCATTCCCTGACCCCCACCTTGAGATTATTTTCTAATCTGTTTTTTGGTTTGTTTGCTTTCTGTGGGGAGGAGGGGACAAATGCATTGCCTTTAATGTACCATCTTGACTGCATCTTATCATTTTAAAAACTTTATAAGATTTCCCATTTAGTCTATAGATTGTATTTTTAGATATTTTTGCTACCATTGTACTTCTTGATCTCTAACCAAAGTTGACTGTGAAGTAAAAATAAATTCTGCAGACAAATCATTATTTTAAAGTTGTAACTTTTTTTGGTGACCTCTAAAATTGTCAATTTTTAGAAATAGAACAGTCCAAACTTGGTTGGGTACCAGGGTTTTCTCTCTGACTCTATTTATATGTTAGTAAAGTTTGTTAATTGTTTTTTTGTTTGTTTCCAATCTGCTATTTTCTATTTTTTGTGTCTAGTCAGACTATCATTTTTGAGAAAAACACGTTAAAATCTCCCATTATGATTTTAAAAATTTGCTAAGACTTTTTTTTTAGTACAGTTTTAGGTTCATAGCAAAATTGATGGGAATTTCAGATTTCCTATATAACCTCTGCCCTCACACATGGTTACAACTCTTATTATCAATCTCCCTCAACAGAATGGTATGACTGTTACAGTTGATGAACCCATATTGATAGATCACAATCATCCAAATCCATAGTTTACTTTATGGTTCACTCTTTCTGGTGTACATTCTATGGGTTTGGACAAATGTATATTAAGTGTATCCATCATTATGCTATTACACGGAGTATTTTCATTGCCCTAAAATCCTCTGTGCTTTACCTATTCATTTCTTCCCCCACCAAACCCTGGCAATCACTGATCTTTTTACTGTGTCATGAGCACACTCTGAAGGCGCATATGTGAGTTGTGTCTTTCTACAAGATCAGTTTTATTCAGTCATAAAACAAGGTTAACATAATGATAAAGCAGATTAAGATTTCCAAACTTATTGGCATTTCACCATGTGTTTAACTTGGCTTCTTACACATCACACAAAGCTAGGTACAAGACAAGTCTATAACAAACAAGATAAAATCAATCTTGAGCCTTTACAGACCTCCTCTGGTTCTGAGTGTCATCAGCTGGTTCTGGTCTTGGCTGCAATGCCCTTAGCTGCTTGGTCCTTGCTTGACACAGGCAGCTGCTTGACATGAGTGACTCCATCTTGCTCTCTATGCCATCTTCATAGTTTTATCCTTTTCAGAATGTCATATCGTTGGAATAAAAGAGTAGTTAGGCTTTTCAGACTGGCTTCTCTTGCTTAGTAATATGCATTTATGGTTCTTGCATGTCTTATTGTGGCTTGATAGCTCATTTCTTTTTAGTTCTGAGTCATGTTTCATTGCCTGAATATACCATAATTTATCCATTCATCTATAGAAGCACATCTTGGTTGCTTCCAAGGTTTGGAAATTATAAATAAGCAGCTATAAACATCTATGTGCAGGTTGTTGTATGGACATAAGTTTCAACTCCTCTGGGTAAATACCAACTAGACCAGTTAGTGGATTGTGTGGTAAGACTAGGTTTAGTTTTGTAGGAAACTGCCAAGCTGTCTTTCAAAGTGGCTATAGAAGTAACATTTCCACCAACAATGTATAGGACTTCCCGTTGTTCCACATCTTAGCAACATTTGCAGTGTTCTGGATTTTGGCCAATGTAATAGATGTTTAGTAGTATTCCATTGCTATTTTAACTTACATTTCCTGGATGACATGTCATGGAGCATCTTTTCATATGTTTATTTGTCATTTGTTTATCTTCTTTGGTAAGATGCCTGTTAAGGGTTTTGACCCATTTTTAAGTTGGGTTGTTTGCCTTCATATTGTTGAGTTTTCTGAGTTCTTTGTATATTTTGGATAACAATATTTATCAGATGTGTCTTTTGCAAATATTTTCTCTCATCCTGTGTCTTCTGATTTTCTTGATAATGGTTTTCATGGAGCTAATTTTCATTAATTCTAGCTTATTAATTGTTTATCTTACAGATTATGACTTTGGTATTGTATCTAAAAGGGCATTTCTATACCTTAGGCTATCTAGATTTTCTCCTCTGTTGTCGCCTGTGAATTTTATAGTTTTACGATTTACATTTATATCTGTGGTTCATTTTGAGTTAATTTTTGTGAGGGGTATAATATCTGGCTTGATTCTCTTTTTTTTTTTTTGCTTGTGGATGTCCAGTTCCAGTTATTTTGTTGAAAAGACTATCTTTGCCCCATTGTATTGCCTTTGCACCTTTGTCAGAATCAGTTGACTATATTCATGCATGTCTGCTTTGATTTTTTAAAACATTTTTTCTTCATGTTTCTATCAATTTTTCTTTAAATGTTATGACACTATATTTTTAGGTGCATATGCATTCATGATTATAACATCTTCTAGTGGATTATTTCTTTAATCCTCATGTAGGGACATTCTTAATACTTATTTATGCTTTAGACCTTATATTTTTTTTCTTATTCATATTGCTACATCAGCTTTCAATTGTTGAGGTGATGCCTGTCTTTTCTTTATATTTTTAGTTGTACTTTTCTGTCATTTCGTTTTAAATATATTCTTTTTAAGTAGCATGAGCTAAATTTCAAAAAATACAGTTTAAATATTTGCATTTTGATGTATTATTAGCAATTATTACTTTGTTTTATTTTGTGTTTCAATTAACTATTTTATTTTCTTGTCTCTTTTTTCTCCTTCTATGGCTTTTTTCTAATGGATCCCACTTAGTTTTTGTTTTTCTTATTCTTTCTCCACCCTATCTTCTTATTTTTTTTCTTTTAAGATTTATTTATTTATCTTGAGAGAGAGAGCATGAGTGCACTACCAAGGGGTGGGAGAAGGGATAGGGAGAGAGAGAATCTCCAGTAGACACCCTGCTGAGCGCAGAGCCCAATGGGGGCTCAATGTGGGCTTAAAGGGGGCCCAGTCTCGACCCTGAGATCACCACCTGAGCCAAATCCAAGAGTTGGATGCTCAACCGACTCCACTACCCAGGCGCCTCCATTCTTACATTGGAGGTACAATTTGAATTTAACCCATGAATATAATTTTTAAAAAATCTAACAAATTTTAATGTTATTAAATTTCTTTTATCCCTGAATAGGGTAAGAACTTGCCACTAAGGTGCTTGTTATTACCTGTGCTCCATCACATTTCCTACATTACCTGTGTTGATATTTGGTTCCTAATTTTTCATCATGAAAATGTAAGTATTTTTTTTAACAATCTGTAGTTAATTAAATTCAACAATATATTTTGCCAGATCCTTTGGGTTTAATTTTTTTCTTTCTGAGGTATATCCTTTACTAATAGTTCGCAGAAGGTCTTTGGGTGGTAAATGTGTTTAGCACTTTTAAATAAAAATGTAACTTCATTCTTATTGTGGACAAATAGTGTTTGTGGCTCTATCAGTCCAGTTTGACAGCTATGTTCTTATAGCATCTTAAAGATGCCAGTTCATGGGGTACCTGGTGGTTTAGTCAGTTATGTGTCTGCCTTTGGCTCAAGTCATGATCCTGGGGTCCTGGGATCCAGCCCATGTCAGGCTCCCTGCTCAGTGGCGAGTCTTCTTCTCCCTCTGCTGCTCCCCCTGTGCATGCTCGCTCACTCTCTATTGCTCACTTTCTCAAAAGAATAAATAAAATATTTTAAAAAATTAAAGATACCTGTTCGTCTTCTTCTTCCATCTGTTACTGTTGCTGAGAAGTGGGTTGCCAACATATTATTCCCTTGTAAAACTGTCCTTTAATGTAGCTACTAAGGTATTTCCTTTCTCCTTGAAGTTATACCATTTCATTAAGATCCGTCTTGAGACATTTTGAGATCTTATTACTTCCCTTGAATAGGAAAATTCTTAGCTTTTAAAAAAATTATTTGAATAAGCTAAGCAATTCCTTATTACTTTTCTGCAGAACCTCTTATCTATATTCAGAACTCAGCAGTTGAAATTTTTAGTCTTTTTGGGGGCACCTGGGTGGTTCAGTTAGCTAAGCATCTGCCTTTGGCTCAGGTCAGGATCCCAGGGTCCTGGCATTGAGTCCCAGTTTGGGCTCGCTGCTCAGCGGGAAGCCTGTTTCTCCCTCTCCCTTTGCTGCTCTCCCTGCTTATGTGTTCTCTCTCTCTCAAATAAATAAATAATTAAAAATAAATAAATAAGAAATTTTTAGTCTTTTTCCATGTCTCTTAAATTACATTTAAAAAAAAAAATTTATGGCTCGGGGCGCCTGGGTGGCTCAGTTGGTTAAGTGACTGCCTTCAGCTTAGGTCATGATCCTGGAGTCCCGGGATCGAATCCCACATTGGGCTCCCTGCTCGGCAGGGAGTCTGCTTCTCCCTCTGACCCTCCCCCCTCTCATGCTCTCTCTCTATCTCATTCTCTCTCTCAAATAAATAAATAAAATCTTTAAAAAATTTTTTTATGGGGCGCCTGGGTGGCTCAGTCGGTTAAGCGACTGCCTTCAGCTCAGGTCATGATCCTGGAGTCCCGGGATCGAGGCCCACGTCGGGCTCCCTGCTCAGCGGGGAGTCTGCTTCTCCCTCTGACCCTCCCCCCTCTCATGTGCTCTCTCTCTATCTCATTCTCTCTCTCAAATAAATAAATAAAATCTTTAAAAAAAAATTTTTTTATGGCTCTTTTCTAGGTTCTGAGTTTGTTTCCCTATTTTATTTCCTTTTAGTCCTTCCTACCCTTCCAATTTTATCACTGGAGATTTTCTTATATAAACTTAATTTTAGGGCAATTTCAGAATTACAGAAAAATTATGAAGATAGTACCAAGAATTTTCTCTTCTATTAACGTCTTGTATTAGTACTACATATGTGTTACAATTAACAAACCAAGATTGAAACATAATTAATTGACTCCGCACTTTACTTAGATTCTTTTAGTTGTTGCCTAATGTCCTTTTCTTTCTCAGAATCTCAGGCAGGATACTGCATTAAGTGTAGCTTGTCATGTCTCTTTACACTCTTCTTGGCTATAATAGTTTCTCAGACTGCCCTTGTTCTGATAATCTTGACAGTTTTAAGGAGTATTCATTGGTTATTTTGTAGAATGTCCCTCAGTTGGGATGTCTGATGTTTTCTCATGATTAGGACAGGGTTGTGTGTGTGTGAGAAAGGGAGGTCACAGAGGTAAAGTGTTGTTTTCATCACATCCTATTAAAAGTACAAACTATTAACATGATTTACGACTTAGTGTTGATTTTGATCACCTAGCTGAGGCAGTGACTTTCGGGTTCCCCCCCGTAAAGCTATTCTTTCTACTCCCTTTCCATGCTATATTCTTGGGAAGGAAATCACCATACAAAACCACATTTAAGGAGTGGGGAGTTTTTCTCACTGATTCTTTCCTTGGCCATGTCAAGTCTACTAATGGTTTTGATTTTTAATAATTCCCTTTGATTCTTTATTAGTGTTCCCACCTCTGTCCCTGTATCAGCATGTATTCTTGCATATTGTCTCTTTTCCCATTTAGAGCTCTTAAAATGGATCCTAGTTATTTTAAATTCTGTCTGATAATTCCGACATCTGTGTCATATCTTGAGTCTGGTTCTCATACTTATTTTTTCTCTTGAGATTTCACTTTATCTTGCCTTTGGTGTGGCTTGCATATGTTGTCAAAACCTGGACATTATGTATTAGGTAATAGAAACTGAGAAATTGGGCTTCAGTGTGAGATTTTATATGAGTCTGGCTAGCAATTGGGCTGTTTAATGCTTGTTGTAGCTGTCTGTGGGTGCCAGAAACTCCAAATTCCTATAGTACCCCCTTTTTTTCACTAATATTGCTCTGGGCCTTCCTAAGTACTCCTCAGAGTATCTGCATCTTTCCACTCTTTCAGCTATAAAATATCATTGCTGTACTGGTATGGTGGTAGGGTGTGGGAGAGCAGGAACATGCTATGATTTAATTTTTCAATTAAACCTTAGTATTTCATTGGGTTTGTATTTTTTTGGGACGTACTTTTCACAGTCTTCTTTTGGGAGATGGGGGGTGCTGTCCATCCCTTTAACACAAGAAAGCTAAATGAGGCTAGAATGAGACAAAGAGGAAAAGGGGCAGAAGGTTCTTCACCCAAATGGGATAAGGTTCTGGTAAATTCTTTTCTTCCAAGCATAAAATTTTGTTATGGAGGATGTTCTGGGAATATTTCAAAATGATTATTTTGCCCCTCTCTTTGCCCAAGCCACAGGAAGTCCTTCTTGGTTCTTCACCATGAGAAACTGATGGGGGTCCTATAGCTATAACCCAGGAAATGTTCGGGGGCCCCTAAGACTGCAGTTTCTCACTTTTGTGCTGGTCCACACTCAGATTCCAGCTCTTCATCAAAAGTGCCATCTATGTGTTCCTACCAGTTTACAGCTCCAGTGGCTTCTGCTCCAGGGAAGCAGATCTCAGCTGGGACTCTCATGATTCATCTGTCTTTCCAAATTTCAGTGCTAGTTTGCCTTGTGATCTCAGTTCTCTGATTTATCCAAGAACAGTCAATGATTGTCCCTATTTTTAGCTTTTCTGTGTAAGAAGGGGATAATGCTTTCTAAACTTCTCCCACATTAGAGTTGTAAATAGAGGTTCTCATCACTGGATATTTTAAGGATTTAGTCGAACATGTTTTATGTTTATTTTTATGTTTTGATTTTTTTTTTACTTACATGACCCAAACATTAAAATAAGTATAAAGAGAGATGCCCTCACTGCTTTCTTACTCATCTACTTAATTTGTGTAATTCCTTATAGGTAAGTATTGTTACTATTTAGCCTTCCAGATATTTTTATGCCAATACAGCTTTATATTATTTTCCCTTTTTTAAAACAGATGAAGATTGCTGGAGGGGAGGTGAGCGGGGGGGATGGGGTAACGGGTGATGGCCATTAAGGAGGGCACTTGATGTAAGGAGCACTGGGTGTTATATGCAACTGATGAATCACTAATTCTACCCCTAAAACTAATAATACACTATTTGTTAACCAAATTGAATTTAAATAAAAAAGTAAAAAAGAAAAGAAACACTCTTAAAATACATTTTATCTTTGATGTTACACTTAAGGTGATGCTAATTCCAAAGCAATTTATTCAGAGTTGATCTTCATTTTGATTTGAATAGCATTCCATATTATAGGTATGCCTAACATTTATAAACAATCTGTTATTGGCATACATTGAGGTTGTTTCCAAACTTTTGCTATTACAAAAGTTCTTAATTGAATAATCTTGTACACGAACATTTTTCATATGCATAATGATATCTGTGGGACAAATTCCTAGAAGTGAAATACCTGGAATGAAATATATATTCATTTACAATTTTGAGAAATATTGAGATAAGGGTTGAACAATTTACACTATCTCCATTAATGTATAAGTTTCTTTTTGAACTACTTTTCTAATGTAATGTGTGATCCAATTTTATGTTTTTGCCAGTGTGATTGGTGAAAATTGTATCTAAGTACAGCTTGAATTTGCATTTATCTTATTTAAAAATCATTTAACATAGTTAAGAGCCATTTTTATACCACTTACCCAGTTTTTAATTAGACTGGTTCTCTTTTTTTCTCACTAATATTCATGAAAATTGGAATTTTCACTACGTGATATGAACTGCAAATATTACCAGCCAGTTTATCAGTTCCCTTCCATCTTGTGTGTGTTTTGTATGCAGACATATTTTAAGATGTATTGATTTAACTTTTTATTTTTTTTAACAATTTTATTTATTTATATGCCAGAGAGAGAGAGAGAGAGTGAATGAGCACACACAGGGGGAGTGGCAGGCAGAGGGAGAAGCAGGCTCCCCGCTGAGCAAGGAGCCAGATACTGGACTTGACCCCAGGACTCTTGGATCATAACCTGAGCTGAAGGCAGACGCTTAACTGACTGAGCCACCCAGGTGTCTCTTGAATTAACTTTTTAAAAAAAGTGTAGGACTTCTGGACTTTGTGCCATGGTGAGATAATTCTGTTTAACTATGAAGTAATAGAATAATCCTCTCATCTTTCATTATTTACATTTAAGTCATTGATATACTTGGAGTATATCCTAGCGTGGAGTATATAGATACAGAGGTATAGATTGAATTCCTTTTTCTAGATTTCTTCCCCTTTGTCTCAAAATCGTTTACCAAGAATTCTGTTTTTTTCCTTCTGACTTAGATGTAAAATACCACCTTGGTCATATATTAAGTATAAAGTCTATTTCTAAATTTTCAATTCATTGATAGTTTATACATTCATGATATAATACTATAATGTTTTAATGACTTAAGATTTTTGTTATGTTTTAATATATGATGGGACAAATCCCCCCTCATTATTTTTATAATTTAGAATGTTCCTGTATATTCATATATTACCTTTAAAATTACCTTTTATAATCCTGGGAAAATGTTATTTTATTAAGATCTTATTAAATATATCAAATTTTGGGAAAACTGACATTAAATTTAATGTTAAAAGCTGCAGTTTAAAAACAGAGTAAGTTTTCTTTTTTAATTTATTTGAAAGAGAGAGTGAGCAAGAGAGAGAGCATGAGCGGGGGAGAGGGAGAAGACACCACCCCGTCCCCCGAGCAGGGAGCCTGAAGCAGGACTTGATCCCAGGACCCTGGGATCATGTCCTGAGCCTAAGGCAGATGCTTAACCAACTGAGCCACCCAGGCACCCCGTAAGTTTTTTTTTTCTTATTTGTCCAAGAATTAGTGTTGTGCTTATGTTATTTTTAGATAAGCCCTACACACTTCTTGTTTACCAAATTCCTAAATAATATCTTTCATTATAGCTCCTAATTTATCAATAATATACATATAAATGTAATTTATTGTATCATACAATCTAACCAAATTATTTATTCTATAGAGTAGCGTTTAGATATTTTGTTGCATTTTCCAGGTATATGATCTTATCCTCCACAAATAAAAAAGAATATTTTACTTTTTCTCTTCTAAATTTTTAGAATTTTGTTTTTATTAATATTACTATTTTTTCCTCTTCAATAATGTTGCCTTGTACTTACTCTAAAAATTTTAATAGTTATATCATGGGAACATACTTTTTTTTGTTTTTGTTTGTTTTTGTCTTTGTTGCTAAAATTATTGTTTCTCTTTTAAATATAATGCTGGTTTGGTGTAACATGACAAGGAAGTTTTTATCAATTCTATAGTATTGGTTTACCTTGAATTGTTGTTTTGCTAAATGCCTTTTCAGCATACATGTAGTCATATGACTTTTTAAAAAATTATTTTTTATTTCAATTCAATTCATCATCAGTTTCATCATTAGCTTCAGAGGTAGAGTTCAGTGATGCATCAGTTACATATAACACCCAGTGCTCATCACATCACGTGCCCTCTTTAATGTCCATCATCCAATTCCCCCAACCCCCACAACTCCCCTCCAGCAACCCTCTGTTTCCCAGAGTCAAGAGTCTCTCATGATTTGTCTCCCTCTCTGATTTCTTCGCATTCAGTTTTCCCTCCCTTCCCCTATGATCCTCTGTGGTATTTCTTATATTCCACATATGAGTGAAACCATATGATAATTGTCTTTCTCTGATTGACTTATTTCACTCAGCATAATACCCTCCAGTTCCATCCATGTTGATGTAAATGGTAGGTATTCATCCTTTCTGATGGCTGAGTAATATTCCACTGTATATATGGACCACATCTTCTTTATCCCTTCATCTGTGGAAGGGCCTCTCTTCTCCTTCCACAGTGTGGCTATTGTGAACATTGTTGCTTGAATATTGGGGTTCAGGTGCCCCTTTGTTTCACTACATCTGTATCTTTGGGGTAAATACCTAGTAGTGCAATTGCTGGGTCATAGAGCAGCTCTATTTTTAACTTCTTGAGGAACCTCCATACTGTTATCCAGAGCAGCTGTATCAGCTTGCATTCCCTAGCCTCAGCAATCAGAGAACAAAATAAATAAATAAATAAAAGGCATTCAAATTGGCAAAGAAGAGGTCAAACTCTCTTTTTGCAGATGACATGATACTTTATGCAGAAAACTCTAAAGAACCCTCCCCAAAATTGCTAGAACTCATATAGCAATTCAACAATGTGGCAGGATACAAAATCAATGCACAGAAATCACTTGCACTTCTATACATTAACAATGTGACTGAAGAAAGAGAAATTAAGGAATCAATTCCATTTACAGTTGCACCAAAAACCATAAGATACCTATGAATAAACCTAACCAAAGAGGTAAAGGATCTGTACTCTAGAAACTACAGAGCACTTATGAAAGAAATTGAGGAAGACATAAAGAGATGAAAAAAACATTCCATGCTCATGGATTGGAAGAATAAATATTGTTAAAATGTCTATGCTACCCAGAGCAATGTACACATTCAATGCAATTCCTATCAAAATAACATTGATATTTTTCACAGAGCTGGAACAAACAATCCTAAAATTTGTATGGAACCAGAAAATACCCCAAATAGTCAGGGGAATGTTGAAAAAGAAAACCAAAGCTGGGGGCATCGCAATGCCTGACTTCAAGCTATATTACAAAGCTGTAAGCATCAATACAGTATGGTGCTGGCACCAAAACAGACACATAGATCAATGGAACAGAACAGAGACCCCAGAACTGGACCCTCAACTCTATAGTCGTATGACTCTTTAAAATTTAATTATATTAAGGATTTTCCTAAATACTGAACTATCCTTTCATTGTTAGAATTAACCCTATTTGGTAATAAGCCAAAGTTATTTAAAACTTTTCCTAGACTATATCTGCTAATACTTTATTTAGTTATATTGCTTTGATACTCATGTGAGTATTTGTCTGGTTCTATTTGTGAGGAATATTTTCATGATCTGGTATCACTGTTATGCTTGTTTAATGTAAAAGTATCAGAAAATTATCTTTCCTAGGTTATGTTTTTAAGTGGCTAAATAGAATTTCTCAATATATTATTATGAAAAATATCAAATTTATGGATAAGTTGAAAAATGTAAAGTGAATCAGTATATTATAACCACATAAATTCTACATTATGCTAGATTTTCTTTACACACTCACACATGTACAGATACACATCTGTTATTCTTTGGATGCTTTTTAAAGTAAATCTTAGATTTCATTCAATTAAACATTACTTTTTATAATTGTTAGCAGTATTACTTAAGTATAATTGATATTTAATTAATTTCATGTATTTAAAATATAGAATTTAATAAGTTTTGGATAAAGTTGTCACCACAATCAAGATAATGAACATAACCATCAAAAAAAAAGAGTCCCCTCTCTGCAGCATCCCTCCCTCCCTTTCTTCCCCAGTCAAACACTGATCTCCTTTCTGTCATTATGTATTAGTCTGTATTTCCTAAAATTTTATATTATGATTCACATATCTTGTATTTTTTGTCTTTCATTCAGTATAATTTTTTGAGATTAATTTATATTGTAGGGCATACCAGTAGTTCATTCTTTTTTTATTCTGAGTATTATTCTATTGTATGACAATAATACAGTTTATCCATTTAATGTTGATGGAGATTTGGGTTGATTCCAGTTGTTGGCTATTGCAAATAAAGATGCTCTGAACAATGTTGTACAAATATTTATATGGGCAAATGCTTTCTTTTTCTTGGATAAATTCTTAGTAATGGAATGATTGGATCATATGGTAAGTGTATATTTAAATTAAAAAAAACACACTAAACTATTTTCCAAAGTACTTGTACAATTGCAATATAAGAGACTTTCATTTAAATACATTGTTCCCAACACTTGATGTGTTCAATCTTTTTCATTGTAGTCATTCTAGTAGATTTGCTGTTTCATTCCTTTGATTCTAATTTGCATTCCACTAATGACTAATGTTGAGCATCTTTATGATTTTTTTTGTGGTCTGTAAAGCTTCAAAGGCTGTCTAAGTTTTTGCTCAGGTTTTAATTGAATTGTTTTCTTTTATTTGAGCATTTTAAAGTATACATATTATATACTCAAGTCTTTTTATCAGATGGGTGATTTGCAAATATTTTCTCTTTGTCTGTGACAAAGAGGCATTGTCTGCTCCTACTACCCACCCCACAGAAGTGTTAAAATGATCTTATTTTTCCTCCACTGGTTAAAAAAAAAAAAAAAAGCAATGGACTGAGATTGTTCAGTTTTTGTCTGGGGAGCCAGAGAACTGAGGTTTGTGAGTAAATGACTTAAGATTCAGTTTTAAAAGTTTATAATTTTGTGGAACTCAACATTAACAGCATAAAAAGCATTATTCCAAACATTTTTTTAAAATAGTGTTACTTTTCAATTCCAATAGGAAAAAGCCAAAGAGATTCTGGTATTTCCCATGTCACACAAAGATAGGGCAGAAAATACTTTCAATATCTGCAGTTAATCAAGTCAACATTAAGTGGGATAATGTAGCACAGGCCATTTTTTAGATACTTAAGATTTGATTGAGACCATTTAATTAGTTATCAAAATCAGTTTCACTCATAATAGTATAAAAGCACATTATGGCTTTATTGAGGTTGCAGTATTAGTCACATAAAAATAAGGAACTTGAAAATTGAATATTTCTCCAGTAATATTATCTTGGCCATCTACATTTATGTTTAATGTGTATTTACCATCAAATATCATTCAAGATAATCATAAATTAAAATAAGTAACTTTTCCCATACAGAATTTGATCAAGTTGTTGTTTTATTTTTATTTATTTATGTATTTATTTATAAGGTTTTATTTTTTATTTGAGAGAGACGGCGAGAAAGCATGAGCTGGGAGTTGGGGGTCTGCAGAGGGAGAAGCAGGCTGCTTCTCAGAGGCCGCTGAGAGGATGGCCTGATGCAGGGCTCCATCCCAGAACCCCAGGATTGTGACCTGAGCAAAAGGCAGATGCTTAGCCAACTGAGCCACCCAGTTGCCCGTTATTTATTTTTAAAAAGATTATTTATTTATTTATTTGAGATAGAGTACATGACTGGGGAGGAATGGAGGGGGAGGGAAAGGAAGAGAGAATCTGAAACAGGCTCCACACTCAGCATGGAGCCTGACATGGGGCTCGATCCCACAACCCCTGAGATTATGACCTGAGCTGAAACCAAGAGCTGATTGCTTAACCAATTGGGCCACCCAGGCGCCCCAAGTTATTGTTTTAGAAATCCTGTCTGTTTAACTGAAATACTCTACACTAATAATTAATTGAGGGCAAAAACCTTTATGATTTTTGCTTCTGCATCACATAAGGTACACAAAATGATTAAAGGCAAGTTAAATTAACAGCTGTAACATTGTCTGACCTTGAGTTTCTATTCAATTCCAAATAGTGGATTTGTGGCTGTGGCAAATCACAGAATCTTTGTCTCACTGTCTCTACACTCTATCACTTTTTTGATTTTAGTTATCAACACTGTTCAACTCCTTCACTTAATCACTGAGTTTCTAAATTTTTTTTTAAAGATTTTATTTATTTATTTTGACAGAGAGAGAGAGAGAACACAAACAGGCAGAGGGAGAAGGAGAAGCAGGCTCCAGATGTAGGACGCGATCCCAGGACCCTGGGATCATGACCTGAGCTGGAGGCAGTCGCTTAACTGACTGAGCCACCCAGGTACTGGAGTTTCTAAATTCTGTACTTTGTCTAGAAGTAAAGAAACTTTCTCAGGGCACCTGGGTGACTCATAAAATATATTTTAATACATATATATTTAATATAATTTAATATAATGATATAATTAATAATATGATATATAATATAATTAATATGATATAATTTAATATAATATATTTAATATATTTAAAATATAAAAATATTTAAAAATATTTTTATTGATTTTACTTATTTTAGAGATTTTATTTATTTTATGTGGGAAATGAATTTCCTCTTAATAAAAAAAGTGTAAGCCAACTGGATGAAGAAGAACTCTGATAGACGTAAAATGAAAAAGTCAACATAGGAGACTAGAGAAAGTTTCTTTATTTCTTTTTTTTTAAAGATTTTATTTATTTATTTATTTATTTATTTACTGAGTGAGAAAGAGAGCAAGCGGGGGGAGAAACAAAGAGAGAGTGAGAGAGAGAATGTCAAGCAGATTCCTTGCTGAATGCGGAGCTCAACATGGGCTCAGTATCAGGGAACTGATATTAGGACCTGAGCTGAAAACACGAGTCAGACTCTGAACAGACTGAGCCACCCTGGTGCCCCCCCAAAATGCTTTTTAAATGAAGGGTTAATATAAGGCTTTAATTTCAATTTGTTTCCTTGGGTAGGAAACATGCTTTTGAGGAAATCAAAGATTTTCCTTCTCACACAGTAATATTTGAGTCTAAAGGGAGAAAGCACTTAATTTCTATAAGGTCTAATTTTAGTTCTATAACTGCATCTCCAACTATTTTCATACTGATATTCATATTGATTTATTCATTGCTCTTAAACATTGTGTTTTCATCCATTTTAACATATCACTGCTTTCAGCTAGCATTATTCGATAGTTAGATACAGTCTCACTAATCTTTCTTCTCCATTCTCTCCCCTCTTAAATTTCATGTTTATTTACATGCTTAGAGTGCCTACTTAAAACTTTAAGTAACAGATAAGATCTTTAAATAAGATAGTAACACTTTTACTTATTGTTCTCTTCTAAATATGTTGAACTCCTATTATCTAAATGAAGAAATAAAAATCCATACCTACTCTGACCTCACTCCAACCTTCTATATTTTAACATCTTTTTAAAAAGATTTTATTTACTTATTTCAGACAAAGAGAGAGAGAAGCATGCATGAGTCAGGGGGAAGGGATAGAGGGAGAAGCAAGCTCCTGGCTGAGCGGGGAGCCGGATGCAGGGCTCTATCCCAAGACCCTGGGATCATGACCTGAGCCAAAGGCAGATGCTTAACCAACTGAGCCACCCAGGCGCCTCTATTTTAACATCTTCTAACGAAAATTAAAATGATATTTCAAAATTGAATACATTTACTTTTTATTTGTATCTTAAAACTACATTCTGTGGTGTTTGTCTACGGACTGATTGTAAAAGCTGAACACTATGTTTGCATTGTTGTAATCATACAGATACTTTTCACTGAGAAGCTGAGTGGTATGTAGGTAGTACAGTCCTTCCACCTAGTATAGTGTCACAATCTGTGTGCAGCTCAGGGAAAAAGAGTAAATTGTTTATATCAAATAGATCCTCTCTGTTACACATCATCAGTAACTTCAGAACACAGCACATTTCAATTTGCCTTGTATGTATATATTACTTTCTGGAAAAGATTTGTTTCCATAGTATCTAATTTCCTTTATCTTCATTACAGAAAGAGGAGATATAGGTCTTCTTCAGTAAATTCTAGCTCATGAAACATTTGTCCATTAAATAGAATCCATCCCATTCTTTTTTTTTATATTTATTTATTTTTTATTTTTATTGTTATGTTAATCACCATATATTACATCATTTGTTTTGGTGTAGTGTTCCATGATTCATTGTTTGTGCATAACACCCAGTGCTCCATGCAGAATGTGCCCTCCTCAATACCCATCACCAGGCTAACCCATCCCCCCACCCCCTCCCCTCTAGAACCCTCAGTTTGTTTTTCAGAGTCCATCATCTCTCCTGGTTCTTTATATTCAAGGTATTTTCCTTCCAGCTCAGGAATTGTTTATTCACAATTTGTCTTGATTATTACCAGCCAATAAGGATTCATTTACTTTAGGCCCTTTCCTTAAATCCACTATTTTGTTTTATCCCTCATTTATCTTCTGTGATTGCAAATATTGTTGTGTGTAAATATATCCTTACATAACCTTCTCCAAAATGGCATACAGAGGGTACATTTTCTGAGTTTTTGAGTTTCTCAAGTGGCTTGATTTTGCCATTTCTGTTTGATTGGTAGTTTGGCTGGGCATACAATTCTAAGTTCAAAATATTATTGCCTCAGAATTTTGAAATAATTATTACCATTTTCTTCCTTATCCAAAATTGGTAATTGAAAAATGTGAGTTAATTATGACATTAATTGCTTCATAATAATACTTTTCCTCATTTTCTCTGGGTGCATTTGGCATTGGTATCTTTTTATACTTAGTCTTCTGAAATTTCTCAATATTGTGCCTTTGAATCATTATTCACTTACTGACACCAGCAATCAGTGGATGCTGTTAAATCTAGAGACAGGTATCTCTTCTGTTCTGGGAGATTTTCTTATTTAACATTTTTTCTCATTTTTTTTCATTTATGCCCTCCTTTTGAAACTCCTGTTTATCAGATCTTGAGCTACCTAGGTTGATGGTTTTGACCAATTTATTTTCTTTTATAGGCTCTTTTTTATGTTTTCATATATATGTTCTGGAAGAATAACTCATTTATCTTCTAATTCTCCTTTTAATTTTTAATTTTTGATATATTTTTAATTGCCAAATTGTCTCCATTTTTTGAGAGTTTTCACTCAGTTCTATTCATGTTTCATAGAAACATTATCTAGAACTCTTCTTTTTTTTTTTTAAAGATTTTATTTATTTGACAGAGAGAGACACAGCAAGAGAGGGAACACAAGCAGGGGAGAGGGAGAGGGAGAAGCAGGCTTCCTGCTGAGAGGGAGCCGGATGCAGGGCTTGATCCCAGGATCCTGGGATCATGACCTGAGCCAAAGGCAGACGCTTAACGACTGAGCTACCCAGGTGCCCCTAGAACTCTTCTGAAGATATTGAATTTTTAAAAATTGTCTTCTGTCATGAATGATATCTGTTTCCTCTTTTGGTCACATTTTTGTGTGTTTGACTTAGTTTTTTCCTTTCATGCTGCTGATTTTCTTTATATATCGATTAATCCTGTTTTTCCATTCCAATTAAGGAACAAAATATTAGATAGGTTAGTTTTACATATATTGTCCCCTCAACTTTTGGGTATGCAGACTAAAATTTTTCACTAACATTCTTTCTTGAATAGAATATATAATACATAGGTACTGAGTGGATTGGTAAACTTCCCTTCATACTGAAATGGTGGAAAACTATCTTTAAAATGGGAGGTGCCACAAATTCAGAATCAGAGCACTTTATTCTAGAAAAGTAATGTACAATCTAAAGGTTAATTCTTTCTAAGGTGTTCACTTAGGGTTTTTTGGAGATAGATTGACAATTCAGTGTGTGTGTCTGTGTGTGTGTATGTGTCTGTGTGTATCTGTGTGTGTAAGGTAAACATAAATGGCTTCACCTTGTATTTCACCAAATTTTTCAGTTTTATTATTATACCTACTAAGTCCAAGTAGAAAGACTTTCTGGGTTTCAGCTATGAAGTTCAGCCATCCTTATTTTTTGCATTTCTCATCTACCATAATCTGGAATTTGCGTGACATACTTCTTCAAATTTACCAATATGCTTCCATCTGCTTTTACTTTTACAAAAAGCATAGAGCTTTTCCAATATATTAGCCCTGATCCATTTTGTTCTTTTTACAGTTTTGGGTTTATCCTCATTTTAATCATTTATAATTCTTTAGGGACTTTTGAGGTTGAAGGTTAGACTAATATATTTGCTTGGTCTGCCATATTTCTCTGAAACTATAAAGTATGTTATTTCCAATTATAAACTGGTACAAAAGGAGAACTTGAAAGTTATTTAGCAAGATAATTAAAACCATAAATACCTTTTGAATTTGTAATTTTATGTTAGTAATTTATACAAGAGATTAACTTTTTGTTCAGATATATAGTTACAAAGATGATCAATGTAGGGTTATTATAAATGTTAAAATTAGAAAAAACTAACAATGAGAGATTATCTCAATAAAATATGACACATATAATTTTAAGCCATGCAACTTATTTTATAGGTATACTCAATATTCTTGGAATAATTTTCAGTTGTTTCTACTTTATAATATTTTTTATAACTTTACTTGATTACATTTACACTTCTTATTCATTTAGATTTAAATTTTATTTGTTAGCATAAGAATTTGAGGGAGTATAACAGGCTAAAAATAAATGAAAATACGGCTGGCCATAATAAATTAAAAAACACAAAAATTGTCTTATAGAGGAAGAGAAGACTGATATTAGCAAAAATGTGAGATGCAATGATTTTTAATACCATGATCAGAGTTAGGTTCAACAGTAAATAGAAAGTAAGACAAGAGCAAAGATTGATAACCTTTTGCATGGAACTAAACTCAAGCAGGAATTTATCATGTGACATACTAAAAAATGTGTTATTGTGCATGTGATCTCACTGACATGATGGTAGAAGTCTTAATACAATTACGTGAAAAGCAGTACACTAAAAAAATGCTATTCCTATTAAGTGTGCTTGTATTGACTCTATTTAAGGAAAAATATCATTCCATGAAGTCCTAACTCATTGAAGTGATGTCTTCAATACTATAACAATGCCCTTCACCAACTTTGTTTTTTGAGAAAGTAACAGCTCTTTGAGTCTCACACATTTTGCTCTTTTTCTTAAAGTAGAATTTTGTTAGGGCTGCCATTTCTGGAAGGTCTTTCAGAGTGAACACAATGCTCTGTCAGGTCCTGGTCTCTTCCATGGATTTTGAAACTCCATGGCTGAATCCCGGGCTACAAACAGATTTCTCCATTCTCTGTGGGTTGAGTTTCCATTTTGTACACTTAGTTTTCTTTTTTTTCCTGATCAGCCTTAATTAAAAGCACTCTGGTTTTCCCTAACAGATTTCTTTAACTTAGTATCTCATAGATGAGCTGTTGAAATTTAAGTTCCTTTGGATTCCTTAAGAACCCATGTTCCTTGTAAAAGTCAATTCAATACTTATCCAGAGCTCTTTTATTGAAGAACACCATCAGTCAGTTGCAATTTTAGAGTTCTGAGGAGCATTCTGTGTAGACTTCAACTTGGAAGTCTACACAAAATATGGAAAAGATGAAGGGAGAAAAATTATGCTTTTGGATATTCAGGGAATGTGGAAATATTACCTATATGATATGTGATATATATTATATATAACATGATATATTATTTCCCATGGACTTTTTAATTGTAATAATTATACATAAAAGCAAAATAAAAATATTAAGAAAGAGATGTGATCCAGATAAAGTAAATCTAATATAAATCTATTTATAAAACAAATTATATGGCTGTGTTTGAAAAATATCAAAAAGATATCTAATTAAATATAGGGATTAATGATTGATATTTTGTAAAGCTACCGTATAAAACGAAGATATAAAAATAATCAGTTAGGTGTGCCTGGCTGGCTCAGTCAGTAGAACATGTGATGACTCTTAATCTCAGGGTTGTGAGTTCAAGCTCCAAGTTGGGCATGGAGCCTACTAGAAAACAAAAACAAAAACACAGAAATATCCACTTAAATTTCTGTATACCACCTTCAAGTCAAAAGATTATGAAAATTAATAATAACTATAGCATTATTAAATACAGACTGATCCTAAAATTGTTAAATATCTCTTTACAGAAAATTGTAAAACAAATTTAAAGAACTAAATAAATGGAAAACATGTCCAAGAGATTAGAAATCAATATTTTAAAGATAGCAATTCTTCTTAAACTGATTAATAAATTCAATTCAAACCCAATCACTATTTCCCCAGGAATGTAAGTCTATTTGAGGATTTGAATATTAGTGGAAATTGATAAGCTTATTCTAAATTTTAAGTGTAATTGTCAATGGCCGATGATAACCAAGTATCTTAAAGGTGGGAGGCCTTGCTCTAACTATAATGAAGTTACAGTAATTAAGATAATAAGGCAGTAGTACAAGGAAAAACAAAAAGAACATAATAGAGGGTCTACAACTACAATCTAGCACATATGGACACATGATTTATAATAATTGTAGTCCTGTATAGTTGTGGGAAAAGTTTTGGGGAAAAATGGTACTTGTATCATATGTAAAACTGCTATACACAATTTCAGGTCAATGGTAGATCTAAATGTGAGAGGCAAAACAATAAATAATCTAGAAGGAATATAGGAACTTATATAGTTATAATATAGGAACTTATCTTCATTATTTTGATGTAGGCAAAATTTACTGAACTTATTTTAATCAAAAGTTTCTCAAACTTATTTAACTCTAAAGTGTGTGTGTGTTGGATACATTGGAAAAAAATTTTCCCTTTAGGTAAGACCCTCTGCTTTCTTATCAAACTAGCAAAGGTCAATCCTGGTAGTTAATGGACAATGATTATGAACTAAAATAAGTTTACAAGAATAATTTAAAAGATAAAGCTGGACCCTGGTCTGGAAAAACAGAATTGAGACAAGAATCTTACATTTTTTCACAGTAAGTTCATAAGATAGGATATATTTTTGGCTTTATGTCTAGATCCATTTCTAGTCTGAAAATAAAAAGGTTACTAAAGTCATATAAGTGTGTAACAATTTATGTCACCAAGAAGTGTTAAGCAGAGAATTGAACAAAATTTAAGCTTTTAAGTTTTTGTATTATTAGAAAAAACAGTGATTAAAAAGATATACTTGTATCATTTATGCATAGGTTCTTAAAAGTGCTCTGCAATAAAAGTAGTTCAATTTTACCTTATTTAAAGTAGATCATATTAAAGGCATTTTTGTACCAGCCTCAGTCTAGATACATTACTTATTTTTTCTAAAAGGCCTTTAATGGTTCTAAAACTCACGTATCTACTCTACAGACTGAGGATAATGTTACCTGCACTTAATTAAATGATAGAGATATGTATTTCTATATAGAACCTGTATCCTTTAAATAAGCACAACACAATAACAAGTATATACAACAGAAAGAGTAATTACCCAAATTTGCATGCACAATGGGAGCTTCCTTGGTAAAGTGGTTGGCAGCCTGAAACAATATATCATGGATACCATTCAAGGGGAAGTAGCCTACTTTATATGGTACAAATTGGGTACTTAAGGCAAGTCTTGAATCTTTCAACTCACAGGGGAATTCTAAGAGTCAGCTAGTTGACATGTACCACAGAGACCTCTTATGGGAAAAGAGCAGTTGGTTTACCTTGGTGCTAGTAAGAGAACCAGCCTATATGTCTCTCAATTACCACCAAGCCATGGGATTGAGATGGATCCTCTTCCCTTCTATTAATACTCCATTCCTTGCAATGGGTCACCCCCACCTCCAGATTACATGTAACTGATTTGTTTTTTATTCCTTCTCTTTCTTCTGAGGTTTATTTGACCTCATGTAAGTATAATATGCTTGAAATATGGATGCTACACTAATATGGATTTTTTTTCTTGTTTTGATATTAATAATTGTGAGGTATTTTGTAAGTATGTGCATGTGCCTAAAGTAGTGCCTCATAAAGACTATAATAAAAGCTAAATTTATTAAGCATTTATCATGTGAATACTGTGCTAAGTGCTTTACATGTATAACTCCACTTAATCAAATTTGGAGCAGCATAATATTTATCTTCATTTTAACAAATATAATATGAGATCCATAGAAATCGAATATGCTGTACAGAGTCACATCACTTTTAAATAGAGTCAGACTTTATGCTCAGATTTGTCTAAACCCAAATTCCAAATTTGTTTTGTTTGACCAGGAGGTCATTCAGAAACTTTTAGAACACACTGTGAATATGGGCTTTATGAGACTATGGGAACCCAAATATATGCAAAAAAATATTCTAAAAAATTGGGATAATCATAAACAATGTATTCATATGCTCCCTATGTTGCTTGGATATGCTTTTCAAAAATTAAAATTTGAATTTTGATTTCAAAATGCTAGTTTCCATTAATAAAATAGTATAGCTGATAAATGAATAAAAAGATTTAGGTCATAATCTCTGAATTTAACTAAATTAGAATCTATATGTTTAAAAGTGACACAAGGTTTTGAGATGGTATGTATTGAATTAGAAGTTTGTATATATAACTATTACTGACCTTTTTTTAATAGCTGAAAGTTTATACCCTTTTACTTACCTCTCCTTATTTTGCCCATTCACCAGCCCCTGGAAGCCACTTTTCTACTTTGTTTCAATGAGTCTGACTTTTTTTTCACATTCCTTATATAAATGATACCATGCAATATAATCTTTTTCTGTCTGGCTTATTTCACTTAACATAATGTCCTCAAGTTCCATCCATGTTGCTGCAAATGGGAGGATTGTTTTCTATGTTACAGCTGAAACAATATTTCAAATAATATCCCATTTTGTGTGTGTATACCACAATTTTTTTATGTTTACCTGTCAATCATCTGTGAACACTTAGGTTGTTTCCATATTTTAGCTATTGTGAATAGTGCTGCAATAAGCATGGAGGTGCATTTATCTTTTTGAGTTAGTGTTTTTGTTTTCTTCGGATAAATACTCAGAAGTAGAATTGCTAGATTATGAAGTAGTTCTGTTTTTAATTTTTGAGGAAACTCCATACTGTTTACCATAGTGGGTGCATCATTTTATATTCCTGCCAAGAGTGGATAAGGATTTCCTTTTCCCCACATCCTCCCCAACACTTGTTATTTCTTGTCTTATTTCTTGTCTTTTTGATAACAGGTGTGAGGTAATAACTCACTGCAGTTTTGTGTTTTCCTGATGATCAGTGATGCTGAACATCTTTTCATGTACCTGTTCATGGTTTTCTTTGCTGTGCAGAAGCTTTTTAGTTTGATGTAGCCCCACTAGTTTATCTTTGCTTTTGTTTCTTTAACCTTGGTGTCAAATAAAAAAAAAAAAATCATTGCTAAGACAATGTCAAGAAACTTACCACCCATAATTTCTTCTAGAGTGTTATGGTTTCAGGTCTTATGCCCAAGTCTTTAATCCATTTTAATTTTGGAGTATGGTGTAAGATAATGGTCCAGTTTCATTCTTTTGCATGTGGCTATCCAGTTTTCCCAATACCATTTATTGAAGAGACTAACCCTTCCCCATTGTATATTCTTGTCTCCTTTGTTGAAAATTATATAAGCATCAGTTTATTTCTGAGCTATTTTGCCTTGATCTGTTGTCTGTTTTTATTCCAATACCATATTGTTTTAATTACCATAGCTTTGTAATAGAGTTTGAAATCAGGGAGGGAGCATGACTCCTACAGCTTTGTTCTTTTTTCTCAAGATTCCTTTAGTTATTTGAGATCTTTTGTGGTTCTACACAAATTTTAAGATTGTTTTTTCTACTTCCACGAAAAAAATTTTGATAGAGATTGCATTGGATATGTAGATTGCTTTGGGTATATTATGAACATTTTAACAATAATAATTCTTTCAATCCATGAGTTTCTTTCCATCTATGGAAATCTTTCCATTTCTTTTATCTTCTTCAACTTTTTCCCTAATGTCTTGTAGTTTTCAGTACATAGGTTTTTCATATACTTGGTTAAATTTATTCCTAAGTATTTCATTCTTTTTGATACAATTGTAAATGAGATTGTTTTCTTAATTTCTCTTTCCAATAGTTATTAGTGTATAGAAATATAATAGATTTTTGTGTGTTGATTTTGTAACCTGTAAATTTACTGAATTAATTAATTCTAATAGTTTTTTGGTGGAGTCTTGAGGATTTTCTATGTATAGTATCATGTCATCTGAAATAAGGACAGTTTTACCTCTTTCTTTCCAATTTGGATGCCTTTTATTTCTTTTTCTTGTCTAATTGCTCTGGCTAGGACTTCCAATACTGTGTTCAATAAAAGTGATGAGAGTGGGTATTTTTGTCTTGTTCCTGACCTTGAGTATAATGTTAGCTGTGGGCTTATCATATATGGCCTTTATTATGTTGATGTACAGTCCATCTATACCTGCTTTAGTTGTTGTGTTTTGGTCATAAATAGATGTTGCATTCTATCAAATGCTTTTTCTGCATTTAGATGATTATATGGTTTGAATCCTTCATTTTGTGAATGTGATATATCACACTGACTGATTTATAGGTGCTGAACCAGCCTTGTATTCCTGGAATAAATCCCACTTGATCATGGGGTATGATCTTCTAATTTGTATTTGGTTTGCTCATATTTTGTTGAGGATTTTGCATCTATGTTTATCACGGATACTGGCCTATAATTTTCTTTCCTTGTGGCATTCTTCTCTGGTTTTGATATCTGGTTAATGCTGGTCTTGCAAAATAACTTTGGAAGTGTTCCCTCCTCTTTAATTTTTTAGAAGAGTTTGAGAATGATTGGTATTAATTTTTCTTTAAATGGTAGAATTCACGAAAAAGCTATCTGGTCTTGGATTTATGTTTGTTGGAATGTTTTTGATTATTGATTCAATCTCCTTACTTAATTGGTTTGTTCAGATTTTCTATTTATTTATGGTTCAGTCTTGGTAGGTTCTGTTTCTAGGAATTTATCTATTTATTTTAGTTTGCCCAGTTTGTTGATATATAATGGTAAATAGTAGTCTTTTATGGTCCTTTGTATTTCTGTGGTATCAGTTGAAATATGTCTTTCATTTCTGATTTTACTCATTGAAGTCCTCCGTCTTTTTTTCTTGGTGAGTCTAACTGAAAGTTTTTCAATTTTGTTTATCTTTTCAAAGAATCAGCTCTTTCATTGACCTTTTCTATTATCTTTTTAGTCTCTATTTAATTTACTCCTGCCCTAATCTTTGTCATTTCCTTTCTCCTACTAACTTTGAACTTCATTTGTCCCTTTTTTCTAGTTCTTTGAGGTGTAAAGTTAGGTTGTTTATTTGAGACTTCTCTTGCTTGTTGAGGTAGGCCTATGTTGTTATGAGCTTTTCTCTTAGAACTTCTTTAGCTGAATCTATAAATTTTGGTATATAATATTTCCATTTCCATTTGTCTTAAAGTTTTTTTTTCTTTCTTCTGATTTCTTTTTTGAACAATTTGTTTGTTTGTTTGTTTGTTTTAATTTTTTTAAAGATTTTATTTATTGATTTGACACAGAGAGAGAGCACAAGCAGGGGAGCAGCAGAGGGAGAGGGAGAAGCAGGCTTCCCACTGAGCAAGCAACCTGATGTGGGGCTCGATCCCAGGACCCTGGGATCATGACCTGAGTCCAAGGCAGATGCTTAACTGACTGAGCCACACAGGCACCCCTGAACAATTAGTTGTTGAGTAGCATGTTGCTTAATCTCTACACATTTGTGAATTTTCCAGTTTTCTTCATGCAATAGATTTTTTGTTTCATACCATTGTGGTCAGACAGGATGCTTAATATGATTTCAATCACCTTAAATTTATTAAGACTTGTTTTTTCGACTAGCATATAATCTGTCCTGGAGAATGTTCCATGTATACTTGAGAAGAATGGGTATTCTGCTTTTAGATAGAATGTTCTGTAAATATCTGTTACATCCATCTGGTCTAAGATGTCATTTAAGGTCAATATTTCCTTATTAATTTTATCTCTGGATGATATATCCCTTGATGAAAGTCCCCTAATATTATTATGTTGTTCTTCCTTTAGGCCTGTTAATATTTGCTTTATATATTTAGGTGCTCCTATGTTGGGTACAGAAGTGTTTACAAATGTTATATTGTCTTGTTGGATTGACCCCTTTATCATTATGCAATGCTTTCCTTAACCTTTTATTACATACAGTCTTTGTTTTAAAGTCTATTTTGTCTGGTGTAAGGGCAGCTCCTCCAAATTTCTTTTGGTTCCCATTTGCATGGAATATATTTTTCCAACCCTTCTCTTTCAGTCCGTGTGTGTCCTTGCATGTAAAGGTCCTTACATTTCTTATAGGCAACATTTAGTTGGGTCTTGTTTTTTTATCCACTTAGCCAATCCACATCTTTTAATTGAAGAATTTAGCTCATTTACATTTAAAATAATTATTGATAGATATGTACTTATTGCCATTTTGTTAATTGTTTTCCGGCTGTTTTTGTAGTTCTTTTGTTCTTATCTAGCTCTCTTGCTTCGTGGTTTGATGACTGTCTTTAGTAGTATGCTTATATTCCTTTGTTTTTATCTTTTGTGTATTTACTGTAGGTTTTTGCTTTGTGGTTACCATGAGGGTTACATATAACAATTTATTCTAAAATATAAGTTAGATATTTATATATATATCTAAGTTGTTATAACACTATAACAACTATTATTGACAAATGTTAGGGTAATGACAGAGCCCAAAATTGTACATGTTAGTTTAAATGCAGTGGTATAAAAGTTGCTAAAAATATTTAATAAATGATTAATTGTGCATGCTCTACTTTAAAAAACTGTCATGATGTTTATGACTTCCATGAGGGTCACTCCACGTATAGCACCTGACAGGGAAGAGTCAGCATTGGCTCACTGAGAACTATTTAGTGTTGTTTTCAATTTAACAGTGCCTCACTTATTATGCTTCAAAAAGTGTTATCTTTTGTGTAGTAGAGAGATTGAAAAGTACTAGATGGATAAACAGAATACATATATACATATATATAATATACTTTTAAAATCTAACATTATATTTGTATATAATTTAAATAAATTAGCACAAACCCAAGTTTATGTCAACATTCTTACTAAGTTTCAATCTTGATATTAAAAGTAGATTTTGTATTAATGTTTAGAAGGTAGATTTCTATGAATCAAAGCCATATTCATCATTTTCTAAAAAAAATTGGGAGAAGCATAAAGACTATGATATATATTCAATTGGCTTTGGATATATATCAAAATGTCATAAAAATTATGGGTATTTTTGGTGAATATCATAGTTTGAATATTTTGAGATACAGTTCCTTTTCCTATACTAATGTTTAGGACATTATATTCATGGGTGAAGTCATAAAAATTAGTGGGCCAGAAGCTACTAATACAAAAATACTACGTAGATAAAAATTAGATGCTTTGATATGGGCATTATTACCTGAATATATCTAAAATAGAATTAAAATTGCAGGAATAGTAATGCATCACTTGACTCTTAGAAGCTTGAGAACTTTCTAAAGACCTAAACATTTCTTTTCTCAGTTTTCAAATTTGTTTAAAAATGTGTTACATTAGTTTATAGAATCTGTCTAATAGACCTATATCTTAACACATCATGATTTTTTATAGTTAAGAAGTTATTTGGAAAGCCCAAAGCAAGCAAGGAAACATGTGTTTCAATCTTATATATATATATACTCATACTATAAAATCATAGAATGTTTAAAGGTCATGATATAGTTAAAGATTCTGACATATTGGAAATATTTTAGAAAACATTTTATATATTTAAATATTTCAGGTAAAGGAAAAAATTTAAAACAGACATTTTCACTAGTAAAATGCATTTGACAAGCTTTTAATTAACCTAAAATCCACCAATGATTTTAAGTGCTTATTATGTTTTGGGAACATGGAAAATGTGGATAAGACATACGTTCTTGTGTCAAGGAGTTCATGGTCTGGTGAGAGAGACAATAAGATGGAGTGAATTATATGACAGGAATACAAAGTGATGATGATATCACAGACTAAGAGGCAGGAACTAACCTAGTCTAAGGATAAAGCGAGCAGGATGGATTTTGAAATAACCATGTATTATCATAAATTTATACAGCTGGAGTCTCTAATCAGTTATTGTCCCATATGCAATCACTTTTCTAGAGGATATAGATAGCCCCTGGTACCTGGCAGGCAACTAATGGTCCAATTAATGCTTGTAACTCTTTTCCTGTAAATATAGACAACAAGACCTATTTGATTTCACTTAGAAAGGGAAAAAGAAAAAGTTGTGTTCACTTTCTTTAGGGATCAACTCTCCATCTCTTTCTTAAAATGTAACATATAGGGAGTTCTCTGATTTTACCATTTCACAAGACATCATGCTGGCCCATTCTATTAAGGATAACATTCTGATGCACTGAATGCCCCAGAAGCCTTGGTAAGATACATGACTGCATAAGGATGCAAAATAAAACTCCCATGAAAATTCAGGCTCTGACTTTTTGATTAAGTTTCAGGGTTTTGCTTGATCTGAACCATGAAAAGATATCTACAATAAGCAAATGGCAAGAGACTTAGCTGGAATCTCCTGCCACAAAGAAAATAGCATAATGCCTTTTGTATTTTAAAGGCAACATATAACACAAATGTATAATAGCATGCTGCTGCAATTCATTTACCAAATAACCCTAAAACTTACTGTTTGACTGGGATCAGAACAATAGAAGGTTCTTAAATTCTGAAAAAAGTTGCACCAGCAGTAAGCAATACAAACCAGGATATTTAGGTGCACTTACAGTGTCTGTGGCAGTTCTGTTATTTTATAGAAACAAGCACTCTTCAGGAAACTATAGCACATACTCTTATAATTTTGAAGCAAAGCCACTCCATATTTTGAAGATGATTTTTTGTTTGAAAATAACAAAAGTAGCAAAATAACTGATGGCTTACTATTAGGTCCTACTAAAGAAGGAAAATTTGACCAGGGCCCCAAAGTATCTTCCACCTGAGCTGCCTATCATAACCTGGATGTTTTTTGACCACAGAAGCCATAAAATTTGACATTTTCAGTAGCCTTCCATGATTAAGTGGAAGAAATATAGATTATATTGGGCTTGAACAGATTCTGAAAGCACGATTAAGTTACATGAGCAAGAGGCTTAGACTTTCATGCATCTACTTTGAAAGCACTACCTCCTTTCTATGAACCCACATGTGTGGTTTTATGAGTTTTCATGTCAACAACTATGACAAGTTGTCTGATGAAGAAAAATTTATATTTAGTTTATAGATGGTTCCATAGGATATACTAGGAACATTTTAAAAGTAGATACATAAGAACATAGGTGAAGGGAAATTTTCTAGAGAGCTGAACTTAGCGGAATGCACCTGGTTGTTTACTTTTTCTGGAAAAAGAGGTTAGAGAAATACCAGATTCACACTGATTTTTTTGAGCAGTGGATAATGATTTGCTGAGTGGTGAACTTAGAAAAATTTTGGAAATTTGGTGATAAAGCCACTTGAGCAGACTTCATGGAATGGGCCCAAAGTGTGAGGATATTTTTGTCTTGTGTAAATGTCCACCAAACAGCAAACACAGCAGACAAGGCTCCCAATAATCATGTGGACAAGATGGCCCATTATGTGGATGTCAGTGAATCTCTTTGCTCAGCCATTCCAATCATTGCTAAAAGGGCTGAGGAACCAATTGGCCATGGAAGCAGGCATGGCAGTCATGCATGGACTGAACAACATGGCATGTACTCACTACAGATGATGTGGCTGTAACTATTGGTGAGTACACAACGTGTCAACAACGGAAAGTGACACTGAGTCAACAATATGGTGATGTTTCCCAATGAGCAAGCCAGCCACCTGGTGACAATTTAATTGTATTCAATTACTTTCATCACAGAAGGGAAAGCAATTTGTTCTTTTTGGAATAGACACATTCTGGAGATAGATTTGCCTTCACTGCCAATAGTTATCCTGCCAAAACTACCTTTCATGATTTTGGAGGTTGCTTTACATCACTGTCAAGAAATTCTCCACAGCATTTCTTGTGAACCAGAAACTACTTTTAGAGCAAATAAACTATAACAAAAGACCAATGGCCATGCAATTCATGGTTCCTTCCATATACCCATCCCCTGCCTAATAGAATGGTGGGAATGACCTAGTAGCCCAAAAGAATGGTGGAATGGGCTTCTGAAGACTGATTTAGAACACTTTGCAAGTATCTCAGGTTGTATCTTAAGGTTTATTTCTGAATCTTCTATACTAATACATATTTCCATTTTTTTATAGCTAGAATTTATGGGTTTAGGTTCTAAAAAATAAAAACAGAGGAGTCATTCCTCTTATCATTACACATAATAAAATACAACTTTGGCCTCTGACGGTTTAGAAGTCTTAGTTCCCTAAGAAGAAATGTTCTCGCTAGGGACAATTTCAAGGGAAATCTGGCAACAGGCATCTCAGTATCCTTTTTCCTTAATGTTAAAATCTGAGAATGAGAGGAAATTGTATGAGATTCTGAAGGCTGAATGGAACAGAATCCATGCTTCTATGGCAGTGTTTGTGCCCAGATAAAGTATTTATTCATTGTGACTCTTAAATTCCTTAGTTAACTAATTTTCATTGAAATCTGTTATTCATTATACTATGACATTTTGACTATATTCTGACATTTCAGCTTTTTATAGTTTGTTGATTTGTTTTATTGAATGATTATAATTCAAAATTATGAGACCCACATAGTAGCATTATGTTTCCATAATTCCAGTTGCTTTAATGGCTATTTTTTTCTTCTTCTTTTATTTTTTAGTGGTTATTTCTACATGAAAAATTAACCATGCCTATAATATGTCAAAATCTAAAATTATCTTTCATTGAAAACCACTCATTTTCTCTGTCTTCAGTAGCACCCATTGTCAATTAAAATCTAAAATATCTTAAGATGTGCAGTTCAAATGCTCCCTCCTCCATGAAAACTTTCCTTACTGGGGTTTTTCTCTCAAAGCACATAGCTTATATTATACAACACAGTGCTTACATTTTTCTTGAAACATCTGGAGCAGAGACTGTGTCATTGACAGGCTAGCTGCATCAAACACTGCATGTAAGATGTGACAAAAAATTGAGGACCATCCCTTTGAGAGCTTCTTAAAATCTATCCTATTTTCCCCACTGGTAGAAGTTATGAAGAAAGCAACAAAGATTGACTAGCAGGAAAATGATTTGTAGGGGAACACTCTGTCTGGTCATCTTCTTTGGAGAGATTAAGTAAGAAGTGAGTGATGCAGGATTGGGAAAGTGCAAGTCCACCATACAAATTTAGCTCACCGAATTCAGGATATTGAGAAATCCAGAGTCTTGGCACCACGCTGTCAACTTTCCATTCTATGGACTCCGAGGCATCCCAGTGAATCAAGGGAAGGATATTCTCTACATTGGAAGGCATATGCACTGTGTTCATGGGAGACCACATGATGCTTCCACTGCTAGAATCTGAGCCCTGCCTCAGGCACTGGCAGCAACCACAGAGACCATGCATTGACTTTACGGAGGGAAATAAAAACCCCCACATCACCTACTTCTTGATTTTGCCTCAGGCTGATCATCAACACTTATCTATTTGTAAATAGTAATGATTGAAAGATTTATCTTAAGGATTTCAACATTGTCTTGTGGTTGTTTGCGGAGGTAGAAATCGAAGAGAAAAATTTTAGGTAAACCAATCCAACCCTGAGGAATGATATTTCATTTCCAGTTATTCCTCATAGACAGTTTTTGAAATAAAATAAAATAAAATAAAATAAAATAAAATAAAATAAAATAAAATCAAGTTCAGCCCAGGAGCTACAAGAAAACAGTGGGAAGAAAGAGTAGGCCGTGCTTAGCAATGAACCCTTAAAGAGTTTGGCCAATTCCTTTTTCTAGTTTTAGCAACACTCATTTGCTTCTCATTTCTTCAAACACCTTTCAGGCCTAGCAGGTAATGGTCTGCCGATTGCCCAGCAACAGAAATTACTGTCATGGTTACCACGTATCCCGGAGAATAAAAGTATGTTTTGACTGTTATTGGAGCTCAAAGTACCCACAAGACAGGTTTTTGAGGAGAGTTTACCTGAAAGGTAGGAGATACTTAGCCAATCCCAACTTGCCTCTTTCATAAATTTTCCATTTCCTGGGGAATAACCTTTTGTTTTTGTGATATGACAAATGAACAAAAAGCCCTGTGATGAAAACCAGAGCCAAGAGAGTTGCCTCTGGCAACAAACTTTGGGTCAAGGAATTTAAAGGAGAAATAAAATAAAATAAAATAAATCAACAGCGAGTTGTAAAGGGTAAGCTGGATTTTGTTACAAGTTTAAGCTCCACTGCAGGGAAGACCACACTGAGTCATTTCATACAATTTACTTTTTAAAATGCTGCCAACTCAGACATAAAATAAACCAGCACTAATTAGAGTTATGCCACCATTTATTCCAAGCAGGACTAGAGGCGCATAATGAATTAGCCAGCAAATATTTATGTTTTAATAGTTGCAAATGTTATCCTAGGTGAAAAAGATAAAAACCTTGTCTCCAAATGTTATAGAATCCAACAGAGAGTCTACAATTTGGAGATTTAAACCAAAGTCTTAGGAATGGCTATAATAAAATTTAACCTGTATTTTTGAAGGATCTATTAGTTTTATGTCCTCTTGGTTTTCTCCCCCCTTTTCCTCCTTCCTTCCCCTCTGTCTCTCACTTCTTTATTCCTCCCTCTTTTCTCTTCTTTTTTAACCTTTGGTAGCTGATAGGGTATGATGCACCCCCCTCCTTCCTTTCCAGTATTTTTCGGTTACAGATATGTTACAAATTAATTAACTTTCCAGGCTCAAAATAATTCATTGTGTTGAAATGAGATAACATGATAGACAGACATACAGATAGGTAAAAATGGAGAAGTGTGAAAGGCTGAGAGGCACTTTAAAATTTATCTCTATGAATACACTACACAGGCGTGCAGTAACCTTCTGGTGCCGTAAGAGTATAAATGTGATACATTGAAAATAATTGCCTTAATGTTGTCTACCTTTTGATTAACTGGGCTAACAGCAAAAATTACTTTAAAAGTAGCTCAGGATAAAGATTGCAGTGTTGGGAACTAGGTTATATAATTCATAGAGTTCTTTCTTTCTTTCTTATGTGTAGCATCCTTCCCCTAAAACACAGGTGTTCATTAAACACTTAAATCCATTAAATTTGACCTCTTGCTTTTTAAATTACTCTTTCCATTTTTCCCAAATTCTCCCTCCTGTTGTTAATTTATCTTAGATATGTTTTTAGGTAGCTCTTTACTGTATCTTTTCATGCCTTTTTGTCCTCTGGGTTAAGTAGTCAATACATTGTGTTCAACATGGAAAGTCCATACCTATTCCTTGGAAGGGATTTCTTTTTTTTTTTTTTATTTTATTTTGAAAAACAAAAAAAAAAAAATATTTTTTTAAGGCTTCGATGGGTCTTTCTTTTTTTTCTTTAAATTTTTTTATTATCTTAATCACCATACATTACGTCATTAGTTTTTGATGTAGTGTTCCATGATTCATTGTTTGTGCATAACACCCAGTGCTCCACGCAGAACATGCCTTCTTTAACACAAATCAACAGGCTAACCCATCTGCCCACCCCCTCCCCTCTAGAACACTCAGTTTGTTTTTCAGAGTCCATCGTCTTTCATGGTTCGTCTCCCCCTCCGATTTCCCCCCCTTCATTCTTTCCCTCCTGCTATCTTCTTCTTTTTGTTTTCTTAACATATATTGCATTATTTGTTTCAGAGGTACAGATCTGTGATTCAACAGTCTTGCACAATTCACAAGCTCACCATAGCACATAACCTCCCCAATGTCTATCACCCACTCACCCCATCCCTCCCACCCCACCCCCAATCCAGCAACCTTCAGTTTGTTTACTGAAATTAAGAATTCCTCATATCAGTGAGGTAATATGATACATGTCTTTTCCTCATTGACTTATTTCACTCAGCATGATACCCTACAGTTCCATCCACGTCATTGCAAATGGCAAGATCTCATTCCTTTTCGATGGCTGCATAATATTTCATTTTAATATTCCCTATTGGATAGGGATTGCATTAAATGTGTAGATTGCTCTACACATTTGACATTGACATCTTCACAATATTTGTTCTTCCAATCCATGAGCATGGAATATTTTTCCATTGCTTTGTGTCTTCCTCAATTTCTTTCATGAGTGTTTTATAGTTTTCTGAGTACAGATCCTTTGCCTCTTTGGTTAGATTTATTCCTAAGTATCTTATGGTTTTGGGTGAAATTGTAAATGGGATCAACTCCTTAATTTCTCTCTCTTCTGTCTTGTTGGTGTATAGGAATGCCCCTGTTTTCTGTGCATTGATTTTATATCCTGCTACTTTACTGAATTCCTGTATGAGTTCTAGCAGTTTTGGAGTGCAGTCTTTTGGGTTTTCCACATAAAGTATCATATCATCTGCGAACAGGGAGAGTTTGACTTCTTCTTTGCTGATTTGGATGCATTTGATTTCTTTTTGTTGTCTGATTGCTGTGGCTAGGACTTCTAATACTATATTGAATAGCAGTGGTGATAGTGGACATCCTTGCTGCATTCCTGACCTCAGGGGGAAAGCTCTCAGTTTTTCCTCATTGAGAATGATATTCACTGTAGGTTTTTCATAGATGGCTTTTATGATATTGAGGTATATACCCTCTATCCCTATACTCTGAAGAGTTTGGATCAAGAAAGGATGCTGTACTTTGTCAAATGCTTTTTCTGCATCTATTGAGAGGATCCTATGATTATTGTTCTTTCCTTTGTTAATGTATTGTATCACGTTGATTGATTTGCGGATGTTGAACCAACCTTGCAGCCCAGGGATAAATCCCACTTGGTCATGGTGAATAATCTTTTTAATGTACTGTTGGATCCTATTGGCTGGTATTTTGGTGAGAATTTTTGCATCCATATTCCTCAAGGATATTGGTCTGTAGTTCTCCTTTTTGATGGGGTCTTTGTCTGGTTTGGGGATCAAGGTAATGGTGGCCTCATAAAATGAGTTTGGAAATTTTCCTTCCATTTCTATTTTTTGGAACAGTTTCAGAAGAATAGGTATTAATTCTTCGTGAAATGTTTGGTAGAATTCCCCTGCGAAGCCATCTGGCCCTGGGTTTTTGTTTGTTAGGAGATTTTTGATGACTGCTTCAATTTCCTTAGTGGTTATAGGTCTGTTCAGACTCTCTATTTCTTCCTGGTTCAGTTTTGGTAGTTGATACATCACTAGGAATGCACCCATTTCTTCCAGGTTATCTAATTTGCTGGCATAGAGTTGCTCAAAATATGTACTTATAATTGTTTGTATTTCTTTGGTGTTGGTTGTGATCTCTCCTCTTTCATTCATGATATAGTTGATTTGGGTCATTTCTCTCTCTTTTTTTTTTTTCTTTGTTAAGTCTGGCCAGGAGTTTATGAATCTTGTTTAATTCTTTCAAAGAACCAGCTCCTAGTTTCGTTGATCTGTTCTACTGTTATTTTGGTTTCTATTTCATTGATTTCTGCTCTGATCTTATTTCTCTTCTCCTGCTGGGTTTAGGCTTTTTTTTGCTGTTTTTTTCTCTAGCTCCTTTAGGTGTCAGGTTAGATTGTGTATTTGCGACCTTTCCTGTTTCTTGAGAATAGCTTGTATTTCTATATACTTTCCTCTTAGGACTGCCTTTGCTGCATCCCAAAGATTTTGAACAGTTGTGTTTTATTTTCATTAGTTTCCATGAATTGTTTTAATTCTTCTTTAATTTCCTGGTTGACCCTTTCATTCTTTAGGAGGATGCTCTTTAGCCCCCATATATTTGAGTTCTTTCCGACTTTCCTCTTGTGGTTGAGTTCTAGTTTCAAAGCATTGTGGTCTGAAAATATGCAGGGAATAATCCCAATCTTTTGGTACCGGTTGAGACCTGATTTGTGACCTAGGATGTGATCTATTCTGGAGAATGTTGCATGGGCAATAGAGAAGAATGTGTATTCCATTGCTTTGGGATGGAATGTTCTGAATATGTCTGTGAAGTCCTTTTGGTCCAGTGTGTCATTTAAAGTCCTTATTTCCTTGACGATCTTTTGCTTGGATGATCTGTCCATTTCAGTGAGGAGGGTTTAAAGTCCCCCACTATTATTGTATTGTTGTCAATGTGTTTCTTTGCTTTTGTTATTAATTGCCTTATATAATTGGCTGCTCCCATGTTAGGGGCATAGATATTTACAATCGTTCGCTCTTCTTGTTGGATAGACCCTTTAAGTAGGATATAGTGTCCTTCTTCATCTCTTATTACAGTCTTTGTTTTAAAATCTAATTTGTCTGATATAAGGATTGCCACCCCAGCTTTCTTTTGGTGTCCATTAGCATGGTAAATGGTTTTCCACCCCCTCACTTTCAATATGGGAGTGTCTTTGGATCTAAAATGAGTCTCTTGCAGACACCATATGGATGGGTCTTGTTTTTTAATCCAATTTGATAGCCTGTCTTTTGATTGGGGCATTTAGCCCATTTACATTCAGGGTAACTATTGAAAGATATGAATTTAGTGCCATTGTATTGCCTGTAAGGTGACTGTTACTGTATATTGTCTGTGTTCCTTTTTGGTCTGTGCTGCTTTTAGGCTCTCTCTCTGCTTAGAGGACCCCTTTCAATATTTCTTGTAGGGCTGGTTTGGTGTTTGCAAATTCTTTTAGTTTTTGTTTGTCCTGGAAGCTTTTTATCTCTCCTTCTATTTTCAATGACAAACTAGCTGGATATAGTATTCTTGGCTGCATATTTTTCTCGTTTAGTGCTCTGCAGATATCATGTCAGTCCTTTCTGGCCTGCCAGGTCTCTGTGGATAGGTCTGTTGCCATTCTAATGTTTCTACCATTGTAGGTTACATAGCTCTTCTCCCGAGCTGCTTTCAAGATTTTCTCTTTGTCTCTGAGACTCGTAAGTTTTACTATTAGATGTCGGGTTGTTGGCCTATTTTTATTGATTTTTAGAGGGGTTCTCTGTGCCTCCAGGATTTTGATGCCTGTTTCCTTCCCCACATTAGGGAAGTTCTCTGCTATAATTTGCTCCTATATACCTTCTGCCCCTCTCTCTTTCTTTTTCTTCTGGGATCCCAATTATTCTAATGTTTCATCTTATGGTATCACTTATCTCTCAAAGTATGCCCTCGTGATCCAGTAGTTGTTTATCTCTCTTTTTCTCAGCTTCTTTATTTTCCATCATTTGGTCCTCTATATCACTGATTCTCTCTTCTGCCTCATTTATCGTAGCAGTTAGTGTCCCAGTTTTTATTGCACCTCATTAATAGACTTTTGATTTTGACTTGGTTAGATTTTAGTTCTTTTATTTCTCCAGAAAGGGTTTCTCTAATAACTCCCATGCTTTTTTCAAGCCCAGCTACTATCTTTAAAATCACAATTCTGAACTCTAGGTCTGACATCCTACTAATGTCTGTATTGAGTTGGTCCCTGACAGACGGTACTACCTCTTGTTCTCTTTGTTGAGGTGATTTTTTTTCGTCTTGTCTTTTTGTCCAGAGGAGAATAGATGAATGAGAGAACAAAATGCTAACAGGGTAACAACGTCCCCAGAAAATATACTCTAAATGAATCAGAAAAGACCTGAAACCAAGGGAAAAGAAAGGGAAAGAAAGAAGAAAGAAGAGAAAAAAAGGAAAAGATAAAGATAAAAACAAACAAAAACAGAACAAAACAAAAAAAACAGAATATGATCAAATATGATTAGGGTGGTGCATAGATCAGTGCCACACGCTAGATTTTGGGTGTATTTTAGTCTGCTAGAAGAAAGTGCCTCCCAAAATTTTAAAGGAAGAAAGACTTATATATGTACAAAACAAAGGTTTATACGATGAAGGGATGGAATATGACTGTAAATATTAAAATTATAAAAAATTTTGTAAATGGAATTTATAAGATATTGGTTGAAAAAAGAAACAAGAGGATTTAAAAAAAAAGAAAAAGAAAGAAGGAAAGAAAGAAAGAAAGAAAAAGGGAGAGAATGTGATCAAGCAGGAGACTAGAACAAAGCCATACACTGGAGTTTTAAGGTGTATTTTGATCTATTAGAAGAAACTGTATCTCAAAAATTTAAAGTGAGAAAAATTTATATATATATATATATATATATATATATATATATATATATATGCCAAAAATAAGGGTAACTACTATGAAGGGATAGAATATGATTCTAAAAATGAAAAAGATGTCTTTTTTACAAAAGGGATTAATAAGATGTTGGTTGAAAAAGGGAAAAAGAAAAATTCAAAAAAAAGATAGTTAAAAAAATTACCTTTGAAGACTAAAGAATCATGGTAAAAAAGCCATGAATTCTATATGCAGTATTCCCCTAGCGCTGGAGTTCTCCTGTTCTCACTGATCAGGAAACTTGGTCTTGGCTGGCTGTTCTTGCTGATCTTCTGGGGGAGGGGCCTGTAACCGTGGTTCCCAAATGTCTTTGCAGGAGGGGGAATTGCCCTGCCCTTGTTGGTCAGGGCTAAGTAATCTGCTCAGGTTTGGGCTCAGGAGCTTTTGTTCCCTGCAAGCTTTTGGTACAGCTTTGGAGGATGAGAGTGAAAATGGTGGCCTCCCAATCTCTGCCTGGTGGAGCCAGGAACTCGGGACTCTGCTTCTCAGTTTTCCCCCTCCAGAGAAAAGCAGTTAATCACTCCCGTCTCCCTGGTCTCCAGCCACACTCTGTGCTCACCTGGCCTGTGACCGAGCGTTTCTATGTCTGGCACCCGACCCCGTGTGGAGTCTCCAAACCCAGCAGATCCCTGCGGTGCGCTCCCGCGCTGCTCCTCCCGGGGTAGGAAAGGGAGTCTCCCCGGATCTGCCGCTTGTTGGGTCCCTGCTGGAGGAGCAGTGGCCCAACTGTGTCACCAATCACAGTTTATGGCAAGTAGTTAAAACCACAATACATTGATGAAAGAAGTTAAGACACAAACAAATGGAAAGACATCTGTGTTCATGGACTGGAAGACAATATTGTTAAAGTATCCATACTCCCTAAATCAATCTGCAAATTCAATGTAATGCTTTTAAAATTCTAAGGGCGGGGCACCTGGGTGGCTCATTTGGGTAAAGGTCTGCCTTCTGCTCAGGTGATGATCCCAGGGTCCTGGGATCCAGGCCCACATTGGGCTCCCTCCTCAGTGAGGAGTCTGCTTCTCCCTCTCCCTCTGCCACTCCCCTTGCTTCCCCTGCTTGTGCTCTCTAGCTCTCTCTCTTTCTCAAATAAATAAAATATTAAAAAAAACAAAATAAAATTCAAAGAACATTTTTTATAGAAATAGAAAAACAATCGTATATTCATATGGGAACACAAAAAGTCATGAACAGTTCTTTTGTTCTTGAGAAAGAACAAAGCTAGAGGTCTCAAATTTCCTGATTTTAAAACATATATCACAAAACTACAGTAATTAAGAGTATGGTAGTGGTATAAACACAGATATGGACCAATGGAACAGAATAGAGAACCTAGAAAGAAATCCTTGCATAAATGATAAATTGATATTTGAGAAGGGTGCCAAGAATCTACAATAGGAGAAGCATTCAACAAACAGTTTTGGAAAAAGTGAATATCCTTATGCAAAATAATAAAATTAGAACCTTATTTTACACCATACACAAAAAAGTTATCAAAACAAATTAAAGACTTAAATGTAAGACTGAAATTGTTAGGGTCCTTGAAGAAAACAGAAAAAGCTTCATGACATTGGACTTGGTAGTCATTTCATGGATATGACACCAAAAGCAAAACTAGATAAGAGGGTCCACAACAAACTAAAAAGCTTCTGCACAGCAAAGTTAACAATTGACAGAGTGAAAGGAAATGAGAGAAAATATTTGCAAACCATATATCTGATAAGATGTTAATTTCCAAAATATATAAGCAACTCCTACAACTTCATAGCAATAAAAGCAAAACCAAAAATCTAATAACCCATTAAAAATGGGCTAACATCACAAATAAACATTTCTCAAAGAACACACACAAATGGCCAAGTATATGCAAAGATACTCAATGTCACTAGTAATAGAGCAATGTGAATTAAAAGCACGATAAGTTATCACATCACACCACTCAGGATGGCTATTATCAAAACAAAACAAGAGGCAAGTGTTGAGGGGTTGTGGAAAAATTGGAACCCTGTAGACTGCTGGTGGGGTTGCAAAATATTGTAGCTGCAAATTGGTGAAAACTGTGTGAAAGTTTCTCAAAAAAATCAAAAATTGGACTACCATATGATCCAGCAATCCCACTTCTGGGTATTTTTTCAAAAAGATTGAAATCAGGATTTTTAAAAGAAGATTTATTTATTTATTTTAGAGAGACATAGTGTGTGTATGTGAGAGGGAGAGGGGAGGAGGAAAAAGGGAAACAGACTCTCCGGTAAGCAGGGAGCCCCAGCCCTGAGGAGGCTCAGTCTCAGGACTCTGAGGTAATGACCTGAGGTGAAACCAAGAGTCAGATGCTTAACTGTCTGAGCCACCCAGGCGCCCCTGAAATCAGAATTTTAAAGAGCTATTAACACTACCATTTCATTACTTGAACAATAACTAAGGCATTGAAGCAACTTAAATGTCTATTGAGTGGGGAACAAATGAAGAAAATGTGGCACATACATGCAATGGAATATTATTCAACTTTAAAAGAAATCTGCAATATATGACAACATAGATGAACCTGGAGGACATTATACTAAGTGAAATAATCCAGTCACAAAAGGCAAATAATGCATGATTAAACTTAGATGTTGTATCTAAGATAGTCAAATTCATAGAGTCAGAGAATGGAATGGTGATTGCCAGTACTGGCAGGAGAAGGAAATGAGGAGTTGCTAATGAAGGTGCATAAAGTTCCAGTCAAACAAGATGAGTAAGTTCTAGAGATCTTATGTACAACATTATGCCTATAGTTAATGATATTGTATTGTACACTTAAAAAATTTAAGAGGGTAGATCTCATGTTGAATGTTCTTACCACAATAAAAAGAGGTTAACACACACACACACACACACACACACACACACACACGCACAGTGAGAGAGAGAGAGGAGAGAGAGAGAAAGAGAGAGAGAGAGAGAATGCACTCATGAAAATGAATCCCTTAGTTCTGGGCTCACCTGAGTCATTTTCCTTTCCTAATTCTAGGCTGGTAAGCCCTCATCATTAGTTTACCTTTTTAATGGATTCATTTTACATTTTGTGTAGCTTTTCTATTTGCCCTCAAAGCAGGGAGGAGAGAGGTTGGTCTGATGTGCTGATAATCTGCTGTCATCAAAATGCTACATTTACTTTTAGTTTTTGCAAATTTGGGGTTGTGGTTGTCAGTAAAAGTTTCTTCTCTCCTAAATTTGTTTTTAGATTCATCCTTTCCCTTATTGCCATATTAATACCACTGTAACAATAAGATAAGATCTATGGTAAACCACAGCCCTCATGTTATAAACAATTCTCTTTATACAAAATCATTTCCAAGTGGGAATAATCAATTACCATCCCAGGAGGCAGCCACAACCTTTTTCATTATGATCAATTGTTTCCTAGCTTCACCTCTGCTGTGAGCTAGCATTTCAAGAACTTTCTATCCAGAGAAATATGGAATAAAGTACTAAAGGCTCATAAGTTAACTAATATCTTTCTTCATATATATTGACATTTAAAAATTCTATTTATTAATTATGGCACATCTCATAATTAAATACTAAGGGCAACTCCAACCTCTGAAATCATCAGGCTTCAAAAGAAGGTCAAATTATGGTGATAATTAACTTGTTCTTGGACGCAAGACATTTCCTCCATGCCACCTGGTCATTCCCCCATTTTTCATTTTGACTGGAGGACATAGAGAACAATACTAGTTGGTAAAAAAAAATTTGATCTCTTTTAAGAACCCTAGAAAAAATGTCATTTTCCCTAATTATTAAATTAGCAATTCTTTGATGCCTATGAAAAATAGGCAGAAGTGAACAAAGCAATCATTTAAGCCACAATTTTAATATCCTTTCTGATTTTCAGCCTCCACCAGAAGTTTGCCACTTTCCAAACCTCTAACTGCTTGGATCCAAAGCCAATGCCACACATTTTTGGTTTCTATTGTGTCTTTCCATCTTTGGGGATATATAGCCAGTTTTCTAATGCTCAAACTTAGTGCCTTAATAAGCACTATTTTATTTTTTACTCATGATGGTTTGTCCATCTGCGAGTCTTACCTTGTTTCACTAAAAGGAGCTGTGGACATCTAGCTCGTCCACAGGGCTGGGTTGTTTGTGATGGCCTCATTCACATGTGTGGCAGTGGGTGTTGGCTGAGCTACATCATGGTGGCACTGAGTCATGGTAATGGTATGAGTTGCAAACATTTTCAGGTTTAGGCTTAGAAACTGCACAATTTTACCTTGCTCAATTAGTCAAAACTAGTCACAAGGCCAGTCAAGATTTAAGTATGGGTAAATCAAAGCCCCTCTATTGAAGAGAGGAGGTTTAAAGAATTTGTGGCAATTTTTAATCTATGTCCCATTTGCATTAGGTGATCTTATACTCAGAACTCCATATCCACAGGGATATGAATTCATAGGGAATATTCAAATCCTGGTATGTTTGGTATTAATTTCATTAGGTGCTCTTAACCTGTTTTGTAACAACTTATTTTTATTCTTACACTTTTCAAAATTTCTTTCATTTTAATAATTCCTAAAATTAACATTTTTAATTTATCTCCCAGAGTAATAATTCTTGAAATCATATTTAATTCATCTTTATCCTTTACTTTCTATATTTAATGTGGCAAATCCATTTGAAATAACTCTTAAACCCCTCTACTATTTTAATCACCTTGCTTCACCATCATCACAGCTGTATGTACATTAACACAGGACTTTGATATCTGGCCTTTCTTTTACTAGGGTCTCTCAATTTTACTTGATTATTTTATTAAACATCCTAATCCACTGCTACTTCAATTATCCCTTTCTCTTGATCGGAATACTTGATCTGTTCTTATTCATACTGCTAGATGTTCTAAGGATTTCCAGCTTTTTAGATTTTTTTTAATGATGTGCTTCTACCTTATCCAATTTAACTATTAACCAGTATGTATCTTTATGTCCAACTTTTATTACTTTGTATTTTTTATATATGGTGTATTCATTTCTGAATCTTTATATTTGCTATTCTTTAAATCCCAAACATGAAATGTTTTCTTCATTTGTTTGCATATATGAATATAGAATCAATACCCAATTTAAGTAGAGTAACTCCTCTAAGTTTTTCCCTACTACTCAAACTAAAACAGATATATACCTTTCTTAAAGTCTCAGTTTATTTATACTTAGAAGAATACAGTTTAATGCTAAGTTTTCATAGTTGTGTGTTTTCTTTCCATTTTGCAAATGCTTACCCAGTTATCACTATGTGACAGGCATTGAGATACAGATCTGGGATACAAAGGTGGGCATAAACACACACACAAAATTGACAGTACTCTTTTGTATCTCATAATTTAGTAGAGTGGGGATATATAATAACAAAAGCACATAAATATATAATCATAAGTGGATAATTTCTTTCAAAAAGATTGTACAATGCTATAAATGCACTTTAATATGGGACTGACCTCATCTTTGAGTTAGGGAATGCTCCCTGAGGAAATGTTAGTTGATATGTGAAAGATTAGTTACAGCCAAAAGGTAATTAAGTGAAGAGGAAAGTAAAAGAGATATAGAAGAATAGAGAACAGTGGGCAAGTCTCTGTGGTGAGAACGGAAGAATAAAGAAACTCAATGTGTGTGATCAATGTGACTTCAATACACAAGGAGTAGCATGATATTCTAAGGTGAGGCTGGAGTGAGAGGCAAGATTTTGTTCAGTAGGGTTATTTAGACGATGTTAAGAATTTTGGTCTAACAGAAATGGGAAAACACTGAGTGATTCACATAGAGAAATAATGTTAGATTAGCATTTTGAAAGGCCACTAGAGGTGTGGATTAGGGCACTAATTAGAGGGGTCATACTTGTTGTAACCAGTGTGTGAACGATTTTACTTAGTTGCCTAAGTAAGGATGGATGGGAATGGGAAACATGGTGAAGAGGGAATGCTAAGCATTCAAAGGCCAGAAGAACAGTGCCTATATTTACTCAGGAAAGAATAGGAAAAAAGTGGGAATAAAAGGAGGAAATCTTGCTGTAACTCAGTATAGGGAGTTCCTATCTGATGGTTTAGCTTTTATTTTTTAAATATAAGGCATGTCATATGCCTCTGCTACCCCCAGTTGTCATCAGGTAGTCATGACCTCCAACCCAGCCATAGCTTTGGCACGGTCATGTGTGGCCTTGGGTTCAATTACACTGACAGTGTCCCAAACATGTACTCTTTACTTTCCTCCAGGACTCCGTGATGGCCATGGACATAGGCTAGAGTCTGTAGGACAAGCACATTGACCAGTTTTGAAAGGCAGAATAGTTAACAACCCTAACAATAACCTCTTAGTCAATGTATTAAGAACCAAAAAAAAAAAAAAAAGAAAGTAAAAGAAAGAAAACAAAAAGCCAAATTTCCTATTCAATTATAGGGTGGATAATTTCTAGAAGATCATAGGCCTGGTCAAGTCTCAGTTGCCCACAGCTTTGAACTTTATAATATACTCCTGTTTTGGTTTTTCCTAATTTCCTCATTTTTCTGTTCCCTCTCTGTTATCTTTAAACTAACCCACGTGACTTTGTCTACAACTTGAGGAAAACCCAGGCTAAGACCGTAAGCAGGTTCTTTTTCTGAAAATGAGAAGGATGTAGTATAGTCAGAGGTTTGAGATAGTTGATTTGGATAGGGAAAATAGGGAAAAATGAATTGTACAGAAAAACATAATAGAAATAAATGCAGTATTTTTCTAAAATACACATTTATATTTTCTCCTGTTAGCTTATCTCCCTGAAAGTAGACTTATACTTAATAAATCTCACGTTTTTTTTTCTATAGCATGTTACTGAGTAATGAAAGATACTAATAGATACTTGTTGATTTTCTAATAAAACTGATTGATAATGAATTGCTGTATTTTGGTATGGACTATAAAATCCTATATATGTCAGTACTGTATTTTCATTAAGGAAAAAAACCTATACTGAAAGGTAAATGCTGTTAATCCAAAAGGATATATATACATTAATATTGAATGATGAATTTGGAATTCTTGCAATTTGTGGCTATTATGATTACCTTTTCAATCCAAGGAAAATATAATAGTTATAAATTCAAAAGATTGAACTGTTTTTACATTTATTTTTTGTGTCCTAAAGCAATTGAGTTTGTTTGGTGGTATTGTGAGACATTGTGAGAGAAATGATAAGGCATTAATGAAATAAAACTCAATGCACTCAATGAATTATTCCAATATGCCCAAAGAGTGGTCAATTTTGTCTTACATAAAAAATATTGTGAACACTTTGTTAGTGGTTAAAAATGTAAACTTGGGGACAATTTCCAGAATAGTGTGAGAAACTTCATGGATCCTCTCCTCACAAACAATTATTACTGGTGAAATTTATTTTAAAAAATCAACCACTTAAACTTTGTGGAAATTGTCCAAGGGGCATGTAGCAAATGACAAAACATTTACTCAAGAAAATCTATGAAATCTCAGAAGAATAGTGAGACTATAGTGTTTGAGCTATGACCTACTCCTTCCCATGCAACCCATCTCAGTATGACAGAAGGCTCTACTCTGAGTATGACTGAGGAGATGGAGCTCCCTCTCCCCAAAGTTCCCATCAAGGGCTATAGGATCGCCCTGGGATGTCTAGGTGGCCAACATTTTTCTTTCTCTTCCCCCACTTCCATGTTTTAGAGGCTAAATATCTAGTGAGTACAACTGAGAGGTCTGGGGAGCCCTTCCTCCACCCAACCACCATTTTGGGGAGATGGTAGGCCAAGAATATTGGGGCCCTGATTGCCCTTGCCCTAGTTCACTCATGAGAGGGCTGTTCCAATCTAGGAGAGACAAATCAAGGAGGCCAGAGGCTGTCACTCTGGAAAAGCAGGCCATTCTTCCCCACTCCAGCTCTGGAACAGTGGTGCAATATTGATACATGGCACAATATGGATGAACCTTGAAAATATTATCTTAAGTGAAAGAAGCCGATTACACGATAGTGCATATTGTATGGTTCTCTATCTATGAAATTTATGGAATAGACAAATCTATACAGAGAGAAAGTAGATTAATGGTTTCCTTTTGGAGTGATGAAATTATTCTAAAATAGATTGTGCTGATGGTGGCCCAATTCTGTGAACATACTAAAAACATTAAGTTGTACACTTTAAACAGGTGAATTGTATACTATGTGAATTAGATCTCACAATTGTTATATAAAAAGTCATCTTAAAATGGCTTATGACATATTTGAAACATTTAATGTAACAGGTAAGCATGAGCTGATCTTAATAATTTTTTTATTTTTTATAACATATAGATGAAAATAGAAAGGAAATGAAGTTTAGAAAGTTATACATCTTAAAATTTATAGTAGACTTGAATTTTAGTAACAATTTAGCATATTTTTATACTTTTTATTAAAAATTCAAGTCAAAATAACCACTCTTTCAATGATAGCATATAAATCATTAATAGCTTACTACGTAATTTAAACAATTATTAAGATTATTTTAATCCCAGTATATTTAACAGAGTGCTGTATGACTTTCAGGTGTGCAATGTAATGATTCAACAATTCTATACATTATTCAGTGCCCATCATGTTAAGTGTGCTCCTCATCCCCATCACCTGTCTCACCCATCACTCCAGGTGACCCCCCCCCACTCTGGTAACCATCAGTTTGTCTCTATCAGTTCAGCATATTTTAAAGATAAGCTATGGAGCCTTTATATCAATAAAAATAAATGGTAGATTTGCATGTCACTGAGTATTACCCAATGTATAAATCAACTGAGGATCCCAGCTCCTGGTTAAAAGCCTATGTGTGGCTTTTCATGCCTGATCACAGGCAATTTCAAAAGCTTTACATGGTGGGACTCATGGCAGAAAAGCTGCACTCCCACACCACATGTGGTGCACACCAGTGCACTGCAGTTTCTGAAGGGAGTTGCAGTCAAGGACTCAGGCATCCCTGGCTGGTCATGCTCTGTCACAAATTTGCATTCTTAGCCCTGAGACTTTATCCTTAGGTCTCTTTATCTGAGGTCTTGTGTGCAGAGGAACTCTCTATGAGAGGAGGAGGGGAAACTCTGATGACATTTTTCCCTACTCTGACTCAGTTCCCAATACTTTTCTACTTCTAGCACCCTCCTCTTGCTCTTTCCCTTTGACCCCAGGATCCAAAAACCTGCCAGATTCTCTTGTCTGGGGCTCCTGTAACAGGGAGATGACCTCTATGTCTTTGTTGATCTACTCGACCTTAGATCAGTGCACCAGTGCATGGGGGAAACCGAACTGGAAACTTTAGCACTTTCTCTGGTTTTACACTCTTGCCTACAACCATTGCAATAAGTGATTAGAGGCATAACTCTTTCATTTTTGGCTGTTGCTTTAATTGACTACTCTGACACCTGACAGCCCAGCTCTCTCTGACAGCTCAGCTGAACTGATGTCAACTAATTGACTTGATGACCTGCTGTATTTCTTCAAATTATAATCTGTTCATTCTTAACTGTTTCATCTTCACTGAGCCTTTCCCGAGTCTCTGAGACTGATTATCTGTTGAGTATCATTACCCTCTTGCCAAAAAAAGGCACACTGAAATAAAATTATGCATACATTGTTAAGGATTTTAGGATTTGCAAATATGGAGTTGTTTCTATTATTGAATATTCTTTTAATTGCAGTAAGTGGAAGTTTAAAAACACTAGTAGAAGGAAATTAATCCAAGTTTAATTGTCCCTTGACAAACAACATTCACATATTACCTGGAATTCTTCCAGTCTGCCATTAAAAATAAGTTTTCTGTGATCAAAAATTTCAGGATCCAAGGCTGTCATGGAATTAGAGATAGCCACAGCCAAGACCATGAGACAAGATCTTGAGAAAGAACCAAAGGGAAGAAATGTTTTGTCTGCATCTATCACTTCTTCCAGTTAAAAATAATATGCCAATCATTATTGTGATTATTTGAGGCTGATTCATTAATTCCAATTGATGATAAGTGCCTTATCTCAGCTGAAGAAATGAGTGAGATTCTTCTGTTTTCTCTAGTAGAAGTTAAAAAATACATGACCATTTTTTGACATAGAATACTCAAAGAAATTTTGTATACTTCAACTATTCTCTTCCTTTGATGCAGTATGTACATTTTACATTCTGCTTGTTGTTTGTGGTTCAGTAACTATAGTAATTATATCAAATATCCAAGAAAAATAAAAGAACAAAAACTGCATGGTAATGTCACAATATGGAGAATTACTTATCCTTTAAATCCCATCTGTGGATGGAGTTCAATAATCAAGGTCAAAATCCCTGTTCTAAAATTTCAGGTTAGGTTTTCCAAAGTATAGTTCTTTGAACATTAGTCCCTTAAAACTATATACACTTAAAGGTATATATAGATGTAAATAAAAACAGCAATACCCAGAAACTTGAGTTTGGAAAGTGCTTTCACATTATAGCTCCATATTGGAGATTCATGATGCATATTCATATATAAAGCCTCTTTTAATTGTATCTCTTTAATGCTGAATACTCAATTCAGTAATAAAGACATACAATCCTTTTATCTATTCCAAAAGGAACAATATTTTTACTGGTTTGTTTTCCCCATGCCAGATATTAACAATCAAAAGTTTAGGATAAACTATTCAAAGGCTTGTTTTTCAACACTATCTATTAATAGTGAAGTATATCATAATGAGATGCTCTCAGGACAACCTCAGATGATTACTATTTAAGAATAAAGACTTTGCCTATCATAGGTGTCAATTAAACATGACTGTATTTTTTGGAATGGGGATAGAGATATAGCATATAGTAGTCAGAATAACAATTTCTCACTGGTTTCAAAAAGAAACTTCATGCTGATATGCAGGAATATACGACTAGTCTCATTAAATGGCCAAATGGGCCATTGCTGGCGTAGTTAAAAATTTTTTTAAATTGATATGGAATATGGATGGAATACTTTAAAATATTGCAAAGAGCTAATGAGAGTAATAGTCATGCCCCAAATGATCTGGGCTGACTCCAGCAATAGTCTTTATTTTGTTCAGTGACAGGTATTGCAATGATCAAAATTCTAAAATGAAAAAGCTGTGAAAGTAAAGACTTAGTGTGCTTTAAAAATATATAGAATCTTATTAATTTTACTATTTTGATTTTCCTATGCATTTTAAGTAAAAACTACACATGTGTTCTCATACTTGTAGTCATGAATCTATGGAAAGTGTTTAAAAATAAAACAAGAATCAAAGAGTTAAAAACAAATTAAGATATCTTGTTTGGAAACTCATGTAGATTTGAAAAAAATAGCACACTAACATGCTTGGTGGGAAAGAATCAGTATACTTTTTTTTTTTTATGTTGTTAGTCACCATACAATACATCATTAGTTTTTGATGTAGTGATCCATGATTCATTGTTTTCATATAACACCCAGTGCTCCATGCAGTACGTGCCCTCCTTAATACTTTCTTTCTTTTTTTTATTATGTCAATCACCATACATTACATCATTAGTTTTTGATGTAGTGATTCCATGATTAATTGTTTGCATTTAACACCCAGTGCTCCATGCAGTACGTGCCCTCTTTAATACCCATCACCAGGCTAACCCATCTCCCCACCCCCCCTCCGTTCTAGAACCCTCAGTTTTTCAGAGTCCATAGTCTGTCATGGTTCGTCTCCCCCCCCCCCGATTTTCCCCCTTCATTCTTCCCTTCCTGCTATCTTCTTCTTTTTTTTTTTTAACATATAATGTATTATTTGTTTCAGAGGTACAGGTCTGTTATTCAACAGTTTTACACAGTTCAGAGCACTCACCATAGCACATACCTTCCCCAATGTCTATTACCCATCCCTCCCATCCCCCACCACTCCAGCAAACCTCAGTTTGTTTCCTGAGATTAAGAATTCCTCATATCAGTGAGGTCATATGATACATGTCTTTCTCTGATTGACTTATTTCACTCAGCATAATACCCTCCAGTTCTATCCACATCGTTGCAAATGGTAAGATTTCATTCCTTTTGATGGCTGTGTAATATTCCATTGTATACATATACCACTACTTCTTTATCCATTCATCTGTCAATGGACATCTTGACTCTTTCCATAGTTTGGCTATTGTGGACATTGCTGCTATAAGCATCAGGGTGCACGTACCCCTTCGGATCCCTACATTTGTATCTTTGGGGTAAATACCCAGTAGTGCAATTGCTGGGTCATAGGGTAGCTCAATTTTCAACTTTTTGAGGAACCTCCATACTGTTTTCCAGAGTGGCTGCACCAGCTTGCATTCCCACCAACCGTGTAGGAGGGTTCCCCTTTCTCCGCATTCCCGCCAACATCTGTCATTTCCTGACTTGTTAATTTTAGCCATTCTGACTGGTGTTAGGTGGTATCTCATTGAGGTTTTGGGTTTCCCTGATGCTGAGCGATGTTGAGCACTTTTTCATGTGTCTGTTGGCCATTTGGATGTCTTCTTTGGAAAAATGTCTGTTCATGTCTTCTGCCCATTTCTTGATTGTATCATTTGTTCTTTGGAAAAGACGCTGAATAACCAGAGGAATGTTGAAAAAGAAAAGCAAAGCTAGAGACATCACAATTCCGGACTTCCAGCTCTATTACAAAGCTGTCATCATCAAGACAGTATGGTCCTGGCCCAAAAACAGACACATAGATCAATGGAACAGAATAGAGAGCCCAGAAATGGACCCTCAACTCTATGGTCAACTAATCTTTGACAAAGCAGGAAAGAATGTCCAATGGATAAAAGACAGTCTCTTGAACAAATGGTGTTGGGAAAATTAGCCACATGCAGAAGAATGAAACGGGACCATTTCCTTACACCACACACAAAAGTAGGCTCAAAATGGTTGAAAGACCTAAATGTGAGACAGGAGTCCATCAAAATCCTAAAGGAGAACACAGGCAGCAACCTCTTCGACCTCAGCCGCAGCAACTCCTTCCTAGAAACATCGCCAGAGACAAGGAAAGCAAGGGCAAAAATGAACTATTGGGACTTCATCAAGATAAAAAGCCTTTGCAGAGCAAAGGAAACAGTGAACCAAACCAAAAGACAACCGACAGAATGGGAGAAGATATTTGCAAATGACATATCAGATAAAGGGCTAGTATCCTTAATACTTTCAATGAAATATTTGCAATATTCTCTCTGTTATATGATAGTCAATTTCTTCCCTATGCTGCTGCTTTTTATTTTACTTTTGATATCTGGAACTAAGAAAGTAAGGATCTTCAGTTTTTATGAGGAAGTTAAAATGCTTTGGGGAATTCTTGAGCTATTTTCAAGATTATCGTGAAACTAGGGAGCACCCACTAAACTAGTGAAATGACATTCCCTATATTCCCCTGTCCTCAATTTATTTTCCACTACTCTTATTTACACATGTTAGACTCCTCAATGTTTTATCCTCTTGTGTTTTCTCTCTATTAAATGTTGTCTTAGTTCCTTTACTGATTATTTAGTCATGTTAAAATTGACATTGTCCAGTTAGGGAATTGGAGAAATACAGTATTTAATCAGCAGGGTAGAAACAGAATTCTAGCCTTAGGACTATTACTGTCTTCTTCTATGATTTACAGGAGACTCCCCATATCTCAAATTGACTATAAAATAGTGGGAAGAGAATTCATACTTGTTGAAATATTGATGCCTATATTGAAGGGTGTGTAATAAGAAAAGAATTTTCTTTCTTTCATTTTTAGTGAAACACTATGTGAATACTCTTGTACTTTCCTATATTATTAACAGAATATCTTTTTGTAAGTTTCAAATGGTGTCAATTGTATGCTTCACTGGATTTTATTGACTAGATTTGGGGTATTACTTTATCACATATGAATATGATTCTGTTAAATTAATTTACTTTAAAATTCCATCAGTTCAATTTGAGAGAATTCAGTATTTGAATTTTAGAGAGAAATACTGTTCTTTGATAGTTTGAAGTTAAACTTCTTTCAGCAGTAATATCTTTAGTAGTAGTTTAATGTGTGCTTTTTTTTTTTGAATTTTCTTCAAAGCTTATGATCTGAATAATTTAAACTTTTTACAATTATTTTCCTTGGCTAGTATCTGATCAAATTTTATAAATTTCCCATGAATAATTAAAAATAATATTAGCCTTTGACTCTTAAAGAGTCTTGAAGAAGTGGAAGTGGCTAGAAAAAAAAGCAAATGAGTCTCTGTCCCTTAGCTCAGTCTGCTTGTCAGTGAGGTGCTGATTGCCCAAGGCAAAGTTGTCCATATGAGCTCAACTCTGTAACAGGACCATCACCAAGGCTCCAAATCCTGTGACACTGAAGGCTTAATCACACCTAGTAAATAACTCTATCAGGAATTCTGCCATGTGAACGGAACCATGGAAGAAAAAGACAGATAGAACTCCTGAAGGAGAACAGCTATATTTTTACTCAATACAAGAACATGTGCGTTTAATTTAGACATTAGTGTGATCTGACATCTCAGTCCATAGTCATCACTGTCTCCTAATTATCTGGGCTCTACAGTTTGGGTCAGAGGATTTTCCTGCTCACATTTGTGAACTTTTTCTCTTAAAATAGGATCGGGTGGAATCTGCTCAGCAGCCATACAGGTGGTGCAAGAGTTCCCTCGAGGTTGGCCCACAGAGCAGAGGCTCTTGCAGGTACTCTTGTGATCTTTCTGAAATCATTCTCTTTCACGTCTAAGATCCAAGCCAGCATGTCTCACAAAAGGTTTAAAAATTCTTCCTAAGCCTAGGCTCCCATGGAAACAGGGTAGCCTCCATCCTGTTCCATTTTATTAAGAGCTCCAAATAGCCCTTCCTTTTGCCTAATAATAGGTTTTCTTTGGAGTGGCAGCCATAAGATGTGCATTTTCCTCATAAGCAAAGAGGAGGAAGAAGCACTTGCACTTCCCTAAACTGAGCATGATTGTTTTTGAAATCTTTCCTCTCATTGACTTGACAGAGGTATTCCAAATTTTGCAACAGATGCAAATCATCTAATTCATGTTACAGTTTCTCTGCCTGTGCCTGAGGCCATCACATTGTCAGAAGATGAGAAACATGCCCAATTGCCCATGTTTGCACCTACATCACAGGGTTGTTGTATGGATTAAATGAGGTAATTTATGCAAAATTGCTAGAGAGTGCCTGGTACAGTATAAACTCCATATAAGCATTTGATATTATTATCTTTAATATATGGCTATTGTTATCAAGTGGATTCATTCACATGTATGGTGTCTCTCACATGCCCCAAGGGCAGATGCTTATACTAACCCTTTGGAAATGCTATAAAGTCAAAACTAGAGTCTTTACTATTAGGATAATCCCCAATCTCTTTTATCTTTTAGCTCCAGGGTTGAACCCGTTCTTGCTGCTGGCTCCTGTGACTCACTCCTTCTCTTCTGTCTTTGCCAGCTTCAGAAGATGGTAAAAGTGAAAAAAAGAATCATATGTAGTCAGGACGGGCTTGGAGTAGAGGGTCATTCTGCATTTACTCTCCATATTCCTGCTTTAATAGTTTAGATCCACCCTCCTTGGATTTAAATATCTCCGAAACAACACATTCTCTAACAATTTTCCAGGATGAGTATAAATTCAACCCCCTGAAAGGAATTCCCAAGGCTGATCTGTAAACCTTCCACTTTGATTGAAAAAAAAATATTCTTCCCAAAAGCTTTTCTGAATGTCTCAGATAATGCAGTCACAGTGAGATGTAATTCACCTAGAGTGAACACAGGACCTTAAAGGGACCAGTTGGCCATTTCTTCAGGTTTTAACTCTCTGAACATCAAAACAGTATTAATATTAAGGCCTCTTGGTATTGTGTCTTACCTGGCACTCAAAAGCCTATGACTTGCATATCTAATTTCTGGAAAGCATCTTCTGTACCTGGCAATTCATTGTTTCGTTTTCTGGAAGGTACACAACATTTCCCACAACTTGACTCAATATTATAGGCTGTCTGTAATCAGACTGAGTCAGATTGGATATCATTAGCTCCTCTATGAGGAGAAATTTTATTTATTTTAGAAAATCAGAGGCTGAGATAAGAGTCTAGGAATCACTTTCAATTCCTATAATTTCTCAGTTTCTAGGAATCCCTGAGAAATTAATTTTGCAAATTTCACTATGACTGCACTAGCCCTTGCTTCTTTCTTTCTTTTTTTTTAAGATTTTATTTATTTATTTGGGAGAGAATGAGAGATAGAGAGCACGAGAGGGAAGAGGGTCAGAGGGAGAAGCAGACTCCCTGCTGAGCAGGGAGCCCGATGCGGGACTCGATTCCGGGACTCCAGGATCATGACCTGAGCCGAAGGCAGTCGCTTAACCAACTGAGCCACCCAGGCACCCTTCGCTTATTTCTTTCAATGCATACCAATTATTCTGAAATTTCCTAAGATTTTTGAAGCATATGTTAGTGTATTTTCAAATTCAGTTTCATTTGAGCCCACTGTTTTCTCCAAACATGAGATTTTGAGAACCTTTGTATTTTTCCTGAATTCAATTTTCCATGCACCTTAAATCTACTATATCAAAAACTCACTTGGATTAAGTCCTGGGCATTAGTAAATATGCCAGATACTTCCTCTTCAGGGATTGTCCACAATCTCGGACAAAAATTCCCCTCCCTCAGTGTAAACACTATAGATCTCCTCCACAAAACAAATGGGTAAGAAATATTTCCTTATTTATTTTCTAAAACAAATAATTTGATTCAGTATCAACCTTTGTGACTGGGAAGTTCACCTGGTGGGGATGGGGGGAGACTTAAATTCAGTCATAAAAGTGGGGGCTCTACTTTTCTACTATTCCTACAGCATTAAATATTCCCCCAATTTTGAGAATCGGCCTTTGGTTTTAGGTCAACTGTGATTGCCATTAAAGCATTTACTGTCTACATCCTCAAGGTCTATTTAAAACCACACTATATTGGTCAGAATACACATTGTGTGCTTGTTGTTCAATCACTGGGTATTTGCTGCTTTTCAAGGCCAACAAGCCTATCAGAAATCCTGCCACTTGCAATGTGCACATATTCACCCATTTTAAATTTTTTAAGAGATCCTAATCTCAGTGTGTACTAGTTATCTAGAGCCATAATAATAAAAGTTCCCCAAGCTGGATGACTTAAATTGATGGAAATTTACTGTCTCACACCTCTGGAGACCAGAAATCTGAAATCGAGGTGTTGGCCTGGCTGCGCCGTCTCAAGGGTCTAGTGAAAGCATCCTTGCCTTTTCTAGCTTTTGTGGTTACTGGCATTCCTTGGTTTGTAGCAGCAGGCTTCAGTCTCTGCCTGCATCTTCACATGGCCACCTTCTCCTGGGCAGCTGTGTCTTGGTGCCCAAATTTCCCTCTTCTTATAACGAAAACAGTTATACTGGATTTAGAGCCCACCCTACGCCAATGTAACCTCATTTTAACCCGATATGATCTGAAATGACCCTATTTCCAACTCACACTGGTCACATTCATAGGATCTGCATAGACATGAATTTTGAAGAGGCACTATTCAAACCAGTATACAGGAAATCCAACTACTCTGTAGGTTTGTGCTGCCCCGTCTCTGTCTGCTCAAGATGGGAAATTTTCCCCTTCTTGGATAATCTTGTTTGTCTGAAAAGCTTAGTTTTCAAAAAAGTTCCACTATATTTCTGCTAGAGTAAAGGAAATGTCACCCTTTGGGCTAATAGCCTGCAAACTAGGGCACTGATTTTTGAAGTGCCATTTTGTAGCACACAAAAACATTCCAAGGGGTCTAGAGAGAAGAGTATTTTAAGTAAATCATATTCCAGAAATTCAAATTCTCTACCTGTTCTTTCCTAAAATTCATCAGCCTGAGATTGTACCATCCAAAGAGATGTAATGCTGATTTTCTTTCTCTCTTCCTACTTGAAGAAAGAAAGGATTTGCTAGAATGTAAAGCAAAGCAATAGTTTGAAATAGGAATTATTTTTCAGAAAGATTCCTTTAATTGAGGCATGATTGTTTTTCCCTGTCTTATGTACCTCTCTGTGTCTAAAGTGGCCTAAGGAACAGAGTTAGATTTATTTTGTTGGATTTATATATATTTTAGAGCAGGTCCATGGAGAAACAATGACAGTTTTAATTTGGAAAACTTGCTTCTTCCATTCACCAGCTATTGTGAAAAATTAATTGCTCCTGGGAGAATCCCATGAAGAAAGGCAAGGGAGCTTCAGTAAGAAATACTGAGGATAGTAGCACATTGTTTCATCCATCCAAGATATTCATGGGAAGACTGTCTTATCTATCTTAGACCTAAATTCAGAAATTAGATGGTTGTCATAGAAATTCATGTTAATATGTTTATTTGAATTGAAAAATGGAGTCAGATTTTCTGACAGAAAGAATTCTGACTTGGCTGATTAGTTTGAAAATATTGACTGGCTTTGCCAATTAGGTTATATGGCTGACATTTTCCAAATTGAATAAGGTAAATCTGTAGGTCCAGGTTTTGACAAACATGTATAATAAAGAATGTGATAAGATTAAAACATTTTATCCAAAACATTTATTGGCAAAGACATATTAAAATGATTAATATTTCAATCTCCTCAAACATTTCTGAGTATATTGGGCTGAGGAGTGTCAGTGTTAAAGATTAACATATAAGTAAGAGGCATTTGGTAAGTCTCAGGAAAGTTTTTGTTTGTGAGGGTTTTGTTTTTTTTTTTTTTTGCATAGTCTTAAGAAATGAAAACAGGATGACGGCAAAGTAATAAATTCATTTATGGATAAAGTAGAAGTTTCTACAAATTATGTCCTACATAATTTAAACTTGTCCATAAAACTGTCTGTACAAGGTTATTTAAACTGTTTATTAAAAACTAAAAATATATTACAACTATTTAAACCGATGATGAATAAGTTTAGATTCCAACTTAAGGAAGACACACAGTGCAATTTTTTAAAGTACAAACTAGCAAAAATTTTTGCAAAACCACTATTCTGGAAAACAGAAACTGGGTTATTATCTATAGATGCGAATGTGGAGCAGGAAAGAGGTACAGGGAAATTAATATTCTTCTCATTCTTCGATGATGAACCGATAGCAAACAATTAGGTGTACATACCTATTAATCAGATTATTCAGTTACACTGTGTTACTTGGAGCATTTTTTGTGACTTGTTGGCTAGTTTTATTCTTGTTTCTCCCTATAAAATGGCTCTTATTCCACTTAATTCTTTTTAGAATCGACTAGGACCATGGTTTTTTTTTAGCACTCTATAAGAAATGTGTTCAATGTTTTTTGCTTTTAACCTAGGTTTGACTATCCTGAGACAGAGAATCTTGATTATAATAGTCAATTAGGACTTACGAAACCCCAGTATTGCTATATTGTGAAATATGTAACTCATATATAAAATGGGCTAGCCTTAGTAGAATATACCCAGCAAATGGTTCTATCAAATATACTTTCCTGCATTTGCTTCCTCTACCACTTGGTGACATCTTGGATAGATCCAACTGACTTCTGCTCCTTTGAACCATAAGAAGGTAACACAGATTTAGGTATTTAAAGTAAAATAAGACATAGTTGAATATATATATATATGTATACATATATGTGTATATATATATATATATATAAACCTTTAAGCTAAAAAAAACCTCTAAGCTAAGTCAAATGACAAGAGACAAATAAAGAAAACATGTAAATCATACATACTGCAAAGTACTAATCTTACTACACACAGAGCATCTAGAAATTGAGAAGAAAATACCATTAAGCCAACAGAAAAATGGCAAAGGTATTAAAAGAGAATTCTCTGAAGTGCAGGGGCCTCAAAATACGAGGAAGAATAATCTCACTCTTAACTGGAGAAATGCAAATATAAATGAGACTAAAATATAATTTCTCACTTAGCAGATTGGCAAAAATCCAAAAATTTAACATTAGTGGTTACATAGGGTGGTGGGAAATAGACATACTGATATGTTCCCGGACTGTAAAATGGTCCTATTTCTATGAAATGAAATTTGGCAATATTTATCAAACTAAAAATTGCATTTACCCTTTGACCCAGAAATCTCAGTTCTGGGAATTAGCCTAACTCCGCCAAGTCAGTTTTCGTAACAGCAATAAACAACTCAGAGGTCTCAGTAGCTTACAACAAAAACATATATTTATTGCTTGTATTACACTGAGGCCGAGGTCAGCTTCTGTTCTGTCTGGTGGCTTCTCATTCCTGGACCAGGCTGAAAGAGCTCGCACTCTCTGGCACATTTTGTTCTTCCTGCTAAACAAAACTAAAGGGGTGTAGTGGAAATGTAGAAGACTTCTTAAAGTCTTTTCTTGACATCAGCACACAGTTACTCCTGCCCACGAAGAAGTCATACGACTAAGACCAAAGTCATCAGGGCAGTGAAATATACTCTACCCATCAGGGAAGCGCTACAAAGTCATGTGGGTAAAGGTCTGGGTGTCTAATCCTATTATGGGGAGGAAGCAAAGCATTGGAGATTATGTCTGCCTGCCCATTGATGATAAGAAATATATACAAGGTTATTCATGGCAACATTGTTAGTAATAATAAAAGCATTGATTTGTAAACAGTTGTGTAAAGGTATCTGACAGTCTGTCCCTCTCTATATATCTATCCTGTCTCTCAGAAGAATGCATGGTTGACAGTAACGCTCTCTGTGTTAAGAACGCCTCTTTCCAGGGCGCCTGGGTGGCTCAGTTGGTTAAGCGACTGCCTTCCGCTCAGGTCATGATCCTGGGGTCCTAGGATCGAGTTCCGCATCGGGCTCCCTGCTCAGCGGGGAGTCTGCTTCTCCCTCTGACCCTCTTCCCTCTCGTGCTCTTTCTCATTCTCTCTCTCTCTCTCAAATAAATAAATAAAATCTTTAAAAAAAAAAAAAAAAGAATGCCTCTTTCCAGCAGCAATTGTGCTTGAGTTATTTCAAAGCGCAAAGTGATCTTTCCTGGACTACAGATCTTCCATCATTTAAAACATGAAATTGTGCCTCCAATTCATTCATTCAATAAATATTTATTGAAGGCTCGGTATGGTTCAGGCTGATTTATGTTGAGGAAATATGATGGACTGGTATGTATGATAAGCATAATTAACCTACAGAAAACACAAATTTAGTATCTCTCAATCCCAGATCTTTTTACTAATCTGCCTCTGCCAATCTGTCCTAGCTCAGGTTATAGGTACAGGAATTTGAGGGTGTTGAAAGAAGATTAGGTTCTTGACACAGGAAATGAGAAGTCTATGAGAAGAAATTATTTTAAAGAAAATTAAGTCAACTTAAAAAATGTACTTGAAGATGTTTGGGCCTAACATTACTGCAAAAACACCTGTGGGTCCCTGTTATCAGAAGATAGTCAGCCTAAACCTTTTTTGAGAATTCTGGGCATGAGAAGCCTCTGAAGGAGCATTCTAACTTGGAAGGCAAGCAAAATATTTTATAGAGCAATAGAAGTAGGGATTCAGGCAAAATTTAGCTTGTTTTGCATATAGCTGGCCAAGGATATATGGCCAGCTATATGCAAAACAAGACGGAGAGAAATTAGACTTGTTGATTAGTAGCCATTGTTGGGATAGAGAACAATTAGAGGTTAAAGACATGAAGAAAAGCAGGTATGAAGAAAACATGTTGCAAATAAGAACACAGGAGGACCCGAGTAAAAACGTTCTCAGTCCCTCAGTGTTTTACACACTTTACTGGAAAGAAAATACTCAAGTTCCCTGGGTAATATTGATAATAGGATTTCAGGTGACTGCCAGAAGCAAATGCTTGGGATTTATTGATTCAAGGTATTGTTACTAAAAGATTTTTTTTTTTTTTTGAGCAGGTGTTGGCAAACTGTAGGGTGGGAAGGGCAGAGGGAGAGAGAGAGAGAAGGTCCAGAGCCTGGCATGGGGCTCAATCCTAGGACCCTGGGATCATGACCTTAGTGAAATCAAGAGTCCGATGCTTAACCGACTGAACCACCTAGGTGCCCCTGACGTTTTTTTCCAAATAAGGTTTTATTGAAACACAACTATACCTAGTTATTTACATACTATATATGGCTGCTTTCACAATATAATGGCAGACTTGAATAGTTGACACATTTCCTTATGATTCACAAAGCTGAAAATATTTACTATTTATCATTTTGTAGAAAAAGTTTGAAGATCCCGTTCCAGTGGTACACTAGCGGTTGCATTAATCTGCTAGGGCTGCAATAATAAAGTAACACAAACTGGGTGACTTAAACAAGAGAAATGTTTTCAGTTTTAGAGGCTGGAAGTCAAAGAGATCTAAATGCCATCAGGATTGGTTCTTGGTGATGTGTCTCTTCTTGTCTTTTCAATGGCCAACTTCAATGGCCTCTGTGTGTGCAGAGAGAGAGAGAGAGAGACATAGATGGGAGTAGGGGGCTAGGGGTGCAAGCTTTGGTCTCCCTTCTTGAAGGGTACCGGTCCTATCAGATTAGGGCCTCACCCTTATGACCTCATTTAACCATAATTATCTCCTTCAAAGCCCTATCTGCAAATACAGTCACACTGGAGTTTAGGGCTTCCAGCAAATTTGAGGGGACCAAAATTTAGTCCATAACAATGGTTCTAACCTTGATTCAGGGAGCAAATGGGAAAGTCCCTTCTATGAGCATGCTGCACATTTGGACTGTACTAAATATCCAAAAAATCTAAAACAATTAATTATTAAAGACTAGAACCAAAGGCATCAAATCAAGGACATTTGTCAAACTCTTTTTTCAAACTAAAATCGTGTTATATTTATCTGACATGTTCCCTTTCTGAAGGAACTAGGTTTTAAGGGATTATATAATTCATGTTTTTTCTAAGGTTTTATTTATTTATTTGACAGAGAGAGACACAGCAAGAGAGGGAACACAATCAGGGGGAGCGGGAGAGGGAGAAGCAGGCTTCCCGCAGAGCCGGGAGCCTGATGCGGGCTCGATCCCAGGATCCTGGGATGGTGACCAGAGCCGAAGGCAGACACTTAATGACTGAGCCACTCAGGCGCCCCTAATTTCCTTCATTCTCAGAAAATAGAGTATTTAGTCTTTTAGGGCCTCCTAGGAATGAGTAGAGGTTCAGAGCAATTACAGTTTTAAATGTCATATGGAATTTGGTATATATTCTTGAGCTGCTAAATATTAGCTTTTGTAATGTTCAGAAAATTATTTTACTTGTAGTGTTTATAGTATTCTCTCTGGCAAAACAACAAACCAAAAACAATAATAATCATGTCTCCCTCACAGACGTGTGTGGTATTGAAACAATATGGGCCAAAATACTTGAAAATTGAGCACTAGCTCGAAAAAAAAATAGTTTTCTCTTTTTTCCAGAACAATTGCCATCATATTTCTCTGAACTTTTTAATGAATCAACATACTTTAAAAGCCCTATTCCCTGAGAAGTTATACTTCTTTGATATTTAAAGTGATTAGAAATATTTTTTTCCAAAAGATGCCTATAGTCCACTGCTTACTACATCACCAAATTCTTTTTTTTAAGATTTTATTTATTTATTCATGAGAGACAGAGAGAGAGAGAGAGAGAGAGAGGCAGAGGGAGAAGCAGGCTCCCAAGGAGCAGGGAGCCTGATGCGGGACTCGATCCCAGGACTCTGGGATCATGACCTGAGCTGAAGGCAGACGCTTAACCAACTGAGCCACCCAGGCGCCCTACAGCACCAAATTCTTTCCACTCTGGCAAATGCTTGACAATATGGGAGTGCTTTTATTTCATCTAATTGTTTTGAAATAGACAATGTTATGTGTTTTTAACTCTAAATTAATGCAACTTTCCAGTTATATTATCCTCAGTGCTTCTCTCCCACCCCTGCCCAGTTTTTCTTCCTTTGTCTTCAGGTATCTCCTTGGATCCAGTTATCATTTTGTTCAACTCCTTTCTCAAATAGACTCTGAAGATATGAAACATGAGTATATACATTTTCTAAATTCTTAAAGAAACCCAAAGATCTTTCTAACCACCCAGTGAGATGAAGTTGTTCCTGGGCAACTGCAGAGTTCTTAATTTTTTCTCATGAACCACTTCGATTCTCTTTCAGACTCCTCCATTGCTTTCTGGTTCCATATGCTGCATGTAAAGAGTTGGAACTACATTTGATTCTATTTCCATTTTAAGTGGAAAAGCATTTCCACGTTCTGTCTGGAAACCTGTAACATGTTTTCCCTTATCTTTCCATGTCTGCAATTTTATCAGAGTATGTTGATTTTGTGTGAGCCTTATCATTAATTCTGTTACTCAGGGGTCTCTTAATCTGACAACACAAACCCCTCTGCATCAGGGAAGTATTCAACAATTACTGTTGATCATTACCCTGTTCTCTCTCTTCATGTATTTTCTTTTTGGAGAGCTTTTTGGGAATTCCCCTTGGAAATTCTCTTAATGTCCATATTGGTCTGTTCAAGATTTTTTTCAGCTTTCATAATTTTTTCCCTTCTGATGTCTCCCTCCCCTTTAATCCACCATTAATTATATTTTCAGTAATGACAAGTCTCTTCCTGGTTCATCTATGGAATTTTATGTAAAATATTTTTTAAAAAATAACTTCTGTAAAGTCTTTCTTTTGGACTCTAATCACATACCCCTGAGAGCACTGTATTTTAGGTTTTAATCTGACCCTTTCCACACGTCCAGTTTGATTTTTATCCTACTGGTTTTGATTCCCTTAGATGTAGGGTTTTGTTTTGTTTCATTTTGTTGGGGTTTTGGCCATCCTTATCATTTTGCTACAGTCTCTTGTCCAGAGTTCAGCCAGCTGCTGCTAAAAGCACAATGATTTGTTCTCTTGCGGATTACCAGTAACAGACAGGCTTTATTGAGCCAAGTTTTCCTACCACCTCAGAAACTGGAAGTGAATCTTCTTTCTAGTCTTCTGGGCAGTTCCTTATCCCAGGGTTGGTAGAACTGGCAACTTGTTTTGGAAGCTCTAGCTTTAAAACGACTGTTGGGATTCTCTCCCAAGAGGATTTGCAAGATTCTGCCACCTTACTCTTCTGGGAGCCAGCAAAGCATCAGCTCTGCCTGAAGCAGTGGTTCTCTTTAACTTGGCTGCAGATTAGAATAAATCAGGGATCCCTTAAAATTCCCAAGGCTCGGGTCACAGCCAAGACCTATTAAATCAGAATTTCTAGGCTTGAAACCCTAGCATTCATTCTTTTTATAGCTCCCTAGTTGATTCTAATGTGCAGCAAAGTAATGAAGAACACTGCCTTAAGAGCTCCAAGAAAAGCAGACCCTCTGCTTGACCCTCAGCTGCCCTCCTGCGCCAGCACTCCTTCAACTAGGAGACTTGCCTGTGTGGCTCCTCTGGACACAGGTGGGAACAAGAGAAGGAACCTTTGCTTGAGTTCTTACCTTCCCATAATTCCACATTATAAGTTCTCTTTTTAACATTTTTTAGATTAATTGCTTTTAAAAGATCACACAAATAATCACTTCATTATTTTTTTTCCAAAACACATCAGCCTTTCTTTGGAAAAAAGAATTTTTTTCATTTTTTTAAATTATGTTGTGTTAGTCATCATACAGTACTTCATTAGTTTTTGATGTAGTGTTCTATGATTCATTGTTTGCGTATAACACCCAGTGCTCCTTGCAATATGTGTCCTTCTTAAAACCCATCGCTGGGCTAACCCATCCCCCCACCCCTCTTCCCTTCTGAAACCCTCAGTTTGTTTCCCGGAGTCCATAGTCTTTGAGAAAAGATTTTACTTTGTTTTCTCTTCAACAGTACAAGTTGGAGGTCACTGCCAATGCTAATATTCTTTGATTCAGTGTTTTCATTCCCTGATCACATGGACTTGTTTTGCTCTTGTGAGATGTTTTTCAACCTCACAAAAGTGGAGGAGAAACAATTTATATTTTATATGCCTGGTATTAGGATTATTTTTCAAGTTCTGGCCTACTCCTCTCCCTAACTTAGTACATTTATCTACATAATAAAGGAAATAATTTCTCAAAATGACAATGTGACACATTCCCAATTTTTATTTCTTTTTGTTGTTGTTGTTTTAATATTTTATTTATTTATTTGACAGAGAGAGACACAGCGAGAGAGGGAACACAAGCAGGGGGAGTGGGAGAGGGAGAAGCAGGCCTCCCTACATTTCTATCATTCAGCTTGTCATAGAAGCACTTCAAAGTTTTTCTCCATCCTTAAGATTTCTAACACTGTTCTTTCTAAATATACTCTAATGTTTAATGAGCCATATGCTGTATGTGGTTTAAGAGTCTGGAAATCTTCTTGCTTACTTTTGAATTAAGTTTAATTCTAGAAATTTTCAGCATTTATACCATTATTGACCTAAAATATTTAATCTTTAAGGATAGATCAAATGAGATTTAATGAGCTTCACTAGGAGCCATTCTCTTTTTTAAATATTGTATTGCTTTAAAACTAAGAAAAAAATCAGTATGAGAGATTTTCCATTGATAATATGCAAAAAAAGTCACAACAGATATTTTCTTGTTTTATTTGCCACCTTCTGCTGTGAAGAAATAGCCAGGTCTTAATTTGGAGGAAATTTACAAGGTAAAATACTTAGAGAATATAACAAAGTGAGTTCATCTTTTCCCCAAGAACTGTCTATATTATGAGCACGTATAGTATGTTAGAAGTCCAGCAGAGCATATTCAAGCAGATTTCTTGAAACTTATATTGAAAAAGACAATTATCCATAGGCAGCATAAGGGCTAACAGCAGGGGACCTGCAGACTTAAGGCTACTATACATATGTATTATTTGCACTTTGCATACCCAACATACTTTATTTGACACATGTATTGCTGGTTTGTCCCTGATTTGTTGAACCATGGAGTAATTCAATACACAGGTAGCTAAATAATAGTAACCCTATTTCTTCATTTATTTTTCCTTGATTTGTTGTTGTCTTACTTTCAAAATTTCTTAAAAGATTGCAATCCTAGTTTCATGACTCATATAACTTGGCATTTGTAATATAAGTAAATACAGTACAATAATTTCTGGTGGGATTTGAAGGACCTAGAAGTATTAAATTTTTATTTTGAGAACTCCTTATTGAATGAGAAATCATTGAGAAAACAAAGAGGCAGGGGCGCCTGGGTGGCTCAGTCGTTGGGCGTCTGCCTTCCCCTCAGGTCATGATCCCAGGGTCCTGGGATCAAGCCCCACATCAAGCTCTCTGCTCAGTGGGAAGCCTGCTTCTCCCTCTCCCACTCCCCCTGCTTGTGTTCCCTCTCTTGCTGTCTCTCTGTCAAAAATAAAGAAATAAAATCTTTAAAAAAAAATTAAAAAAAAACAGAGGCACCTTTCAAATAGATTTGTAAAATTCTAAATTTATGTTAATTTGAAGATTAGTTCTCTGTTGTTGATGCAATGTAGTTTTTTTCCATGTATATAAATTACACCTTGGAAGGTTTTTAGTAAATCCACTATGACTACAATGGACTCCTATTTGTAATGTATTCAAAAATGAGTTAATTATGAGCAAGCTGCCAAAATTTTCCACTGCTGCTTTTCCTCTCTTCTTTCTTAGCACTGACTGTGCTGCATAACCCTCAGTCCATCTGGGAGCAGTGTGCAGCTGTGTCCAGTATCCACTTAGCTTAGAAAATCTAGTGCAATACCGCATCTGATCTTTATCTCTAAATGTGGTCACACAAGATGCTCAGTTCTCAACTGTACTATCACAGTTGACACAATAATACAGGGCAGAAAGATCAAGGTTCGCTCTGTCTCCTCTATCCCCTTTTTGAACAATTGTGGAAATAAATAATGGTAGCTAGCACAGATGACCAAGGAGAGAAAAGTAAAACCATTTTTCTTTTCCATGACTTCTATTGGGATTAAAAACTGTTTTAAAAAAAAAAGTTAGCATTTACATCTTATACAAGTTTTTTTCCAGCTAATCTTTTTCTCTCGATGACCCCTAAAGAAAGTTATCTTAGTTATATGGAGAGAAATTTTCACTCGAGCAGTCATTTTCTGAAGGATATTTCATACTAAAAAGTCTTTGAAATATCATTTTTCATCTACCCTCGAAACCAATTGAAAATGTCTCCACAGTACCTGAAACATTTTCTCTGTTGAAATATATCATTTTACATTACTCAGATGTTCTGAAAATCCATAAAGTGGCAATCATAATTTATTGAGATTTCTTTCTGCCAGTCAGAAATGAATAAAACTATACAGTGCATTCAAGAGGAAAAAGAAAAGAAAAATGAATAGAGTAACAGCAGCACCTTTAGTTTGAAAGTAACAGAAGATTGTCCCTTCTGAGTAAATAATCTTAATTTCAGCAGTCCTCTGCAAATCTTGTCATGTGTTTATTTCAAGCTCGTGGAAGATTGAGTCTTAAAATGTGTGGCAAGCTGCACTAGGGATCTCCGATAAACCTGTTCTTTTCCTTACATCAACAATTATTCAGTATTTTTCCACTGGATTCCAACAATTTAGACTTGTTTCCTTTGTGCCTCAGATAGATTTTACTTAATTTATTTACTTTCTGGAAGATTCCTAAGGGCTCCCTGCTGCTCTTTACATTTATTGATTCTGAGCCTGGAGTGTTTCTAGGATTGTTCTTACCTATCCTGCAGATTTGGGACTTTTTTTTCTATACTTACATCTGGGCTTTTGTTCTCTATTAGTACGTTTCCATCTGATTAATGCAAATATTACAGTATACTTCATGGCTCCTTTTCTTATTTTATAGGACGGTTAAGGATATAAGTCCTGCATCAGAGGATTGGTATGAGGATTGTATGAATTGATAATGGTAATAGAAACATGAGCCTGGCATAGCTCAATATATGTTCTTAGTATTGTTATTGTTGTTATTAACATATTCTGTCATTTCAGAGAAAGGGACAGGCAATAGAATTGTTCTAATTTTATTATCTTGCTTTTCGAATGCCCAGTGTCTGTGTGTATTATGTGCTATGGTGAGCACTGTGAATTGTACAAGACTAATGAATCTCGGATCTGTACTTCTGAAACAAATAATGCAATATATGTTAAGAAAAAAAAAAGAAGAAGAAGATAGCAGGAGGGGAAGAATGAAGTGGAGTAAGTCGGAGGGGGAGACGAACCATGAGAGATGATGGACCCTGAAAAACAAACTGAGGGTTCTAGAGGGGAGGGGGGTGGGGGATGGGTTAGCCTGGTGATGGGTATTAAAGAGGGCACATTCTGCATGGAGCACTGGGTGTTATGCACAAACAATGAATCATGGAACACATCAAAAACTAATGGTGTAATGTATGGTGATTAACATAACAAAAATTATTAAAAAAAGAATAAAATATATTTTAAGCAGAAAAAAAGAAATTATATAAATTTTAGAGGTGAATTTTTCATTAACTGTCTGGGTATCTAGAAATGACACCATTTCACAATTACATTTAAGCCATCTACAAGAAAACAGAATTTATTGAATGGATTCACCCTGATTTGTTTAACTATTCTCCTGTGGTAGACATTATGTTTTTAAAATATGTATATTTTTGCTATTATATACAATTCACAGTAACGAACTTGTGTCTCTTTCTTTGCAAACTTCTTTAACTCTATCTATAAGGTTAAATCCAAGATGCAGACTTGATCAGCTAAAGGACACAAGACACTTTAAGTTAGATCTATATTACCAAATTGTTCTCTGAAGTTTGTGCCAATTTGCATTAGCTCTAAGAATGAATGGGTGTTTTTGCATCCCCATGTTTCCCCCTAACACCGTTAAATATTTTGGCACCTAGTTTTACTTTAGGTTTCTCCAGTCATGAGTACAATCTGGCATGGTTTCATGTTTATTGGCTATTTTTAAGGGGAGGGTGCATCTACCTCAGCTGTTCTTCATTTTTACCTTAAAGATCCCAGGTGTTCCTCCCGCTCTGAAGTTGCTTTTGTCTCTTTTGTATATCCTGCCTTATTTTTTTTTTTTCATTTCATCTGCTTTGGGTACTCATTTAATACAGTTCCATCTGTTCTCAAAATGTCAAGTGTATCGACTGTTACCATTTCTTGTTTTACAGCCCATTTAAAGGCATGTGTTTCTATTACACCGAGTTGCCTTGAGTCCCAGATGAGCTAGCGCAAGCAGAGACTTGAAACAGTGCCTGGCACGTGGGCACAGATCAAAGCTCAGCATGGGATTTCTTTTCCCTTTTCTTCATTTTTTCTATGAATATCATATAATATGCTGATCATCAGAGTACACACCATTAAGTTTATTCTTTTTTGTTTATAAGAGCTCTTTTCCTTAAGACAATTACCATATGTGTTACCTTTTAATTTTTGTGTTTTCTTCAAATACGAATATTTGTGTACTCCAATTAATTATTTTTGTGTGGTTTTCACGTATGGGATTTTTTTAAAAGTGAATATTTGCTAATAAGTAAATGAGTGAGAAGAAAAATTGAAAAAAATGCTAAGGGGAAAATTAAAAAGATAGTACAACTAAGTAAAAGAGTTGTTTAGCTAAAATATAAAACAAGTACAAAAATCCAGAAACTAGAAAACAAAAAAGGAAGTAGGTAATTTAAAAATTTGACAAGGTGAGGAAACCAAAAATATTGTAATAAAATTAAATGTGACTCAAGAGGAGGAATTAATAGAAAAATGTATGTTGCCCTCCCCCCTCCAAAAATTATGTTGTCCCTCTGTAGCCATTAGAACTGATTTCTTTCTTCCAAATATGTAGTGTTACTGTTAACAGCACACCATGTGTGCACACCATGCTTTGATTGTGTACCGGGATCTTTGCTGCTTCTCAACAAGACTGGGAACATATCCAGGTTAAGGATCCAAATTTAGAAGGCCCAGATTCAGATCCTGCCAACAGGGAAAATTAAACTTTGGGCAAATTCTTTGAAGCTTCTAAAACTATAGTAGTAGAGACACTTAATTTGGGATTCATAATCCTAGCACACTGGCAGGCTAATTTTAAAATTAACTTGAAAATGCAAAGGACCTAATAAAATCAAGAGAATCTAGAGAAAAAAGTAAAATCTGGCAAACTTATATTACCAGATTTCAATAGTTATAAAGTGAAAGTAGTCAAGATGGTATGATATAGGGATGAGGGTAGACACATAGAACAATGGAACACAATGGAATAATAGATTAGAGATTCTAGAAAAAGATCCTCTCATATATGGAGGTTTGATTGAGTGCAATGACACCTAGCAATTTCGTGAGAGTGGCGATTTTAATAAGTGGGCCAGGTTAACTGGATATCTGCATGGGTAAAAAACAAAACAAAATGAAACAAAACCACCCTGAAACTTGAAACTCCATGCCTTATACAGAGTTTAATTCAAGATATATTACGAACCTAGAGGTAAAGAGAAAACAAAGAAGTTTCCAGATGGAAACAGGACAATATTTTCATGACCTTGGGTAGGAAAAAATTTCTTTTTCCCCAAAATCATATTATAAAAAATTTCAAGTATACAGTAGAATTGGAGGTTTACTGTAATTATCTGTAGACAGATGCACTAAATTGTACTATTAACAATTTATCCTATTTGTTTTATCACATTAAATTACATCAACTTTTCCTGAGGAAGAAATCCTAGGTTCTCCTAGGAACAAATCCCGTAATTACTCCTTTGTTTTCACTCCGTGATATACTTATAACAGTTATAGACTAATAATACCATTATGACCACGAATCATGTTGTTTGTCAAATGGTTTCAATATGTGTTAGGGTTTTTATTCTTTTTAGATGGTATTCCACTAGAGATGTAAAAATAATTGTTTTAAGTTCACTTGAATTTAAGAGCTAGGCATGATGTGCCGGGCAAAAACCAAACCGGGGGGGGGGGGGGTCGTCCTAGGATGAAGTCTCAGGCTTTTAGTAGCCAAGGCCCCTGGACGGTGAACTTAGCAAGTATTTCTCATTTTTTCTCTACCCAACAGGTGGGACAGGTTGGCTAACAGGGGTTGCAGCTTGATTTTTCCTGTCCTGCAAGCGGGAGTCTATAGAGACAGCTGGGATTAGGTATTTCCCTTCTTCTCAGGTCCCTTGGGCTGTGATAAAACCCAACCCAGACTTCCTGGATAGGAAGTCTCTGGTTACATAGTTTCTCCTGAGGGCAAGCCTTGTTAGAACTGGAGTGTTTCAGAAGCACAGGGGGATTTTTCTCAGCCACTGAGGGAACCTGGTATAACTCCAGGAGATAAAACCCACAGAAAGTCTGGAGGCCCTCTTCCCTCCCTCAGATGGCTGGGCCTCCAGAGTTTTAAGTCTCAGACTTGTCTACACTGAGCCTCCAGCAGTTTCTCACTTAAAATTTCTGTTTCCCTCCCCGGGTGCTGTTTCCTGCAGAGGTTCCTGCTCCTTGGGTTTTTGCTGGTGAGTTACCATTCTCTGTATTCTGTTTTGTTCTCTCCAGCTGAGGGAAGCGTTTGACTCTGTTCCCTCACTTGTCTACGGTTCTAAGAAAAACTGTTAATTTTTCAGTTCAGCATTTTACCTGTTGTTGGTACAGACTGGCGACTTCCGAAGTCCTTACATCCTGGACCAGAAACTGGAAGTCTCTCCGCTTTGCTTTTTTAATAAACAATATAGGGTGAACTCCGTAGCTGTATAGAGAGAGATTTTTCTTTCCTTTTGAAGACTGCACAGTAATGATTGTTTTACTTTATATTAATTACGCATTTTGTAAATGCATCTATCAATTCCCTGTTGATAGACATTTGGGTTTCTTGTCTTTGCTAGTGCAAACAGTATCATAATGAACAGTCTGTGCACGTGACATTTTATGGTTTTACCAGGGTATCTTGAGGATAGATTTCTTGAAGTGGGATTCTGGATCATCGGGTCCAAAAATCATTAATTTTGCTAGATCTTGCCAAGTTCCTCTGATTAGAGATTGCATTATCTTGCAACCCCACCAGCATCATTTGAGAATGCCTACTTTGCCACAGCTTTATTCAATTGTGTGTTTTGCCGAATATACGAATTTTGCTAATCTGATAGCTGATAAGGGCCTCGGGGTGTTTAAATTTACTTTTTTTTTTCTTATTGCGACAAGTTAACCATTTTATCATAAATGTCATGGGCATTTGAACTCATTTTGAATGTGCGCGTGCATGTACTGTATTTACCTCCTGCCCACTTGGGTCAGGGTATTTTTTTGTTTTTCTAGTTGTAGGAGCTCTTTCCATATTAGGAATATTAACCTTTTCAGTGATGTAACTTGCAAATAGAACTTTTAAACAGAGATTCTATTTAAGTAGCAGCCTGAAGTGTGATGTCTACAGTCTATTTTTCTCCATCTGCACTTTCTAAGTTTTGAAAACAGGGCAAAAATAGGAATTATTGTGGAAAAATGATATGCTTATTTCCATTTATTAATAGGCATTTTTCTCCTAACTCTAGCATTCTTTATGTCACAGATTTTATTTCCCATGGAGAAGGAAATTTAGACCATAATTTTCTTTAAATATTTCTATTAAATTTTCCACTAACCAAGAATTCATAGCTAGAGTCATAATTATATTTCTGAGCATGGGAGATGTTTTCCCATTTTTTAAAATCCAACTGCCTTGCTTGACATTAGTATTGTGACCCAGAGAGATCACTTAGATGCTCCAGGGCCCCAAACTGGGTAGCAGTTCATTTATCCCTGCAAGTATTCAGTCGGGATGTGTGGGCTCAGTACCAGCAGCCATAGCGGTGATGTACTAGGTGATGGATGGGAAGACAGCAATGCAAGAAAACAGAAAACTATATATTTTCTTCTCTCCTTTTATTCAAAAATGTAGTGGGAAAGTAGGGCACTCAGGTATATAAAATGGCATTTCTGGGCTCCCATCATTGACTCTGCTTGATCTTAAAAATGAGAGGAACGTGGTGAGAGGAGCGTGGTGATAGATCCTGTAAGATGTGACAACAGGACATTCAGACTGGAGTTCTCTCCCATCTCAGCACAATATGAATCTAAATAGTTTTCAGTCAGGGGCACATGGATGGCTCAGTCGCTAAGCATCTGGCTTTGGCTCAGGTCATGATCCCAGAGTCCTGGGATCAAGCCCTGCCTCGGGCTCCCTGCTCCACTGGAAGCCTGCTTCTCTCCCTCCCACTCCCCCTGCTTGTGTTCCTGCTCTCACTGCCTCTCTCTCTGTCAAATAGATTAAAAAAAAAAAATCTTAAAAAAAAAAGTTTTCAATCAAGTAAGTGTTGCGGTTACCGTAATAATTACTTCAACCACTACTAAGAATACTGAGTATTAGGAAATCACTTTAATTTCATTTGTCTTTTTGTCTGTAATTTTCAGGTTAATTTTGTAAGAATTCTTTAGAAGATCAGTGCGAGGAAGGTGATTATTTGTACCCTAACAAGTGACAGAGAAATTTACAGAGAAGTAAAGTAAATATTTCCATTTAAAAACAGATAAGACAGTAGATATTTTTTTCAATTTCAATTATGATATGTTCAGGGATAGGATTTTCTTTAACCTGGGAATATTTATGGTATATAATGCAAACAATAACACAAACTTGTCCTTGAAATAATTCATTTAGTATACTCATAGAGGAGAGAATATCAGATGTGACAATCTTGTTCTATTTACTCATGCATTTTAATTAGTTTTTGACATGTGTCCTACCAAAAAAGATACCTTGTAGTAAATGAGTAATGAAAAACTGTATTTGATGCAGATAAATTTATTTATTTTTATTTATTTTTAAAGATTTATTTATTTATTTGACAGGGAGGGACATAGAGAGAGAGGGAACACAAGCAGGGGGAGTGGGAGAGGGAGAAGCAGGCTTCCCGCGGAGCAGGGAGCCCGATGCGGGGCTCGATCCCAGGACCCCCAGATCATTACCTGAGCTGAAGGCAGACGCTTAATGACTGAGCCGCCCAGGCCCCCTGATGAATTTGTTATTTGTTGGGGTAATGAATCTGATGACTTAAGGCACTCCAATAGCAATTTTATTTTTCCCTAACAAGTCTTTTTAACTTTTTCTCCTTTTAATAAAGTTTTCTGTTGCTCTGGAAGGGTGTTTCTTGAAAGAAATAGGAAATGAACCTTGCTCTTAATCTTAATTAAAAATAAAATATGTCATCCAGCATTTAAAAATATGGTACTCATTTAATTGGTTTTCCATGAAAGAAATTGAGGAAGACACAAAGAAATGTTTTCCAGATATATATATGATCCCTTAATTTTTCCCTTTGTTAGCTTCTGGATTGATTAGATTTCGTGAAAAGACAGGCTGGCAGAGTTAGCCATATATTTCAATTTGGAAAATATAATGTTGTGGGTTTTAATAAAAAATGACTTTTAATTGAAATGAATTTTTCCATACTTCTGTATTAGAAAATAATTTAAAAAGTTTTTAAGTAGCTGTAATTTTTCTTCTTTGTGTCTCTTACTGTCTTTCCTCCCTTTCTCCCGTCTTCCTTTCTTCAGGGGATTTTTATCTCTAGTTATGATCTAACTTCTGGAGCTCAGACCTTTCCCCTGTGTTCTAGATGGCTATATTTAGTTTCCCATCAGGTTCCCCAAATAAAAGTGACCAGGAAATTTCAAATACAACATATATAGCATTAAATGTATGCATTTTCTGTCAAAACTTCCTTTCCTACTCTATTTCTCTTTATTTACCTGGTCAGTTAATAGGCAACTGACTCATGAATATTGACAATGAGTTGATTTTTGTTCTCCTCCAAGTTATTTCTTAAGTCTTGTTTGCTAAATCTCATTCTTACTGCTATAATATAGGACTGCATTTGGTTAACTATTTATAAGTAGGAAATGTGTTTGTGTCTTGAAACCAGTTCCCCTTCCTGTTACTAAAGCATTTTTCCCCCTAAATTAGAAGTCTTACCACCTTATTATTGTGTGCATAGATCTTGTGGTTTTTTCATGGTGCATGAAATGGAGGATAAACTCTTCTTCGTAGCATTCAGGAACCCTCCTACTTGGACCCCATCTGTCTCAATCTTAGCCTCCCTTATATGTTCCTCGTAGATTAACATTGACTGGTGGTAGTGTGGGCATGGCCTGTCCAGTGTTGTGTCTCCTACTGGAGGATCTTGTCATTCATGACTTTTCTTTCAAGACACAGTTGTATCGATAAAGGGTCTCTATGAAGGTATCTGAAATACCAACTCCATCCTCAAGGCAAAACTAGGACATGTCCTACTTCAAACATTCATGCACTTGTCGTGCTTTATCCTGCTTATTTGTAAACGAACTCACCTATGCTAAACTGTGAGCATTTTGAGTACCCGGTCATTTTGGCATCCCTAGCATACTGCTCAGCTCCTAATAGGACGGATTATTACCTAAATGAAGAGAGTCTGATTGAAAGCCAAGACACTTCTTTCTCATCACAAGACCATGTTCAGGTCTCAGTTTCTTTGAGCCTCAGTGTTTGCAGCTGTCAGATGAGGACGTTTGATTAGATTTTAATACCCTTTCTACAATACAAATAGCTGATTTTTCTGTTTCTTTGAGCTTTGAAAATATTTGCTGTTTATTCTACACAAACAGATTTTTTAATACATGCACCAGCCGAGGTGAATATTAACACATCTGCCTGATTTGGAAGTATTTGGCTTTTGTTTATGAATAAGACACAGTTTAAAGAATAGTTACACACTCTTAGCATTAAAAGTGAAGTTAAAGAAATTTTTAATACTTCTACTTGTTACTGAAATCTGGGACAGACCACTGGTAATATTTAATGTATTCTGTGTCTTTGAGTGAGTTTAGATTATTTTCCAGATATGAATTTATTCTTTCAATAGTGCTATGGAATATCAACAGATTGGTTGACTCTATTACAAAAAGTATGCTATGAGAATTGTTAAGGAATTGAAGTAAAGCAATATCCTATTTTTTATGAGATCATGTACTTGAACTATAGAGTTATGTAGCATGAAGTTTTGTCCTTAATAACATCAAATCTATGCAACATAGACCATGAGGTGTAGACACACATTTTCTTCTTCTACCTCTTCTGCAAAAATGTTTTCAAATGTGTAAAATAATTTTCAAGTAGTTATTTGAAATAACTATATTTACATTGATATTCTATAGTACCCATGTACTGGTTGTCCTTAAAAGGTATATTATTTCATTTTGTATTACTTTAATTAAACTGCAGAGAGTTCCTAGAATTTTACTAGTTGACTTGTGTACATAAATTGCAATGTATTGAAGTTGTTGAGTATACATTCTGACATTTATGCATTGTATTCATTCTATATTCAAAATATTTTTTGTTTTGGGGAATAAGATTCTTTATTTGTCAGTTTATTTTGTTAAAAACTTTAATCTTAGTGACGGTGTTGAAATAGATGAAATGTCTGTTTTCAATGACTGAAAATTACTTCTTAGCAATTTTTGGGTAGAATTGTCTCAGTTGATTTCAGTGGGGGAATGTTTTCATAGTAAGTAGAACAGTTTTGATAAAGTGTGTAGGGTGTGTGTGAGGGGCACATAATTTTTTTGATGCTTATATCTTTGCAGTGATGATAAAATTATTCTATATTTTGAGGTACACATTTTATAGGACCTATTATTTATATATGCGGCAAAAATCCAGATCATGTTCAGTCTTTGACTTCATTTTGAAAAGACAGGACTTTTAATTATTAAAAAGAATAAAAGGATGGAAAAGCTATTTTCTGGATGTTCTTATGTTTCTTGAGGAAAAAAAAGAGGCATTAACACATAGACAAAGAAAACTCTGAAAAATTACCAGGAAAGATTAAAAATGAGAGATTATGTCTCCCTAGAGAATTAAGAGAGAAGTTCCCCCTTCTTCGTGGCAGAGAATTTCCCAAAATACACAAATAAATAAATGGAAACAAGAGAACTTTAAAAATTGAGAGAACTAATCATAAATCAATATTCCTATGGATAATCATGATGTTGCATGGATGGAACATAGAAGGAAAGGAAATTCAAAATTTATTGAGATTCTTTCTAAACCCGAAATAAGATATATCAGCTATACCCTAAGATAAAGTACTAAGATGGTTTGTCATGATCCAAATAATCTATATGTTCATAAACACATTTTAACTAGGAGGAAACATTTCATGAGCTGTGTAATCTAAAGTAGGCCAAGGTTTCCTAAAGCTTGAACATTATTTATAAACAAAGAAGATACTTAGAAATGCTTAGGACAGTCATGTGGAACAGACTGACTATATATTATTTATTCCTCCTCCCTCAATTTTTTATTTGAAATATTTTGAAAATGGAGAAGAAAGACCAGTTCAATATACACCTGTATTCCCCCATCTAGATTTAAGAAGTGCTAACATTTTCCTACATTTTTCATCTGTCTCACTTTCTCTCTTGCAGAGAACCATTTTAAAAATAATTTGCTAACATTATAGAACCTCTAAATATTTTGGCTTGCATTTACTAAGAATATAATATTCTCTTATATATCAGAATATTATTTCTGATTTCTTTATAAAATATTGGTAAATTGACAGTAATTTACCAATAATGTCTGTCAATTTTCAAATCTCTCATGTTACCTGCCCCTACAGTTTATTGTCCCCATTCCCAACAAGGATCCATATTTCATTTGGTTGCTACAACTTTTAACTCTACAAGCAAACTCATGCTTTTTTTATTTTCCTTAAAGACATTTATTTCAGAAAGAGCAAGTGAGCACAAGTTGGGGAGGAGGGTTGGGAGGGACAAAGGGAGAGGGAGAGAGAATTTTGGGCAGGCTCCGTGCTCAGCACGGAACTTGGAGATTGATCTCATGACCCTGAGATTATGACCTGAGCCAAAATCAAGAGTCTGATACTTAACCAACTGAGCCACCCAGACACTCTGTAAACCCATGCTTTAAAAATTTTTTTGAATAATACTGATTTTTTTTAAGAGTCCAGATCAGTTTTTTTATAACTTATAGCAAATACTGGATATATTTGCTTGTTTGTTCATTTTTATCATTTACTTTGTTCCTTTATCCCCTACATTTCCTGCGAACTGGAAGTTATACAGAATTGATTAGAGTCAGGTGTACCTTGGGCAAGAAAATCTTACAAATGTTGTTGCATCATATCTGGAGGCCCAGTGAGAATTCCTGCATGCTAATCTGTTTCCTTTAACAACCCCCTTAGTCTTTGAGCAGTGTCTTGCTACTTGGCACTACAAGATGACGCAAACTGACCTGCCCTAGACCTAGATTCCTTTTATGCAGGTGGAATGAATATAAATATTTCTGAACAAGAGGGTGAAATTTGAGAAGGTGAAGTTTGCTCCAGCAAATACACATTCATCTCTTTCTCTCTCTCTTTTTTCTTTTCCTTGGAGCAAAATATACTTTCCTGCCCTGTTACTTTGGGGCTAGCCATGTGATTTGTTGTGGTCAGTGGAATATGAGCAGATATGCAAGCAGAAGTTTTAAATGTATTCATATGGTGCGTCTTGTTTATTGTGATCTGTTGATTTATAATGAGAATATGCCTTGGATAGGTTGTAGTTAAAAGAAAATGAGACATACATAGAGCAGAAATACATGCAATTCACAGCCTAGCGCTGAACTGAGAAAATCAACAACTTAGAACACCACACTTAATGTACACAGCCAATGCACAATGCATTTTATTTTTATGAAAAACAAATGAGAAAATATAATGAATTGTGCAATATTTTCTGAAGCAGTATTGTTGTGATAATACCTGACTGATGCATAGGGAAGAGCATATGCATCAGTGTTCGAGCTCTGTATTGCCAACTTTCTATCCATTTGGGAAAATAACTATTTTTTACTCCCACCAACAATGTAACAGTGTTTGTATTTCCACTCATTTTGTCAACAAAATGTATCATCAAACTTTTGTATTTTAGTCAAATAATGAAAAATACTATGTAGCTTAATGTGCATTTTTGTTCTAAAGGTGAGCATATTTTATATTTAAGGGACTTGCATATACACCTTCTATCTGTTCATACATTTATTTTTAACAAGATTTTACTTCTCGATTTTTTAATATTTATATTTTAAGGATGTTAATGCTTTGTCTCCTATGTAAGTTGAAAATGCCTTCTTTTTTTCAGTTTAACTTCCCAGATGTATTTTTTGTTTGTTTTTGTTTGTTTTGGTGAAGCAGTTTTTTAATGTATTTTTTTCGTTTTATTATGTTATGTTAATCACCATACATTACATCATTGGTTTTTGATGTAGTGTTCCATGATACATTGTTTGCATATAACACCCAGTGCTCCATTCAATACATGCCCTCTTTAATACCCATCACCAGGCTAACCCATCCCCCACCCCCCTCCCCTCTAGAACCCTCAGTTTGTTTCTCAGAGTCCATAGTCTCTCATGGTTCATCTCCCCCTCCAATCTGCCCCCCCTTCATTCTTCCCTTCCTACTATCTTCTTCTTTTTTAACATATAATGTATAATTTGTTTCAGAGGTACAGGTCTGTGATTCAACAGTCTTACACAATTCACAGCGCTCACCATAGCACATACCCTCCCCAGTGTCCATCACCCAGCCACCCCGTCCCTCTCACCCCCCCACCACTCCAGCAACCCTCAGTTTGTTTCCTGAGATTAAGAATTCCTCATATCAGTGAGGTCATATGATACATGTCTTTCTCTGATTGACTTATTTCAGTCAGCATATCACCTTCCAGTTCCATCCACGTCGTTGCAAATGGCAAGATTTCACTCCTTTTGATGGCTGTGTAATATTCCATTGTGTGGAATATTACACACACACACATACACACATCATCTTTATCCATTCATCTGTCAATGGACATCTTGGCTCTTTCCATAGTTTGGCTATTGCAAATATTGCTGCTATTAACGTCAGGGTGCACGTACCCCTTTGGATCCCTACATTTGTATCTTTGGGGTAAATACCTAGTAGTGCAATTGCTGGGTGGTAGGGCAGCTCTATTTTCAACACTTTGAGGAACCTCCATACTGTTTTCCAGAGTGGTTGCACCAGCTTGCATTCCCACCAACAGTGTAGGAGGGTTCCCCTTTCTCCTCATCCCCTCAACATCTGTCATTTCCTGACATGTTAATTTTAGCCATTCTGACTGGTGTGAGGTGGTATCTCATTGAGGTTTTGATTTAGATTTCCCTGATGCCGAGGGATACTGAGCACTTTTTCATGTGTCTGTTGGCCATTTGGATGTCTTCTTTGGGAAAATGTCTGTTCATGTCTCTGCCCATTTCTTGATTGGATTATTTGTTCTTTGGGTGTTGAGTTTCATAAGTTCTTTATAGATTTTGGATACTAGCCCTTTATCTGATATGTCATTTGCAAATATTTTCTCCCATTCTTTCGGTTGTCTTTTGGTTTTGTGGACTGTTTCTCTGGCTGTGCAAAAGCTTTTTATCTTGATGAAATCCCAATAGTTCATTTTTACCCTTGCTTCCCTCGCCTTTGGCGATGTTTCTAGGAAGAAGTTGCTGCGGCTGAGGTCAAAGAGGTTGCTACCTCTGTTCTCCTTTGGGATTTTGATGGACTCCTGTCTCACGTTTAGGTCTTTCAGCCATTTGGAGTCTATTTTTGTGTGTGGTGTAAGGAAATGGTTCAGTTTCATTCTTCTGCATGTGGCTGTCCAATTTTCCCAACACCATTTGTTGAAGAGACTGTCTTTTTTCCATTGGATATTCTTTCCTGCTTTGTCAAAGATGAGTTGACCATAGAGTTGAGGGTCCATTTCTGGGCTCTCTATTCTGTTCCACTGATCTATGTGTCTGTTTTTGTGCCAGTACCATACCGTCTTGATGATGACAGCTTTGTAATAGAGCTGGAAGTCCAGAATTGTGATGCCTCCAGCTTTACTTTTCTTTTTCAACATTCCTCAGGCTATTCAGGGTCTCTTCTGGTTCCATACAAATTTTAGGATTATTTGTTCCATTTCTTTGAAAAAAGTGGATGGTATTTGGATAGGGATTGCATTAAATGTGTAGATTGCTCTACACATTTGACATTGACATCTTCACAATATTTGTTCTTCCAATTCATGAGCATGGAATATTTTTCCATTGCTTTGTGTCTTCCTCAATTTCTTTCATGAGTATTTTATAGTTTTCTGAGTACAGATCCTTTGCCTCTTTGGTTAGATTTATTCCTAGGTATCTTATGGTTTTGGATGCAATTGTAAATGGGATGGACTCCTTAATTTCACTCTCTTCTGTCTTGTTGTTGGTGTATAGGAATGCCACTGATTTCTGTGCACTGATTTTTATATCCTGCCACTTTACTGACTTCCTGTATGAGTTCTAGTAGTTTTGGGGTGGAGTCTTTTGGGTTTTCCACGTAAAGTATCATATCATCTGCAAGAGTGAGAGCTTGGCTTCTTTGCCAATTCGGATGCATTTTATTTATTTTTGTCGTCTGATTGCTGTGGCTGGGACTTCTAGTACTATGTTGAATAGCAGTGGTGATAATGGACAACCCTGCTGTGCTCCTGACCTTAGGGGGAAAGCTCTCAGTTTTTCCCCATTGAGAATGATATTCGCTGTGGGGTTTTCATAGATGGCTTTTATAATATTGAGGTATGTGCCCTCTATCCCTATACTCTGAAGAGTTTTGATCAAGAAAGGATGCTGTACTTTGTCAAATGCTTTTTCTGCATCTATTGAGAGGATCATATGGTTCTTGTTCTTTCTTTTATTAATGTATTGTATCACATTGATTGATTTGTGGATGTTGAACCAACCTTGCAGCCAAGGAATAAATCCCACTTGGTTGTGGTGAATAATCCTTTTAATGTACTGTTGGATCCTATTGGCTAGTATTTTGGTGAGAATTTTGGCATCCATGTTCATCAAGGATATTGGTCTGTAATTCTCCTTTTTGATGTAGTCTTTGTCTGGTTTGGGGATCAAAGTAATGGTGGCCTCATAAAACGAGTTTGGAAATTTTCCTTCCATTTCTATTTATTGGAAGTTTCAGAAGAATAGGTTTAATTCTTGAAATGTTTGGTAGAATTCCCCCTGGGAAGCCATCTGGCCCTGGGCTTTTGTTTGTTGGGAGATTTTTGATGACTGCTTCAATTTCCTTGGTGGTTATAGGTCTGTTCAGGTTTTCTATTTCTTCCTGGTTCAATTTTGGTAGTTGATACATCTCTAGGAATGCATCCATTTCTTCCTGATTGTCTAATTTGCTGGCATAGAGTTCATAATATGTTCTTATAATTGTATTTCTTTGGTGTTGGTTGTGATCTCTCCTCTTTCATTCATGATTTTATTTATTTGGGTCATTTCTCTTTTCTTGTTGATAAGTCTGGCCAGTGATTATCAATCTTCTTAATTCTTTCAAAGAACCAGCTCCTAGTTTCGTTGATCTGTTCTACTGTTCTTTTGGTTTCTATTTCATTGATTTCTGCTCTGATCTTTATTATTTCTCTTCTCCTGCTGGGTTTAGGCTTTATTTGCTGTTTTTTTCTCCAGCTCCTCTAGGTGTAAGGTTAGGTTGTGTATTTGAGACCTTTCCTGTTTCTTGAGAAAGGCTTGTATTGCTATATACTTTCCTCTCAAGCCTGCCTTTGCTGTATCCCGCAGATTTTGAACAGTTGTGTTTTCATTTTCATTGGTTTCCATGAATTTTTTAAATTCTTTAATTTCCTGGTTGACCCATTCATTCTTGAGTAGGATGCTCTTTAGCCTCCATGTATTTGAGTTCTTTCTGACTTTCCTCTTGTGATTGAGTTGTAGTTTCAAAGCATTGTGGTCTGAAAAATTGGCAGGGAATGATCCCATTCTTTTGGTACTGGTTGAGACCTGATTTGTGTCCTACGATGTGATCTATTCTGCAGAATGTTCCATGGGCCCTAGAGAGGAATGTATATTCTATTGCTTTGGGTTGGAATGTTCTGAATATATCTTTGAAGTCCATTTAGTCAGTGTGTCATTTAAAGTCTTTATTTCCTTGTTGTTCTTTTGCTTAGATGATCTGTCCATTTCCATGAGGGGGGTGTTAAAGTCTCCTACTATTGTTGTATTGTTGTCAATCTGTTTCTTTGCTTTGTTATTAATTGGCTTATATAATTTGCTGCTCCCATGTTAGGGGCATAGATATTTACAATTGTTAGATCTTCTTGTTGGATAGACCCTTTGACTATGATATAGTATCCCTCCTTATCTCTTATTATAATCTTTGGTTTAAAATCTAATTTGTCTGATATAAGGATTGCCACCCCAGCTCTCTTTTGGTGTCCATTAGCATGGTAAATGTTTTTCCACCCCCTCACTTTCAATCTGGAGTTCTCTTTGCATCTAAAATGAGTCTCTTGCAGACAGCTTATTGATGGGTCTTGTTTTTTCATCCAGTCTGATACCCTTTCTTTGAAGGGGCATTTAGCTCTTTTACATTGAGGGTAACTATTGAAAGATATGAATTTAGTGCCATGTATTGCCTGTAAGGTGACTGTTACTGTATATTGTCTGTGTTCCTTTCTGGTCTCTGCTGCTTTTAGGCTCTCTCTTTGCTTAGAGGACCCCTTTCAATATTTCTTGTAGGGCTGTTTTGGTGTTCGGAAATTCTTTTAGTTTTTGTTTGTCCTGGAAGCTTTTAATCTCTCCTTCTATTTTCAATGACAGCCTAGCTGGATATAGTATTCTTGGCTGCATATTTTTCTCATTTATTGCTCTGCAGATATCATGCCAGTCCTTTCTGGCCTGCCAGGTCTCTGTGGATAGGTCTGTTGCCAATCTACTGTTTCTACCCTTGTAGGTTACAGATCTCTTCTCCCGAGCTGCTTTCAGGATTTTCTCTTTGTCTCAGAGACTCCTAAGTTTTACTATTAGATGTCAGGGTGTTGACCTATTTTCATTGATTTTGAGGGGGGTTCTCTTGCCTTCTGGATTTTGATGCCTGTTTCCTTCCCCACATTAGGGAAGTTCTCTGTTATAATTTGCTCCAATATACCTTCTGCCCCTCTCTCTCTTTCTTCTTCTTTTGGGATCCCAGTTATTCTAATGTTGTTTTGTTCAATGGTATCGCTTATCTCTTGAATTCTGCCCTCATGATCCAGTAGTTTATCTCTTTTTCTCAGCCTCTTTATTTTCCATCATTTGGTCTTCTATATCACTAATTCTCCCTTCTCCCTCATTTATCCTAGCAGTTAGAGCCTCCATTTTTTATTGCACCTCATGAATAGACTTTTTGATTTAGACTTGGTTAGATTTTAGTTCTTTTATTTCTCCAGAAAGGGTTTCTCTAATATTTTCCATGCTTTTTTCAAGCCCAGCCAGTATCTTTAAAATCACTGTTCTGAACTCTAGTTCTGACATCTTACTAATGTCCGTATTGATTAGGTCCCTGGCAGTCAGTACTGACTCTTGTTCTTTTCTTTGAGGTGATTTTTTCCATCTTCTCATTTTGTCTAGAGGAGAATAGATGAATGAGAGAACAAATTGCTAACAGCGTAACAACAACCCCAGAAAATATATGCTAAACAAATTAGAAGAGTCCTGAAACCAGGGGAAAAGAGAGAGAAAGAAAAAAAAAAAAAGTGATCAAATATGATCAGCCTGGTGAATAGAACAGTGCCACACACTAAATTTTGGGCATATTTTGGTCTGTTAGAAGAAACTGCCTCCCAAAATTTTAAAGAAAGACAAGCTTATATATGTACAAAAATAAGGGTTACTATGATGAAGGGATGGAATATGACTGCAAAGATGAAAATTACAAAAGATTTTATAAAAGGAATTGATAAGAAGTTGGTTGAAAAAAAGAGGAAATTTAAAAAAAATGGGAGAGAATGTGATCAGGCAGGAGACTAGAACAAAGGCATACACTAGAGATTTACGATATATTTTGGTCTGTTAGAAGAAACTGTATCCCAAAATTTTAACGAGAGAACAATACACACACACACACACACACACACACACACACACACACACACACACCAAAAATAAGGTTAACTTATATGAAGGGATAGAATATGACTCTAAAAATGAAAAATAAAAAATATTTTCAAAAAAGGGATTGATAAGACGTTGGTTGAAAAATGGAAAAAGAAAAATTCAAAAAAAAAAGTTAAAAAAATTAACTTTGAAAGACTAAAGAATCATGGTAAAAAAGCCATGAATTCTATGTGCTGTATTCCCCTAGCGCTGGAGTTCTGCAGTTTTCACTGATCAGGAAACTTGGTCTTGGCTGGCTGTTCTTGCTGATCTGGGGGAGGGGCCTGTTGCCGTGGTTCCCAAATGTCTTTGCCGGAGGCGGAATTGCCCTGCCCTTGCCAGTCCAGGCTAAGTAATCACTCAGGTTTGCTCTCGGGAGCTTTTGTTCCCTGCAAGCTTTCCGTACAGCTTTGGAGGACGAGAGTGAAAATGGCGGCCTCCCAATCTCTGCCCCAGAGGAGCCTAGAACTCGGGGCTTCGGTCCTCAGTGCGCCCCAGAGAAAAGCAGTCAATCACTCCAGTCTCCCCGGTCTCCGGTCGCACTCTCTGCTCACCCAGCCTGTGACCAAGCATTTCTATCTCTGGCACCCGACTTGGTGTGGAGTCTCCAAACCCAGCAGATCCCTGCTGTGCACTCCTGCACCGCTCCTCCCAGGGGAGGAAGGGGAGTGTCCCCGGATCTGCCGCTTGTTGGGTCCCTGCTGGAGGAGCAGTGGCCTGACTCTGCTGCGGATCACGGTTTATGGCAACCCTGAGCTGAGAGTCCGCGCCTTGGCTCTGTCTCTGCAGCTGGCTTCCCCGTTCTGATATCCAGGAGCTCTGCTGCCCTCAGGCACCCCTGGTCTTCCTGTGACCCCGAGGGTCCCGAGACCACACTGTCCTGCCAGGGTTCCACCCCCCGCTTAGCCACTGGAGCGACATCCCTCAGCGGAGCCGACTTCTAAAAGTTCCAATTTTGTGCTCTGTGGCTCTATCACTTGCCAGTAGTGGCTGACCGAGGCCCCCCTCCCCCGCCGTCTGTCCTCCCGAATATCGCCTCAGATTCACTTCTCCGCACGTCCTACCTTCCAGAAAGTGGTCGCTTTTCTGTTCAGAGAGTTGTTGCTATTCTTTTCTTCGATCTCCTGTTGAATTGTAGGTGTTCAGAATGGTTTGACCCCTATCTAGCTGAATTCCTGGACCAGAAGAAATTTAGGTCTCCTACTCCTCCAGCATCTTGCCTGAATGCCTTTTTAATGTATTTTGATAAGTTACACTTCTAGATTAGAGAGACCTTACTCCATGTTATAAAGAAATTTAGCTATATAAACTTCTGGGGTTTATATGGTGAACTTGGAACACAACATACACACACGCATACACACACTTAAAATCACAGTACATGAGGAAGTAAGCCTCTATGAGTGAAAGTAAGCCTACAAAAACTGAATTATTCTTCAAAGATTTTGGATACCAAAATATTCATTGAGAAATAGAAAATAGTATTTTAATTTTGTCTAAATAAATAAGAGTATACTAAATGAAAATGAAGGCATGGTAGGCAAGTGTATTTTAAAGATTCAAACAGTACTTAAAGCAAGAAAAAATTTTTAAAGTTTTTATTTAAATTCCAGTTAGTTAACATAAAGTGTAATATTAGTTTCAGGTATATAATATAGTGATTCCACACTTCCATACATCACCCAGTGACCATCACAAGTCCCCTCCCTAATCTCCATCATGCATTTAACCCATTCCCTCCCATCTCCCCTCTGATAACCATCAGTTTGTTCTTTATAGTTACAATAATAGTAGAGAACTTTAAGAAAAAAACTTTTGACATTAAAATTTCAGGGGATAGATAAACAGTGTAGACCCACTGGAAAAAAAAGATTGTTGTAGCAAGTAGATCACATAAAATTATTCAAAGTGAATCACAGAAGGAAAATCAGATTGAAAATATGGCAGAATGTCTAAAATTCATAAGGAGCATAAAATTATGTAATAATCAAACAAATAAAAGCTTTATTGAACTTTTAGAAGAAAAGAGAATGGGATAAAAGTAAGTTCAAGAACAGCATGGTTGAGAATATTCTAGTATTAATAAAAACTTGAATCCTCAGATTCAGGAAAAAAAATCTGAGGAAGGACTATAAAAAGTAACACATACCTAAACTCAAACACTCAACAGTGGAACTTCAGATCACACAAAGACACACACACACACACACACACACACACACACGCACAATCAGAGTAGGGAGAAAAGGTAGGTTAAGTACGAATAAGTACATAGAGCTGACAATTACAGACAGCAGGCTGTGCAGGGAGAATAAATGAAGCCATGAGGAAATGGAATGTTACCAATACATTGTATTGACAGAATATAGCTTTCAAGCCCACAGAATCATTTAGGAATAACTGTAAGTAATATTCTCAAATAATATGTACAATAAAACTTAGTATTATAGTGGCACCTTGGTGGCACAGTTGGTTAAGCGTCATGACTCAGGTCATGATCTCTGGGTCCTGAGATTGAGCCCTATTGGGCTCCAAGCTCAGTGGGGAGTCTGCTTGAGATTCTTTCCCTCCCTTTTGCCCCCCTCCCTTCCCCACTCATGCCCTCTCTCAATCTCTCCCCCCCCCAAAAATACAGTATTATATTTAGAACATTAATATTTAAAATTCCAAAATTACTTCAAGAAGAAAAAAAATTTCAAAAGCAAATGTGGAGTAAAAATATAAGGTAAAATGAGGGAAAAAATGGTGGGAAAACCTAAAAAGGGACTATATAAAATAACAGTATCTAATTGAAATATAGGGAAAAAATATACACGTGAACACATTTCAAAAAATGAGTATAACTTAAACAAGTGTTTTTTTTAATGTAAAAGGATTAGAAACAAAGTTAGAAATGAAAATATTAACAAAAGCACATACATGGGGAAAAAATTACAGTGCAGCTAAATCACTGAGATTTCAAAGATTAAAATGACCTTATAAAATTACTAAAAACTGAATGTAAAAGTTTGAAAATATGCATGTTCATCTATTATTTCTTAATTTTGTTACAGATGTTTCTTAATTTTAATGCATTTTAAAATAATTTTGAAAGTATAACTCAGGTATTGTATTTTCTAAATGAAATGGAAGAAGAAAACATATTTACATATGCTTATGTATGTGTCTATGTATATTTAGGTTTTGGATTTTTCCTTTATATGTTATGAAAAAAATGATTTCCTTTGTTGTGTAAATTTTAAATACTTAGAGAACCCACTTTCTGCTTTCCATGAACTTACCTAGCTATAGTTTAAATTATCTTTGGGGATCTAGAGAAACATTAAAACTATGAAGAGATACATGTCTAGAAAACAAAAAGCTCTTTGATATTTTGCTCCTGGTTCCTAAATGGAAATTCTTTAACAATGTTCAAATAATATCCATTACTTTAGCCACACAAAAAAGAATTTTGCTTTATAGAATTAACATATTTCTTTTATATAAGCAGGAATTATATTTTTTAAAGATGAAATAAGTATGATAAAAAGCCAAACTTCTCATTGTCTGAATTTCTCCCTAGAGTTTAGATTTTAGAAAGAAAAGGCTAATATTTACAATTATACATACTAACTTCTGTTAGAAGATTTAATTAAAAAAATTAAAAACAGTGCTAATAAAGTTAATGGTGGCTAACACAATATTAGCCTTAATATGTTCCAAATGTTTTAAGATTCTTATATATCTTGATTTAATTTTCAAAATATTGTTACTATCTCACAAGTGAAAAGGCAGTTCAATGATTTAAAGTATTTAGGAACACATATGCATTAGAATTAATATTGAACAGACAATTTAATAACATAGCTTGTGCTCCTTATATTATTGCACTATAAACAGGAGTCAAAAAATACACATTTTCCTACTCTGTAACTGGGCAGGGAAGAAGCATAAAGAAGAAAATATAAAGGACCAAGACTGGGGTGCCTGGGTGGCTCAGTTGGTTAGGTGTCTGACTCTTGATTTCAGCTCAGGTCATGATCTCAGGGTCTTGGGGGCTCAGCAGGGAGTCTGCTTGGATGCTCTCTCTCCCTCTGCCCTTCCACACCACCCCCCATGCTTGCTTTTTCTCTCTCTCTCAAATAAATCTTAAAAAAAAAAAAAAAAAAGAAAGGACCAAGAGAAAGTGTATTTGAACATGAGTAAGACTTGACCTCTTTTTTAAAATTCAGGGACAGGATCCAGGGACTTATAATAAAATAGGATCATAGAACAATGCCAGAAGAAAGTCCTTGAAGTCTGAAGAATCTAAAAAGTCAATGTGTTTTGTTTGCTAGGAGGGCTAATGGGGAAAGGAGGCGAGAGATGTAGATGCGTGTTGCTTCGTGAACAGCTGAAGGAAGTCTTACCTGAACACAGCCTGGTTTTCTTAAGGTAAGTTGGAGTGGGTCCTGAACACAGCCTTGTTTTCTTAAGGTAAGTTGGAGTGGGTGGGATTGATAGGAAGAAAACACACATTTGTTACATAAATGACAGCAATGCAGAATTAGCAAGAAATCAGTAACTGTGCGGTAGGCAAACTAATATTCACTAAGAGCAGGGAGAAAAATTAGAGATTATTTGGTGTAAAAATACGTCAGAGTGATTGGAGACATTTGGTATCGTTATAATAGCACATTTTTCAGAGCTCAGAAGCCCAAAGCAGGCAAGATAGAGGAGTGAGTAGATTTACCAGGATCTAAAGACTGGCGGGGTTGATGCAGAAGAGATAAGATAAAAGGCTTTCCTCATTTAAAAGTCTCTGGTCAAAGAATTCATAGTAATAAACTGCGTAGGGCCAGAAAATGTAAACTAATTTTCCCCTCTTACTTACTGCCAGGGAGTATTTAATAACAGAACAGTTTCAAATTATCACACATCTGCATAAAATATTTTTAAAATATATGTGCGAATTACAGAAAGTTTCTGGTGATTAAAAACCAAAACAATGAGCCTAAGGAACAAACATGATTGGACCACTTTCTGGCTTTTGTCAAATGTGAACTGCACACATTTATTGTTTTTGCCCTATCCAATAAATATATTTAGGAGTTTTAGAAGTTGGCGTAGCTCTAGGAAAAGCGTGATTGTGGCCTAAATGGAATATAGACTAGAGTGGACCAGTTACTTTGGAGGGTAGGAACTCTGCTGGCAGCATCAATCTGCCTCATCCAATCAAATTCCTTCCACCTGTCCTCCCCCTTGAGGGTAGAAGCTCAAGCGTTATGTTGGAAAGGGTTGAACTTTGCACAAGGTTACTTAGAAAGTTATTTTTATTTTGAAGCAAAAACAACTTTATAGAAGCTTTACAACCATAGTATGGAGGAAAACCGTGTGGTCTTTAAAAATCTCCTAATATTTTCACAAATTCTATCTTCATTATTCTTAGCATAAATTTTTTATCGGCATTGTTGGAGTTAGAGTACAGGTCACTGGAAGGTGGGGTTTTGGCTAAAGTTAAGTTTTCGGTATGAGATCATGGCATCAGAATATATTTGAGTTGAAATGCTCTTATGGGACTGTCTAGTCATTTACCATATTTTAGAAATTTGCCCCTAAACAAATGACCATCTAAACTTTTATTAATACATCAGGGGATGAAACCAACTGATAGGAACTTTAGCTCACAGATTTTCAATCTGACGTGTTAAGGACCTAACTTGATCATTGTACTAAGCTATATTTGTTTTCCTGTAACCTGAATTCATTGAGTTTACTTTTATTGTCTGGGCCAACTTAGAATATATTACTCTTTTTCTCATGTTAATAAGATTTAAGTATTTTTGAGCTCTTTGGTTCCTTCCAGTGTTCTTTTATCAAGATAAATCTTTCCCATTTTGTCAGCTATTTTTTAATAATGTCATTTCAAAAACACAAATTAACTCACTTTCTTTGTCTAAATCTTATATATTTGTCAACAGCTCTTATAGGTATGGTCTCTAAGCCTAAACTAAAATACAGTCTAAGTAGTCCAAAGAAGAGGGATGATTATTTTTCTTGTATACATTATAATCTTAAAAGTGGTCTAAACTCTATTTTTATCATTTCCATAATATTTTGACTCATATTTAGTAAACAGTGAATTAAACTCCCTACATTTTGTGTTCCATGTATCATAATGTTAAGTCATGCTTCACCAGTTTGCACTTGACATTTATATTCATGTCCCCATTAAATGTCATTTTATTTCAATCTGTATTGGATTTTTAGTTTTTGCTATTCTTTCCACATATGTGTCATTTAAAAATTAGTTAAGTTCATAATCAGTGTTATCCTTGAATGAGTTAGATAAAAATTATTGAAATCATATGACTGCAGGGCATGGTGAAGATAAAATCACTAGGATGTATATGTTGTCATAAGGAAGAAGGTGAAATAGGGAAAAGCAATGAGGAGACAGAATAATCTCACTAGACCAAAATTCTCATATCAAAGAGGGGGTTCTGCAAGACACAGTTAAATTTTAGGGAGGGTACTAGAAGTAAAACATTTGCACCAGCTAGATTCAACTGTTTGTATGGTAACATGAGCAGATTTCCAAGAGGAAGGGAGAGGGAAAGGGAGAGGGAGGAAGACAGGGCAGGGGAGGGGGGAAATAGGAAGAGATAATCTATGAAAAATATATTCATTTTGTATAAGCTTACTTCTGGTTGGTGATTTTTCTTTTCCAAGCTAAAGCTTATTATTTTTCTAATGGAAAAAATGTTATATATTTGAATCAAGGTAGTGCTTGAACTAAGTGGTATGATAAAACCAAAGACTGCCATTAGATAACATACCAGAACTGAAGCATAAATCAAAAGATTTCCTTTCCTAAATAATTGAATTCATAAACCATGACTTTGAATTTCAAGTTTTATTCATTCATTTTATAATGGCTTTCTAAATTGGCTTTTTCCAGCTGATATGCCAAAAACACTTGATAGCCCAAATTTTCCCATTATAGAACTACTTTGAGAAACTAACTTTGAAGTCAATAGGATCATTACAAGCAAAAAGAAGTGATTCTGCAATGCTTGCAAGTTTAGGTCAATATGCAAAGATCATCTTAAAAAAGATCTTGTAGTTACAGTCATTTTCATGTCACCATGCTAAGTATTAGGAGGAATACAAATAAAGTTCCAGAGCTTACCCTTAGTGTGTTTGAAATCTCATGAGGTAAAAAAGGAAATGCAATATTTATGCATTCATCATTTATTCAACATCACTTATTCATTCATTTATTCAACAGTTTATTTTGATAAAATACATTCCCTATGCCAAGCATTTCTAAGCATTAGAGACACATTGGTTAACAAAGCAAATATTCTTGCCTTCATGAGGCTTGTACTGCAAGCAGAGAGAGACAATAAACGGTACGGTAGTTAATAAGTAAATGATATGCTAGAATGTGGTACAGCTGTGCATAAGATAAGAACAAGAAAAGTAGTGCTTGAGATTTTAGAGGTGAGGAGGGATGCTGTTTTATACTGAGTGGTTAGGGCAGGCCTTCTTGAGAGGGATATATCTAAGAAAAGAATTGAACGAAGTGATGGAATTGGCATGGCTGAAGAACATTTCGGACAGAAGAAAATGGGCAGAAAACCCCATGACAGGGATATTCTTGGCATGTTCAAGGAGTCAGCGGGGGAACCACGGGGACTGCAGCCGTGTAGACAGTGGAGATAGAACGGGAGATGAGGAAAGAAAGGGGTGGGTTTAGAGACAGAGAACCATTGTTATAGTTGGCAGCTTCTAAGATGTCTCCTGGGGTCCCCCCGTTTCTGGGGTTCATGCTCTGTGTAATGCCCTTCACTTCAGTGTGGTTTGGATCTAGTTCATTGCTTCTAGCCAACAGAATTTTGCAAAAGTGATGAAGGGTCCCTTCAGTGATTATGTTGCTAAAGACTGACTTTTGTCTTGGTACTTTCTCTTTCTGGAATTCTTTCTTGCTCTCCTGCTTACTTGCTCTGGTAACAGCCAGCTGCTGAATTGTGAGGTGCTCTGTGCAGAGGTCTAATGGCAAGAAATTGAAAGAGGCCTCTAGTCAACAGCTCATGAGGAACTAAGGCCTCCAAACAACACCACATGAGGAATTAAATCCTATGAACAATCTTGTGAGTGATCTAGAAAACATCTTTCCTGTTGAAACTTGAGATGGTTTAAGTCTTGTAGAGTTGCCATATAAAAAGCTCAGTTAAGCTTGAAGTTCAGATAAACATTGAATTTTTTGTAGGTATACAATACTTGGGACATACATTAAAAATTATTTGTTGTTTATTTGAAATAAAAATTTGTTTGGGTATATTTCATCTGCCAAATCTATCAATGCTACTTGTAAGTTACCCAGAGCCAGGGGACTCAGCTAAACTGATTCCTGATCCACAGAATTAAAAAAAAAAAAAAAAAAAAGTGTGTTTATTGCTGTTAGGTTTGGAGACCATTTGTTATGCATCAATAGCTAAATGATATAAAGCTGTTTTTGATGAATGACATAGAAGAGTGCTAACCCAGCTTTGAATGAGGGCCAGGGGACTATTGATGAAGAACGTGAGGTTGTACTGTTTTAATTTATTGGCAAGAACGCTAAGACAGACTAGAATATACTTAGAAGTTAAAAAATCTTGTTTCTTCTTTTAATCTGGCCTAGAGAGTGTTATGATTCTTCTATTCCCTAATTTACTAAGCAATAATAATTACAAATTGTCTCTTTGAACATATTCTTAAAATAGCTTCATTGTATCAAACTTGCAAGAAAATGAGAAAAGAGTATATGATATATCCTTGGGTCTCTGTGTTATAACAAAACTAATATATATAGCACTTTCTATGTGACAGTCATTTGTAAATGTATATTAATTCATTTAACTTATTTATTTCATAATAACTTTGAAATTAAATAAATGTATAGATGGGGAGACTGAGACACAGATTTGTAATTTGCCTAAGATTATACAGATAGTAAAAGACCAATACATACTCAGCAAACACCAAAGTTTTTATTTTAATGAACATAAATTTCTTTCTTTCTGTTGTGTGTAATCTGCCATAACCTCTAGGCTCATCTTTTACTATTTAGATTAATATTTTTATCATAAGAATATACATTTCATCTCCTAGAAGCTTCATTATCTTTCTTATGAAATCTGTCCCTTGCAAATCAAATAGTCACAGACAGCTGTATGTTAAAAATGAACCTAACTTTGGGCAACTGAGTGGTTCAGTTGGTTAAGTGTCTGCCTTCGGCTCAGGTCATGATCCCAGGGTCCTGGGATCGAGTCCCACATCAGGCTCCCTGCTCCTTGGGAGCCTGCTTCTCCCTCTGCCTCTCTCTCTCTCTCTCTCTTTCTCTTTGTCTCTTATGAATAAATAAATAAAATCTTAAAAAAAACTGAGGCTTACTTTCATTTGATTCATTTATCCCCTCTGGCAGGTATTTAATCAATTTGGATTTAAGTCCTGGTTCTGTTACATATGAACTTCAAAACCTTTAGCAATTTCCTTCATTGCTCTTAGCCTCAGTTTTCTCAACTATAAAATGGAAATAATAATTATTATTGTAGGATACCGAGGAGATTAAAAAATATATTGTACATAAAGTGCCTTACAGCATCTGATCTAAGAGGTGCATGCTAAATGCTAATTTCATGCCATCTCCCAGTTTTCACTGTGCCGAGCATCCATTCGTTTCTTTCGTAATCACCTGAAATCTGGCCAGAATTCACAGCTACCACTGAGGAGACCTCAGTGATTTATATCTCTTCAAAACCAGAAGCATTTCTTCAGTTCTCATTCTCCTTGTTGTCTTTAGAGATTTTGACACTTTTACTGTCCCTTTCATTTCAAAATTTATTGCTCCCTCACTTCTGCTGCATTGTCTTTTACTGGTCTGTCACCATTCTCTCTGACCCTTCCTTTCTGTGCCGTTTCAGTAGTGCTATTAAAGTGAATCTGTCCATCTCTAAGTATTTTTAAGCAAGTCCTATGTGATCGTCAGTAGCCTGGGCTTCTCAAAACGACATCCATACATGTTTACTTAGTTTCTTCTAATTTTATTAATTTATTTCTGAAATTCTTATGGTAAGTAAACTAATTCTTTCTCTCTCTCTCTCTCTCTTTTTTTTTTTTTTTTTGGTGCCAGGTATTAATTTTTTGTCCCAATCCACCCTTACTTGCCTTGCTTTGTGGTACTGGAGCTGGACTCAGTGACCATTTCTTTTTTGGCCAGCTGAGATGTTAAGCCCAGACAGTAAGAGTGCTGGAGGGATCCTGTAGGAGGAAGGGGATTCTCCTGGTTCTGATGTGCTTTTTCCTCTCCAGCTCTGGCAGTGTATACCAAGCCAGCCTTTGAGCCAGCAGCATGCCTACAAGGGGAGTGCTTGTCCTCCAGCAATTCTGTCCTGTGATTTTCTGCTCACCAGCCTCAGCTAACCAGCTGAGGAAGCTTCCTGCTCATCAGGCTTTCTTTAGTCCCTGTGGGCCAGTTCTAGCAGGGGACAACCTGGGCACCATCTTCACCATCTAGTTGGCTTCTTGTCAGCCTTGGCCCCACTTGGCCCCACTTGGCCCCTCTGTGGACGAACTTGCCTTGGCAGCTCGGTAACTTTCTCCAGCATCAATGGGCTGTAGCCACACACCTGTCCAAGAAGGCTTGAATCTTAGCCTTGGGGAGGGAGCCCCTTTCCTTCTTTGCTGCTTCCTTGCCCATGCTTTCTCAGGCTTAGGCTCTTCTCCAAAATTCTCTTTTTGAGTTTTCTCACATAATTAATACTGTGTTTCGTAGGAATTTTTTCGTATTCAGATTACTGGTGTGGTTTGTGTGCTAACTGGATTCTACATGATACGGGATAGGTATGGGGAAGGTCTCAGGAGATAAACCCTAAAATGTGGTATTTTAGAATTAGTTTAGTCATGTTTGTGTGCCTGAGCATAGTGCTGGGTTCTTTGCCAATGGGAAGTGAGATGCTAACAAACCATATGTATAAATTCGACTTAGCATGTTAGGCCAGGTAATTCTCTGAAGTGGTTGTACAAATTTATATTCTGACTAGCAGTGTATTTCAGTTCCCACTACTCAATAACCTTGCAAATATTTGCCACCATGTATCTTCCCAACTTTACTCATCCTGACAAATGTGTGGTCATATCTATTTTTTGTTTTAATTTAATTTTAATTTAATTTCATTTTAATTTTTATTTATATTAAGACTAATGAGGGTGAATACCTTTTCATATGCTTATTGGGATATTTAATTTTTTTTTTTTTAAATATTTCTTGTTTGAATAACTTGCCCATTTTTTCCCCAGTGGCTCAGCTACTTTTTAGTTATTGATTAATAGGAGTTCTTTATATATACCACAAAATATAACTATTATTAGTTGTATGTGTTGCAGATAGTTTTCTTCCAGTCTGTGGAGATACTGTTTAGAATAAGAAAATTCAAATGCTAAAGATAAATATTAAATTTACAGGACATGAGTGTAAAACTGTAAATTGAAGAAAATAATACAATTTATATGAGATGCTATGTTCTTGAGTTAAAAAACCTACAAGATGTAAAGATACCGATTCTCCCCAATATTATTACCTATAAATTCAATAAAATCTCAATCAAAATTCAAGTCAGTCTTTTTTGGAAATTGAAACACTAGTTGCAAAATTCATATGAAAACATGATGATCTTGAAGAAGGGTTTACCAGATACCAAGACCTACTCTAAAGCATCACTAATATATACAGTGTGATTTGGCACAAATATATAAAATAGAACAATGAGAAATGACAGTTTAGGAACAGAGCCAGCATTCTCTTCCTTAGAGTGGCTTGCATGGTACCTACAGATAACACATTAATAATTCTTTGAACTCTACATATATAAAAATATTTGCTTTTCAAACTTTTTCCCAATCCTATTGTTTACTGGTATCTTATATTACTGCCTCTTCCATTATGTAATTTTCCCTAAATAGGGTTCATGAAGGAAACTTTGAGTAGTATAGTTTGCATGTAACTGTGACTCACAGCAAGGAATTCCCCTTTGAATTTTTATTTATAAATATTTATTTCCACTGGAATTTTTCATATATTTTATTTCTTAAATTGTTTCAAAATAGTATTCGACATGCTAATGTCCAAAATGTAGCACATTCCCTGTATTTCCTTGTAAGTAAATCAGTTCCTTTTTTAGTAGTCCTTGTGATACTTTATCAGAGGTTAAATTTAACATCTCTCAATTGGTTTAGTGGCATATTTGTGAAGGCTGGTAGGGGGGTGTGGTGATCCTGTTTGATTAGCAGTGTTCTTAATGAAAAGCATAGAATTTTGACAGATTTGTATGTTTTCAATAAAAGATACTTAATTTCCAAGGGCTAGTTTTATGGAGAATATTATTGCCCATTCATAGAAAATAGAAGAGTCAATGTTAACAACATACTTACCTTTGAAGATACTGTTGAGCTTCTGAGCTTTCTTGAAATGATCATGCCAATTTGCGATGACATTCCCGATAGAAAAAGTGGATAACTTTGTTACAGCCATTACTCACATATATGTCAATTTTGATCATGTTTTCTTCCCTGGTGATTGATGTAATTATTCTTAAACTAGTCTCACATTTTTTTCTACAATTAAAGGCAGTGCACTGCTCAAAGTATCTTACATGCATCAATTTTTTTTTTTTTGAGTATGCTAGATGTTTTGTTTTGTTTTGTTTTTTTAGGGAGGGGGAGAGAGAGAGAAAGTGAGTGAGTGGGTGGGGAGGAGCAGAGGGAGAGGGAGAGAAAGAATCTTAAGCGGGCTCCATGCCCAGCACAGAGCCTCATTCAGGGCTCCATCTCACAACCCTGAGATCAAGACCTGAGCCAAAATCAAGAGGCTGACCCTTAAACAACTGAGCCATCTAGGTGCTCCAAGATGTTTTTTTTTTTTTCTCAGTCACCTCTTCTTTGTTTTTATTAATCTAAAATAGTTGCATTTTTAAAGAAAGAGAATAGGGGCACCTGGGTAGCTCAGTCGTTTAAGTGTCTGCCTTGGGCGCAGGTCATGATCCCAGGGTCTTGGGACGGAGCCCTGCATCAGGCTCCCTGCTCGGCGGGAAGCTTGCCTCTCCCTCTCCCACTCCCCCTGCTTGTGTTCCCTCTCTCGCTGTGTCTCTCTCTGTCAAATAAATAAATAAAATCTTACAAAAAATAAAGAGAATGAATAAAAGAATAATAGAATAGGACTTAAAAGGATGAATGTATAAACTAAAATGAAGGATGAGTTATTCTGAATTACTTAAGAAAAGTGAAAGAATTTTTTACCATTATTGAAATATGTATTTAATGGATGGCTTTTTTGTTTACAAATAAAGGATTATTAAAATTTATGGAAATATTTAATATTTATATTAAGACAGTTGTGAGAAGGGAGGGGTTAGCTGATAGTCCCCAGCTGTTAACTGCTTTAAGTTTTGCTTCAGCCATTGCAAACTGAAATCTCACTTTGCTGATAACACTGCCAATGAATGACTGAGCAAGGTGGGGTAGTTGAGGACTTGGTTTTCCAGGGTGGATTGCAGTCAGTGTTTGAGCAGATAAGTCAGTGTTTGAGGAGATAGGAGTCTCAACAGGGACTGCTAATTAATCAGATTTCAAAAAAGTAAGTTTGTTTGAAAAGATTGTTTCTCACAGCTTAAAAATACTCATCTTCTCCCTTGGCACAGGATTTACATACAGCTCTGTCTCCATTCTTCAACCTCTTTAAAACTCATCAGAGTTTTCTACCTGGAGGCTTCAGGAGCCTTCCTCCCATAACAAGAGGCAGCATTTACATTTCTTGTAGCTGTTCTTTGGATTATGTGATTTCTTTTAGCATTTCATTATATTCAATTTAGCACTTTCTTGCTGTATTTTTGCATTATTCCCTAATTTAAAAGTGCCTAACATGTCATCTTTGTCCAAAGACTGTAGTCTTGCAGGGAGGAACAATGTCAATTCTTTGTTTTGTATCCATTTTTTGTTTACTCACAATATTGTAACTTCTAGTAGGGATGAACCATGTCAAGTATTTAAACATCCAGGAGAATGTTTAAAGTTTCATAACACTTTTATTAAATTGAACTGACAGTAAATCTACTGTGGGTAATACTGTTCTTGGTGCTATCTTCAGTTAATATGGCTGAACGAATGGAGTGAGTCATTCATGGATACTGAATTTTATATGTATATTTTCCATGAATAAAATTCACTATGAAAATCACTCTATTGAGGGATCTGAAGATTAAATAAAAGTATGAAATACAACACATCTGTTTTCTTTTACAGTGTTGGGATTCAATTATAGCTGCATGTGAGAAAACATTAGATATATATAGTTTTCACTTAACTATAGTTTGGTTTCTTTGTCTTTGATCCTTCTTTTACCTCTCTGAATTTCACTGGTGATATAAACAGGTTATAGAAACTCCCACCCCAGTTTTTATATCTTAGACTGAAGAACCCAGGCATATTTGAGTGGCCCTAAGTGAAGTAAAGATGGGACTAATTTGTACACTTGGATCCTATCTTTGCTCCATCTACTTACTTGGTGTTAAAGATTTTCAAGACTCTTTCAAGAGTTAACAATGAGACATGGGGCATTAAACACCAGCGATATTTTTACAAAATCAATCAATTACATATTTATAATATATAATTTAAATTTAAAAGTGTAATCGTATAAATGAATTATATATATTTATATATAATTCAATCAACATTGTTTAGAATTCCCTTTAATATTGTTTTATTTATTTTTATTTGTGTATAGGAGTAGTAAAATATAAACCTATAACTTAATGATAAAAACAATTTTCACTTCATACTTGCTTCAACTCTTGTGTGTATTCACTTATTCATTGAACAAATATGTTCCAAGCTTTGTTCCAAGCTCTTGGAATATGCTGGTAAGTAAAAGAGGAAAAAAAAAATCTCTTCCTCAAGGATTTAGATTGCTGAGTCCTTGAAAATCCAAATGATTGCGCTCTTGCATATAGAATGAACAGTTTTTACTGCTACGTTCCAGGTAAAACTGACCTGCTTGTGCAACCTTGTTTGTATACTACTAAAACATTGTTAGTCTTACATGTGAATTATTTATCATAATACTGACATGGTATTTAATAGCTTAAAATCCACATGCAAATCTGTCTTTGTGGGTAGTATTTGTGGGTAACACAGGTAAGAACATTTATACAAAGTCAAGAACACTGTAGAAATCTACAAGAGCTTCTATACCATATTAAAAGTACAGATGTTCCTAAAAACAGATGATAGATTTTGTAGTCACAGACACATGTGTATACATTACACCTCTGCATGAGTATGTGTTTTTGTGTGTGTCCCACAAGCTGATTGTATAAGCCCAAAAATTAGAGACTTAGTAACTATCACTTTTCTTGGGGTACATCCTCTCATCACCACACAAATATGCTGGCTTAAGGCAGAGCATTTCAGGAGAGCTGCAATTGCATTCCTTCAGGCAGGTATATGACAGATGAAATGCGAAAAAATGGATTTAATACAAATAATTCAAGAAAGTTGTCAGCTGTTCTTACTTTTTTCTGAGCAGCCCTAGGGGAAAAAGAGAAATTACCAACTAAGATAGGGTTGTGGGAATCAACAAAGAGGATTCTGCTAATACAATAGCACTTTCATCTAAACAACTGCATTAATGAGAAAGTAGAGTGCTTAATCAGAAGAGTGGCAGTGTACTTTTGGGGAGATATTTTTTTGCATTTAGATTTTTAATTCGCTAAACTGTTCAATTCTGTTCCCTAAAAACCAAACAAAAATAATAGAATAATTGAACTACCAAAAAAATAATTAAGGCATTTGAGGCCACATGATAATCCATTATGGAAAGAAATTTAACATTCTCTAACTCTGTTGAAACAGTGGATAAAAGATCAATTAGTACATTAAATTCACCAGTCAATATTCTAGTTTAAGTTATCTTAAGATCAATTAATATTCTTCTTTTTAACATCCATAATACTTGGTGTACACCCACATTTGGAAGTATCTTCGTACAATATTTTTCATAGGCAAAACTTACTAGTAACTTGAAAATTGTAAAAACAAAACTATTTTAGTTTTTGAGTACCATCCTAATCCAAGAATACTCAGTATAAAATTTATGGATGATAACATAGCCACAGGAATCTGTTTTGAACTCTAGAGCAATGCAATGGTGAGAGTTTAGGAATTATATCAGAATTTCTGCACTACATTTACTGGTAGTATGAGGCTCTACAATGTTCTTTCTTTTTTTTTTTTAAAGATTTTATTTATTTATTTGACAGAGAGAGAGATAGCGAGAGCAGGAACACAAGCAGGGGGAGTGGGAGAGGGAGAAGCAGGCTTCCTGCTGAGCAGGGAGCCCGATGCGGGGCTTGATCCCAGGACCCTGGGATCATGACCTGAACCAAAGGCAGGTGCTTAACAACTGAGCCACCCAGGTGCCCTATAATGTTATTTCAATATTTAAAAAATGAAAGTAGTCATAACTTCCTTGGAATATTTTCTTTTTTTAACGGACTTTTAAAGTATGACATTTATATAAAAGTGTACCTATCATTAATATAGAACATTTCAGAAATCGTCTCCTCTGAAAACCAGTTACCCAGTCTAAGAAACGGAGCATTCACTGACACCCCAAAAGCCCTTCTGACCCTCTCTGTCTCTGCCACCTCTCAAGTTTAGCTACTACTATTTTTGCCACTTTTTAAAATTGCGGTGAAACTTACATAACATGTAATTAGGCATTTAAAATATGTAAGACCGTGGTAGTTAGTACATCCACAATGTTATAAAGTCACTTTTATCAAATGCCAAAACATTCTTATCACCTCAAAAGAAAACTCCAGCCTCTAGTAACCACTAAACTCTTAAAGTCACTGTGGATTTACTCTTCAGGATATTCCGTATTATTGGAATTATATACTGTATGAACTTTTGTGCCTTTCTTCTTTTACTTAGTGTGCATTTTTGAGGTCCGTCCATGTTGTAGCATGTATCAGTGCTTCATTCCTTTTGGTACCTAAATAACTCAACAATAACAACAAAAAATTCAGCTGAATATAGACAAAGAACTTAAATAGACATTTCTCCAAAGAGGATATACAATGGATTAATAAGAATATGAAAAGTTGCTCAACATCATTAGCCATTAAGTAAATGAAAATCAAAACCACAAGATAGCACTTTTTGATGAGTAGTAAAAAATAGAAAATGAAGACTAGTAAAAAGTAGAAAAAACAAAAAGTGGAAAATAAGTGTTGACAATGATGAATGGGGAAATGATGATGAGTGATGGAACCACTGTGGGAAGCAGTTTGGGTGGCATTTAGTCTTTCATCATCAAGTATGCTGTTAACTATAGGATTGTTCATATTTTTTATCAAGTTGAAGAAGTTCCTCGCTATTCTCATTTTCTATTTTTTTTCATGAATAGGTGTTGAATATTATCAAATACTTTCCCTGCCCAGGTTAATATGATCTTTTATTTTTTCTTTACCCCAATAATATGGTGGGTGGATTACAATGATTGTTTTTCAAATATTGAACTATCCTTGCATCCCTGGGATAAACCTCATGGGACATTGTATGTAATTATTTTTATGGATTGCTGAAATCTATTTGATAATGTTCTGTTAGAGGCTTTTGCATTTATATTCAGGAGGGATATTGGGCCATAGTTTTCTTCTTTTGCTGATTCTTGTCTTATGTCAGATGCAGATGTCTTATGTAATCAGATGCTTGACTGATACAGGTGGGTCAGGATACAGAATGGGTGAATATTTGGGGCAAAAACAATGTCATGTTAAGAAAAATCATCCACTTGTTGGAACCTGATTTCTTTTTATGTGAATGGAAAGTAAGTCTGTCTGTGTCTAAGTTCTAGTTCTCATTTCAACCTTTTCTTTAGACATTTAATCCAAGTTCAGTTAAATTTTGATGGAATATGACAGTGGCACGCTATACTTGTTCATTTTCATAGATTTGATATTTTTATATCTCTGACATTTCAAGCTACTGGATGTTTTATATACTTTATTCATAAAATCACTGCAAACAAATGTAATCAGGTTTCTCATTACTTTTTCTCCTGCTTCAGTCAGCACTAGAAGTGAGCATTTTGGCTTAAGAATGTTGAAAAGCCGGGGTGCCTGGGTGGCTCAGTCAGTTAAGCATCTGCCTTTGGCTTAGGTCATGATCCCAGGGTCCTGGGATGGAGCCCCACATCGGGCTCTCTGCTTCTCCCTCTACCCTTCCCCCTGCTCATGATCTCTCTCTCACTCTCAAATAAATAAATAAAGTAAATTACTACCCAATTAATATGGGACAGACAAGGAGGGGGGCTGATGGATGATAAGATTCAAGAGCTGCTGTAACCCCATCCACCAGTTACCAATTTGTCCTGTTAGAATAGTTTAACAGAGGATCGGACACTCACCACAATGAATGTGAAAGTAGTGTGAAAAGTAGGTTAGGAACTAGAAGCTGGGAGACTATATGAAGGCTGTTATGATAGAGTTATATGGGATAAAAACTGAACTAAAAAATTAGAACTGAGAATGGAAAAGACTGTTTTTAGAGAAAATATAAGCAAGTCTTAATGATTAAATATGTAAGATGAGTTAGGGAGACAGAAAAGCAAATGACAACTATGCTGTTTGTTCTTAACGTGACCATCACCAAATAGGAAACTGAAACAAATTTGGGTTGGGAGAGGGGAATATAAGTTTGATTTAAGATAATATCAGTTAAGAGACATGATGCTGTGAAAGAAAATCATATTAACTTCTATCACTTATGGAAAAAACATCAGAAATAGGTTCTTTTAGAATACTGTTGGTGTTTTATAAGCTGTATGAGATATACAAACAAAATTGAAAAATAATAATTTAAAAGAAAATATATAGCTTTGATTCTTTTTTTTAATAATTTTTCATTGTTATGTTAATCACCATACATTACATCATTAGTTTTTGATGTAATGTTCCATGATTCATTGTTTGTGCATAACACCCAGTGCTCCACGCAGAACGTGCCCTCCTTAATACCCATCACCAGGCTAACCCATCCCCCCACCCCACTCCCCTCTAGAACCCTCAGTTTGTTTTTCAGAGTCCATCATCTCTCATGGTTCGTCTCCCCCTCCGACTCACTCCCCTTCATTCTTCCCCTCCTGCTATCTTCTTCTTCTTTTTTTTTCTTAACATATATTACATTATTTGTTTCAGAAGTACAGATCCGTGATTCATCAGTCTTGTACAATTCACAGTGCTCACTACAGCTTTGAGTTTTATACACTAAAATGTTTTCATCAATGTCTTGACAACTAAGGAAAAGATATCAGAAGATTTAAAAAATAAAGAAGTTCCTACACAATTGCCCTGACTCACCCAATTCCAGCCACATAGGCTTCCTTGGTCTTCCCTGTTTACATCATGGTTGCTTTTACCACAGGGCATTTGCACTGACTTTTCCCTGTACTTGGCTTATTCTCCTAGATACCCACATGGCTAACACCCACACCGCTTATAAATTTGTGTCCAAATGAACCTTCTTGAAGTTGTCTCACTATATTTTTAAAAATTGCATCCTGTTTCCCCTAATACTGAACCCTCAGTTCTACTCTACTTTTTTATAGTACTTGACACCCTCTGACATACAGCTTAACTAATTAATTATGTTTATTGGTCATTGTCTGCCTAGTCTTTTAGAAGTCAAACTTCATTCTTTGAGGATTTCTGTTTTGGTCACTGAATATTAAGTTGCCATAAGCAAATGGTAGATGCCATATATATATATATTTATATACACACACACACACACACACACACACACACACACACACACACAGAGTCAACCTAATCAATAGCTGAACAATTCAACCAGTGTGTGTGTGTGTGTGTATATATATATATATAAATGTAATAAGATTTCCTTAAAGGAGAATGATACCTAGTACTTATAAAACTCATGCTGTTTTGGTAGCAATATTTGGTTTTTATACTGTACAAGTAGAAAGGTAATTGTTCATTTTTCTTGAGCCATAAACATCATAAACATAATCCAAAGACTTTATTTACTTCTCTGTTTTGAGTTGTGAGGTATTCTGATAGAAATATCTATTCAACATCTGGAATTTTAACCTAGAGCTCAGTACTGATCTTATACCAAGAAAAATTATTTGTATTTCTATCACTGTTTGGAAAACTATTACGCATTCAAGAACATATCCTTTCATTTCTTTAAACATTCACATTTATTTAATAGGTATCTATTAAGTGTCTACATGTTGTAGGCACTGGGCTACACACTGAGGTTGTGATGGACAAACATGACTGTGATCCATATCACCAGCGGTTTTATGGATAAAGAGATATGAGGTAAATAGTTAGAAAAAACTATTTTAAAATTTTAGGTGTGACAGGTGCTATGGAGAGATACATGTTACTATGTGAAAAATATTAAATACAGCTAATTTTTGATGTATAACTTTAAAGAACATCTGTTTTAGATATTATGATACAGATGATCATTATGCAATTAGCAAACCGGTTTAATACCTAAATCCCAAGATAATATTTTGTGTGGGGGACTCTTTGTGTTCTGGTGTGTGTTCATGTGTTTATGTGCGTAAAACCTTTCGGTGCTTGATTCTTGGACTCAGCCAGTCTTCTTTTTCCTATTAAATCATTTTGCTATGAAACACAAAAGTAATACAGAAACTTCTCTTTGCTTATTGACAGAAGAGATACAAAATTGGATGTATCAGTTGTTTTTGTTTTTAGTTAATTCTAAATCAGACCTTTTTTACGTAATACCCAAAGAAGTTTTTTGTTTCATTTTGTTTCATGTAACTTGTCCTGCTTCATAAGTACTCTGTGGGAGCATGAACTCACTTAATTACAGAAAATGATTTTCAGAATGTAATACAGGGAGCTTTTGTAAGATTAGGGTAAATTATTTTTCAGTCATTCATTTTTTAATGTATACAGGTAAGCGACAGTAATTCTCGTAACCATTTAAATTTATTTCTCTATGTTCCTACTTCTTTATGCTATATTGTCACTATTATTACTGCTATCCTTTTCATCTTCAATGTAAAGCTCATTATTAAAATGGTAAAAACCAGTACAATAATTTTGTATGGATAATGAAGGCAAAATTAAATCTCCATTACTCTAAGATGAGAAACTTATATTAATAATATTAAATATATTTTATATTCCATTTTGACAAGACAATAAATCGCATCACAAAATCTGTTTTCAGATGAGGAATAACAACATAGAGGATAAAAAACATCTATGTTTTTGCCATTTATTTTTGCCCTTCTGTGATTTTTGTTGGTAGCAGAATGCTCAGTATCAATCCAGATTTCATCATTAGTCTCAAGGGAAAGATTAACCTATGGTTGGGTCATATATTTAAATTATGTGAAATGGGATGTACACTAGGAGGAAAACTAATAAGCCATATTTAAGAAAATAAAATATATTTATTAATTATCTTCTAGTTCCTTAAAAAGTTTTTAAAATTTTCCAACTGAAAAGTTGATGCAAATAGTCAGTGTTTGTTGTACCAAAAAAAAGTTAATTTTCTCTAAAAATCAGGAAATTTATTAGTTTTTTAAATCACAGAAAGTTAAATTATAAAGGAAGTGAGATCCACCCCTTCCTCCCCAAATTATCAACTGCCAGTTCTCCCTATGACTTTGAACATATTAGGTCATTGTGGAAATGCCTGATTATATAAGCAATAAAATATTCTTCTACTTAAAAGTTTGCTTTGCTTTCTAAACTAAACCAAGCAAAATAAAATGAAATACTCTTATTAATTCTCTTATAAATGAATACATTAAAATGATATCTTGATTTCAGGCAGACTTCAGATGAAAGGTATAGCCATAATTTGGTCAGATTTTTAATAAATTACTGTAGTCATAACTATTTAAAATTAGAAACAAGTGGGATATTTTCTAAATATCAAAACATTCATTCCAAATAAATCTTAGTTTTATATAAAGTTCTACATTAAGATATAAGAGATAGTTTACCCAAAAATCTTTTTTAGAAATCTAAAAAAGTATTTTGTTTCTCATTCTTTATTTTATCTAAGGATAGAATTATAAAGCCCAAACAATCTATTCCTGAAACTTTTCAGACCTACCTCAAGCCAAAATGCATTTACAACATTCTGAGAAGTTCTTTTTTCACAAAATAGGACTATATTTTCAAGGCCAGAGAACTTCAGATAAAGAGTTGAGCTCTGAGCCTCTTGTCTAAAACCTCAATGCCAAAACTCAAATTTACGCACTTGCTCCCATAATCCATGAAATTTATAGAAAACATACTTTTCCTAGTGCATATCCTTTTTCTGATCTAGCTATTTATAAGTGAATTTGGTGGAATGGGATGTTTTTAAAGTGTGTGCTTATAGTTAAATGAAATTCTTATTTAACTCAGAAACATCATTTCTATAGGTCTTTATATATGTAAAATTTTAAATAAAAGAGACTATAATTTATGACAGAATTTGTAAGAAATAGTACACAGGTTCAGGAATATGGATGGCAGGGCAATATATACAACAAATGATTTTAGAACAGTGTTAGAAAGATAGCTTATTAATTTACTGCCGATATTAAGCCAAGTCCTTTCCACCCACCGGTGATAGTATTTTTTTTAATGTAGGAGGAAATCCCATAAAGATGTGAGGAGTAGAGAAAGCAGGAGAAAGTAACAGGAAAGTCTAAAAAATCAGTAAAGGGTCATTGAAGAGTAGGTATAATGCTGTGGGCAATAGGGGTTTAATCTTACTGGGGTCCTCTAAGAAGCTTTGTGGAATAAGTCTCAAAATTGTCTTCCTGGGTTTACTTTCACAAAGGATATGGAAAGCTGGTAAGACCAGTCACTGCTGTCCTCACAAAAAGAAAAAGCTGGATTAAAAATTATAAATTTTCTTCAGATTATTGAAGAGCAGAAGTTTCACAGCAAGCAAGTAGCCTGAATTCTTTGGAAAAAACTAGCTCCTCCAAAGAGAAATGGAATACCGACACTGGATCACCTTGGCAGAGCATGAGCCAAATAGACACCAAGCACCACATGATTGGATGAAAATAATGTAGCCACAATACTTATAAAGGTGCTAAACATTGAGTGTGTGCTAGGGGGAGAGAATAGACCCCTGTGAGCTTCAGACACAAAGGGAGTTGGGATGCACTTGCAGGCTTTCTTCATAGATCTCTACTGGCTACTTAAGATGATGGTTAGAGATGAGGCAGGCACTGAAGAAAGTCTCCCTCAATGGTATAGACCTGAAGGATAAAAGTTGCTGACATTGAAGGAAGAAAAATCGCTCAGAAGGACAATTATACTCTACAGAACAAACATTTTAAGTTACTGGAGAAGGTCACAATCTCTGTGAGCACATGTGAAGATCCCATGTGGCTAGAGGAGAGGAACTAAAGACAAAACAAAATCCAAAAAATGTTTGCCACTGGCTGAGGGGAGGAAAATGTAGAGATTTCCTAGGTCTGAAGAAAAGATAAGAAATCCTCTCCTACATAAGAACTGCCAAAAAAGCTAGATCACTCACTCATTTTCAACAAAAATGTAGTCAGTGATTCAGTTCTTAGACTTAAAATAATTGTCTTTATTTTTTCCTGGATTTACATGAACTTTATGAACATATGCTTGGTGAAAATTAATCATAAGGTGATTGAGCAGACCATAAATTGACACGGCATTCAAAGAATGTGCAGGCTTGCTTAGGCTGGCTACCTTGCACATAGTAGGTAATTTTATTTCCTTGAGTCCCATGGATTCTAGACTCTTGAATATTAAAAAGGGATCCTTCTATTTTCTAGAGTTTGCTCCCATGAAAGAATATCATACATGGTATGAGAAACTTTATTTTGCCAAAATCAGCTGGGCATTGCTAGATGAAAGAGGAAATTCAGATGCACAAGCAGGTTCACATAAGAGGATGGTATAACAGGGCGCCTGGGTGGCTCAGATGGTTAAGCGTCTGCCTTCGGCTCAGGTCATGATCCTGAAGCAATTATAAGCAGCCGGTTAAAAAGTTTCATATTGCTCTCTTGTCATCCAGAACAATTTGGTAAAGTTCAATTAACCAGCAATACTATCACCTCAAATTTAAGATTTATATTAGTTACTTTTAATAATTTTTCCTAGCAAAAAATTTTCTGTAGTTATTACCGGATGTAACTGTGCTACAAAGAAGGTTTATATCATCATCCAATAATTTAATAACCCAGATCCCAGGGTTCTGGGATCGAGTCCCGAATTGGGCTCCCTGCTCAGCAGGGAGCCCGCTTCTCCCTCTGCCTCTCTCTCTCTCTCTCTGTCTCTTATGAATAAATAAATAAAATCTTTAAAAAAAAAAAAGAGGATGGTGTAACAGAATATATATATATCAGGAACCACAGGGGTGATTTGTATAATAGCAGGAATGGGTATTAATGGATAATGTACTATCTGTGACTAAAACCACAGGTCTTCTCAAACCTAAACAAGATTTTGTGATGATGACTATCTTTTCTAAACCTCTTTTTCTGGCAGTATTTTCAGTAGTGTTCCCAAGGAGCTGCCCTTTTGTGCAATGTAACTCTAGCCTTAGTTGACGGATACACAGAAGAGTCCTAAGAACATCTGACACCTGGTTCTAGTAGTTCCTAAAGGGTCTCCATCACTAACATTCTGTAGCTGTCCCATTGTATCTCACTAAGGTTAAAATAATTTCTCCCCTTTTCTTGGGTTTCTTTCTACCTGAGTCAGTTAGCTTTTGCTGCTTAACAATCACCACAAAATGTACTGTCTTAAAACAACATTTTATTATTGCTTAAGAGTCCATGAGTCAGCTGGGCAAGTCTGCTGATCTCACATTAGGTAGGCACACTGATGTCTGCACTTGCTTCCACATCTTTGTAGTCATGTAACAGACCAGCTTTGCCTAGTTAGATTAGGACAACTTCTGGTGGATGCCTTTTCTGTGCACCATATGGTTTCTCTATGTCCAGAAAGCTGGTCCAGGCTTGTTCAAATAGCAGCTGGGAGGTCTCCAGGAGAAGGAAAGGAAGAGAGCAGGGCCACCTAAAGTATAGGCTTGGGACTTTTACACTGTTCCATCTGCCACCATTCTCTTGACAGAGGAAGTCACAAAGCCAACCCAGATTCAAGGAATGGAGAAATGAATTCCAGCTCTTTTTTTTTTTTTTTTTTAAGTACCCTCCATACCCAGCATGGAGAATGCTGTGCTTGAACTCACGACCCTGAGATCAAGACCTGAGCTGAGATCAAGAGTCAAACACGAAACTGACTGAACCACCCAGTGCCCCAAATTCCAATTCTTGATGGAAAGAACTGTAAAATCACAATTTAAAGGAGCATAATCTGAAGAGTGGTGGAGAATTATGGCTACTTCTGCTACTGTCTACTGCAGTCTAACTTGTCTTAACTAATATAGAGTCCTCATTATGAAGAGAATTTTGTCCTAAAACAGAAGAATCTTGCAGTAGGGCTCAAGTTCACTTTCGAATGCTTTTTATACAACAGAATTTACTAACCCCTTGGTTAATTAAATTATTGGATGATGATATAAACCTTCTTTATAGCACAGTTACATCCGGTAATAATTACAGAAAATTTTTTGCTAGGATAAATTATTAAAAGTAACTAATATAAATCTTAAATTTGAGGTGATAGTATTGCTGGTTAATTGAACTTTACCAAATTGTTCTGGACGATGAGAAAAGCAATTTTTGTCTTTCTGTTACCAATATTGAGAGAGCAATATGAAACTTTTTAGCCGGCTGCTTAAACCATAATGTGCAAGGAAAGTAAGAGCTGTTAAACTTGAGGGTATTAAATGCATGAAGCACAGATGGACTGAGTAGATGAGGAAATTAGAGAATTATTACATGATAAGTCAACTGAGGAAGATAACAGTGAAGATATCTTCTATATTATAATGTCCTATCACCACAAAGAGAAGATAAAACACCAGATATAGTAGATTGGAATCCTGTTTAGATCTATTGCAGTACTGATTCCCATTTTGATGATAGTGATGCAGACAAGAGGTCAGAGAGAGTTGAATTATTTTTAATCTAAATTATCTTACATAGCCCTTATTCATAACAATGTAAAATATTATTCTTTGCTATAAAAGGTGACTGCAGGGACACCTGGGTGGCTCAGTAGGTTAAGTGTCTGCCTTCAGCTCAGGTCACGCTGGAGTCCTGGGATCGAGTCCTGCATCGGGCTCCTTGCTCGACAGGGAAACTGCTTCTCTGTCTGCTGCTCCCCCTGCTTGTGTTCTCTCTCTTTCTGATGAATAAATAAATAAAATCTTAAAAATTTCATTTAAAAAAAAAGATGACTGCAAAATCATACCAATCACCAACAAGAAACATTAATAAGTCCTTATGGTGGACACTTTGCTGGGTGGGCCAATCAAGAGTCTTTCTGAAATGAATTCTAATCAAGACCTAAGTATTTCTGGGACTGAGACCTTCACCCTCCTCACTTTGCCAACATTTCTGAAAGTTAGTGCTTCTCTTGCCTTTTTCTATTCTTCTGAGACTCGGTGTAAGTTTTTATTGATGAGTAGATGCAAACTAATTTTTTCTCCTTCGTCTTTGGCTGCTAATTTTCAGGATGTAGGGAATATTAGCAGTAACAGAACCTATTTGCCAACATCTCTTCCTAATCAGTATAACATATAATTTTAAGCAAGTCTTCATGAAAATGTTGCAGATCATAGAGAAAATAAATAGCTTGGACACATGGCTGTGACCACATTAAAGAAAAACCTCAGGACATCTTCCCACCTATAAGAGGCAGGGGAAACAGCCCAGCCCATCAGGAAAAACAATTAGGTGAATTGATATTTATTTTTAAAAATAGTAAGGTATAAAATTTGTCTAATTTACCCTTTTAATGTAATTTAGAATTATGAAAATGATTATTACTGATGAGAATGTCGTATTTCATGACTTAGTAGTTTTCAATTTTAGAATATAGTAGACATCATTAGTTTGAGCCAATTTTTACATATTCAGAATACTGTTAGTGTATTATAAATTATAGTTAGCATATAAACATGAATATATCTTGATTACCCATGAGTTTACATAGTTATTTGTATAGTCAGCACCTGGCATTGAATCTTACATTTAGTATGTGTTCAGTTAAAAAAATGTAGTGCTTTTCATTGAATATTAATAACAAGATTGAGAGCATCAAGAAAATAAATGCCTTGGACACATAACTGTAACTATGTTATAGAAAAGCTTCACAAGACACCAGGTCTAATCCAGCTCATCGTCTGACCTATAGGAGGAAGAAAAAATACTTGGATAAATACTAATCATAAGTTACTTAACTTTGAGCTTTTCTTGGTAAGATCAAACAATCATTTCCTGGTTATCAGTCCCTTGAATTCTAGCTCTGATTCAATAACATGCAAGATGAGTTTACTATTGAAATAGATTTACTCTTAAAAACTAGTTAAGAATAAATTTGTTGAAAATTTTGTGATTTTTTTTTTTGGTAGGGAGGGAAGACACATCTTTTTTCAAAATTTAATTTATCCATTTTAGAGAGTGAGAGAGAGCATGGGGGTGGGGAGAGGGGTAAAGGGAGAGGGAGAGAGAATCTTGAGCTGACTCCACACTGAGTTGGGAGCCCAACACGGGGCTCAATCCTACAACCCTGAGATCAGGACTTGAACCAAAACCAAGAGTCAGTTGCTTAACTGACTACACCACTGAGGCACCCCAGAAGGACATATCTTAGTGCTTATGACTAAGCATTATATTTTCAAAAAGTTAAAAAAAAAAACAACTAGGGAAAAATGTGGGTTTTCTTCCATTGAATATGGAACAGTGGCTGAATGAGAAAACAATTAGCTTATTGTTATACTAAAAGAAAAAGAGACATCAAATTATTCCTAGTAACTGCATTTTTATTGTTCAAACAAAAAAAATCTTACTTTTATATATGAGCGCGAGATCTACAATCTCGTTACATGCATTAATATTATCTGACGAGTTCAGGATTGACAACGCTTTAAGGAACTTTCAAAGAATGGGAATGGACGTTCTATAGTCAACTAACTGCTTTTACATTTAAAAAAGAAAAGGGCAGAGATTGAAATTCCAAATATTTCACCCCTTACTTGGAAGCTGATAAAAACCATTCTCCATTCATTGTGAAAAATGGAGAAAGCAGAGTAAATACAACCTCATTTATGGCAAAGGTGCTTAGAAGATTTTTTTATATAACCTGCTAAATTTTCTCTCCTATAATGTTCTCTCCCACCCCTCGCTTTATTGAGATATAATTGATAAAACCTGCATATATTTAATGTATACAATTTGATGAGTTTGGACATACGCATATACTGGTGGAACTGTTGCCACAAGCAAAGTACTAGACCCATCCATCACATACAAAAGTTTCTTTATGGCCTTTTGATTTTTTTGCTTGTTAACACTTAACATAGGACCTATTCACTTAACAATTTTTTAAGTGCAAATGTAGTATTGTTAACTATAGATGCTATTTTATACAACAGATCTTTAGAACTTGTTCAGGATATATATTCAGAAAAATTGAAATCAGGATCATGAAGAGATAGAATGGTGATTGCCAGGGGCTGGTGGAAGTGGGAAATGGGGAGTTGCTGTTCAGTTGATGTAAATTGTCAGTTATGCAGGATGACTAAGCTATTGAATTCACTCTACCCAAGCTTTGATGCTGACACCAAACAAATTATTTTTGTCAGAGTTGCTAAATTCAATGTTCAACTCTCAGCCCTCCTCTTAATTGTTCTGTCAGTGCATGTAATACAGTGGATTAGTTGCTGCTTCTTGAAATTCTTGCTAATTTTGATTCTAGGTGAACACATTTTATTGGTGTTTCATAATTCTCACTGACTGACTACCTAATCTCTTTTTCTGGGACTTCCTCTTCTTTTCAAATTCTAAGTGTAGTAGTAGCATTTCATCCATTCTAAACTAAATCTCTTAAGTAAGAGACTCATGGCTTTAACACCATGTGTATGCTGAAAAATCCCAATTCCTTTATGGAAATATAGTTAACATACAGTATTATATAAGTTTCAATTGTACAATGTAGCAATTGGACAATTCTGTGCATTGCTCAGTGCTCAGCAAGATAAGTACAGTCACCATCTACCACCAAACATTATCACAATATTATAGACTACATTCCTTATGCTGTACTTTTCATCTCTATCACTTACTATTTTATAAGTAGAAATTTGTACGTCTAATCCCCTTTATCTATTTTGCCTTCCCCTCTGATGACCACCAGTTCTTTGTATTTAAGAGTCTGGTTTTTTTGTTTGTTTCTTTGTTCATTTTTTTGTTTTTTAGATTGCACATATAAGTGAAATCACATGGCATTTGTCTTTCTTTGTCTTATTTCACTTAGCAGTATACTCTTTAGATCCACGCATCTTGTTGCAAATGAGAAATATTCATTATTTTTATAGCTGGGTAATATTCCATTCCCTATACAGACAACCCATCTTCTTTATCCATTCATCTATCAATGGACACTTGGATTGCTTCTATATCTTGACTATTGTAAATAATGCTGTAATAAACATAAAGGTGCATATATCTTTTTGAAGTAGTATTTTCATTTTCTTTGGGTAAATACCCAGCAGTGGAATTACTAGATCATATGGTATTTCTATGTTTAACTTTGTGAGTAACCTCCATATACTGTTTTCCATAGTGGTTTCACCAATTTATATTCCCTTCAACAGTGCAAACCCATTCCTTTTTCTCCATATCCATGCCAACACTTGTTATTTCTTGTCTTTTTGATTCTTACACAACTCAACACCAAAAAAACAAAACAATCCAATTAAAAAATGAGAAGAGATGAATAGACATTTTTCCAAAAAAGATAGACAGATGGCAAACAGACACATGAAAAGATGCTCAACATCACTTATGAGTGAAATGCAAATCAAAACCATAATGAAAAGTCACCTTACACCTATCAGAATAAAACTCCAAATTTTAAAATTTTAATATATTTTCCGCTAAACTTCAGTCTTATATAATTCTCTACCTACCTGATATGTATATGTGAATGTCCTCTTAAACCACACAGCTAAAACTATTTTTTTTTCTTTATGAGAGTCTATATAAGAGTTGATTATCCTTGGATTAAGTTACTAGAGGCATAGGGAGAGTCTGATCACGTTCTGGATCTATTTTGAAGACAAAGCCAGCAGAATTTGCTGAAGGTTAAGATGCTGTGAAGACAGAGAATTAAATGAGCAAAGACATGTTTTATATATTTCTTGCCTGAACAAACAGTGAATAGGAGTTTCATTTATGTAAAATTTTAAGGGAGGTGGATATATGGGATGACGTCAGTTCTAAATTCATCAAACAATATGAATCATATGAATCGATGCTTATAGAAGATTGTATATATTGCACTTAAAGGTAATACATGCATTAAATCATACAAAAATATTTGGTGAGGGCTTACCTGGAGATAGAGCAATGAACAAAAACACGAACAATTTGCTGTCATGGCACTTAGATTTTAATGGGGGGGAGGCAGTAAAACAAAGATAAGGTAATAAGATAAATGTACATAAATAGTAATAGATTTAATCTGATATGTTTAAGATATTTAAGATCCCTGAATATTATGAAATGAGGTGATAACTTGACAGGATGAGAAGGGGGATTATTTTAGATAAGGTGGTTAGGGAGAGTCTTCAGAGATGACAGACAAAGATCTGGGGATAGCATGTTCCAAGCAGGTTTGGGGTCCACTGTCTAAATAGCTGACAACCATGATAAGCCCTGGAGAGCAAGGGTTAGCAATTTTGTTCCCAGTGAAATGGGAAGCCACTAGAGGGTTTCATGCAGGAGAGTTATGATTATATTTTGATTTTACCAATAATGAAGTTACACATATGTATGTGGTTTAAGGGGTTCAAGAATGACAGCAAGGAGAAAATTTGGGGACAGTGTGACACTTGTAGATATGACAATGACTTGGATTAGTGTTCTCTGGCCAAATTTCAAAGCCCACAAATATTAATATATGGTATTATAACAGATATCAGTGCATATTTCTGGAGCTTTAAAGATTTTTGAGAAAGACTTCTTTTGCTTTATGTTAATTTATGTCTTCAGGAAATATTTGTTGAACACATACTTTGTGCTGGCATCATAGTCCTTTTTAGTCACTTTTAAAAGATTTAGGAATACTACAACTGGCAATTTTTTGATCATAAAAAGAAGAATTTTTTGTTTTTAACTCATCTAAGCTTATAAGCAATAGGCATTACCTAATTAATCCTTCCCTCAGATAACTGGTAAGAGCCAGACACAAGTTAGATGTTTTTCTTCTTTTCCCCGATATAAGCTAAATTATTTTATCTTACTATTTTAAAAATAAATATAATTGCGCCTTCTTCTATTAGTGGCAAATATTTCATTTCTGTAACTGTTTCATAGGTAGTTTGTGCTAATGTGTTGGAGAAGCAAAACCTATATGCCAGCTCTAGGAACCACTTAAAGTTATTGTGAATTCTTTGAGAGTGGAATTTAGAGTATAAATATATAAAGAAGTAAACAATATTTGTTTCTCCAGTCCATTGTTACTTATTTCAAAGCTGTGGACAGAATGTTATAGAACAATAGGAAAGAGAAGAAAAATTTGAAGAATCAAGGTAACTGCATTTTTGTTGCTAGGATTGTAATAGAAACACAGTTCCTATTACACTGCTGTTTTGGGTTGCAATCTAATACAAAATAGGCAATTTTACCAAAATATAAATTCTATTTGATAACTTTTATTTGCAATGGGAATGGAAGCAATCATTCATTATTGATACAGTTTTGCATTATGTTAAAGCTTTGGGTTCTTTTATTTCCCTATTCCATTATGTACAACAAAGAAGTCATCAATTACCCTCAATATTTTTATTCTAACTTCGACTAACTTAATTCAAGCTCTCATCTTATCTCACTGATGTATTGTCCCACCCTTCTTACTAGCATCTAGTCCAACTTCCATACCACTTCCAGAACAAACTGTATTGAGTGTAACAGTAGGTATAGAATGGTTCCCCAAAGATGTCCATGTCCCAATCTCCAGAGCCTATAAATATGTTACATGGCAAGAGGGAGTGAAGTTTGCAGGTGGAATTAAGTTTGCTAGTAAGCTGATCTTGATATGTTTAGGTTAATCTGGATTATCCAGGCAGGTCCAAAGTTATCACAGGGTTCTTTAAGGTGGAACAGGGAGGCAGACTAGAATGTCAGAGAGATGTGATATAAGAAAGACTCTTCCAGACCTTGATGGTTTTGAATAAGAAAGGGGACTTGCACCAAGGGATGTGGTCAGCCTCAAGAAGCTGGAAACCAGTATTTTCCTCAAGCCTCCAAAAGGAAAGCAGACCTGTAGATATCTTTTTTTAAATAATTTTTTATTGTTATGTTAATCACCATACATTACATCATTAGTTTTTGATGTGGTGTTCCATGATTCATTGTTTGTGCATTACACCCAGTGCTACACGCAGAATGTGCCCTCTTTAATACCCATCACCAGGTTAACCCATCGTCCCAACCCCCTCCCCTCTAGAACCCTCAGTTTGTTTTTCAGAGTCCATCATCTCTCATGGTTCCTCTCCCCCTCCAACTTTTTCCCCTTCATTCTTCCCCTCCTGCTATCTTCTTCTTTTTCTTTTTCTTAACATATATTGCATTATTTGTTTCAGAAGTACAGACCTGTGATTCAAGTCTTGCACAATTCACAGCACTCACCATAGCACATACCCTCCCGTGTCTATCACCCAGTTGCCCCATCCCTCCCACCCCCCACCACTCTAGCAACCCTCAGTTTGTTTCCTGAGATTAGAAATTCCTCATATCAGTGAGGTCGTATGATACATGTCTTTCTCTGATTGACTTATTTCACTCAGCATAACACCCTCCAGTTCCATCCACGTCGTTGCAAATGGCAAGATCTCATTCTTTTGATGGCTGCATAATATTCCATTGTGTATATATACCACCTCTTCTTTATCCATTCATCTATCGATGGACATCTTGGCTATTTCCACAGTTTGGCTACTGTGAACATTGCTGCTATAAACATTGGGGTGCACGTACCCCCTCGGATCCCTACATTTGTATCTTTGGGGTAAATACCCAGTAGTGCAATTGCTGGATCGCAGGGTAGCTCTATTTTCAACTGTTTGATGAACCTCCATACTGTTTTCCAGAGTGGTTGCACCAGCTTGCATTCCCACCAACAGTGTAGGAGGGTTCCCCTTTCTCCACATCCCCGCCAACATCTGTTTTTTCCTGACTTGTTACTTTTAGCCATTCTGACTGGTGTGAGGTGGTATCTCATTGAGGTTTTGATTTGGATTTCCCTGATGCCAAGCGACGTTGAACACTTTTTCATGTGTCTGTTGGCCATTTGGATGTCTTCTTTGGAAAAATGTCTGTTCATGTCTTCTGCCCATTTCTTGATTGGATTATTTGTTCTTTGGGTGTTGAATTTGATAAGTTCTTTATAGATTTTGGATACTAGCCCTTTATCTGATATGTCATTTGCAAATGTTTTCTCCCATTCTGTCAGTTGGCTTTTGGTTTTGTGGACTGTTTCTGTTGTTGTGCAAAAGCTTTTTATCTTGATGAAATCCCAAGAGTTCATTTTTGCCTTGGTGATGTTTCTAGGAAGAAGTTGCTGCGGCTGAGGTGGAAGAGGTTGCTGCCTGTGTTCTCCTTTAGGATTTTAATGGACTCGTGTCTCACATTTAGGCCTTTCAACCATTTGGAGTCTATTTTTCTGTGTGGTGTAAGGAAATGGTCCAGTTTCATTCTTCTGCATGTGGCTGTCCAATTTTGCCAACACCATTTCTTGAAGAGACTGTCTTTTTTCCATTAGACATTCTTTCCTGCTTTGTCAAAGATTAGTTGACCATAGAGTTGAGGGTCCATTTCTGGGCTCTCCATTCTGTTCCATTGATTTATGTGTCTGTTTTTCTGCCAGTACCATACTGTCTTGACGATGACAGCTTTGTAATAGAGCTGGAAGTCCGGAATTGTGATGCCGCCAGCTTTGCTTTTCTCTTTCAAGATTCCTCTGGCTGTTCGGGGTCTCTTCTGGTTCCATACAAATTTTAGGATTATTTGTTCCATTTCTTTGAAAAGAGTGGATGGTATTTTGATGGGGATTGCATTGAATGTGTAGATTGCTCTAGGCAGCATTGACGTCTTCACAATGTTTGTCCTTCCAATCCATGAGCATGGAACGTTTTTCCATTTCTTTGTGTCTTCTTCAATTTCTTTCATGAGTATTTTAGAGTTTTCTGAGTACAGATCCTTTGCCTCTTTGGTTAAATTTATTCTTAGGTATCTTATGGTTTTGGGTACAGTTGTAAATGGGATCGACTCCTTGATTTGTCTCTCTTCTGTCTTGTTGGTGTATAGGAATGCCACTGATTTCTGTGCATTGATTTTATATCTGCTACTTTACTGAATTCCTATGAGTTCTAGCAGTTTTGGGGTGGAGTCTTTTGGGTTTTACACATACAGTATCATATCATCTGCAAAGAGTGAGAGTTTGGCTTCTTCTTTGCCAATTCGGATAACTTTGATTTCTTTTTGTTGTCTGATTGCTGTGGCTAGGACTTCTAATACGATGTTGAATACTAGTGCTGATAGTGCACATCCTGCCGCGTTCCTGACCTTAGGGGAAAAGCTCTCAGCTTTTCCCCATTGAGAATGATATTCGCTGTAGGTTTTTCGTAGATGGCTTTTATGATATTGAGGTATGTACCCTCTATCCATATACTCTGAAGAGTTTTGATCAAGAAAGGATGCTGTACTTTGTCAAATGCTTTTTCTGCATCTATTGAGAGGATCATACAATTCTTGTTCTTTCTTTTGTTAATGTATTGTATCACGTTGTTTGATTTGTGGATGTTGAACCAACCTTGCAGCCCAGAGATAAATCCCACTTGGTCATGGTGAATAATCCTTTTAATGTCCTGTTGGATCCTATTGTCTAGGATTTTGGTGAGATTTTTGCATCCATGTTCATCAAAGATATTGGTCTGTAGTTCTCCTTTTTGATGGGGTCTTTGTCTGGTTTTGGGATCAAGGCAATGGTGGCCTCATAAAATGAGTTCGGAAGTTGTGGTTCCATTTAATTTTTTGGAACAGTTTCAGGAGAATAGGTATTAATTCCTCTTGAAATGTTTGGTAGAATTCCCCCTGGGAAGCCATCTGGCCCTGGGCTTTTGTTTGTTGGGAGATTTTTGATGACTGCTTCAATTTCCTTAGTGGTTATAGGTCTGTTCAGGTATCCTATTACTTCCTGGTTCAATTTTGGTAGTTGATACATCTCTAGGAATGCACCCATTTCTTCCAGGTTATCTAATTTGCTGGCATAGAGTTGCTCATAATATGTTTTTATAATTGTTTGTATTTCTTTGGTGTTGGTTGTGATCTCTCCTCTTTCATTCATGATTTTGTTGATTTGGGTCATCTCTCTTTTCTTGTTGATAAGTCTGGCCAGGGGTTTTTCAATCTTGTTAATTCTTTCAAAGAACCAGCTCCTAGTTTCGTTGATCTGTTCTACTGTTCTTTTGGTTTCTAGTTCATTTATTTCTGCTCTGATCTTTATTATTTCTCTTCTACTGCTGGGTTTAGGCTTTATTTGCTGTTTTTTCTCTAGCTCCTTTAGGTGTAGGGTTAGGTTGTGTATTTGAGACCTTTCTTGTTTCTTGAGAAAGGCTTGTATTGCTATATACTTTCCTCTCAGGACTGCCTTTGCTGCATCCCAAGATTTTGAACAGTTGTGTTTTCATTTTCACTGGTTTCCATGAATTTTTTTAATTCTTCTTTAATTTCCTGGTTGACCCATTCATTCTCCAGGAGGATGCTCTTTAGCCTCCATGTATTTGAGTTCTTTCTGACTTTCTTCTTGTGATTGATTTTGTAGTTTCAAAGCATTGTGGTCTGAAAATATGCAGGGAATAATCCCAATCTTTTGGTACCGGTTGAGACCTGATTTGTGACCTAGGATGTGATCAATTCTGGAGAATATTCCATGGCCACTAGAGAAGAATGTGTATGTCATTGCTTTGGGATGGAAAGTTCTGAATATGTCAGTGAAGTCCATTTGGTCCAGTGTTTCATTTAAAGTCTTTATTTCCTTGTTGATCTTTTGCTTAGATGATCTGTCCATTTCAGTCAGGGGGGTGTTAAAGTCCCCCACTATTATTGTATTGTTGTCAATGTGTTTCTTTGCTTTTGTTATTAATTGCCTTATGTAATTGGCTGCTCCCATGTTAGGGGCATAGATATTTACAATTGTTAGATCTTCTTGTTGGATAGACCCTTTAAGTAGGATATAGTGTCCTTCCTCATCTCTTATTACAGTCTTTGTTTTAAAATAATTTGTCTGATTCAAGGATTGCCACCCAGCTTTCTTTTGGTGTCCATTAGCATGGTAAATGGTTTTCCACCCCCTCACTTTCAATCTGGGGGTGTCTTTGGGTCTAAAATGAGTCTCTTGCAGGCAGCATATGGATGGGTCTTGTTTTTTTATCCCATCTGATAGCCTGTGTCTTTTGATTGGGGCATTTAGCCCATTTACATTCAGGGTAACTATTGAAAGGTATGAACTTAGTGCCATTGTATTGCCTGTAAGGTGACTGTTACTGTATATTGTCTGTATTCCTGTCTGATCTATGCTGCTTTTAGGCTCTCTCTTTGCTTAGAGGACCCCTTTCAATATTTCTCGGAGGGCTGGTTTGGTGTTTGCAAATTCCTTTAGTTTTTGTTTGTCCTGGAAGCTTTTTATCTCTCCTTCTATTTTCAGTGAGAGCCTAGCTGGATATAGTATTCTTGGCTGCATATTTTTATCGTTTAGTGCTCTGAAGATATCATGTCAGTCCTTTCTGGCCGGCCAGGTCTCTGTGGATAGGTCTGTTGCCAATCTAATGTTTCTACCATTGTAGGTTATGTATCTCTTCTCCCGAGCTGCTTTCAGGATTTTGTCTTTGTCTCTGAGACGTGTAAATTTTACTATTAGATGTCAGGGTGTTGACCTATTTTTATTGATTTTGAGAGGGGTTCTCTGTGCCTCCTAGATTTCTATGACTGTTTCCTTCCCCACATTAGGGAAGTTCTCTGCTATAATTTATCCACTATACCTTCTGCCCCTCTCTCTCCTTCTTCTTCTGGGATCCCAATTATTCCAATGTTGTTTCGTCTTATCGTATCGCTTATCTCTCGAATTCTGCCCTCGGGATTCTGTAGTTGTTTCTCTCTCTTTTTCTCAGCCTCTTTATTTTCCATCATTTGGTCTTCTATATCACTGATTCTCTCTTCTGCCTCATTTATCCTAGCAGTTAGTGCCCCCATTTTTGATTGCTCCTCATTAATAGCCTTTTTGATCGACTTGGTTAGAATTTAGTTCTTTTCTCCAGAAAAGGTTTCTCTAATAACTTCCATGCTTTTTTCCAGCCCAGCTAGTATCTTTAAAGTCATGATTCTGAACTCTAGGTCTGACATCGGAGTAATGTCTGTATTGAGTAGGTCCCTGGCAGACGGTACTACGTCCTGTTCTTTTTGCTGAGGTGATATTTTTCGTCTTGTCATTTTATTCAGAGGAGAATAGATGAATGAGAGAACAAAATGGTAACAGGTTAACAACGTCCCCAGCAAATATACTCTATACAAATCAGAAAAGACCTGAAACCAGGGGAAAAGAAAGGGAAAGAAAGAAATAAGAGAAAAAAAAAAGAAAGAAAAAGATAAAGATAAAAACAAAAACAGAACAAAAAAAAATATGAATCACAGAATATGATCAAATATGATCAGGCTAGTGCATAGATCAGTGCCACACACTAGATTTTGGGCGTATTTTGGTCTGTTAGAAGAAAGTGCCTCCTAAAATTTTAAAGGAAGAAAGACTTATATATGTACATATAAGGGTTGATACAATGAAGGGATGGCAGATGACTGTAAAGATGAGAATTATAAAAGATTTTATAAAAGAATTGATAAGATTAGAAGTTGTTTGAAAAAAGAAAGAAGAAGATTAAAAAAAAGAAAAGGAAAAAAAAAGGATAGAATGTGATCAGGCAGGAGACTAGAACAAAGCCATACAGTAGTGACTTAGGGTATATTTTGATCTGTTAGAAGAAATTGTATCTCAAAATTTTAAAGAGAGAACAACTTATATATATATGCCAAAAATAAGGGTAACTACTATGAAGGGATAAAATATGACTCTCAAAATGAAAAATAAAAAATGTTTTTTTATTAAAAAAAGGATTGATAAGATGTTGGTTGAAAAAGGGAAAAAGAAAAATTCAAAAAAAATAGTTAAAAAAATTATCTTTGAAAAAACTAATGAATCATGGTAAAAAAGCCATGATTTCTATGTGCACTATTTTCCTAGCGCTGGAGTTCTCCTGTTCTCCTTGATAGGTAAACTTGGTCTTGGCTTGCTGGCTGTTCGTGCTGATCTTCTGGGGGAGGGGCTTGTTGCCGTGGTTCCCAAATGTCTTTGCCGGAGGCGGAATTGCCCCGCCCTTGTCGGTCCGGGCTAAGCAATCTGCTCAGGTTTGCTCTCAGGAGCTTTTGTTCCCTGCAAACTCTCGGTACAGCTTTGGAGGACCAGGGTGAAAATGGTGGCCTCCCAATCTCCACCCGGAGGAACTGAGAACTCGGGGCCCCGCTCCTCAGTGCGCCCCCAGAGAAAAGCAGTCGCTCCCGTGTCCCCGGTCTCCGGCCGCACTCCGTGCTCACCCGGCCTGTGACCGAGCGTTTCTATCTCTGGCACCCGACCCCGTGTGGAGTCTCCAAACCCAGCAGATCCCTGCGGTGCGCTCCCGCGCCGCTCCTCCTGGGGGAGGAAGGGGAGTCTCCCCGGCTCTGCCGCTTGTTGGGTCCCTGCTGGAGGAGCGGTGGCCCGACTGGGCCGCATATCACAGTTTATGGCAACCCCGAGCTGAGAGCCTGCGCCCCGGCTCCGTCTCTGCAGCCGGCTTCCCCGCTCCGATACCTGGGAGCTCTGGCGCACTCAGGCACCCCCGGTCTTTCTGTGACCCCGAGGGTCCTGAGACCACACTGTCCCGCGAGGGTTCCACCCCCCGCTTAGCCACTGGAGCGACGTCCCTCCGCGGAGCCGGCTTCTTAAAGTTCCGATTTTGTGCTCCGCGGCTCTAGCACTTGCCAGAAGCGGCCGACAGAGGCCCCCTCCCCCGCCATCTATCCTCCCGAATATCATGTCGGATTCACTTCTCCGCGCGTCCTACCTTCCAGTAAGTGGTCGCTTCTCTGTTCAGAGAATTGTTGCTGCTCTCTTCTTCGATCTCCTGTTGAGTTTGTAGGTGTTCAGAATGGTTTGATCCCTATTCAGCTGAATTCCTGAGACCAGACGAAACCCAGGTCTCCTACTCCTCCGCCATCTTGCTCCACCCCCCTCATATTCTTAATATACATAAGAGGTGCAAAAAAGATTTGTTCTATTTGAGACAGAAGTAAAGAAGTTGAGAGAACTAAGACAGATTGAGTATGAATGGAATAATTTTGGTAAATGACCAAGGATAAGCCCCTCATTTCTTAATATTCTCTTTAGTACTCCACATCGTGCTGGAAGCACCAGCCCTGTGAAATCTGAGATATTGAATATAAATCAGCTCACTGAAAATGAGAAATCCTCAGGTTAGATTTCTAGAGGACGAAAACAAATAGCTTTGTGCTCTTTACAGGGGCCAAATTTTAAAAAAATAGATAAAAAGAGTAAGAATTAAAAATCTGAAATTGGAGAAAATAAAGCCAGTATAAATCATAATATAAAACCTAAGGTGAAGAAGAGTAATTAAGTAAAAGAATAACAGAAAATGTTCAAACACTCCACAAAAAATGATATATCAGTCATGTACTTATAAGCAAATCAACTAACAAGATAGAATCAACTTATAAAGTGAAAAGTATTTTATTAGAATACACTGGCAAGCTTACAAATAATTTGGAAAAGTTGAGTTTATCTGTTTGACAATCTTATAGATCAAGAAGAAAAGGGAGAGGGAAAAGAAACAGAAAGTAAATTATTCCAGTTCTGATAAGTAAGGTAGTTACAAGAGTGGGTCCTTCTACTTCCACCAGATATCCTATGTGAAACATTTGAAAAATAATTTTTAGAAAAAACTTTGATAACCTAGCGAAAATGTAAGGTCTTAATTGTACCATTTACTGAACCTGCACATATGCATTGTGTCAAGGATATATTAATTAATATGTTGATTAACTGTTCATAATTTTATCATATCTGTACTAATTTTTTTAGTGTTAATCAGCACATGCTTAAGATTTCATAGATTGCATTATTCAGTTAGAATCTAGAGCTTCATGAGAAATAACATTATAAAAGAATGATCTATTATGAAACATAGACGTCCACAAAATCTATTTTATTCTCTCTAATATCTTTAAGTACCCAGACTTCTGATGTTGAGATCAATTTTGTTGTTTGATAACCTGTAGCACTGGTAGTCTGTAGTGATTCAAGGAGGGTAAGAAGCTTCTTGGCTGAGGTCTCTTTCAGGGGCCTGTTTCTAAGTACATGTCACACTCGAAAGACACATCAACCAAGATGGCAAAGAAGAATTATAGTGACTATGCGGTCTCCCACTGTTCATTATTTTGTTTTGACTGACTTTTCTGGAACACTTGTGATAAGGATCCTGGTCTCTGGTGTGTTTGGAGATGGGATTTTTTTAAAAAAATGAGTTCATGGCCCATATCTGAATCTATATTAGCTCCAAAATTATTTACAGCTCACCAGGCGCTCTTACAAGAACTGTATGAATAGTGAACCATTTGAGCCTCTGACTACCTTCCAGTAATGGTGTCCTCAACTGAGAAATGAGAAACTTAGGCAGAGATAGGTAAGGTAAGTAGGTAACTCTCCCTGAGTCACTCTGCTGAGTGGCAGAGTTGGAATGTTAATCCATATAGTCCGTCTCGATGGTTTGTCCATTTACAGTCTATGCTGATTTATCAGCTCCTTTCACAAACAGAACAGTGATGTCAATTGCATGATAGAAAATGGACACGAGTTAGCCCGAATATTTCCTCAGTCAATGTACTTTTTGTTGCAAGTACCAAAATCCACATTTACCAGATAAAACAAGGAGAAAAATGTGCCAAAGTGTCTAACAAAGTTTATCTGGTCCCAGAGCATAATTCCCAGTCAAGTCCCATGAGACACTAATCCTGTTCTTTTCCTTTCCTTCTAGTATAACCTCGTTTCTCACATCTGCTTCTCTTGGTTTCAGCTTCGTTAATTCTTACTGTAGAAACAAAACAAAACAAAAAAACTCCTCCACAGGGACTTTAATTGTGATTTCCCAATTAGTCTTACCTCCAAGTCTGTTTGGTGTAATTACTCGGGTTTCGTATTTTGTGTTAGACTTTTCTTAACTCTGGTGCTCCTAGAGTTATTGCAATATAGAAAAAAACAAAAGCTAGATTCTTTGTAAGTGGCTATCCATGGTCAAGTTGGCACTGTGACCAACACTTCCATTCCTGCCTGGGCACTGTTTCTATGTAGTTCTTAGAGATGTCCAGTGATGGGAATTCCCTCCAGATTCACAAAGCCGAAGTGAGACAATAACCATTGGGAAGTCATGAGTGATTTCCTAGAGGCTTCATCAGTTTGTCGACTTTGCTGTTTACTTCACAGCCTCCCATGTGGCAAATGCCGGAGCTTCTAGGGAGCTATCCCCTAGCTTCTAGTCTGCTTTTGTGGTGAGCACTGCAGATTTCCCCACAAACTCCCTTTGCAACCTGCATTCCTGTGCTTTGGTCCAAGACCCACACGTGGGTGTATCTGACTTTGGGCAGCAACTACCCACATCTTCAGAGACACTGTTCTTGAACTTCTCTCTCTAGTTTTTCTAATGGTCATGTAGGATCATGATTTCTTTTAAACTCTTTTTAATAAGTATACATAAACTTCTTTTTTTGAATAAAACCTCTTGCTATATACCCTTGTAACATCTCAAGACATTTTTATGTTTGTTTTCCGTATGTAGTATGTATTTGAAATCATGGGCCAATAAATCAATTTAAAATTACTGGCTATTCTTAGGACAGTGACAATATGTTTAAGTTTTTTTTTTTTTCTACTTTAGCTACAACACACATTTAATGGCTTAAAATACCTACATTAGCATGTATGCATATAACAATAACTCTGCTTGAGTGAATTTTTGGATAGCTCATTTATGGAAAGTAGAGAATACTCAGCCCTATGAGAACACTAAAGCTAGTGTCCCCTAAAATTAATGTGCACTAAGTAGACTCACATTATTAGAAATAATTTAAATTTTTCCATACTAGATTTAAAATCTCTTTTATGGTCAGAAAAAGAAAAATGAGAGCACAAAAATTTGGAGTGCTCCCTGTTAAGAGAAACTCCATTCATTTTAACAGACTGGGCCTGTAGATCTAATAAAACGGTATTAGCGGACCAATATGGTCAGCTACGTTTCCATCCTAGATTTTCTCCAATAATAAAACTTTCAATTCTCACACAAATGCCATTTATATAAAGGAAAAAGATAATCAAGCCAGAAAAGGAAGTCAAACTTACCTCCTAGTGATGATAATGATGAGAACAAAAGAAGAATGAGGAGACAAAGTCTGAAACCCAATTTGTTGGCTGCAATCCTGGCTTCCTTTTCTCATCAGTTTCATAAAGAATCACATGCAGAGGAAATAAATATGAGGAAAAAAGATAAAGTTATTCAAATGAACCTGTATCAAAGAAAATAGATTTCACAATTAGAGTAATTTTCTTAGTGTATCACTATTTCCAATATTTAACCAATTTTTCTAGCCTTATGAAAGAACTATAATGGTAAAACTAATTCAAGATTTAAAAATGAGGAATGAGGAGCACCTGGCTGACCAGAATTTTCAAAATTTAAAATAGATATTGGAGAGTTTAAATTGAAGAAGGGCTAAAAAACAAAAGGCAAAAAGATTGGACTATTAGACTATCGGGCCCATTTCCATAATTTCCCAAGGGTCACAATGTCTCTGCAGCTGCTTCTAAAACAACTGAGGGTGTTAATATTTAGGTATGAAAATGCCAAAAGAAAACTTTTGTTATTCCAAGGGAAGTTTTCTATTGACTGAAATTTCTTTTTTTCTTTTTCTTTTTCTTTTCTTTTTTTTATTATTGTTATGTTAATCACCATACATTACATCATTAGTTTTTAATGTAGTGTTCTATGATTCATTGTTTGCATATAACACCCAGTGCTCCATGCAGTACGTGCCCTCTTTAATACCCATCACCAGGCTAACCCATCCCCCCACCCCCTCTCCTCTAGAACCCTCAGTTTGTTTCTCAGAGTCCGTCATCTCTCATGGTTCGTCTATTGACTGAAATTTCTGGATAGCCACAATTTACCAGATTACAAAAGAACAACACAATAGTTTCTACCTTACCTTCCTACGTTGGCTTTCTTAATAGCCAGCGCTCACTCAAGCACACATATGCATATAAAAAGTTGTCCTTGAACATTTTCTATTTTATGAACATGAATGTGGTAATGTGTGGATAATATTTCTTGAGGCTTAAATAAGATATATGACACCGGTAGTTAAAAATACGGTATGTTAGATAAACTTTATAATGCAAACCTTAAGGCAAGGGAACTCCAGCCTATTATTCTAAGTAATCTCATGGATTTAAAACATTATATAATAGAGACTGAGAACCATATCATGGTAATAATAATGTGAGATGTAAACCTTTCATATATCATGATATAAAATGATATCATTAAGTTTAAACATTACTTTCATTCTATGGAAATAATATTTAAATAGCACTATGATTATTTTACTCATAAAACTAGACATCATCACAGATGTAGGCAAAAGTTACAAGTTATTTTATGGCTAGCACTCTTTTCTGAGTAAAAGGAAGAGTTTATTGAATGGAATAAAATTCAACTTAATTTTAACATAAAACAGAATTTGTGTTATAAATGTAAAACTGCCAAGTATTTTTATTATATATTTTGATTTTGTATGTTTATATTCTTTTAAAAATTATGACATTGTCTTTTTTTTGATTTGTAAATTCAAATTACCAGGTGCATATTTAAATATGTGTATAAGGAAACACACATAGAGATAAAACATCAGAGCTCTAAATATCATAAATGCCAACCCCTCCATTTTGCAATGAAATCCAGGCAATTGCTACTTGGTTTGTAATCCAAGACCCTGGATTCTGTCTCATAATACTTGTTTCCAAGCAACAGTCCTCCTTCATCATTTGACTACATGTAACTGCATTCAACAGATATTAGTTAAGTACTTACTATATGCCAGGCGTTGTTCCAGAACAAGAGAACACACAAATGAAAGAACCCTACACTTTAAAGGGTTTAAATTTTAAATAGAACAGGGGCGGCTGGGTGGCTCAGTCAGTTAAGCGTCTGCCTTCATCTCAGGTCATGATCCCAGAGTCCTGGGATCAAGCCTCATGTGGGGCTCCCTGCTCAGAGGGGAGTCTCCTTCTTTCTCCCCCTCTGCCCCTTCCCCTGTTCCTTTTCTCTCTCTCTCTCGCTCTCAAATAAATAGAATCTTTAAAAAAATTTAAAAAGAGCTGATTTTGACACGTACATAAACAAGTGTGACAGATTATCCTAAGTGTTTTATTAAAAGTGTGCAGCCACGGACTATGAAGTTTTCAGTGAGATCACCGGGAGCAGGTAGGGGATGAGAATCGCAACTGGAGTGCTGAAAAGTTAATATATAACAACACTGAATAAGCGGAAGAGTTGGAGCTCAGGGTTTGAGTCAACCAGGAGAGAATTGGAGAGTGAAGTAAGTATATGAAGAGAGAGAGAGGTGAAATCACAGATGGCTTTATTTTTTTTAAGTAAAAATTTGTTTCTTATATTACAAAACTCAATACTATCCCCCACTGCCAGGTGCAGCCAACTCAGGAGTATGTGTGATAGAGAAGAGTATTCTGTATTAGTCCCTTGAAAAGTTCCATCTATATGTAGTCAGTTCCATCCCTCAATCTGGCTGTACCAGCAAACACATGCTCAACTCTCAGTTAAATTATTCGAAAATTGCATAATAGATTTGGAGAGTCAAATTTGTCTGTCATCTGCCTGGGTTTTATTGCCTTACTTGGCTGCCCTGCACTCTTTCCTGATACGTGGAACTGCTCTAACTTCAGTTGCCTCACGATAAGACCTAGCCCACTGTCAACCTACTACCCAGGTTAACAGTAGACTTGGGTTTTATGAACCCTCCTATTCTTTAGCCATTCTATACTTCTGCTTTCAGAAGTAAACTGTTCTTACAGATCTCTGTGTGAACTCTGTATACTTCTGCTTTCGGAAGTAAACTATTCTTAAAGATCCCAAAAACGTAAGGACTTTTTAAAAATTTCATTTGTCAAGATTTTCTTTAGAATCTTTTAGTTACAAATTAGTTCAGAGAGATTTGTTACCTTTCTTCATCACATTGCTTTAATGCCAAAGAAATCATATTGTCATAATGAAAATTATGTTGCTAGTTTGTTTCCAAAAGGCAAAAGCAAACAAACAAACAAAAAAACCCAAAAACCTTTAAAATAATGCGTCATCACTGAAGTGTTTAAATCAAAACACCTCAATCTAAACTTCTCCTTCCATTCCTGGTGTACACAGCTAAGAAAAATAAAGTGGCTGTGTTCTTGTCTTTTAGGACAAGCTATTACAGATAGCTGAGGAGGCTTACATTTCTAATGTGAACACATTATTGATGTCGGTAGAACAGTTCAAAGTGACCCAGAATACAAGCAGCTCTTCCAGCTTTAGTATTAGTGAGTTTCCGTGAAGTTTTCCCGTGACACCAGCAATTGTTCCATGAGGACGTCTTAGTAATATTTTCATATGCTTGACTCTCTTCATGAGCATTTTGATGAAACAGATTGAGAGAAATGTGCTTGCTTTCCAAGTTATAAACTTGTTTTTTAATAATTGCTACTTAAGACATCCATTGGTTGTTAATCTTTAACAGATATGATACGCAGGTGTGGCTTTCCAACTTTATATGATTCTTAGAGATTATACCTATTCCTCGAGTAAGTAGGAGTGGGCTCATACAGTATATAAATGTTATGTAGAGATGAGATTTTGGAAAGGTAGAAATTAAAGATGATATGAGATTTTATGTCTGAGTAAATAATAGGAAATCTTCACTGGCAGAGTTTTGGTGTACATATTCTAACAATTACTGAGAGAGCGAGACAGAGAGAGGTTGATGTCTCCAACTGTAATTGTGGACAGGTTTATTTCTCCTTTCAGTTCTAGCAAATTTTGCTGCATCTATTTTGAAGCTCTGATTAGTCCATACAATTTAGAGTCTTTAAGTTTCTTGGAGAGCTGACCCCTTTATGACTGCATAATATCCCTTTTTAGTCCTGGTAAATTCCTTGTTCTGAAGTCTATTTTGTCTGAATTAATATGACAGTTCTAGTTCCTTTTTAAAAAAAGGGATTTACATGTTAGATCTTCTCTGTCATTTTTCTTTTAACCAATTCATGCCTTTATTTTTTAAAGTGACTTTCCTATAGACCACCTACAGTTGGATATTGCTTGTTCATCTCACACGACAATCTCTGTATTTTAATTGATACTATATTGTTTAATATTATTATTGATAAGTTTGGGTTAAAATACCATTTTTGATAGCTGTTTCCCATTTTTTCTATCTGTTCTTTGTTTCTTTTTCCTTTTCTGCCATTTTTGGTTAGTGAGGTTTTTTTTTTTTTTGAAGTTGCTATATAGAAAAGCACAAGGTTAGTATTTAAATGATATGTCAATAAAAGCAGTAATGATTTTGTAATACTCCTTCTGTTCACACTTTACATAAGAACAAGAAGACTAGTATCTTCTAGTCTAGAAGGACTAGCGATCCTTGTCTATGGGAGGTGATGCTAGAGCCCCTCGCCCTCCTCCCGGAGGCTCCGTAATGAATACATCCAATACCAAAAGTTGCCTACTGTGTCGTTCAGGACACTGCCCTGTATATGAAGATTCTCGTTTTTGTTTTTTTTTTCTTTCTGACTTTTCCCTGACATGTGGGTCCAGGTATTGTTTGTTTGTTTATTATTATATTATGTTAATCACCATACATTACATCATTAGTTTTTGATGTAGTGTTCCATGATTCATTGTTTGCGTATAACACCCAGTGCTCCATTCAATATGTGCCCTCCTTAATACCCATCACCAGGCTAACCCATCCCCCCACCCCCTCCCCTCTAGAACCCTCAGTCTGTTTCTCAGAGTCCATAGTCTCTCATGGTTCGTGTCCCCCTCCAATTTGCCCCCCTTCATTTTTCCCTTCCTACTATCTTCTTCTTTTTTTAGCATATAATGTATGATTTGTTTCAGAGGTACAGGTCTGTGATTCAACAGTCTTACATAATTCACAGCCCTCACCATCGCACATACCCTCCCCAGTGAGATTTTTAAAAATTCAATTTTATCTATACTATTGATTTATTTTTAGTTTGCAAATATTATAAATATTGTTCTAGGGCTTATGGTATACATCTTTAAATAATAAGAATCTATCTTCAAATACTATTACACCACTCCATATGTGGTGTAAGGACCTTACAATGGTATATTCCCAATGGCTCTTTCCATCCTTTATACATTTTTTGTCACGTATTTTATTTTTACATGTGCTACAAACACATAGTACACTGTTACTCTTTTACTTTAAATAGTTTTCTAATAGGTATATTTAATGGAATATGTTTTATTTTTATTTCCTCCATTTCCATATTTTTGTGTGGATCCTTGTTTCTGTCAAGTGTTATATTACATCTGCCTGAAAGTCTACCTTAACATTCCTTTCAGGGCAAATCTACTGGCAATTAATTCACTCAGTTTTTGTCTGTCTGAAAGTCTTTATTTCTCCTTCAGTTTTGAAAGATATTTCCCTGAGTAGCCAGTAAACACTCTGGTACAGGGGTGAGGAAAAGCACAAGAGCAAATGTCAGTTTTCCATTTTTACATAAAAGTTCTGGTTAGCAAACAATAATCATGTTGTATTGAGCATCATTAATCCAAGGATTAGTAAATATTGTCTCAGCAAATTAAAGTGGTTGAGTTAGTGAGACTTAGGCAGCTATTTTTAATGACTTGAACTTAGGTGAAAGTAAGCCCCCATAAACATAAAACCGCATCTCTTATGTTAACGATCTTGGAGCAAAGGGAGCAGGGAAAGGTAGGAGAAATGCCGAATGAGAATTGATTCCTGGTCTTGGGAGACTGCTGTGGTACCAGGCCTGCCTGATTTCATAACATATTTATCGAGCTACAGCTGAACACTTTGGCTTCCACCTCTGCCCCAACAACCAAAGATGGGAACCTATGAGTGATTAAGGCAAGGGGCTAATGTCCACTGCCAGATACAGTAGTTAAGGAATCAAATTAGATACTTGTCTTGGTTTTAAGAGTGGGAATTTAGAGGGGACAGACAGTAGGCACCACTATCTATTCTACCAATTCATCTAAAAATAAGCATTTCTTTTTTCCTTTCAGGAGGAAAGTGTTGATTCAATTGGAATAAGCTCTGTTACTTTGTCTGAAATTACTGTAGCCAATTCAGGGGACCAATGGAAAGAAACAAACTTTTAAAGAATTCTAAAACCCATATTTACCTACTTATCAAGTTCATATACAAAAAAAATAACTTTTTATTCCTCCCTGAGCAATGCGAGTTAGGTCATAATGTAAGCTCTTCCACATATTTTTAGCAGATTTCCTGTATCTATGATTATTAGTTTATTCATAAGTAATTTACTCCAAGATTTTAAAAAGTCAGATAACTGCTATTTTGCTGCTGGAAGAACAGCAGCTTACAGGGATACAGAAAATGCAATGCAAAAGCTAAGTTGGAAACATGAGACAAGAAAAACATGAGTAGAACAACAGGAATGTGTGTGTGTGTGTGTGTGTGTGTGTGTGTGTGTGTGTGTGTGTGTGTGTGTGTGTGTGTGTGTACGAGCATGTGTGTGCGTGATTTTAGAGGATTTTAAAGAAAACCAAAAGGTGTAATGCCCGGACTTCTCTATAGCCCTCAAGTCTCTCAGTACACAAAGTACCAGAGAAGCCTACCTGTACTACTCTTCCTCATGTTGTCGCATTGCTACCTCAACTTGCTCTCTCCAGGTCCTTGTTTTCCAGCGCTGTGCTCTCTGGATGATTGACAGCCTGTCTCTTCCCTCACACCTTGCCTTCCTCTCTCTGCCTTTGGTTGCTGCTGTCCTGCTGACTAGGCAGACAACCCTCTAGGTGGCTGAATCTTCCTACTTAGCTCAAGGAAATACAAACAAAGCCAGATGTTGGAACTGTGAACTTTCTATTTAGACACAGTTTGTCAGTTTTTGTGAAACCACTTTCTGTCAAAAGTCTGTCATGGGATTTTATAAGAAAGATGAACAGAAAATTTCTAAAAACACAAAATGCAGGCTTGAATAACTGAAGGCAGACTCAAAGGGATGAACTAAAATGTAGTAACCATAGTAATGACCATAGTAATGAGACGACTATAATAATAATATAATGTATTTGCTCCTCTCGTTACTACCTTAGGAAATTGCAGCATATAGTGATTAAGTTAATGGTCCTCATTTATGCATTTATAAAAGAGCAAAACCAAAATCTGGTTTCTTCAGGAACATTAAGCCTATGTCCTTTCTTCTACAAAGCATGCTTTAGTCAGTTGCCAGAGCATGGTGGCAGCTTTTCCAGATTGCAAAAGGTCTGGCGTATCTTGGCCAACTAGAAAACATATTCGTGGAAAAAATTTATGTGAAAAATCATAAATGTATCTTAAATTTAGTATATGGAATATATATCACTGCTTTAAATATTACGGAAAATAATTTTTAAAAAATAAGTCCGGAAGTGGGTGGGCGATAGGTGAAATAGATAAAGGGGAGAAACAATAAGTCAGACTGAGAAAGACAAATACCAAATGGTTTCATTCATGTGGAATCTAAAAAAGAAAATAAATGAATAAACTAAAAGCAAAATCAGACCTATAAATAGAGAACAAACTGATGGTTGCCAGAAGGGAAGAGGGTAGAGGAGGAAGTCAAAATGGGTGAGGGAAGTGGGAGATAACAGGTTTCCAGTTATGGAAAGGAAGGAATAAAGGGCACAGCATGAGAAGTATAACCAATGATACTGTTATAACGTTGTATGGTGACAGATGGTAACAACACTTATGCTGAGCACAGCATAACTTATTGAGAAGTTTAATCACCATGTCTCATACCTGAAAGAAATGTAACATTTTGTGTCCACTTAGGCAAACAAGTATTTTTAAAAATATTTTAAAAATAAGAGAAAGCTAAAATTATTACATTTTAAATGTGTCAGTCTTCTTTTTTGGAAATATAGAGTGGGCTTTGTCCGTAGTTAGAAAATAACACTTTCACTTCCACGAAATATACCAATGAATTCTGAGGACAAAATAAAATCACATGATTATATCCATAGATGCTGAAAAGTGTTTGAAAAAATTTAGTATTCTTGATTTTAAAAAAATCCATCAACTATATGTAGATATATACTTATCTCTCTCAGATAATTTTTAATGGGAAAATCTGTCATTCACTTTATTTTTTGTCTTTCAAAACTAGAACACTTACTTTAAAAAAAATGTTATTCACTTTAAAGTTAAGAAAAATGCCCTCTGTCTGTCAAAACTACTAACAATTCAACTGGAAGTATTAACATTTAGTTAAGCACAGAAGTAAAATAAAGTATTAAAAATGGGAAGAAATAGAAAAAAATTGCCAATGATACAATTATGTAGAAAACCCTAGAGAGTGAAAGATTTATCTTAAAAACCGTACAAAGAATAATCCAACGGCATATGCACAGTGACATAAAAATGTATGTATAGGTAGCAACTGATTTCATGTTTACTATGAACCTGATAGAAAATACCACAAGATGAGAAGACATTTTTACAACAGCAATACAAAGTTATACTACATGGGAATAAACTAACAACATGTATGCCCTATGTAAGAAAATATAAAATTGGATGTAAAGGAAAAAGCATACCAAGATGTTGTATAAGGTTACTCAACATTATTAAGACATCATTTGGCTCTGGTTTAATTCATACATTTACATTACATCTGAAAAACTACCAAAGTAATTCAATCTCTTTTCAGTAAGTGGTGCTTGGAACAAATAAATATCCATATAGAAAGAAAAATAAGCTTTGTACTCTACCTCACATCAAACACAATTCCATTCGTATTTTCTCAATTATTGTGCAATTGTTTTCCTAGGTTTTATTTTTACATATATTGTAGAACACATAATATTTGTTTATATAGTCATATTTAAAAGAAATATAAATAAGAAACCTAAAATGTAACCAAAATTTAACCAGATAGAACCATAACCTTATACATACCATTTCCAGTGAATTCTATTCTTTTGTGAAGATTCCTATTTCCATCTGGTATCATTTTTCTTCTGCGTAAAGGATTTCTTTTAAGCTTTTGTGTAGTGCAGATCTGTTAGAAATAAACTGTCAGCCTTTGTACATTTGAAAAAGTTTCTGCTTCATTTTGGAAATAAATTTTTTTCTGAATGGAGAATTATATGTTGAGAATTTTTTTCTTTCAGTACTTTAGAGATATACTACTTTAGAGATATATACTCTTCTCACTTGCATTGTTTCCAGTGAGAAATCTGCTATTATTCTTCCATTTGTTCTATATAAGTAACATGCCTTTTTGTTTCTGCCTGATTTCAAGACCTTATCACTTTATTTTGAGAAATTTGGTTACAATGTGTGTTGGTGTCATTTTCTTCACATTCCTTTTTTTAATTTTTTTAAAGATTTTATTTATTTTTCAACAGAGAGAGAGAGAGACAGTGAGAGAGGGAACACAAGCAGGGGGAGTGGGAGAGGGAGAAACAGGCCTCCCGCTGAGCAGGGAGCCCGATGCGGGACTTGATCCCAGGACCCCAGGATCATGACCTGAGCTGAAGGCAGACGCTTAACGACTGAGCCACCCAGGCGCCCTTCTTCACATTTCTTGAGTTTAGAATCCATTAAGATTTTCAGATCTATGAGGTTGTAGTTTACATCAATTTTGAAAATGTTTTGATCACTGTTTCTTCAAATAATTTTTGTTGCCTTTCTTTTCTGTCCTTGCTGCCTTAAAATTCTCTAAAATCCATGAACTGGGACAACAGTAGAACTAACCTCCTTTGTTTCCTATCTGTTAGGGATTAGTGTCATTCATTGCCTGGTGTCTGCTGTCCTGAAAACGACTATTTCATATATTTTTGTCTGGTTTTGTTGCTGTTGTTGGTAGGAGGGTAAGTTTGTCTTCTATTACACGATGGCTGGGAGTAGAATCTCAACATTCTGAGGCATTCTCAAGAAAATGCAACTCACTTATTTTACATATGATCTAGGTAGAAAAGTTAACTAATGCATATTTTTTTATGTTCCCCTTTATAATCAGAACTGTATTAGTTGCTATTAATTACAATTTTCCTAGTTAGGTTAAAACATATTTTCAAAGAACAATTATATTTGATTTAGCGTGTTATATATTGTTGATGTTACATGAAAAGAAAATTGACATATGAATATTCATTTTATACTAATACTTGGAAATACAGAAGATGTAAGAATTCTGAAATTTTTCTTATTTAAATAAAAATGTCATGTGCACTTTAAACGTACTGATAAATTTAGGAAATACAGCTGATACGTAGAAATGGACATTTTACCAGTAAAATACATATACGTTTTCAAAATTAAACAAACACAAAAGGAACACAAAATCAATCACCATATTTATGTGATATGCACTATTAGAATTCTCAGCTCTTGTTCATTCAAATTAAGTCTGTAGTCCTCTCAATTTTTCCAATATTTAAACTGTCCCAGATGTACTGGTGAAAATACATCTGGAGATCTTCATACTTCTGTGCTTACTTGAAGATACACCTGCCCTGATTACTGCTCAGATTCCAAAACAAGTATTTTTCATCATTTCCTGCAGCAGAAGCCTACCGAGAAAGGTGGAAGAAACAATCCTTTGCTATTACTATATGCTTGCTCATTTTCAGTTTAAGCAAACAAGACCTACTTGCTGTATTTCTGTAAAGAGAAATAACATCAGATTTCTCTAAGGAGTTGCAGATAAATAGAAAATATAACCAATTTGATCTTACAAAATTTCTGTTTTTTTAATTTTATTTTTTTATTATGTTGTTAGTCACCATACAATACATCATTAGTTTTTGATGTAGTGATCCACGATTCATTGTTTGCGTATAACACCCAGTGCCCCACGCAGAACGTGCCCTCCTTAATACCCATCACCGGGCTAACCCATCCCCCACCCCCCTCCCCTCTAGAACCCTCAGTTTGTTTCTCAGAGTCCGTAGTCTCTCATGGCTTGTCTCCCCCTCCGGTTCCCCCCCCCTTCATTTTTCCCTTCCTTCCCCTAACGTCCTCCCTGCTATCCCTTATGTTCCCACCACAAAGTATATTTTAAAATTGATTCACTAATTACAAGAAGAGGATTTTTGTTAGTCTTGTTAATTATAAGAATAACAGCTATGGTAAAGATAACACTGAGGGCTCACATGATGTCAGTTACAGTACCTAAAGCTTTTGCATGTAATTAACAATTTCGTCTTCAGAAAACTCAAATTATTCTTATCTCCGTTTTACTGATGTAAAACCTGGGGCACAGACTGGTTATGAACCTTGTCATATATCACACCTAGATGGGTGAAGCCGGGATTAAAAACCAGAAACATGACCTAGACCTGGAACTCTCTCTCTACTACTGCCTTACCTCTTATGTATACCGACCTTAGAAAATCAATAAATTATTATTTTTTCTTGACAGGTCAGAGTCATCAATAAAATTACTCTCATCCACTCCATATTTCTAATTACTATATTTTCCTAACTTCAAAATTTATATCTTTTAATCCAGAAATCTCTCCTGAGATACCTCAAGCATCTCCATCTTGTCTTCAACATCATCATGCATGAGCTTTATTATTTTCACCCCCCCCCCCAGTATGATTGTTCTTGTCCTTATTTTTACATGCTGGTAGAAACTCTTTCAATAAGTACCTATACTCACTATTTCTAATTTCCTCTTTCCATTTTTTATTTCTATTTTTATTTGAAAGAATCTTAAACTTATCACAGAGTTGCAGGTATAATACAAAGAAATTTTTTTCCCCAGAACCATTTGATAGTAAGCGGCTGTTATGATACACTATCACCTCCATATAGTTTAATGTGTACTTCTTACAGATCAGGATATTTTTATGCATAACTGCAGTACAACCATGAAAATCAGGAAGTTTACCATGGTGCATTATTACCCTCTAATCTTCAGATCCCGTTCAAGTTCTTATAGCAAAAACACCTAATTCAGAGCTGCAAGTACTACTGAGTGTTCATGTCTCTAGTTTTCTCCAGTCTGGGTCAGTTGTTCAGTCTTTCTTTAACTTTTACAACCTAGACACTTGTAAATACACAGACCAGTTTTACAGAATGTTTTTTCAACTGGAGCTTGTGTGAGGTTTCTCATGGTTAGTTTCCTGTTGCATTCCTTTAAGTTGGTTTCTTCCATTGTGAAAGTGATACTCTGCTTTTTTCCCAAATTTTTATTTAAATTCTAGATAGTTAACATAGAGAGTAATATTGTTTTCAGGTGTGGAATTTAGTGATTCACCATTTACATATAACACCCAGTGCTCATCACAACAAGTGCCCTCCTTAATCACTGTCACCCATCTAGCCTGACCCCCTGCCCACCCCCCTCTATCATCCCTCAGTTTTTTTTCTCTATTGCTGAGTCTCTTACGGTTTGCTTCCTTCTTTTTTTTTCCTTTTTATCTCTTCCCATATGTTCATCTGTTTTGTTTCTTAAATTGCACTTATGAATGAAATCATATGGTATTTGTCTTTCTCTGACTTATTTTGCTTCACATAATACACACTAGCTTCATCCACAACATTGCAAATGACAATATTTCATTCTTTTTGATGGCTGAGTAATATTCCAGTGTGTGTGTGTGTGTGTGTGTGTGTGTGTGTGTGTGCGTGTGTGTGCGTGTGTGTGTCTGTCTATCGCATCTTCTTTATCCGTTCATCAGCCCATGGACATTTGGGCTCTTTCCATAGTTTGGCTATTCTTGATAATGCGCTATAATCTTCGAGGTTGTATGTACCCCTTCGAATCTGTATTTTTGTATCCTTTGAATAAATACCTAGTACTGCAATTGCTAGGTTATAGGGTAGTTCTAGTTTTGACTTTTTTTTTTTTAAAGATTTTATTTATTTGAGAGAGAGAGTGTGAGAGAGAGAGAGCACACGAGAGGGGGGAGGGTCAGAGGGAGAAGCAGACTCCCCGCTGAGCAGGGAGCCCGACGCGGGACTCGATCCAGGGACTCCAGGATCATGACCTGAGCCGAAGGCAGTCGCTCAACCGACTGAGCCACCCAGGTGCCCTAGTTTTGACTTTTTGAGGAAACTCTATACTGTTTTCTGGAGTGGCTGCCCCAGTTTGCATTCCCACCAACAGTGTAAGAGGGTTCCCCTTCTCCACTTCCTCACCAACACCTGTTGTTTCTTGTGGTGTTAATTTTAGCCATTCTGACAGGTGTGAGCTGGTATCTCATCATGGTTTTGATTTGTTTTTCCTGATGATGAGTGATGTTGAGCATCTTTCATGTGTCTCTTAGCCATTTGGATGTCATCTTTGGAGAAATGTCTATTCATGTTTTCTGCCCATTTCTTAATGGATTATTTGGTTTTTGGGGTGTTGATTTTGAAAAGTTCTTTATAGATTTTGGATAATAACCCTTTCTCAGATATGTCATTTGCACGTATCTTCTCCCATTCTGCAGATTGCCTTTTAGTTTTGTTCTTTCCTTTGCTATGCAGAAGCTTTTTATCTTGATAGAAATAGTTCATTTTTACTTTTGTTTCCCTTGCCTCCCACATGTGTCTAGTAAGAATTTGCTATGACTGGGGTCAAAAGGTTGCTGCCTACATTCTCCTCTAGGATTTTGATGGATTCCTGTCTCACATTTAGGTGTTTCATCCATTTTGAATTTATTTTTGTGTATGGTGTAGGAAAGTGGTCCAGTTTTATTCTTCTGCTTGTTGCTGTCCAGTTTTCCCAATATCATTTGTTGAAGAGACTGTGGATATTCCTTCCTGCTTTGTTGAAGATTAGTTGATCATATAATTGTGGGTCCATTTCTGGGTTTTCTATTATTTTCCATTGATCTATGTGCCTTGAGCCAGTACCGTGCTGTCCTGTATTTTCATATAGCTTAAAGTCCAGAATTGTGGTGCCTCCAGTTTTGCTTTTCTTTTTCAAGATTGTTTTGGCTATCTGGAATCTTTTGTGGTTCCATACAATTTTTAGGATTGTTTGTTCTATGTCTGTGAAAAATGCTGCTGGCTCTTTGATAGGGATTACATTAAATGTGTAGATTGCCTTGGGGAGTATAGACATTTTAACAGTGTTCTTCCAATCCATGAGCATGGAATGCTTTTCCATTTCTTAGTATCATCTCCAATTGCTTTCATAAGTGTTCTATAGTTCTCAGGGTATAGATCTTTTACCTCTTTGGTTAGGTTTATTCTTGGATATCTTACGGTTTTTGTGCAATTGCAAATGGGATCGATTCCTTGATTTCTTTTTATGCTGATTCATTGTTGGTATATAGAAATGCAACAGATTTCTTTACGTTGATTTTATATCCTGTGACTTTACTGAGTTCATGTATCTGTTATAGAAATTTTTTGGTGGAGTCTTTCAGATTTTCTACATAGAATATCATGTCGTCTGCAAATGAGTGGAAGTTTGACTTCTTCTTGACAATTTGGATGACTTTTTCTTCTTTTTGTTATCTGATTGCTGAAGCTAAGACTTGCAGTACTATGTTAAGTAGTAATAATGAGAGTGGACATCCCTGTCTTGTTCCTGACCATAGAGGAAAAGTTCTCAGTTTTTCCCCATTGAGGATGATATCAGCTGTGGGTTTTTCACATATGGCCTTTATGATGTTGAAGTATGTTCCATCTATCCTTACTTCATTAAGGGTTTTTATCAAGAATGGATGCTGAATTTTGTCAAATGCTTTTTCTGCATCTATTGAGAGGATCATACAGTTCTTATCCTGTCTTTTATTAATGTGTATCACATTGATTTGCAAATATTGAACCATACTTTCAGCCCAGGAATAAAGCCCACTTGATTATGGTGAATAATTCCTTTAAGGTACTGTTGGAATCAATTTGCTAGTATTTTGTTGAGAATTTTTGCATCCATATTCATCAGAGATATTGGCCAATAATTCTCCTTTTTAATGGGGTCTTTGGTTTTGGAATCAAGGTAACCCTGGCCCTGTAGACAGAGTTTTGAAATTTTCCTTCCTTTTCTATTTTTTGGAACAATTTGAGAAGAATAGGTATTAACTCCTCTTTAAATGTTTGGTAGAATTCCCCTGGGAAACCATCTGGCCCTGGACTTTTGTTTGTTGGGAGATTTTGATTACCGATTCAACTTCTTTGCTGTTTATGGGTCTGTTCAAGTTTTCTAGTTCTTCCTGTTTCAGCTTTAGTAGTTTGTATGTTTCTAGGAATTTGTCCATTTCTTCCAGATTGCCCAGCCTGTTGGCATATAATTTTTCATAATATTTTCTTATAATTGTTTGTATTTCTGTGATGGTGGTGGTTGTGAACTCTCCTCTTTCATTCGTGATTTTATTATTTGGGTCCTTTCCCATTTCTTTTTGATAAGTCTGGCTAGGGGTTTATCAATTTTATTAATTCTTTCAGGGAACCAGCTTTTCGTTTCATTGATCTGTTCTACTGTTTGCTTTATTTCTGTATCTTTTATTTCTGCTCTAATCTTTATTATTTCCCTTCTACTGGTTTTAGGTTCTATTTCCTGTTCCTTTTCTAGCTCTTTTAGGTATAAGGTTAGGCTGTGTATTTGAGACTTTTCTTGCTTCTGGAGGTAGGCCTGTATTATAATATACTTCTCTCTTAGGACTGCCTTTGCTGCATCCCAAAGGTTTTGGTCTGTCATGTTTTCATTTACGTTTGCTTCCATGTGTTTTTTATTTCTTCTTTAATTTCCTGGTTCCCTTATTGGTTACACTAACTAATCCCTTGTCAGAGTTCTCAGTTGTCAGACTTCTTACTTGTCAGTCAATAAGTATTTTGTGGGTAACTACCTTGAGACTGTATAAATATCTTGTCCCTTACAAATGTTCAATATATTCAAATTGGCCTATGGGTTCCTATTTTTTTAAAAAATGATTACAATTGTTACTATCATTATTTATCATTAATCTCAAATTTTCCAAAATCCGCCAATGAGAGTGCATTCAATTTGGCTTCTGTGTCCTTTTCACATGTTCCCTTCCTTCTTTGAGGGCTTCTTTTCCAGAACAAGATGTTCCAGGCTCATCTTATCATTTAACTGCTTCAGCCCTTAAATTACCTATTTCCTCAAGCTGTCTGTTTTTTAGTAGAAAATGTTAGGAAACCAAGATCCAGGTGCTAGGTCTCCTCATTTTTATACGGGTGTTTCTGTCCAAGCCCCGTCAGCAGATAGAACTGTAATGTGTGTGTGTGTGTATGTGTGTGTGTGTGTGTGTGTGTGTGTGTGTGTATACACCTTTTTATGCCTTTTTATTTCTCTATATATCTGTTGCTATATATTGAAAACTGTGAGTTCACACTAATACCTACAATTTCAATCTAATACCAGGGTTTATTTTAGGGTTGTTACTGATTTTTCTGATGGTGAGAAACCTGGTTCCCATGAATGTTAAAATATTTTTTTAGCAGTCCCCTTGTATGTGTCCTGTCTCTCCTAACCATCGTTGTTTCCTCCCCTGCATATATGCCCTCCTCATGCCACTTGGCTTTAACACCCTCCCTAGGCTATTTCTACTGTCAAATATATAAATGTTTTCCTCATTCCACCCTTAGGCTGACACTTAGTGCTGGATGCCTTTTCCCAAGGATGCCCTCAAAACTCTACGCATGCTCCAGTACCCTAGACCCTTTTCCCACATAACACCTCTTCCACCTTGATCAGAATCTGCCACCCTGATCTCAGACATTGTAACTATCATCCTACCAATGTAGATACTTACCTTGTCAAGCCCCTCCTTTTTTTTCTTAAATCCAAATCAGTAATATTTCATTCACAGGATTCCACCAAATATGCATTGCCAGAGGGACAAATGACTTTCATCTGCTAAGTCCAACTCTTAGAGTCCAGTCTTTTTCTAGTTTGACCTATCAGCAGCATTTGACCCAGTTAAACCCTTTGTCCTTCATACACATTCTGTAGGTGACTTCCGAAATACCACACTCTTGTATTTCTCTTCCTCTGACTCCCTTTCAGACCTATTTACTGGATTTTCCTCTGTTCCATGACCTCTTCGTGTTGAAGTGCTCTGTATTCAGACCTTGATAATATTCACATATTTATGTACTTCTTTGGTATTATTATCAGCCTTATCATCCATATACAAATAACCCAGAAATTTCTATCTCCAGGATATATTTCTATGGACCTCCAGCATATATATTCAAGTGCCTATTCAGCACTTCTAATTACATGTCTAAGTGGTCTTTGCAATATAACATGCCCCACACTGATATTCTAACTCAAAGTGGATTCTACTTACAGACATTTTAATACTCAATTGAGGCAATTCCATCCATTATTTTGGAGGGGCTTAAAAACCTTGTACTCAAAGTGGACTCTTTTTAGTGCCTAACACACCATATCCAATCTGTAAGAAAATATTTCTGGTTCTACCTTCAGAATATAACAGAATCTGCACATTTCTTCCCATCTCCACTGCTGACACCTTAGTTCAAAGAGACCATCATCTCCCCTGATTTTCTGCAAAGACCTCGTAACTGGCCTCCCTGCTTTTAGAATTGCTTCTGTACAGTTGGTTCTTAACATATCAGAGCAATTCTTTTAAATCAAAAGCTAAACATTCTCTACTAAAAACCTATAATAGTCCCCTATTTAATTTAGAATAAATTCCTAAATATCTACTATGGTTTACAAGATCCATATGATCTGGCTTCATTGTTTGTAGTAAGACCAGATTATTTAATACTCCCTACTCAATTTCCTCTAGCTACCCAAGCCTCCTTGCTATCCCTAAAAACACCAGGCACATGCTGACGTTAGGGAGTTTGAACTTGTGTTTTTGCACTTTGTCTTTGTTCTTTCTTTCTGGAATACTGTTTCAGCAGACATTTTCATAGCTAACCATCTCACTTCCTATCAGTGGTCAAATGTCACCTTGTCAAAAAAACCTGCTCTAATCAAACTTCTTAAAATTTTAATCTGTGCGTGGACATTGTAACCATTAGTGTTATCCATCTACCTTCCCTCGCTCTCCTTTCATAAAAACATGTTCAGTGGCATTCATCTCATTCTAGCATACTATATAGTTGTTTTATATTTAGTTTTTGAAAATAAAATATCCGTTTTGAAAATCCATATTCTGTAATGAGATACGTAACTTTCTATATCATCTTACCACTACCTAGACTCCAGGGCAATTTCTTACTACTTCCATTTATAATCTTATTTCCTAGCAATATTGCATAATATCTAATTTTTCAAACTTAATACCACATTGTGTTTCTATCTTATTTATCTTTACAATTTTGCTAAGGCCCAAACTTTTGCGTGGAACCCTCTCTTATATTTCTTCTCCCAGATACGTTACTCAGTACAAATTAATCTACATAAATTAATCAATTGGCACAAATTAATTAAGCTGCACAAATTCTGAAGTTTGGTTGTTCATCCATTCTTGCCCCCCATGAAATGCTGTTTTCTAGTTGGTTGTTCAAATATCTATTGCTTAAATTAAAAAGTACATTAATTATTCATACAGTTATCTTTCTTTTTTTCCTCAATTCATGCTAGACATTTTAGTAGGAATCAGCAGCAGGAGTGCATTTTGCTCAGTATTCAGCTTCATTTCTTATTTTCACTTGCTAATTTATCAGAGACAATTATGATCTTGTGAAACTTTGAAACAAACAAAAATAAATAAAAAAATAAAAAAGAAATTGCACTTGCATAGCTACATATGTGTTACTGACATGGATATAAATAAGCCCCTAAGTGAATATACTTAGGAGTTTGTATTTTTGCTGTGCCAGGTAGTAGTGGGCATTTTCTTTGATAACTGAGCTTTGCCCTTTTTTTTTTTTTTTTAAGATTTTATTTATTTGAGAGAGAGATTGAGAAAACGGGTGGGGAAAGGGGCAGAGGAAGAAGCAGACGCTTGTAGAGAGGGGAGTCTGAAGTAGGAACCGATCCCATGGGATCATGACCTGAGCCAAAGGCAGACGTTTAACCAACTGAGCCACCCAGGCACCTGAGTTTCACCTTTTTGATAAAAAAGTAACCAAAGGTTAAAATATTTACCCTAACATAGTAAATTAATTAATGATAATTGCATGATGTGTAATTAAAAAAAATAGGGAGGTTTTCTTAAGATTCCTCAATCAGAGCTAAAACTCATTCATTCATTATCACATGATTATTTAACACCTTCTATCTACCAAACACAGTTCCAGAGGCAGGTGATATATTAAAAAATAACTAACTCTGGCATTCATGTTCTTTACGGTGTATTCTAGAATATTGAGGATAAAAGTCATTGTATCTCTATGAACTAAAAATTTATGAATGTAATGCAGATGCACTTCCAAAGTATCAGAGAAGATTATGTGAAAAAGGTTTGAACAAATGATTAAAGATAGCTCCACTCCTGACTTTGATACTTTGTTAACACAGGTTGGTTTTAGTTTTCCTCCTATAAAATGATACATGTAATCAGGCATAAAGACAGATGTACCATTATACTCTTGTATTCATCTTTACAATTTTCTTGTCATGCTTAGTTTGACTGGAAGAAATAGGGAATAATTTTTCATTTATTTTCTGTTATCCTTACCCTGAGAGGGCCCACCTAGTTTATGAAAATAAGACTGTGCTCTTTTTCAACTTCTGTTTGCATGGACATTTCACATTGCCACCACGAATCATTCCAGAATAAGATACAGTTTCCATTACCTCACAGGTTTTGCTTATAATTTATGAAGCAGGCTGGATTTTGTTTGATTTCCCTAAGCCTCACTGAACCTGTAAGTTTGAGAACAATATTTATTTTGATTGGAAAGCTGAATAAACACAATTTTACAGTTTTAACAGGAAACATTTATCAAATCCATCAAGTTAAACTAGTGGGATAATTCAACAGAATATTTATGTGTTTTCCTTTTTCTTTTAATGTTAAATGTGTCAATAATATTTCACAGTATGGATTAGGCTGCAGACACAAGACTAAACAGAATAAATTGTGATTATGCATTGATTCTAAGATACTCACATTTGTTTTAATCTGTGCTACTTATTAAGTATGTTTATGTCCCTAATCTCCATTGAATTTACTTGGCTAATTTGATTTTGCCATGTGTTCTTGAATATTATAATTTATAGTTTGATCAAATAGATCAAAGAACTAATTTAAGAGATTGGAATTTAAGGAAAGTTCTGTAAGCACCTGATTGTTCTTGAGTTAAAATTTTAGTGTTTTCAGGGGATGTTTTTGTGACTTCAGATCTGTTTTAAAACTTCTTTATATACAATTCTCAAAACATGTGCCATTCAAATAGAGTATGCACTGATAATTTGGTGAAAAAAATATTGCAAATATATTTCAATCAATTCTTTAAAATGTAGAGTAGGCCATAATTCTTACCTTGTAACATCGCTCCTTTGACATGAGTGAAATATAATGACTGTTTTTTTTCTGATAAAACAGAAACACATGGTAATACATTAAACAGTTTTAGAGATTTTCTCTTTGTTTTTTTTTTTTTAATTTTTGTATTCTGTCCAAAGTGAGTTGATTTTTGGATACTAGATGAAATTTGTTATAGGTGAAATGACTAACATATTCAGAAACTGATAAAAATTCATCTCAGATAGATTTATAGTTGATTTAACATCCATAAAAGCAAATTTTTGGAGAAACAATGAGTATTAGTTTAGGACAGTATATTGGTCTAGTGGCATTGGAAAGAAGAACAAGGATTATGTAAATTTAAGCCAAGTTGAAGAAATAGGCTAGGGGATGTACACGGAATTAGCTGGGTTTGATGTAGATATCAGAATTGAGAGTGGAAACCTTTCAATATATGACATTAATCATAGATTCACATTTTTTTCATTAATCACATAGTACCTCCAGTATGCTAAGTATTCTTCTAGGAACTGGCACACTGAGGTGAAATGCACAAATAAGACTATCAAGAAAATTACACTTTATTGACTGGGGAGTTTTCACATTCTAGAATAGGATAATAACCATGGTGCATGTCAAAATTTGACCATATCAAGCATCATGGTAAAAATAAAGTTCGACACTAGTAAATGCATGCTCATATAATAGCTTGCATTTTAAAAAATGAAAATGGAATAAAGAAATGAAAAAAATGTCTTTTTTGGGATATGTTTATTAAATTCATAAATTTTCTTTCCATTTGCTTGGGGAAAAAGGCTTAGTTTATATTTTGCTTCCTCCTTTATCTCCTGAGAAGTCCAAATTAACAGCTTCTATTCTCTCTCTCTAATATCATTATATTCTGTTCAGTTTTTCCAGTTAAATGCAACCATGTAGTCTTCCTGCCTCCAGTTTTGTCCATTTTAGTTGATTGTAAAACTTGAAGCCAGGCTCTTTCAAACACACATATCTAATCTGAAAAGACAAGTTACAAACTTGGAGAAAAATTTGGCTAAAGACAAAGAGGAAAAAGGATTTGCATCTGGAATCTATAAGATTCTCTAAAAACTCAATAACAGGACAAGCAAATAGCCCAATACAATATGCAAAAGGTGTGAAGACACTTCGGCAAAACCATATATGGATGACATATAATAGCATCTACATTAATAATATTAATAATATCGACACTATATATGAAAGGAAGATAATAAAATATAGATGCTTGATATCACTAGTCATTAGGAAAATACAGATTAAAACCACAATAAAATACCTCTACAAACATGTTAGAATACCTAAAATCAAAAAAACATTCAGGGGCGCCTGGGTGGCTCAGTCGTTAAGCGTCTCTGCCTTCGGCTCAGGTCATGATCCCAGGGTCCTGGGATCGAGCCCCGCGTCGGGCTCCCTGCTCCGCGGGGAGCCTTCTCCTCCCTCTCCCACTCCCCCTGCTTATGTTCCCTCTCTCGCTGTGTCTCTCTCTCTGTCAAATAAATAAATAAAATCTTTAAAAAAAAAAAAAAACATTCAAATAGCATGGATCCAGGACTACTGGAACTCTCATATATTGCTGGTGCAGATGCAAAATGGCATAGCCACTTTGAAAAATATTTTGGCAGTTGCTACTAAACATAATTGACATATGATCCAGCAGTCCCAATCTTATATATTTAATCAAGAGACATGAAAACTTAGGTTCACACCCATGTTTAAGGTTATATCCATTCTATCACAAAAACTAGAAACAAGCTAGTACCTTTCACTGGTGGTGTATTAATGCAATTGAGTGTTACTCGGCAGAAAAAGAAACAGACTAGTGATACACAGCAACATGGATGAATTTCGAATGTGTCAGGCTGAGTGAAAGCAGCCTGATTAAATAGGCTACATAGTGTGTGAGTCCATTAATAAGATATTTTGGAAAAGGCAATATTATAGCTATAGAAAATGGGTCATTGGGTACTAAGACCTGGGGATGGAGGAGAGGACAAGGGACTTCTTGGGGGATGGAATTCTTCTGTATTTTGACTGGTGGTATGTCTGACTCTATCCATTTGTACAAACTCATACAACTATACAGTAAGAGTAAAATGTGGTGTTATGGAAGTTATATCTCAATAAACTTGACTCTTAAATGATGTGGTTATTCCACTCTTTAAAATCCTAAATGATTCTCCATTGCCCAAAGAATGAAATCCACATTCTACCATATAACATATGTCTTTTATAATTTATTCTGATTAGCTTATCTAAGCTCCCCTTCTTGATTTGTTAACCAAATCTCACATTGAGTTAAACTCCAAAAACAAGTTTCCACACCAAGTGCTCACTTTCCACTTTTTACATGAACCATGTGTTTTAAATTTATACACTACTATTCTGATGTGCAAAACTGCAATTTTCTTACTTTTTTTCCCTATAATTGCAATCAACCCGCTCCTAAACTCTCATTTCCACTCAACTCAGGAAAATAGAATCTGGCCTCTTTAAGGAAATCCTATGCCATTCAAGTTAAAACAGTCTCTTAAGGTTAATTTCTCAATCAGTATTGCATTTAAAAACTTAGTCAATTTAAAATTTAAACTTACTCTAAGAGATATTGTCCCCTCTTAATAATCATTCCTTTTCTCCCTCTCTCTGAGCTGCAGGGAAAATGTTTATAACCTTGTGGCATTAGAAGGGCATATAAAATCCTGAATTGTTATCGAGGCCAATGGTAGTCTCTCCAATGTATCTTGATGGATTTATTTAGTCTCTGGTTCATCGTCTGCCCCAGCATCTGTTGTTGCTGTGGCTTTCTATGTCTGTTGAGATTAGACATATTTTACCATTGTCTTGTCCGTGGTATTTACTATGACATCCAATTGCAAGGTCCACAAACCGTCTGTTCTCTTTGTCCAGACTGCAGGCATCTTCTGGGTAATTGAACAACATAATCAGTGAACATAACCACTGAGTCATGACTTACAGAAAAAAATATAAGTTCAATCTTCTGCACATAGAATTTTACCATTTGAGTTAAGCTTTAGAATAAAGAACCCATTTTAACTTTTGAATGCCTGGGTCTTGTAGTCTAAAAATCTAGTTTTTAAAAGTTTCTTTTGAATTTCTAAGAAAAGAAAAAAAAAGACTCGTTTTAATTACAATCCTAAAAAAAATCTAATTGTTCCCAATAAAATAACTGCTTCTGGATGAGAAAAAGCAGGAAACGAAGAAACAAAAAACAAGTAAATAATTATCTTGCTATATATGCTCCACTCCTTTCCTGAGCAATTTCTACTCTTCCTTTGAGAGTTTCTTGAAGTAATATTTATAAAAATATTCTGATCTCTAAAGACTGTGTTTGTTCCTGTGCCTCTGTTTTCCCTTTGCAAATATTTTTTCCATTGTCAGTAATTATCACATTTATTGAAAACTCTCTTTAATTAAAATTACAATTATGACTTATTTTTGAATTTATGAGACATTTAGAAGTGTTTTTATTTTATAATTATTCAGTGTTATTTTTCAAATTCATTTCTAATTCGATTGCATTTTATTAAGAGAACAAGGTCTGAGAACTGATGAGTTGATATTGTAAAATGTGTTGATATTTGCCTATGGGCTAATATATGTGGTAATATTTTTAGACATTCTATATATTCATTAAAAAATACAATCTTTGCAGGGGCGGAGCAAGATGGCGGAGGAGAAGGAGACCTGGGTTTCCTCTGGTCTCAGGAATTCAGCTGAATAGGGATCAAACCATTCTGAACACCTACGAACTCAACAGGAGATCGAAGAAGAGAGTAGCAACAACTCTCTGAACAGAGAAGCGACCACTTTCTGGAAGGTAGGACGAGTGGAGAAGTGAATCCGAGGCGATATTCGGGAGGAGAGACGGCGGGGGAGGGGGCCTCCGTCGGCCGCTTCTGGCAAGTGCTAGAGCCGCGGAGCACAAAATCGGACCTTTTAGAAGTCGGCTCCGCTGAGGGACGTCGCTCCAGTGGCTAAGTGGGGAGGGGGGGTGGAACCCTCGCAGGACAGTGTGGTCTCAGGACCCTCGGGGTCACAGAAAGACAGGGGGTGCCTGAGTGCAACAGAGCTCCCAGGTACCGGAGCGGGGAAGCCGGCTGCAGAGACGGAGCCAAGGTGCGGGCTCTCAGCTCGGGGTGGCCATAAACCGTGATCCGTGGCCCAGTCGGGCCACGGCTCCTCCAGCAGGGACCCAACAAGCGGCAGAGCCGGGGAGACTCCCCTTCCTCCCCCGGGAGGAGCGGCGCGGGAGCACACCGCAGGGATCTGCTGGGTTTGGAGACTCCACACGGGGTCGGGTGCCAGACATAGAAACGCTCGGTCACAGGCCGGGTGAGCACGCAGTGCGGTTGGAGACCGGGGAGACGGGAGTGACTGCTTTTCTCTGGGGGTGCACTGAGGAGCGGGGCCCCGAGTTATTAGCTCCTCCGGGTGGAAATTGGGAGGCCACCATTTTCACTCTTGTCCTCCAAAGCTGTAACCAGAGCTTGGAGGGAAAAAAAGCACCGGAGAGCAAACCTGAGCAGATTGCTTAGCCCAGACCGACAAGGGCGGGACAATTCTGCCTCCGACAAAGACATTTGGGAAACATGGCAACAGGCCCCTCCCCCAGAAGATCAGCATGAACAGCCAGCAAGCCAAGACCAAGTTTACCGATCACGGAGAACGGGAGAACTCCAGCGCTAGAGGAATACTGCACATAGAATTCATGGCTTTTTTACCATGATTCATTAGTTTTTCAAAGTTGATTTTTTTAACTGTTTTTTTACTTTTTTTGAATTTTTCTTTCTCCCTTTTCAACCAACATCTTATCAATCCCTTTTTAAAAAAATTATTTTTCATTTTTTGGAGTCATATTTTATCCCTTCATAGTAGTTACCCTTATTTTTGGCATATATATATAAGTTGTTCTCTCTTTAAAATTTTGAGATACAGTGTCTTCTAAAAGATCAAAATTTACCCTAAATCACTAGTGTATGGCTTTGTTCTAGTCTCCTGCCTGATCACATTCTCTCCCTTTTCTTTTTTCTTTTTCTTCTTTGTTTTTTAATCATCTTCTTTCTTTTATCAAACAACTTCTTATCTTATCAATTCCTTTTATAAAATCTTTTATGATTTTCATCTTTACAGTCATCTTCCATCCCTTCATTGTATCAACCATTATTTTGGACATATATAAGTCTTTCTTCCTTTAAAATATTAGGAGGCACTTTCTTCTAACAGACCAAAATATGCCCAAAATCTAGTGGGTGGCACTGATCCATACACTAGTCTGATCATATTTGATCATATTCTGTTTTTTTTGTTTTGTTCTGTTTTTGTTTGTTTTTATCGTTTTCTTTTTTCTTTTTTTTTCTAATTCTTTTTCTTCCTTTCCCTTTCTTTTCCCCTGGTTTCAAGTCTTTTCTGATTTGTATAGAGTATATATGCTGGGAACGTTGTTAAGCTGTTAGCATTTTGTTCCCTCATTCATCTATTCTCCTCTGGACAAAATGACAAGACGAAAAAAATCACCTCAGCAAAAAGAACAAGCTGTAGTACCATCAGCCAGGGACCGACTCAATAGGGACATTAGTAAGATGTTGGACCTACAGTTCAGAATGATGACTTTAAAGATACTAGCTGGGCTTGAAAAAAGCATGGAAGTTATTAGAGACACCCTTTCTGAAGAAATAAAAGAACTAAAAACTAACCAAGTCAAATCAAAAAGGCTATTAATGAGGTGCAATAAAAAAGGGGGCACTATCTACTAGGATAAATGAGGCAGAAGAGAGAATCAGCGATATAGAAGACCAAATGATGGAAAATAAAGAGGCTGAGAAAAAGGGACATAAACAACTACAGGATCCCGAGGGCAGAATTCGAGGATAAGCAATAAGATAAGATGAAACAACATTAGAATAATCGGGATCCCAGAAAAAGAAGAAAGAGAGAGAGGGGCAGAAGGTATATTGGAGCAAATTATACCAGAGAAGTTCCCTAATGTGGGGAAGGAACAGGCATCAAAATCCAGGAGGCACAGAGAACCCCTCTCAAAATCAATAAAAATAGGTCAACACCCGACATCTAATAGTAAAACTTACGAGTCTCAGAGACAAAGGGAAATCCTGAAAGGAACTCGGGAGAAGAGATATGTAACCTATAATGGTAGAAACATTAGATTGGCAACAGACCTATTCACAGGGACCTGGCAGGCCAGAAAGGACTGGCATGATATCTTCAGAGCACTAAACGAGAAAAATATGCAGCCAAGAATACTATATCCAGCTAGGCTGTCATTGAAAATAGAAGGAGAAATAAAAAGCTTCCAGGACAAACAAAAACTGAAGGAATTTGCAAACACGAAACCAGCCCTCCAAGAAATATTGAAAGGGGTCCTCTAAGCAAAGAGAGAGCCTAAAAGCAGAATAGACCAGAAAGGAACACAGACAATATACAGTCACAGTCACCTTACAGGCAATACAATGGCACTAAATTCATATCTTTCAATACTTACCCTGAATGTAAATGGGCTCAATGCCCCAATCAAAAGACACAGGCTATCAGATTGGATTAAAAAACAAGACCCATCAATATGCTGTCTGCAAGAGACTCATTTTAGACCCAAAGACACCCCCAGATTGAAAGTGAGGGGGTGGAAAACCATTTACCATGCTAATGGACACCAAAAGAAAGCTGGGGTGGCAATCCTTATATCAGACAAATTAGATTTGAAAACAAAGACTTTAATAAGGGATGAAGAAGGACACTATATCCTACTTAAAGGGTCGATCCAACAAGAAGATCTAACAATTATAAATATCTATGCCCCGAACATGGGAGCAGCCAATTACATAAGGCAATTAATAACAAAAGCAAAGAAACACATTGACAACAATACAATAATAGTGGGGGAATTTAACACCCCTCTGACTGAAATGGACAGATCATCTAAGCAAAAAATCAGCAAGGAAATAAAGACTTTAAATGAAACACTGGACCAAATGGACTTCACAGACATATTCAGAACATTCCATCCCAAAGCAACGGAATACACATTCTTCTCTAGTGCCCATGGAACATTCTCCAGAATTGATCATATCCTAGGTCACAAATCAGGTCTCAACTGGTACCAAATTGGGATTATTCTCTGCATATTTTCAGACCACAATGCTTTGAAACTAGAACTCAATCACAAGAGGAAAGTCGGAAAGAACTCAAATACATGGAGGATAAAGAGCATCCTACTGAAGAATGAATGGGTCAACCAGGAAATTAAAGAAGAATTAAAAAAATTCATGGAAACCAATGAAAATGAAAACACAACTGTTCAAAATCTTTGGGATGCAGCAAAGGGAGTCCTGAGAAGAAAGTGTATAGCAATACAAGCCTTTCTCAAGAAACAAGAAAGATCTCAAATACACAACCTAACCCTACACCTAAAGGAGCTAGAGAAAAAACAGCAAACAAAGCCTACACCCAGCAGGAGAAGAGAAATAATAAAGATCAGAGCAGAAATCAATGAAATAGAAACTGAAAGAACAGTAGAACAGATCAACGAAACTAGGAACTGGTTCTTTGAGAGAATTAACAAGATTGATAAACCCCTCCCCAGACTTATCAACAAGAAAAGAGAAATGACCCAAATCAACAAAATCATGAATGAAAAGGAGAGATCACAACCAACACCAAAGAAATACAAACAATTATAAGAATATATTATGAGCAACTCTATGCCAGCAAATTAGATAACCTGGAAGAAATGGGTGCATTTCTAGAGATGTATCAACTACCAAAATTGAACCAGGAGGAAATTGAAAACCTGAACAGACCTATTACCACCATGAAAATTGAAGCAGTCATCAAAAATCTCCCAACAAACAAAAGCCCAGGGCCAGATGGCTTCCCAGGGGAATTATACCAAACATTTCAAGAAGAATTAATACCTATTCTCCTGAAACTGTTCCAAAAAATAGAAATGGAAGGAAAACTTCCAAACTCATTTTATGAGGCCACCATTACCTTGATCCCCAAACCAGACAAAGACCCCATCAAAAAGGAAAATTACAGACCAATATCCTTGATGAACATGGATGCAAAAATTCTCACCAAAATCCTAGCCAATACGATCTAACAGTACATTAAAAGCATTATTCACCACTACCAAGTGGGATTTATCCCTGGGCTGCAAGGTTGGCTCAACATCCGCAAATCAATGAACGTCATACAACACATTAACAAAAGAAAGAACAAGAATCATAGGATCCTCTCAAGAGATGCAGAAAAAGCCTTTGACAAAGTACAGCATCCTTTCTTGATCAAAACTCTTCAGACTATAGGGATAGAGGGTACATACCTAAACATCATAAAAGCCATCTATGAAAAACCTACAGCAAATATCATTCTCGATGGGTAAAAGCTGAGATCTTTTCCCCTAAGGTCAGGAATGCAGCAGGGATGTCCACTCTCACCACTGCTATTCAACATCGTATTAGAAGTCCTAGCCACAGCAATCAGACAACAAAAAGAAATCAAAGGCATCCAAATCAGCAGAGGAAGTCAAACTCTCACTCTTTGCAGATGATATAATACTGTATGTAGAAAACCCAAAAGACTCCATCCCAAAACTGCTAGAATTCATACAGGAATTCAGTCAAGTAGCAGGCTATAAAATCTATGCACAGAAATCAGTGGCATTCCTATACACCAACAACAAGACAAAAGAGAGTGAAATTAAGGAGTCCATCCCATTTACAATTGCACCCAAAACCATAAGATACCTAGGAATAAATTTAACCAAAGAGGCAAAGGATCTGTACTCAGAAAACTCTAAAATACTCATGAAAGAAATTGAAGAAGACACAAAGAAATGGAAAAACGTTCCATGCTCATGGATTGGGAGAACCAACATTGTGAAGATGTCAATGCTACCTGGAGCAATCTACAAATTCAATGCAATCCCCATCAAAATACCATGCACTTTTTTCAAAGAAATGGAACAAATAATCCTAAAATTTGTATGGAACCAGAAGAGACCCCAAATAGCCAGAGGAACCTTGAAAAAGAAAAGCAAAGCTGGCGGCATCACAATTCTGGACTTCCAGCTCTATTACTAGCTGTCATCATCAAGAGAGTATGATACTGGCACAAAACAGACACATAGATCGATGGAACAGAATAGAGAGCCCAGAAATGGACCCTCAACTCTATGGTCAACTTATCTTTGACAAAACAGGAAAGAATGTCCAATGGAAAAAGACAGTCTCTTCAACGGATGATGTTGGGAAAATTGGACAGCCACATGGAGGAGAACGAAACTGGACCATTTCCTTACACCACACACAAAAATAGACTCCAAATGGTTGAAAGACCTAAATGTGAGACAGGAGTCCATCAAAATCCTAAAGGAGAACACAGGCAGCAACCTCTTCGACCTCAGCCACAGCAACTTCTTCCTAGAAACATAGCCAAAGGCAAGGGAAGCCAAGGCAAAAATGAACTCTTGGGATTTCATCAAGATAAAAAGCTTTTGCACAGCAAAAGAAACAGTCCACAAAACCAAAAGCCAACTGACAGAATGGGAGAAAATATTTGCAAATGACATATCAGATAAAGGGCTAGTATCCAAAATCTATAAAGAACTCATCAAACTCAACACCCAAAGAACAAATAATCCAATCAAGAAATGGGCAGAAGACATGAACATACATTTTTCCAAAGAAGACATCCAAATGGCCAACAGACACTTGAAAAAGACCTCCACATCGCTCGGCATCAGGGAAATCCAAATCAAATCCTCAGTGAGATACCACCTCACACCCGTCAGAATGGCTAAAAGTAACAAGTCAGGAAACGACCGATTTTGGCGGGGATGCGGAGAAAGGGGAACCCTCCCACACTGTTGGTGGGAATGCAAGCTGGTGCCACCCCTCTGGAAAACAGAATGGAGGTTCCTCAAACAGTTGAAAATAGAGCTACTATACGATCCAGCAATTGCACTACTGGTTATTTACCCCAAAGATACGAATGTAGGGATCCGAAGGGGTATGTGCACCCCAATGTTTATAGCAGCCATGTCCACAATAGCCAAACTGTGGAAAGAGCCAAGATGTCCATTGACAGGTGAATGGATAAAGAAGAGGTGGTATATATACACAATGGAATATTATGCAGCCATCAAAAGGAATGAGAGCTTGCCATTTGCAACGACATGGATGGAACTGGAGGGTGTTATGCTGAGTGAAATAAGTCAATCAGGGAAAGACATGTATCATACGACCTCACTGATATGAGGAATTCTTAATCTCAGGAAACAAACTGAGCGTGCTGGAGTGGTGGGGGATGGGAGCGATGGGGTGGCTGGGTGATAGACATTGGGGAGGGTATCTGCTATGGTGAGCACTGTGAATTTTGCAAGACTGTTGAATCACAGGTCTGTACTTCTGAAACAAATAATGCAATATATGTTAAGAAAAAGAAAAAGAAGAAGATAGCAGGCGGGGAAAATGAAGGGGAGCAAGTCGGAGGGGAAGACAAACCATGAGAGACGATGGATGCTGAAAAACAAACTGAGGGTTCTAGAGGGGAAGGGGGCGGGGAGATGGGTTAGCCTAGTGATGGGTATTAAAGAGGGCACATTCTGCATGGAGCACTGGGTGTTATGCACAAACAATGAATCATGGAACACTACATCAAAAATTAATGATGTAATGTATGGTGATTAACATAATAATAAAAAAATGAAAAAAATACAATCTTTGCATATCGGGTTATCTATTGTTTAGAGGCAATATACAAAATATGTGAAAACCAATGCTGTGTTGATCCAACCAACCAGAATATAGGTGTAGTCATTTAGAACAGCTGGGGAATGTGTGCCCTACCCAGAGAGGACAGCTGAAATTAGCTGTGTTTATGGCCAGTGGATAAGGCTTGTTTATTGTGTTGTTCAAGTCTTACATATATTCAATATCTTCTTGTATATTTAGCATGTAAGTGTAATCGAGGGAATAGTGTTGAAATCTCTCCACATGGTGCTGGATTTGACAATTCCTCAAAGTATTGTATCCATTTTTGTTTTACAAATTATAAAGCTTTCCTTTTTAAATTTTGTGTATATTTGATGTAATTATATTGTCCTCATAAGATATTTTATTAAGTTCAATTAGCCAACATATAATATATCATTAGTTTTTGATGTAGTGTTCAGTGATTCATTAGTTGTGTATGACACCCAGTGCTCATCAGATCACCTGCCCTCCTTAATGCCCATCACCCAGTTACCCCAGCCCCTCCCTTCTGCAACCCTCAATTTGTTCCTCAGAGTCTAGAGTCTCTCATGGTTTGTCTCCCTCTCTGATTTCTTCCCATTCAGTTTTCTCTCCCTTCCCCTGTGGTCCTCTAAGCTATTCCTTGTATTCCACATATTAGTGAAACCATATGATAATTGTCTTTCTCTGTCTGACCTATTTCACTTAGCATAATATCCTCCAGTTCCATCCATGTCAGTTCACATGGTAGGTATTCATCCTTTCTGATGGCTGAGTAATATTCCATTGTATATATGAACCACATCTTCTTTACCCATTCATCTGTTGAAAGACATCTTGGCTCCTTCCACGTTTGGCTATTGTGGACATTGCTGCTATGAACATTGGGGTACAGGAGCCCCTTCTTTTCACTACATCTGTATCTGAGGTAAATACCAAGTAGTGTAATTGCTGGGTCATAAGGTAGCTCTATATTTAACATCTTGAAGAACATCCATGCTCTTTTCCAGAGTGGCTGTACCAGCTTCCATTCCCACCAACAGTGTAAGAGATTTCCTCTTTGTCCACATCCTTGCCAACAGTTGTTGTTCTCTGTCTTGTTAATTTTGGCCATTCTAACTGGTGTAAGGTGGTATCTCATTGTGGTTTTGATTTGAATTTCCCTGATGGCAAGTGATGTTGAACATTTTTTCATGTGTCTGTTAGCCATTTGTATGACTTTGGAGAAGTGTCTGTTCATATCTTCTGCCCATTTCTCATAAGATTTCTTATCATGGTATCATAAGATCTGTTATCATCATTTGTTAATCTTCTTTATCTAGAATAATGTATCTTTAAGTGTAATTTTTTCTAAAATTTGTCTATGTTTTATATCTCTTTACAGAATTTTTTTGGTGTTACTCATTTGTTCTTATAGATCAAAATTTTGTTGGAGTTGTACTTACATTATAGACATCTAGTATTTCGCCATCATATCTGCCCAGTTATTCAAGTTATTTATTTATTTATTTATTTATTTATTTCTGTTCTTTTTAAATTTAATTCAATTAACATATAACGTATTATTTGTTTCAGGGGTACAGGTCTGTAATTCATCAGTCGTATATGATACCCAGTGCTCATTACAACACATACCCTCCCCAATGTCCTCCCTCCAACCCCTTCCCCTCCAGCACCCCTCAGTTTGTTTCCTATAATTAAGAGTCTCTTACGCTTTATCTCTCTCTCTGGTTTCATCTTGTTTCATTTTTTTCCTCTCTTCCCCTTTGATCCTCTGCCTTGTTTCTTAAATTCCATAGATAAGTGAGATCATATGATAATTGTCTTTCTCTGATTGACTTATTTCATTTAGCATAATACCCTTTAGTTCCATCCACATTTTTCATCAAAAAAAAGTCTTTATTTATATCTTCCTTGCCCATTGCTTTTTAATTTTTCTTAGTTATTACTTTTTACAATAATGTGATAGAGATCTCATAATAAAACATAGGATCTTTTATTTTCTAGCTAATAGTTGGTACAGAGAAAATATATATTATACATATATTTTATGCCTATTTTATCAATTTTACTGTATTTTGGTTTAACATAATATTTTAGATGATATTTTTTGTGAATGATCATTTTTTTCTTTTATAAATTTTGCATTAAATGAAGAACATGAGGGAAATCTTGCTTTTTTTCTTTCTACTGTGTTTTTAAAAAATTGTTAACACTTCAAAAATTTTATTTTTAGCATGACATAAATAACAAGCAAATAATTTAAATATAAAATGTATCAATTTAAACAAACATTTAAAGACATTTTATAGCTGCACATTCCTCAAATGAATTTAATGCTAATAATATTCTTGATGATTGTTTAGATAGTTATTTTCTTATAGGCTTAAATTGTTAAAGCAATTGAGACCAAGACAAATTGTCTGAAAGGGTCACAATTATTTAAAAGGCATTTGCTTGTGTGTGTTTGGACCTGTAAATGTAAGTGCAATAGGATCCAGCTAAATCAAATAAACTTGTTTCTCAGGGTGAATCAGGTTGGTCCCCTAAAGAAAAAAGATAAAACAAGTTGAATGCTTCAATGTCAACAGGGTCTATCAACCAGGGTTACAATCATGTATGTCTAAGATACCTCAAGGTTATAAAATAAATTCCCAAAAGTTCAGGTTTATTGCTTCACACTGAGTCACTGTCAAACCTGAATCCCTTTGGGAACCTTTTATTTCAAAATCAATGTTGGAGTTGTTTGAAGAGAGGAGAACTATCTCTGAACCAATGCTCAAGCAGTTAGAGAGGATTACAGGTATTTGAAATAAACTTTTAAGAAGCTTTCAAAATTTGAAAAATGGACATAAGAGCTACCTTTTACATCCACAAGAACACTATCACTTAGATATAATTAATACATATTATGATAGAGAATTTTTATGGACTTTATGGGAAGCATTTTTATTTGGTCACAATAGGGATTTAAATTTGTAGTTTTTCAAGTAGGTGTCCAAGAGCAGTGTTGATGTAGGCTTGGAAAAAGAGGGAGCAAAATTGCATTTAGAATTTACAAAGTTTTTACAGATATTTATAGTAGGTGGCTATTCATAGTTTGAAAAAAGGTAATGTGAAGAATCAAAACATTTATTTAACTCCACTTATATATGCTGGTTTTGACTTAATATAAACACATAGAGATCATACATGATGCTTGTTCTTCAGAGATGAAGAGACATCAGTAGAGACATTTAGAGTTATTTCTTGTTTTGAATTACTTCTTGAATGCTAAGTAAGGAGGTTACCCATTGACAAATACTCCACAAAAATGATTGAGTAATGAGCTAAAAAATTTCCCTCAGCCTTTGGAGGCTAATTTTATTCACTCACATGTCTCCTTTTGTCTAGCAATGACATATTGTTGTGTGTCCTACTCTACAATTGCAGGTTCAAAACTATTCTGCTTTTTGGGGTTAACACAGAATGCTGATATAGGACTTCCTTGAACCCATGCTGGAGGAATATTTTCTCTCTATTTTTTTCCTCCTATATACAGTTGATCTAAAATGTTCCATGAACTACTGAATGTTTTAAAATGGTATGTCTAACATGTTAGAAAGATTAACAATAATATATACCCTCATGGATACTACATGCAGGGTTTTTCACAGTTCTGAAGAATAGAAGTCTGAGATCAAGGTTGTTGAATTCTGAGGGCCATAAGGGAGAATCTCTTCCAGACCTCTCTTCTTGGCTTGTAGGGGCCATCTTCTCCCCATGTGTCTTCACATTGTCTCCTGAGTGTATCTCTGTGTCCCAATTTCCCCCATCCATTGTGGTGCTTCTCAGTCTTGTTCGGCAGGGGGTGTTCAGTCCCACACCTGTGTTCTAGGATTTTCATTCTGGTGTTTTGTCCATGGATAGTTGCTAGTTGGTCTTCTTGAGTGGGGGACTGAAGTCTGGAGCAACGTGCATCACCATCTTGATAACATCACTCAACACAGTTTTAAAAATAGAGCATAGCACATGCTCTTTCCCTGTTGACATTTTCCTTGCTTTTCTTTGTGGTACAAACACATATGAAAGACTAAAGACTACAATGTTCATATTTCCCTTATTTTTGAACTTTATATAAATGCAATATTTAAATAGTTTTATTTGCTCTTTTCCTTCAAAATTAAAAAATCTTGAGATCCATTATGTTGACGTAATTATGTAGTTGATTCACTTTATTACTGCTGTTTTTTTTCAGTTTTACTGAGGTATAATTAATAAAAATTGTATATATTTTAAGGTGTACAACTTCATGGTTTGACATTCATAAACATGAATTGCACAACATGCATATATATGTGCAATGATCACCACAGTCAAGCTAATTAACATGTCCATCATCTCTCATAGTTACCCCTTCCTTCTTTCTTTCTTTCGTTTATGGTAAAAACACTTGGGATTTACCCTTGTAACAAATAATATTGCTATTTAGAATTAAATACTGCTTTTTTATAATTATAAATATATAATATTTTTATATATAATATATATATTTATTTTATATAATATATTAATTTATATTAATTATATATTGATTAATTTATATTAATAAATATAATATATATATTTTATATATAATATAATTATAAATAAATACTGCTATTTATAATTCCATTACTTGAATATACGACAATTTATTTTTCTGTTGATGGACCTTATTTTGTTTTTGATATATTTTTTCTATTATGAATATTCTTTTTTTATGTTAATCACCATATATTACATCATTAGCTTTTGATGTAGCGTTCCATGATTCATTGTTTACATATAACACCCTGTGCTCCATTCAATATGTCCACTCTTTAATACCCATCACCAGGCTAACTCATCCCCCACCCCCCTCCCCTCTAGAATCCTCAGTTTGTTTCTCATAGTCCATAGTCTCTCATGGTTCATCTCCCCCTCCGATTTCCCCCATTCATTTTTCCCTTCCTACTATCTTCTTTTTTTTAACATATAATGTATTATTTGTTTCAGAGGTACAGGTCTGTGATTCAACAGTCTTACACAATTCACTGCGCTCACCCTCCCCAATGTCTATCACCCAGCCACCTCATCCCTCCCATCCCCCACCACTCCAGCAACCCTAAATTTATTTCCTGAGATTAAGAATTCCTCATATCAGTGAGATCATATTATGAATATTCTTATACGTGTTTCTTGTTATTTATACACCAGTGTATCTTTAGAGTGGAATTGCTAGGTTGTAAGATGCAAGAAAAGCCAAATTGTTTTCCAAAGTAATTGAATAAATGTAAGCATGAATTCCCATTGTTGTCATTTAGTTTTCTTAATTTTTGTCAATCTGATGATTGCAGAAGTTTTTTTTAATGCCTTTAATTTTCATTTTCTGATTAAAGTTAGGTTAATTATCAAATATTTCTTAGCAACTTGTGCATCCTCATCTATGTTACTCCCAATTTGTTGAAAGTTTAGAATTGATTTACAGAAGTCCCTTGTTTATTCTATTTTAGCTATGTTAGTTATATATGTTGTGTTTATTTTTTATTAATTTTTGGTTTGTCATTTTCATTTTAATAGAAATTCATACATTCTTTTGTTTTTAAGTGGCCAGTCTTTTTTGCAATTGCTTTTTGTGTTTGTATAAAACATTTTATTCCTTTTCTTAAGTTATAAAGGTGTCCTCTTGTTTTTGTTTCTAGAAGATTACACATTTGCTTTTTACATTTAATTCCTTGATTTATATAAAATTACCTTTTGGAAATGGTCACAGCCTTAAAATTTTTCTTAAAGATTCCCTAAAGAAACTTATGTATTGCTTTGAAAGTTTTAATTTGACATGTCTGATATTTCAATAAATGTAAATAGTTGCAAAAATAAAATTTGGGGTATTTTGTCAGTTTTGGCATTCAGTAGAGAACTTATGTCACTTTTATAAAACAGTATCCAGGGGCACCTGGGTGGCTCAGTTGGTTAAGCTTCAGGTCATGATCTCCGGGTCATGAGATAGAACCCTGTGTCAGGCTCTACTCAGGTATGGAGGATGCTTGAGATTCTCTCTCTTTCTCTTCCTCTACCCCTCCCATGTTCATGCATGCTCTCTTTTTCTTAAAAAAAAAAAAAAAAGTCCAGTGAATCAAAATACTCTGACAGTTTGATACCTACAGTCCCCCGGGTAAAAATATTCAGCAATTAGAGCATACTTAACGTTGAGATTTTTTCCTGGTATTCAATATTTAATATGTTTTCTGATTCAAATTATTTTAATTACCTATGATATATAACTATAATGAAAATGTCAACATGATTCAAAATAATATTTTGAGAATTTTTGTGTGTCGAAAGCTCTCTACAATTTAAAATTTTTCTCAGGGTTTTTTCATTACATTTGAATTAGTATGAGGTGTGAGTGTAAAAATGAGCAAAAAACATTTTGATGTTATCTGAATAATTATTAAAGATAAGGAGTAAAATATAAACTCTAAATTACCTTTTGTGAGATAGAGGAAGATTTTTTGTTTTTTTCCAATTAGTTCATATATGCCTGGATGATTATTACTAATTGCTAGAATGAGAACTTTTCCTAGTTTTCTTTAGTATAGATGTAAGTGATGAGGAAATTTGTGTATTTAAAAGGGGAGATACAAATGAAACAAGCTCTGTAATAGCATTGTTTCTCAGTGCTTTAAACTTTTCAAATTATATTCAAATAACAGAGGGGTTTCTCATAAAACCTATTTTTTTTTCAGAGAAAGACATGTATCTTTTGATCTCACTGATATGAGGAATAGTAGGAAGTCATAAAACCAATTTTTTAATGTTATATCAGCTGACAACTTGATTACTTCCTCCTTCAGTTTTATTGATAGCAAGAAATTGGAAATGACCTAACTTTCAAAAAGATATGTTACCTAGTCATAAAGATCAATCACATACTGTTTCTAGGAATTATACCTAAAAGACTTCTTAAAAGACCTTTAGTTATTTCTTTTAATTCTTTCTCAATTTAGAGGCAACATATTTAATCTGATATACTAAAAGTTTATTAGAAGAAAATAAAAATAGAATTGATTTCAATATACCCTTAGTGCAATATATAATTTTAATTAATGTTTTTATCTTACTTCATGTCTTAAATATATTTGAGCAAAAATAATGGAGCCATAGTTAACCTGTTTATTGGAAATCATCTTTCCAATATAACCTAATTGGCAAAGTCAATCCCTGTCAAACAAATCAGCCAAGTGAGATTTACTTTTTTTAGAAAGTAATGTGAATGTGTTAATAAGCTTCCCCTTGGCAATCATTGAACTTCTAAATTCCAGCTCTAAAATGGATAGATCATTTTGTGGTCTGGATAAAATAAAGGGCTACATCATCAGCATTTCTTAAGTTTTCATTCAGTCTCATCCATTTCTCCTCTCCCTCCCTGCCTTCCTCCCTTTTTCCCTCTCCTCTGTATTGCTAGACTTCCCCCAGAAGGGATGCATTAAATATTTGACAATAATTTTGAAATATTTGGGAATAATTTGGGACTTTTTCAGTTCTGTACTCCATGTGGAATAATCTGATGAAGAATATTTTTATATAGAACAAAATGTTATATTTCTCATGTTAAGCTTTTTTCTTAGAAAAAAATATACATAAGAGAGAGGAAATGAGAAAACCTCAGATCAGAGTTATGGTGTATTGGTCCAATGATGGCATCATTTTAATTTCTTCCTTTATCAGGTACTTTGGCAGTTTTATACCACAGAATAATTGTGGATGAGTGAGAGGTACAGCCCTCTTTTGCAAACATAGAGAAAGGTAAAAATTTAAAGGACGTTAAAAAAAAAAAGGAGACTATCAATGATGCCTTCACCTCAAGTGTATTCTCAGGCAGAGCAGTTTTATAAAAGAATAGATATTGAAGTTAAAAATTGAGAATCTTTTTCTCTTCAAAATATCCATGCTTTTGTAAGATTTAAGCAGTCCTTAAGCTCCTAGTTTTCACATATGCCAGGTTGAAAGTGATCGATATATGGCATGAGGTAAGGATTTATTTATCTTTATTTTCCTATATTTACAGCCAATTGAGGTATCACCATATACTAAATAGGTACCATTGGTCTGCAGTGATAGCTGGGTCAATGATCAGATTTCTGTTCTAGTGCCTTTCCTTGTATCAATACCACTGTGTAATTACCATGGCTTTGTAAAAATTCTTGATATATAGTATAGCAAATCAGTTACTTTTATTCTCCTCCTACATTTTGTCTTCTCTTCAGAGTTCCGTTGCTATTTTCTTTTATGTAAACTTCTAATTAAATTTTACTGAAAACCCTTTTGAGATATTTAGTGGAACAAGATTGAATTTAATATCAATTGAGAATTGATATATTTATGATATTGTGTTTTTTGTTTACATATGTGCTATGTCTCTCCATTTATTTAGGACCTTGTTAATATTTTACATTTTATAATTTTTTCCCATAAAATGATTACCCTAGTTTCCAGTTTTATACTTAAGTACTTTGTATTTGTATTGTTATTTTTAGTGGCATTTTATTTATAAGCACCTACTAAGTGAGAAATTATTTGCTAGGTACCCTTTTTTTTTTTTTTTTTGAATACAAAAAAGAATTTAATGTTTTGCCCACTCGCAGTTTTCTCAGGTACAAACACAATCTGTATGATTCTCCTTAGTTAGCTGATTCTTTTCATTCCTTCTGCTGTACATGTTTTATTTGTGTGTGTGCTGGCAGAGGGGTTTTCTGACAGTGCAACAGATCCAGCCTCCCCTGGGCACCTGCTTCCTCCAGCTTATTAAAATTTCTCTCATTTTTTTAAAACATATATTGTATTATTTGTTTCAGAGGTACAGATCTGTGATTCAGCAGTCTTGCACAATTCACAGCGCTCACCATCGCACATACCCTCCCCAATGTCTATCACCCAGCCACCCCATCCCTTCCACCCCCCACCACTCCAGCAACCCTCAGTTTATTTCCTGAGATTAAGAATTCCTCATATCAGTGAGGTCATATGATACATGTCTTTCCCTGATTGACTTATTTTGCTCAGCATAACACCCTCCAGTTCCATCCATGTCGTTGCAAATGGCCAGCTCTCATTCCTTTTGATGGCTGCATAATATTCCATTGTAGATATATACCACATCTTCTTTATCCATTCATCTTCTGATGGACATCTTGGCTCTTTCCACAGTTTGGCTATTGTGGACATTGCTGCTATAAACATCAGCACGTACCCCTTTGGATCCCTACATTTGTATCTTTGGGGTAAATACCCAGTAGTGCAATTGCTGGATCGTATGGTAGCTCTATTTTCAACTGTTTGAGGTATCTCCATACTGTTTTCCAGAGTGGCTGCACCAGCTTGCATTCCCACCAACAGTGTAGGAGGGTTCCCCTTTCTCCACATCCCCGCCAACATCTGTCGTTCCCTGACTTGTTAATTTTAGCCATTCTGACTGGTGTGAGGTGGTATCTCATTGAGGTTTTGCTTTGGATTTCCCTGATGGCTACGCACATTTTATATGTTTCAGGAAACCTGGAAAACAAGTATAGTTGTCCAATTTTTAAATTTTATATTAGTTAATTCGTAGAGAAGTTAAACAACTGAAGGGCAGAGGCTGGTTTTGAACAAAAGACTGACTAATTTCTGGGCGCCTGTGTTGCTCAGTTGTTAAGTGTCTGCTTTCAGCTCAGGTCATGGTCCTGGGGTCCTGGGATCGAGCCCTGCATCAGGCTCCCTGCTTGGCGGGAAGCCTGCTTCTCCCTCTCCCACTCCCCCTGCTTGTGTTCCCTCCCCCTGCTGTATCTCTCTCTGTCAAAGAAATAAATAAAATCTTAAAAAAAAATACTAATTTCTTTTTTTTTTTTAAAGATTTTATTTATTTCTTTGAAAGAGAGAGAATGAGAGATAGAGAGCATGAGAGGGAAGAGGGTCAGAGGGAGAAGCAGACTCCCTGCCGAGCAGGGAGCCTGACGCGGGATTCGATCCCGGAACTCCAGGATCATGACCTGAGCCGAAGGCAGTTGCTTAACCAACTGAGCCACCCAGGCATCCCAGGACTGACTACTTTCTAAGGCAGTATCCTCCCTACACCTTCCATTCTAGAGAAACATAAATATGCACAGAGGAGACTGAATGTGAAGAAATTACAAGGCAGTGTAAATAGTATCAAATGCCGACCTATGAAAGGATAATTATAATCCAGAGGAAGAGATAATAGATTTTTCCTTGCTTACATTAAAAGATATTTATATCAGGGCGCCTGGGTGGCTCAGTTGGTTAAGCGACTGCCTTCGGCTCAGGTCATGATCCTGGAGTCCCGGGATCGAGTCCCACATTGGGCTCCCTGCTCAGTGGGGAGTCTGCTTCTCCCTCTGACCCTCTTCCCTCTCGTGCTTTCTATCTCTCATTCTCTCTCTCTCTCTCAAATAAATAAATAAAATCTTTAAAAAAAAGATATTTATATTAGATAAAAATATATATAATGTATTATATTTTATGATATATAGTTATTAATATAGAATTATGTAAATATATACATTTTATTTGCTCCTGCCTACATGGGGTACATCAGGCTATCAGAAATTTTATTTATCTTTCAAATATACTGAATTGTCTTATTTATGAACAAACTCAGAGGACATATCCACAGAAAAGTCCTAAATAGGCTGGTACCATTCCTTTTTAACTTTGTCACTTCAATGTATTTACCCACTCAATCACTACATGAGAGGACAGTAGTCATATATTTCACTATCTGTAGAAATTTCTTTTGTAACACTCTTAATATTACCAATTTCTTTGCTTCATCTTAGAGTTGTTCCAGGTTAAATGTGTATGAGGCAATTGAACAACCAGTCCTTAGATGGTTCTGTAGACTATTGTTAATGGTAATCAGGTTAGAACCATAGAGTCATGGTTCCAAGAGAACAAGGAGACATGACATTTTTTTTTGCAGCACACTTAATATGTGCATACATGCTAAATTTACTTCTAAATGATCTTTTCCCTACCCTTTAGTTTTCTCACTTTTTATTTATGTGGTTTTATTTATCTTTTTTTCCCCTTATATTGTTCGCTCTCTTGTCTAAATTATGTTATCTCAGAGGTCATTTGTGGAGTTCTTAGCTGCTAATTTGTTATGCCACATACTGCTAAGGGTAAAAAATACTGATTTCACATACGCCCTGTGCTATAGGAATTTTTAGTCTTCAGTCTATTGTGAAACATGCTTTATTCACAAAAGTAAAAATCAAAGCAGAAAGCAGTGATGAAAGCAAGGGGTGAAAACAGACGTGAACAGTCAGGAAGAGACCACCTCCACATGTGGTCACCAGGAAAGACTAAGTCAGAAGATAGCTTTTGGTCTTCCTCTTTAAATAATTATAGGATTTGGTAGGTGTGGGCAAGAAAGAAAGTAGGTAGTGGGGTTATTTTCTTTGTCTTTTTTTTTTTAATCTGGCTCAACTATAACTACTTCCATATTAATTATGTTCTTAGGGAGGCGAGTACATTAGGCACTTTTCTCTCCAGGAGTTTGTGTACAAAGTGCAGTAATGTACTTATAGAATCACATCTGGGGGTGCCTGGTTGTCTCAGTCAGCTAAGCATCTGACTCTGGATTTTTGGCTCGGGTCATGATCTCAGGGTTGTGAGATTGAACCCCATGTCAGGCTCTGCACTGGGCTGCCCCCTTTCCTCTCTAAAAAACAACAACAACAAAAAAAAACAACAAAAATCCACATCTGAAGTAGCTTCCATAGCTGTATACTACTCTGTGACTTTGCTTAAAAGAATCTAGACATAACAGGCTTTTTAGAAAATGTGTAATGGTAACAACTCATCTCTGCTAATGCAAGTGCAAGTTGTATGCAAGCATACTCTCCCCTTCACAAGTCATTTTTATCGAATTTACTATTGAATTGATTCTCTTCTGCAATGCATTAATTACATTAAAAATCCCCAATTTTCCCGACATTTTGTCTGAACCATAATAATGCTCTTTATTATTATTATGTCACAGTACCTCTTATAACCGAAATTTCCTTCTCCAAAAGAAAGAACAAAGTCAGGGCTCCTGGGTGGCTCAGTTGGTCAAGCGACTGCCTTTGGCTCAAGTCATGATCCTGGAGTCCCAGGATCGAGTCCCTCATTGGGCTTCCTGCTCAGCAGGGAGTCAGCTTCTCCCTCTGCCCCTCCCCTCTCTCATACTCTCTCTCTCTCTCTCTCAAATAAATAAAATCCTAAAAAAAGAACAAAATCATCTGTCTGTCCAGTTTAGTTCTCATAATTTTTCTTTTAGTGGCTATCCTAGATACCAATCCATTCTTTCACTGATGAAACTCTTACAAGAAATTTGTCTTGGAACCTTCCACATGGTCTCAATATGTTCAAGAATTTATGTACAGGGGCACCTGGGTGGCTGAATCAGTTAAGAACTCGACTCTTGATTTTGGCTCAGGTCTTAATCTCAGGATCATGAGTTCAAGCCCTGTGTTGGGCTCCACGTTGGGCATGGAGCCTACTTAAAAAAAAATAAAATAAAATAAATTCATGTACAAATTCATTGCTTACAGAGGAAAAGATGACTATAAAAACATTTTGAAGACCCCATCTCCCTCTCTTACAGACTAAAATAAGTGAACATCAGTGTCAGAGTTTATTACACTTTTTCTCTTGTTTGAACTCTGTATAACTGCTGTTTAAACATTCCATTATCCCTATGTTTTCATAAACCAAAAGCTTTATTTTCCCCCAAATTCTGAACATTGATAATAGAATAAAATTTTGGATTTTTTTCCCTAGAGCTATGACATTTCTGTTTGGAAAAATTTATTTTTCTTTATGTTCTTGGTCAGAGGGGTGAGTATATAGACTAGGGAAGGAATATTAATGAGAAATAGTGTGAGCATAAAACAACTTCTGTGTTTGGAATTATATTTCTATAGAATATAGAATATGTGTCTTGGGACAATAAAGCTTGTTGAACAGAATTACTCATACTCTTTATGTGTTCTTTGCTTATGGTTACATTGGTATAAAAGTGGGTACTCTTATGTTATGATAAGCACATTTCTATTAAGGTGTATAAAATTAAAATCATGGGAAATATTCATAACAAATCTACAACACATGGTAATTTTGAATAGACATCATCTTAGAAGTAATTTTTACAATATTTCTTATCTTCTTGGATTTGTTTTCTTGCTATTAACACAGTTCACCAAGTGTTAGCTACCGCAGTGGTAAATATTATGAAGCCAGTCTTCTGAGACTTATCATAAAACCACCTAGATATTGTTTAAATTCACATTGTTTTTGTGAATTTGGCTGGGAGAGTCTACTAAGATAAGGTTACTGATCCTTAAAAAAAGCAAAAGCAAATGTAAGTCCAAAAGTTGAATTTCTTTTATATGCCACTGTGACATTTTGAGGCTCATTATCTTACTTGATTCAAACAATGGATAATGTCACAAAATTTTATTTTATTTTTTTAAGTTTGGAAACTGTCTCTTTTATTTTTAAATTGCAATTCCAATATAATTAGCATGTAGTATTGTATTAGTTTCAGGTTTATCATAAAATGATTCAACAATACTATACATTACTCATTATCACCATAAGTATACTCTTAATCCCCTTCACCTATTTTACCCATCCCCCCTCACCTCCCCCTTGGTAAACACCAGTGTGTTCTCTATATTTAAGAGTCTGTTTTTTGTTTGTCTCTTTTTTTCTTTGTTTGATTGTTTTGTCTCTTAAATTCTACATATGAGTGAAATCATATAGTATTTGTCTTTCTCTGACTCATGTCACTTAGCATTATACCCTCTAGATGCATCCATGTTGTTGCAAATGGCAATGTTTCATTCTCTTTTATGACTGAGTAATATCCCATTATGTGTGTATGTGGGTGTATGTGAGTATACATACACCACTTCTTCTTTACCCATTCATCTATTTATGGACACTTGGGCTCTTTCCATAATTTGGCTATTATAATCTACAATAAATGTAGGAGTTCATATATCATTTGAATTAGTGTTTTCATATTTCTTGGGTAAATACCCAGTAGTGTAATTACAGTGGCATATGGTAGGTCTATATTTAACTTCATGAGGCACCTCTATACTCTTTTCCAAAATGGCTACACCAGCTTCTATTTCTACCAACAGTACACTGTGGTTCCTTTTTCTCCACATCCTAGCCAATACTTATTGTGCTTGTGTTTTTGATTTTAGCCATTCTGACAGGTGTGAAGTGATATCTCATTGTGGTTTTGATTTGCATTTCCCTGCGTTCATGTGTCAGCCATTTGGTTGTCTTCTTTGGAGAAAGGTCTGTTCATGTCTTTTGCCCATTTTTAATTGGATTATTTCTTTTTTGTCTGTTGAATTGTATACTTTCTTTATATATGTTGGATATTAACCCCTTATGGATATGCCATTTATAAATATCTTCTTCTGTTCACTGTGTTGTCTTTTGCTTTGTTGATTATTTCTTTTGCTGTGGAGGTTTTTATTTTAATGTAAACCCAATAGTTTGCTTTTGTTGGCCTTGCCTCAGGAGACAGATCTAGAAAAATGTTGCTATGCCCAGTGTCAGAGAAATTACTGCCTATGCTCTCTTTTAGAATTTTTATGGTTTCAGGTCTCCCATTTAGGTCCTTATTCCATTTTGGGTTTATTTTTGTGTATGGTGTAAGAAAGTGGTCCAGCTTCATTCTTTTGCATGTAGCTGTCCAGGTTTCCCAACACCATTTATTGAACAGATTATCTTTTTCCCACTGCATTCTTCCTTCCTTTGTCAAATATTAACTGACCATATAATCATGGATTTATTTCCGGGCTCTCTATTCTGATCTGTTGATCTATGTGCCTATTTTTGTGCCGGTACCATAAGTTTTGATTACTACAACTTTGTAATTTAACTTGAAATCTGGGATTGTGATAGCTCGAGTTTAGCTCTTGTTCAAGATTGCCTTGGCTCTTTGGGGTCTTTTGTAGTTCCACAGACATTTTGGCATTGTTTTTTCTAGTTCTGTGAAAAATGCTGTTGGTATTTTGATAGGGACTGCATTAAATGTGTAGATAACTTTGGGTAGTATGCACATTTTAACAGTATTTGTTCTCCCAATCCATGGGCATGGAATATTTTTCCATTTGTCTCATCTTCAATTTCATTTATCAGTGCTTTATAGTTTTCATTGTACAGACCTTTCACCTCCTTAGTTAAGTTTATTGCTAGGCATTTTATTCCTTTTGGTGCAATTGTAAATGAGATTGTTTTCCTAATTTCCCTTCCTGCTACTTCATTATTAGTGTATAAAAACACAGCAGATTTCTGTATATTGATTTTGTAACCTGTGACCTTACCAAATTCATTTATCAGTTCTAGTAGTTTTTTGGTGGAGTCATTAAGGTTTTCTATATATAGTACAAAGTCATCTGCCAATATTGCAAGTCTTACTTCTGCCTTACCAATGTGGATGCCATTTATTTCTTGTCTGATTGCTGTGACCAGGACTTCCAGAACTATGTTGGGAAAAAAAGAAAAGGTGGTGAGAGTGGAAATCCTTTCTTGTTTCTGACCTTAGAGGAACAGCTCTGACTTTTTCACCATTGAGTATGTAGTTAGTTATGGGTTTTCATAAATGGCCTTTATTACATTGAGGTATGTTCCCTCTAAACCTACTTGGCTGAGGATTTTTGTCATGAGTGGATGTTGTACTTCATCAGATGCTCTTTCTGCATCTTTTGAATTGATCTTATGATTTTTATCTTTTCTCTTGCTGTTGTGATGTGTCACATTGGTTAATTTGTGAGTATTGAATCACCCTTGCATCCCAGGAATAAATCCCTCTTGATCATGGTGAATGATTTTATAATAAATTGTTAGATTCAGTTTGCTACTATTTTGTTAAGGATTTTTGTGTTGATGACCATGAGAGATTCTGGCCTATAGTTTTTCTTTCTTTGTTTCTTTGCTTCCTTCTTTTTCTCTTTCTTTCTCTCTCTTTCCTTCTCTCTCTTTTCTTTCCTTCCTTCTTTCCTTCTTTCTTTCTTTCTTTCTTTCTTTCTTTCTTTCTTTCTTTCTTTCTTTCTTTCTTTCTTTCTTTCCTCCCTCCCTCCCTCCCTCCCTCCCTCCCTTCCTCCCTTCCTCTTTTCCTCCTTTCCTCCTTTCCTCCTTTCTTTCTTTCTTTCTTTCTTTCTTTCTTTCTTTCTTTCTTTCTTTCTTTCTTTCTTTCTTTTCTCTTTTCTTTTCTTTTCTTTTTTCTTTTTCTGTCTTTATCTGGTTTTGGTATCAAGGTAATGCTGGCTTCATAGAATGAATTCAGAAGCAATCTCTCCTCTTCTGTTTTTTGGAATAGTTTCAGAAGAATAGGCATTAATTCCTTTTTTTTAGAAGTGATCTATAATAAACATTCAATAAACACTATTTTTCCCCAAAGCTATAGCACATTAAAAAAAACAACACAAAATAACAGTAAAAAAAAAAGCTCATATCTGTTACTGTGGTCCATTTACAAACATATTAAAATTACAAAAAAATTCCCCTTCAGCAGTTTTGTAGAGTTCTTATCAATGTCTTTTTCATAATTATATTTTGATTAGCACATACAGCTTTTTTATTATTTTTTTATTATTTTTGTGTGTGTTTCATTTTTTATTGTTATGTTAACCACCATACATTACATCATTAGTTTTTGATGTAGTGTTCCATGATTCATTGTTTATGCATAATACCCAGTGCTCCATGCAGAATGTGCCCTCTTTAATACCCATCACCAGGCTAACCCATCCTCCCACCGCCCTCCCCTCTAGAACCCTCAGTTTGTTTTTCAGAGTCCATCGTCTCTCAAGGCATTAATTCTTAAGTGCTTTGTAGAATTCACCTAAGTATCCATCTGGTCCTGGACTTTTATTTGGGAGTTGTTTGATTAATGATTCAATTTCATTGCTGGTATTCTGTTTCTTGACATTTTGTATTTTCTCCTGATTCAGTTTTGGGAGGTTATACTTTTCTAGGAATTTACCCATTTATTCTAGGTTGTCCAATGGGTTGGCATACACCTTCTCATAATATTCTCTTATAATTCTTTGCATTTCTGTGATATCATTGTTACTTCTCTTTCATTTCTGATTTTAAGTACTCCCTCTCTTTTTTTAATGACTCTGGCAAATATTTATCAATTTTATTGATCTTTTCAAAGAACCATCTCCAGGTTTCATTGATTTGTTCTATATTTTCCATTTATTAGTTTCTATTTCATTTATTCCTGCTCTAATCTTTATTACATTTCCTTCTACAGGTTTTGAGTTTTGTTCTTTTTCTAGCTCCTTGAGGTATAGGTTTAGGTTGTTTGAGATTTTTCTTTCTTCTTGGGGCAGGTCTGTAATGCTATAAACTTCCCTCTTAGAATAGCTTTTGCTACATCCTAGGGGATTTTTGACAGTTGTGTTTTCATTTACACTTGCCCTCATGCATTTTTTTAAATTTCTTCTTTGATTTCTTGGTCGACCCATTTATTGTTTAGTAGCATGTTATTTAGCTTCCATGTATTTGTGTTCTTTTCAGACTTTTTTCTTATTGATTGCTAGTTTCTTGGCATTGTGATCAGAAAAAAATGCATGGTATGACTTTGTTTTTTGAAATTGTTGAGACATGTTTTGTGGCCTAATGTGTGTATTTTGATGTTTTAGGTTGAAAGATTCTGAATATATCTGTTAGAACCATTTGGTCCAGTTGTCATACAAATGTGTTATCCATTGTTTCCGTGTTGATTTTCTGTTTGGATGATCTATCCATTGATGTAAATGGGGTGTTTAATTCCCCTATTATTATTTTATTACTACTTTATGTTTTTTATTAGCTGCATTATGTATTTGGTGCTCCCATGTTGGGTTCATAAATATTTACAACTGTTTTATCTTCTTGTTAGGTTCTCTCCTTTGTTATCATATAGTGTCCTTCTTTGCCTCTTGTTATAGACTTTGTTTTAAAGTCTATTTTGTCTAATATAAGTATCGCCATGCAGCTTTCTTTTCACTTCCATTTGTATGATAAATGCTTTTCCATCCCTTCACTTTCACTCTGCATGTGCCTTTAGTTCTGAAAAAAGTCTCCTGTAGGCAGATTATAGGTGGGTTTTGCTTTTTTTATCTGTTCTGTTACCCTATATTTTTTTTGATTGGAGCATTTAGTCCATTTATATTCAAAGTGTACTTTGTGCCATTGTGTTACTTGTTTCATGGCTGTTTTCAAAATTCTCTGTTCCTTTATTCTCTTGCTGTCTTCTCATAGTTTTCTGGCTTACTTAAGTAATATACTTGAATTCCTTTCTCTTTATTTTTCACATATTTATTACTGGTTTTTGATTTGTGGTTAACCTTAGTTTTATATATAACATCTTATGTATATGCAGTCTATATTAAGTTGATTGTTGCTTAAGTTTGAACCCATTCTCAAAGCATTACATTTTTACTCTTTCTGCCTAATTTTAGGTATATGGTGTGATATTTTTACATCCTTTTATTTTGTGAAACCCTTGACTGATTTTTATAGATATACCTAATTTTACTGCTTTTGTGAATTGTACATTTACTCCTACTTATGGTTTTCATTTTCCATGCAAAGAGACCCCTTTAATATTTCTTGTGAGGCTGGATTGGTGGTGATGTATTCCTTTAACTTCTTTTTTGTCTGAGAAACTCTATCTCTCCTGTTCTGTTTATCTCTCCTTGCTGGATAGAGTATTATTGGTTGTAGGGTTTTTTTTTTTCTTTCAGCATTTTGAATATATTATGCCACTCCTTTCTGCCCTGCATTGTTTTTGCTGAAAAATCCACTAGTAACTTTATGGGCTTTGCCTTGTATGTAACTGTTTTCTTTTCTATTGCCACTTCTAAAATTCTCTCTTTATCACCACTTTTTGTCATTTTAATTATTATGCATCCTGGTGTGGACTTCCTTGGTTTGATTTTCTTGGGGTCTCTCTGTGACTCCTGAATCTGGATTCCTGTTTCCTTCTCCAGATTTGGGAAGGTCTCAGCTATTATCTCTTTAAATAAATTTTCTGTTCCACTCTCTCTCTCTCTTCTTCTGGGATCCATAGAATGCAAATATTATGCTTAATGGTGTTGCTGAGTTCCCTAAGTCTATTTTCATTTCTTATTATGTTTTCCCTCTCCTGTTCAGTTTGATTGCTTTCCATTACTTTGTCCTCCACACTGCTGATATTTTTTTTTGCTTCCTCTAGTTTACTATTTATTCCATCTAGTATATTTTTAATTTCAGTTATTGATCCTTCATCTCTGGTTGGTGATTTTTAATATCTTGTCTCTTGGTTGAGGTTCTCACTGAGGTCTTCCACTCTTATCAAGACCAGTGAGTATCTTTATGACCATTACTTCAAATTCTCTATCAGGCATATTACTTATCTCTGTTTCATTTAGGTCTCTTGCTGTGGTTTTGTCCTATTCTTTTATTTGGGATATATTCCTCCATATTCTCATTTTATCTTAATCCTTGTGTCTGTTTCTATGTGTTAGGAAAGTCAGCTGTCTCCTGCTTTTGAAATAAGTGGCTTTTTATTTTAAGATTTTATTTATTTATTTGACAGAGAGAGACAAAGCGAGAGAAGGAACACAAGCAGGGGGAGCGGGAGAGGGAGAAGCAGGCCTCCTGACGAGCAGGGAGCCTGATGCGGGGCTTGATCCCAGGACCCCGGGATCATGACCTGAGCCAAAGGCAGATGCTTAATGACTGAGCCACCCAGGCGCCCCAAAAGAAGTGGCCTTATGAAGAAGTGGCCCTGTTGTACCCTGCAGTACAATGTCCCCAGTTCACCAGAACCTGGCACTTCAGGGGTATTTCCTATGTGTGATGCCTGCACCCTACTTTTGTGGCTGAGCCATGTTTGCTTTTTGTTCAATCATCTGTAATAATTCTCTTTGCCTATTGTGGTCAGGGTTTGGTCCCTATTGTAGAAGAGCACAGGCCGGGCACTGTAGCAAGCTACATGGAGAGTGTCGAGGCTATGCAGGTGGTCTTTGTATCTAGGCTGGGGGGCAGAGGAAGAAAGTGGTGCTGCCAGGTTTTTTGTCCTTGGAAAAGTCTCCTAAAAAGCCCGCCCCCCCCCACAAATGCTCTAAGATTAGTAAAAAGTCTTCCTGTATACCCTAGGCATTTTTCAACTGCCACTTCTATGCTGTAACTTAGGAGGGCCTGTTTGTTATTCTCTCTTTAATGGCAGACACTCAGTTCCCTCTTGCCTTCTGGCTCTCCCAGTGATGAGCCTCCTGATTTTTTTAAAGCTCCAGGTTTTAAGACCCACTGACTGTAAAAACTCATGAATTTAAGCCCCTCTGATTTGCAAAGCCAAATATTATGGGGATTTGCCTTCCCAGTGCAGGCCTTCCATGCCTGGAGTGCCTGAGATGCAGTCTGCTCCTTTCGCCAGTCTGAGTCTGCCTCAGGCTCCCTCCTGAGGACAGTCCCATGAGTCAGTTTGGCTCCTCACCATGTTTCCACCCTTTCTACCTTCTTTGGTTTGGCTTCTTCTTTACATTTAGGTGTAGAAAGTCTGTTCTGCCAGTCTTTGGGTCATTTTCTAGGGTATTTACGTTGATGTGGGTGCTTTCTAGGTGTATCTGTGGGATGAGGTAAGCCTAGGATCCTCCTTCTTCACCATCTTCCCTCCATCACAAAATTTTAAAGCAATTTTATAGCTAAGGAAATTGAGGTTTGTTGAAAGACAGTTAATGGGCTTCACATTTCTGAATCTTAGGAACAGAGGCACTGGATTTTTTTTCTTTTGGATTATCTTTCCAAAGATGTTTGTATAGCACAATCTTGGAAGATAGAGATAGCATTCTTCTTTGGAGTAGAGGGCAGATTTGTGTACTGATCTGTATAATAAAGACAATATCTCTTTCCAAGGCAAATATTAAGCCCATTTCCTTATAGCCCATTATAAAAAGCTGGGTTTCCTAAGCTTGCGGTTCTTTACCTATGATGAAAACCCACTACACATGCAGCATTCACTTGTGCTGCTCCATAACCCAAGGGGAAACAATGTAAATGTGGGTAATGAAGTCTTTGTCTCTGACTCATGAGTGTCATGTCATTTGCCAGCATCTATGAAACCATTGAAGGCTTACTTTTTAGCTTATGTGTCAGGTAAAAGTCTCATGCCCTTATCAGTTTTTAACAAGGCTCAGAGAAAATAGGTGCAAGTAGAAATACTGGATACAAATGAGAGTTAGTACTGTTGTTGTTATTATATATCATTTGATTATAGTTAATTATTTAATTTCTTAGAGCTATTTTTGTTAAATGTTATGTATCCTGATATAATTAGTTTTTGCATTAAAAAGTACTTAATAATGCAAAAATTCCTTATTTGCTGACTTTAAAATATTTTTCTTTAAATACTACTAATTATTATTTTAAGGTGGAATAATATGTTATAATTCATTTATAACGTTTGGAGGCTAACTTTTATAAAAAACTAAAATACATGAAAATTTTTTAAAAAGTATTTTTTTATTTATGTATTTTTATACAGTCTTCTGTGAACATATATTTTTTTCATCCAGTTAAGCTCATGCCTCAAATTTTACTATTAAAAATTCATTTATGGCAAAACTTGTTTGGAAAATAATGAAGTTAAATATGTAACTCAGTATCATTTTTGTTTTTCCCCACTTACTGCCATACCACAAACACTTCAATATGCTACTAAAGTGGTTAATAAAAGTTATTCAACGGGTGCACATTATTCTATTGATTACACAGCAATTTATTTAGTATTTCCTTCTTTTTTGGAAAAGTTATGTTTTATTTTTCACCATGTAAATAAATTGATCAGTTTTGTGCATAAATCCTTATTCACAAATACAGCAAAATTGCTTGCCCAAAATTTGAATACAGTTAAGAACTTTGATTTTTATTAATATTTTTTTAGAAATGTTGTACCAGTTAACCTTTAGTGTTAAGAAATATCAGTAATATGGCAAGGGAAAGGTACAGGTTACACTTGGCTTTATTTGGCTTCTGAGTTTGTGAGGTTAAACATGAAAAGTATATTAATTATTTATTTATATATCCACATTTTTAAATCACCTGCCTGTGTTTTTCAGCTGTAATCCCGTTCTTGCTTTCCCCACTGTGATCAATTTCTCTCTCATCTAACTCCATAAATTATAGAAGAGGAAAAGGAATTGCATACTGAAATAAACCCCCTTTACTTATCCCTGTAACCACATATCCCTGAATAGTATGTACATTTTATGTTCAAATACTTTAACCCAGCATTAATTCTATGAGAATCATTCATGTTATTGCATATATCAATATTTTGTTACTTTTTATTATTGAATAGTCCACTGTATGTATATATCACAATGTTTTCAGTATTGATGACAAATTTTTCTAACTCAAGGTACACAGGCATTTCTACTTTTAAGTTCCTTTTGAGTAAATTGCCAATCAAATATTCTTAGATAATGTCTTCTTCCAACACAAGGGCTGAACAGGTTTTCTTGCAGCCTATTATAAAAAAACTGGAGTTTCCTAAGCTTGGACTTGCTCAGCTATTATGAAAACCCACTACACAGATAGCATTCATCTGGGCTGCTCTGCATAACAAGGGGGAAACAATACAAATGTGAGTAATAAGGTCCTTTGTCTCTGACCCACGAATATCATGTCATTTGGTAGTACCTACGAAACTACTGAAGGCTCACATGGAATTCTGTTTGCTATAGACCAAATGTTTTAGCACCCACCCCCCTTCATATGTTGAAACCTAATTCCCAATCTGAGGACATTTGGAGGTGGAGATTTTGGGTTGTGGTTAGGTCACTTTGGAAGATGATTAGGAAGGGCATTAGTGTCCTTATAAAGAGATCTCAGAGAGCAAACTTATTTCTTCTGTCATATGAGGCTATAATAAAAAGTGTTCTTTGTGAAACAGGAAGGAGTCTCTCAGCATACACTAAATGTGCTGGTGTCTTGATCTGAGACTTCCCAACCTCCAGAATTGTAAGAAATCAATTTCTGTTTTTATAAGCCATCCATTTATGGTATTCTGTTATAGCAGCTTGAATAGGCTAAGACTGCTTAATATTTACTAGCAAAGAGGGCTCATGTAATTGCAAAAGTTTCCAATTAGCATAGCCAATGAAAACTGTGTGAAGGGCAGGCTTAGCAGGTAACGCCTTTAAAGGACAAACACATTATGATCTTTTCACACATAGTATCCATTCAAAATATGCATCAGGTAAAGCCTACTTATTCTCTGAAATATCTCTCCAGTCACTTTTCCCACTTTGTTACATTACATTTATATTTGTTCCCTCCAGCATAGAATCTCTAAACCCATACAGTTTCATGTTAGAACTTTTAGCACTGTCCCTATCTCCCATAATATTTGCTGTCCATTGAACAGAAGCATCTTGAAATTCTAAGAAGTTATGCATATTACCCATAGACCACTTCACCCAAATTACTGTACATTTACTAAGGTCCCTTGATGGTGGGCACTAATTTCTGCAATTCTATAGGAATGAGATATGCTTCTGGTTTACAATATTGCTAGAGTGAAAAAATTCCAGAAGATTCCACTTAGGCATTCCTATTACATTGTCCATTTCTCCATGGGTCAGAGAGCCAATATGGAAATTCTGAGAATTGTGAAATATGTCTATCTGAACTATACATTCAGGACATAACCACAAGATGGGTCACTTCCTGACCCCACTATGAGTTCACCTTGAACCAAGTTGCCATCTATAACCTGACTCCAAAACTACACACTTTGTCTAATGAGCAGCTGTAGCATTTTTGGTGCTCAGGAGTTAGTGTCCATTCAGAGCCAGGGTCTAATCATCTTTGAAAAGTCTCAGCATTTCTTTCTCCTCAGGATACAGTCATTCTAGTAAATTGTTTTAAGCCCTTTTGGAGGAAGATTTGGAGGATGATCTTTGTTTTATACTGTGACAATTCTGCAGGGTCTTTCCTCAAATGGTCCTAGCTTCCCTTTTTATTTTTAATGGACTATTTTTGAACAGTTTTATAATTACAGAAAAAAATCATGCAGATATAAAGACAATTCCTATATACTTATCCAAGTTTCTCCTATTAACCATAATTAGTGTAATTCATTTGTTACAATTAATGAACTAGTATTTATTATTATAACTAAAGTCCATACTCTATTCAGATTTCCTTAGTTTTTATCGATGCCCTTTTTTATTCCATGGTCCCATTCAAGATAGCACATTACATTTAGTTATATGTCTTTTTTATTATTATGTTATGTTAATCACCATACATTACATCATTAGTTTTTGATGTAGTGGTCCATGATTCATTGTTTGCATATAACACCCAGTGCTCCATGCAGAACGTGCCCTCCTTAATACCCATCACCAGTCTAACCCATCTTCCCACCCTCCTCCCCTCTAGAACCCTCAGTTTGTTTCTCAGAATCCATAGTCTCTCATGGTTCGTCTCCCCCTCCGATTTCCCCCCCTTCATTCTTCCCTTCCTACTATCTTCTTTTTTTTTTAACATATAATGTATGATTTGTTTCAGAGGTGCAGGTCTGTGATTCAACAGTCTTACATAATTCGCAGCGCTCACCATAGCACATACCCTCCCCAATGTCTATCACCCAGCCGCCCCACCCCTCCTACCCCCCACCACTCCAGCAACCCTCAGTTTGTTTCCTGAGATTAAGAATTCCTCATATCAGTGAGGTCATATGATACATATCTTTCTCTCTTTGACTTATTTCGCTCAGCATAATATCCTCCAGTTCCATCCAAATCATTGCAAATGGCAAGATTTCATTCCTTTTGATGGCTGCATAATAATATTCCACTGTATATATATATACCACATTTTCTTTATCCATTCATGTGTTATATGTCTTTTTAAGTTCCTTTTGGCTGTGACAGTTTCTCTGAATTTCTTTTCATCTGATGGCCTTGATAGTTTCTCAGAGCATTGGTTGGGTATATTATAGATGCCCCTCTATTGAAATTTTTCTGATGATTTTCTCATTAGACTGATGATGTGAATTTGGGACAAAAATTACAGAGGAAAAGCACCATTTTGTCACTCATGGAAGTGGTACACAAATCAATAGGATTTATTAATGTTAATAATGACCTTGATTAACTGAGTCAGGTAGTGTGAGGTTTCTCCACTACAAAGATACTATCCCCCATCTCCATTTCATACTCTACTCTTTGGAAGGAAGTAACTATGTACAGCTCACAAATAAGGAGTGGGGAGTTATGGTACACCTTGAGAATGGTATGGAGTTATCTATATAGTTTGAAATTCATCTCCATGGGATATTTCTCTCTTCTCGCCCTTATTCAATCATTTTTACTGATATAAACTCACGGGTATTTATACTTTGAGTTAGAATTCAACATTGCTTTATTAATTGTGGCTCAAATTATTCTAACTTTAGCCATTGGACACTCTCAGTTGGCTCCTTGTGACTTTGCCATGCTCCCATCATTGAAACTTTTTGAGCAACTTCTAACTTGATGGCACTACAAGATACTCCAGACTCATCTTGTACATTTACTGCACAGTCTTATAATCAGCCATTTCTCACAGGAGCCCTAGGTGTGTGCACACTAGTGAGGTGTCATAACTTCTAGACCCTTGCAGCACACAGAGCAAAGAAATATATCTGGGTATGCTAACCTGTATATATACACATATCTATAAATATTTCTATATGAATAATATGTATCTATATTAAACACAAGTACAAGTTCTTACTGTCTCCAACTATAATCCATTACCACATGGATCATTCTGACCACTCTCACTTGCTTATCTATAAATTTCCTCCTCAACAGTGAGAAACCTGACTCTCATAGTCACGCATCCATTTACCTAAGTCCAGCATATCCATTAGTAATTGTACAGCAGTATCACAACTGTTAACCTGTACCTCAATAAAAAACAAAATTGTCAAGGAGAAGACAGAAATTATGTGCAGTCCCTTTGACTTTAGTCTTACATACACCCCTAACTCCTTTAGTGTGGTTGTTTAATTCATTTATAATACAGTTAGATTCTCTTGTCACAATCTGCATTCTTTCTGGGGGTCCCATAATATCCTAAATGATTCTTTTCTTTTAAATTGCATACCCATAGCATGCAAATTGCTTGTTATTAAGTTCTAAAGATTTTAACAAATGGATAATGTCATATATTAACCATTACATTGATATACAGGACAATTTCACTGCCCTAAAATTGCCTGTGGTTTACCTATTCATACCACCCAAGTCCACAATCCCATTGCAACCGCTGATATTTTACTTCCTGTATAATTTTGCTTTTTCTAGACTGTCATACAGTTGTAATTATACAGACTGATTTGTTTCACTTATCAAAATATATTTAAAGTTCCTCCAAGTCTTTTCATAGTTTGATAGTTCATTTCTTATTATTGCTGAATAATATTCCAGTGTATAGTAGTAGTATCAGAGTTTGTTTATCCATGCATTTTTTGAATGCCACCTTGGTTATTTCCAATTCGGGGTGACTATGAATAAAGCGGCTATAAACATTTAGATTTGGGTTTTTCTGTGGACATCAGTGTTATAATTAGTTGCATAAATACTTAGGGATATGAATTCTGAATCATATGAAAACACACTATTGAGATTTGTAAGTAATTGCCAAAGCGTCTTTTAAAATAGTTGTGCCGTTTTGAATTTCCACCAGTAAAGAATAAGAGTTCCTGTTTATACATCTTTATCAGCATTTAGTATTGTTAATTTTCTGGGTTTTAGCCATTCTAGTAGTTGTGTTGTGGTATCTTGTTGTTTTAATCAGCAACTACCTAATGACAATAATATTGTTTATCTTTTTATATGCTTATTTTCCATCTGTGTATCTTTACTGGTGAGGTGTCTGCTCAGATCATTTGACCATTTTCAATTGAGTTGTTTTCTTATTATTGAGTTTTAAGAGTGCTCTGTAAATTTTAAATACAATTTAAATAAGAGTACATGATAAATTTTAAATCCTTTATTAGAGGTGTTTTGCAAATATTTTTGCAAAATATGGCTTGTTTTTTTTCATTCTCTTAAAAGATTCTCTCACAGATCCAGTTTTTAATTTTACTAAATCCAACTTTATCAAATTTTTTCTTCATGAAATGTGCTTTTGGTGTTATATATAAAAAAGTCATTGCAAAAGCCATGGCCACCTATGCTTTATCATGTTTTCTTCTAGAAGTTTATAGTTTTTTTTAAATTTTATATTTAGATCTATTAGATATTTTTATTTAATTTTATTGAGAAGTGCTTGTATATGTATGTCCAGCTGTTCAAGTTTCATTTGTTGCAAAGATGATCCTTTCTCTGCTGAATTGTCTATGGTCTTTTGTCAGAGAACAGTTGACTGTAGTTGTGTAGGTTTATTTTTACTTTTTGGCTTTTTTAAGTTTTTATTTTAATTCCAGCTAGTTAACATAGAGTGTAATATTAGTTTCAGGTGTACAATATGGTGATTTCACTCTTCCACACATCACCAGTGCTCATCACAAGTGTACTCCAAATCCCCATCACTATTTCACCCATCCCGCTACCTACCTCTCCTTTGGTAACCATCAGTTTGTTCTCTATAGTTAAGAGTCTGTTTCTGGCTTGTCTCTTTCTCTGTTTTTCCCCCTTTGCTCATTTGTTTTGTTTCTTAAATTCCACATATGGTGTTTGTCTTTCTCTGACTGACTTATTTTGCTTAGCATAATACTCTCTAGCTCCATCTATGTCATTACAAATGGCAAGATTACGTTCTTGTTTTATGGCTAAATAATATTCCATTGCCCATATGAATATTATATATATCTCAAATCTTTATCCATTAATCAGTTGGTGGACACTTGGGCTCTTTATAATTTAGCTATTGCAAATAATGCTGCTATAAACATAGGGGTGTATATATTCCTTTGAATTAGTGTTTTGGTATTCCTTTTTTTTTAGTTGAATTTTTATTATTTAACAGAACAAGGGTGTTGTGGTTCTTTTCTTTCTTTCTTTCTTTCTTTCTTTCTTTCTTTCTTTCTTTCTTTCTTTCTTTCTTTCTTTCTTTTTCTTTCTTTCTTTCTTTCTTTCTTTCTTTCTTTCTTTCTTTCTTTCTTTCTTTCTTTCTTTCTTTCTTTCTTTCTTTCTTTCTTTCTTTCTTTCTTTTTCTTTCCTTTCCTTCCTTCCTTCCTTCCTTTCTTGTTTCTTTCTTTCTTTCTTTTCTTTCTTTCTTTCTTTCTTTCTTTATTATGTTCAATTAGTCAACATATAGTTCATCATTAGTTTTTGATATAGTGTTCAACAATTCATTAATTGCGTATAACACCCAGTGCTCATCACATCACGTGTTCATAACAGCAATGTCCACAACAGCCAAACTGTGGAACAAGTCAAGATGTCCTTCAACAGATGAATGGATAAAGAAGATCTGGCTCATATGTACAATGGAATATTACTCCAGCCATCAGAAAGGATGAATACCTACAATTTGCATCAACATGGATGGAACTGGAGGGAATGAAGCTAAGTGAAATAAGTCAAGCAGAGAAAGACAATTATTTGGTTTCACTTATATGTGGAATATAAGGAATAGTGCAGAGGACCATAGGGGAAGGGAGGAAAAACTGAATGGGAAGAAATCAGTGAGGGAGACACCATGAGAGATTCTGGACCCCGGGAAACAAACTGAAGGTTACAGAAGGGAGGGGGGTGGGGGATGGAGTAACCGGGTGATAGGCATTAAGGAGGGCATGTGATATGTTTTGGTATTCTTTCGGTAAATACCGAGTAGTGTGATTGCTGGATCATAAGGAAGTTCTATTTTTAACTTTTTGAGGAACCTCCATACTTTTTTCTAGAGTGGCTTTACTAGTTTGCATTCCCAACAACAGTGCATGAAGGTTCCTTTTTCTCCACATCCTAGCCAACATCTGTCGTTTCTTGTATTGTTGATTTTAGCCATTCTGACAGGTGTGAGGTAATAGCTCATTGTAGTTTTGGTTTGCATTTCCCTGATGATGAGTGATGGTGAACAACTTCTCATGTGTCTCATCTGTATGTCTTCTTTGGAAAAATGTCTATTAATGTCTTCTGCCATTTTTTTAACAGGATTATTTGGTTTTGGGTGTTGAGGTTTTTTTTAAGATTTTATTTATTTATTTGACACATACAGACCCACAGAGAGAGGGAACACAAGCAGTGGGAGTGGGAGAGGGAGAAACAGTCTTGCTGCTGAGCAGGAAGCCCAATGCAGGGCTCCATCCCAGGACTCGGGGACCATGACCTGACCTGAAGGCAGATGCCCAATGACTGAGCCACCCAGGTGCCCCTGGGTGTTGAGTTTTATAAGTTCTTTATATATTTTGGATACTAGCCCTTTCTCAGACATGTCATTTGCAATATCTTCTCCAATTCAGTAGGTTGACTTTTAGTTTTGTTCATTGTTTCCTTTGCTGTGCAGAAACTTTTTATTTTGTTGAAGTCCCAATAGTTTATTTTTGCCTTTGTTTGCATAGGTTTAAATATGGGCTATTCATTGTATTCTCTGTATCTGTTCTTTAACTAATACCAAATTATGTTGACTTCTGAAGCTGTATGAGAAATCTTGTGGTTGGGTGGTATCGGTTCTCTGAATTCGCTCAGTATTATATTGGTTTTTCTGGATCTTTTCCCAATCTATATAACTTTTAGTTTCTGTTTGTCAATAATATAAAATTGCTTGCTGGGATTCTGGTTGACTTGCAGTGAATATATGAATCAAGATTGGAAGTATTCACATTTTAATAATATTAAGTCTTCCTATCTGTAAACATGGAACATCCTTTCATTTGCTTCGATTTTTAAAATGTCTTCTATCAAAGTTTTATAGTTTTCTGCATATAGATTCTATACATATTTTGTCAAATTTATGACTGAGTTTTTCTTCTTCTTTTGGGGGGGGCAAATGTCAATGATACTGAGTGGAGGAAGCCACTCAATAGATCAAACTGACTGATGGTGTTTACAACAGATCAAAATAATTGATATTGTTTACCATAAGGATATAGCTATTTACTTTATCCTTACTAATTCAGTTTCTTATGGAAACATAGAGCTGGGTCTTGCAATTTTTAATACACTAGTACAGTATCTTTTAATTGATACTCTGATTTAATTAATAATGTTATAAGGAATTCACATTTAAAATAATTATTGATATGTTTAGATTAACATCTACCATATTTTTAATAGTTTTCAGTTAATTTCACTTACTTATTTTTTATCTTCTTTTTTCTGCCTTCTATGTTTTTTTTTTTTGTTTCTGTTTTTGTTTTATACATTGATGAAGCAATCAAAACTCTAACTGCTGGAAGGAAATGGTACAGTTTTTAAAAAAAAGATTTTATTTATTTATTAGAGAGCGAGTGAGAGCAAATGAGTGGGGGGAAGGACAAAGAGAAAAGCAGACTCCCTGCTGAGCAGGGATCCTGATATGGATATGGGGCTCAATCCCAGGACCCTTAGATCAAGGCCTGAGCTAAAGGCAGATGCTTAACTGACTGAACCACCCAGGTGCCCCAGGAAATGGTATGATTTAATGAGAACCTTTATCAGGAGAGTTTGAGGCAGTTTGGAAAATCAGAATAGATGTCTCTGAGCAAGTGGATCTGAGATTGGAAGGATTAATAGGAATTAACTAGTTGAAGCCATGTGTGTTTGTTGAGGGGGGAATGTTAGGGTATACATGCAAAGGGGCCCCTTGCCAAGAGTGAGATGATGCTTCTAAGAAAATAATGTGTGATGAAAGCACAAATATCAGGTAGACAGGTAGTTCCAAGTGCTCCTGGAGAAGTCAGTTTCAAAGCTCAAAGAGCCTAGGAGGTCTAGCCTCAAAACACTAGTCTTACACCATTGAAAGGTATTACAATGTGGGGCTTTTGGGGAGGGGTGCAACTAATTCTCTTTAATAAATGGTCACTCTCTCAGTATGAAGAATAGGTTAGAAGGGTGCAAGAAGAGAAACACAAAGATATTTAAGGGACTTGCAAAGGTCCAGGGAAAGATAATGGTAGTTGAACGTGAGTAGTGATGAGAAAGCTGGAGAGAAGTACAATGCTAAGAGATGTGCTAAAAGATAAATACCTCTCCCTCCCTTCTGTCTGTGCATGGTTTCTGATGTTAAGTCCAATGTAATTCTTATCCTTAGTCCACTACTGGTGAAGTGTGATTTTTTTTCTGTCTTCTTTCAAAATTTTCTGTCTTTGGTTTACTACTGTATAAATATGATATGCCCAGATGTAGGATTGTTGGTATTTATCCTGGTTGGTATTCTATTAGCACCCTGCATCTATGGTTTATGACCTTATTTAACTTTGGAAAATTCATCATTAGTAGCTTGAAATGTTTCTTCTCATTTTTTCCCTCTACTTCCTATATTTCTATTGCATGACTATTACACCTTTTGTAATTATCCCTCTCTTCTTGTAGGTTTATTTCTGTTAAATATATTTTTTTCTCTTTGTGTATCATTTTGGGAAGTTTTAACTGACTTGCTTTGAAGCTTACTGATTCTTTGGCCATGTCCAGTCTATTGATGAGCCCAAGACAAATGTATTCTTCATTTTTTTAATGACACTTCTTTTTTTTAAGATTATATTTTTTTGACAGAGAGCGTACGCACATGTGCAAGCATAAGTAGGAAGAGGGGCAGGCAGCGGGAGAGGGAGAAGCAGGCTCCCTCCTCAGCAGGGAGCCCAATGTGGGTCTTGATCCCAGGACCCTCGGATCATGACCTGAGCCAAAGGCAGACACTTAACCAACTGAGTCACCCAGGCGCCCCTTATGACACTTCATTTTTTATTTTTTCAAGTTTTTATTTAAATGCTAGTTAACATTATGGTTCCAAGCATAGAATTTAGTGATTCATCACTTATATATAACACCCAGTGCTCATCACAAATGCCCTCCTTAACACCCATCACCCCTTTAGCTCATCTCACCTCTCCTCCCTCCATCAACCCTCATTGCTTTTGATTCTTTCTTGGAGTTCCCATTTCTATACTTATGTTCCTCATCTAGTCTTTAATGCTGTCCAATTGTATCTCTCCATTAGAGTCCTTAACATATTAATCATTGTTATTCTAAGTTCTCTGTATAATAATGCCAGTCTGTGATATTGGAATCTGGTTCAGATAACTGTTTTGTCTCTTCAGACTGTGCATTTCTTCACACTTAGCATTCCTTGTAATTTTTTATGGAAAGTCACAAGTAATATATTAGGTAACTGTACATGAGGTAATGAGGTAATGTGTTTAATGTTTGCTGTAGTTTTTGATGCCAGAAGCTACACTTTGGTGTATTGTTCTTGTTTATTTCTGCTTTGTGTCTTTAGGTAAAAAAAAAAAAAGAAACCTAAAAACAAAACCAAAAACTTACTTTACCCCCAGCTATAGTAATATATAATTGACATATAACATTATATAAGTTTAAAGTGTACAACATGATGATTTGATACAAGTATCTGTTGTGAAATGATCACTGCAGTAGGGTTAGTTAATGCTTCTGTTGCCTTACATAATTACCGTGTGTGTGTGTGTGTGTGTGTGTGTGTGTGGTGAGAACTACTGTCTTAGCAACTTTCAAGTATAATACAGTATTGCTAACTATAGTCACCCTGATGTACATTGGCTCTCCTGAATTTATTCATCCTAAACTGCATCATACTCTTGACCAATATCTTCCTATTTTGCCCACTCACTCTGTCCCTGGCAAACACCATTCTATTCTGTTTGTATGACTTTAGCTTTTTTATATTTCACAGTTTTGTTACCTAAACTTTTGGGTCCTATCCAAAAACTCCTTACCAAGATCTATATCAAGGAGCTTTTTTCCTATGCTTTCTTTCAGGAGTTTGATGGTTTCTGCCATTATGTTTAAGTCTTTAATTCATTTTGGTGGTATAAGAAAGTGAGTGGTATAAGAGAGGAGTCGAATCATTCTTCTGCATGTGATTATCCACTTCCACCAACATAATTTAAGAGACTCTCCTTTCCCCATTAAGTACTCTTACATCCCTCATCAAATATTATTTGACCATATATAAGAGTTTATTTCTGGGCTCATAATTCAGTTACATTGGTCTATGTATTTATTTTTATGCCAGTACGATACTGTTCTGATTACTATAACTTTGTGATATAGTTTGAAATCAGGAGGTGTGATGACTCCAGCTTTTTTCCTAGGAATGCTTTGACTATTCAGTCTTCTGTGGTTCCATATGAATTTTAGGGTTTTTTTTCTATTTCTGTAAAATATGCCATTAGAATTTTTTGTAGAGATAGCATTGAATCTGTAGATGGCTTTGAGTAATATGGGCTTTTTAACAATATGAATTTTTCTGATCTACAAAGACGGATCATCTTTCCATTTATTTGTGTATTCTTCAGTTTCTTTCACCAAAGTCTTACAGTTTTCAGTGTACAGGTCTTTCACCTCCTTGGTTAAACTTGTTCCTCAGTATTTTATTATTTTTGATACTATTGTGAATGGGATTGTTTTATTTATTTCTTTTTCATGTATTTTGTTGTTACTGTATGGAAGAAACACAACGATTTCTCTGTTGATTTGATTTCTACAACTTTGCCAAATTTGTTGATTAGTCCTAAGAGGTTCTGGTGGATCCTTTAGGATTTTCTCTGTATAAGAACATATTATCTAGACAGGTAATTTTACCTCTTCCTTTCCAGTTTGGATTCCTTTTCTTTCTTTCTCTTTACTAATTGCCCTGGCTAGGACTTCCAGTACCATATTGAAATGGAATTATGGGACTGAGGCACACTTGTCCTGTTCCTGATCTCAGAAGAAACACTTTTGAACTTTCATCATTGAGTATGATGTTAGCTATGGGTTTGCAATAATTAGTCTTTATTATATTGAGGTACATTCCTTTTATATCCCATTTGTTGAGTTTTATCATGAAAGGACACTCTGTTTTGTCAAATACTATTTTTTTGCATTTATTGAGATGATATGACTTTTATCACTCATTCTATTAATATGGTGTATCATATTTATTGATTTGCATGTGTTGAACCATCCTTGCATCCCAGGGATAAATCACACTTATCATGGTGTATGATCTTTTTAATGTGCTGTTGAATTTGGTTTGCTAATATTTGAGAATTTTTGCATATATATTTTTCAGGCATATGGGCCTATAGTTTTCTTTCCTTATAGTCTCCTCATTTGGCATTGCTATCAGGGTAATGCTAGCCTTGTAATGTGTGTTTGGGTGTGTTCCTCCCTCTTCAGCTTTTTGGAAGAACTTAAGAAAAACTGGCATTAATTCTTTAAATGTTTGGTAGAATTCACCATCTTGTCCTGGGCTTTCCTTTTTTGGGAGGTTTTTGATTACTAATTCAAACTTCTTACTTGTTTTGGTTTGTTCAGACTTTCTATTTCTTCAAGATTCAATCTAGGTAGGTTGTAAGTTTCTAGGAATTTATCCATTTCTCTACATTATGAAATTTATTAGGTGTGTATTCATAGTAGTCTCTTATGAGCCTAGTGTATTTCTGTGGTATCAGTTATAAGATCTCTTCTTTCATTTCTGATTTTATATACTGAGTCTTCCCTCTTATTTTCTTAATTAGTCTAGTTAAAAGTTTATAAATGTTATCATTTAAAAAGCAGCTCTTAGTTTTATTCATCTTTTCTACTGTTTTTCTGAATTTTATTTCATTTATTTGTGCTCTGATCTTTGTGACTGTTTTTGAGATATAGTTGAGGGTTAGTGTGAAGGTTGCAAAAAAACAATTAAGTACATTTCAACCTTCTTGTCTCCAGGGGTTGTTTGACTCTTTTTTCCACATCATTCCTGGGAAGGTCTGTCATACCAACCTCATTAAATATATGCTACCTTTAAATCCATGTTACTGTCAAACCAACTAGGTAGCTGATGGAGCTACTGTCAGCTGCATGAGCTAATACATTAAATCCAGAATCTCTAGTAAAAGCATGTCCTAGTGTTTTATTCTAACCTTGGTCTAATGCCCTTAGGATCCTCTTTCATATGTATTCCCAAGATATTCTTGACATATATTTGTTAAATTTTGGAATTGTTTTGTGTGTAAGCTATTTCTTCTTGGGTCATAGTTTGTACCTGGCCCAAGGATCATGCTGATATTTGACTTCAGCTATGGATCTGGTGCCAACCATGGGTAATGGTGGTCAGTTTGAGGAAAATAAGTATCTTCCTACAAGACATATGACCCAGGTGAGGTTAACAAAGAGTTTTCAGCAAAGAAAGGGAACTTTTCTCAGACAGAGATGGACAGCTAATTTCACAGGCAAGGGAGGCTCAGGGTAACTGGGTACACAAGATTCTAAGTTTCACTGGAGCCCTCCCAGACACCTTCATTCTAAGTGTCTAGGTCCCTATCCTTTTCAGTCAAAGCCTTAACTTTCATATGAGAAACTGGGCAAAATTATGAAGTAAATCAGCATTCTAATTCTGTAACCACAATTAAATTTTGTTTGATAGTCAAAACTCTTGGCTCTGAGGCTGCAAAAAATAAATTATTCTAGTACTACCATGAAAGCTATCTAGTTTTAAAATCATGACTTGAGCTGATAAGTTAATCATCTGAACTCCTTAGGATCTTGCTTCCTTTGTCATATATCACAATCAACCACAGGTAACAACTTGATTCAGTGTATGCCAGTGTATACCATAGATTATTATTATCCCATTTTCCATAAGCAAGACGTTCAGCAAGACCATGACTAATCCCTTCCAAAAATTCCATAATTCAGGTATGGCTTCCAAGGACAACTGCTGACACCAATTCTGTATTGGCCGGGATCCTATCACAAGGGAGAAACCATATTAAAGATTTTAGTAGACACAGATTTACTAAAATATAACTTCCTCAGTGAAACATTCTCTTAACACCCTATTTAAAATTGCAACCTCATGTACTGTCTAGACATCACTTGATTTATTTTCCTCCAAAATTCTCACTGCAATTTATTCAAATATAGATTTCATTTTATGTGTTATCTATGCTTTATTACACTAAAATTTAAGCTCCACAATGCCAGAGATGTTTGCTTGTTTGTTTATTGCATTATTCTCATCACCAAGAACTGTGCCTGAGATAGGGCAGTTCTCAGTAAACATTTGTCAAATAAATTGAACAAACGCCGTTCCAAATGAAGAAAGAATGTATGCTATCCAAGTTGGGGTGGGGGGTATTGAGGGCTTGCATTTCCTTCTTAAATTGGGACAAATTATAATCTCAATGTGTTTAAGAGCCATATATATAATCAGACTTTTAGTCTGATCAGACTTTAGTCTGATGAAATGTTTTCATGAGAGGCTATCCTAAGAATAATGATGTTGATTTTACAAATGGTTTTTGGCTTTAAACATTAAAAGCATTTTTTTTGTGGGAATGCACAAAATGTTTTCTCTACCATTTGAGAAAAAATAAAGAGGCTTTTAAAAAATCATTTTAAAATTATTTATATTAATAATAAAATTGAAATGTGATGGTAAAGAGCTGATGGTATTGCATTGAAGTTGTACATTTAGTGAATGTTTATGTGCTTTTAGCTTCACTAAACAAACTAATATTTCTGACATTGAAAATTAATATGTCCTTATATCCGGCTTTAGAAAAAGTATTCCATCTACATGTTGGTTATATTTGTGTTTTCCATTTATGTCCTGGCCTTCTTGCCCAGGGCAAAAGGAGTGAAAAAGAGCTAGTAATGGTATTTATTACAAAGAGTAATCAACCGTAAAGACTGTAATTGAACACACAAGTGTAGTCATTACATGATTAATTACTTTGGTGAATCAGCCTCCTACATATATCATAAAAATATTCAAAGGAGCTAGAACAGAGTGTACAAAAAGCAGACTTTTCATCAGCATAATCACCACCATTCATGGCCTGTTTTCAATATTTCTCAGTTTTCATCATTTTTCCTCCCTGCTAATCCTCTATATTAACTACATTTTAAGGTAAATGTTTTGATGATTAAATGGTAGCAATGCAGGCATTGGCTGAGGCCAAGTTTTTGTCACACACACAAAAGATTAAACTCAAAGATTTATTTGGCATCTTATATGTCTATTGTCGATTGATATATTACTGCACTCATTTCTAATATTTTTCTAATGCTTCAGTTTAGTAGCAATATATGAATATAATTTTTTCTCAAGTTAAAACCAATGCCATATATAAAGTTCTGGAAAAATAGTGCAGAGAATAAAGTCAGATATGATGAAAAGTGATTAATAGGAGCTGATTTCCTTTGCTATGGATGTTCTCATGTCTGGATATAAAACCTAGAACTTCTATAGCCATTCCATAACCTTGAGGGGAATCAGCCTGAGGGAGAAATCTGTCATACTTCAGAGGGTGTATCAGAAAAGTGAGAAGAACCCAGATCATGGGCAACATCATTAAAGTATTAAGACAAGTAAAACAAGAATATGCCCTGAATCTGGACTTTGAGGCTTCTCACACTGTTTCTCTGCTCAGAAACCTGTAGTGCCCCCCAAGTATACCTATGCTGTTACTAAAATAACTTATCACTAAAAACAACAGGAATCTACTTTGAATTTATTTCTAATAATCTAACTCAGAGTGATCTTTATATAATCTCAACCCTCCAATCAAATTACTTATTTTCATCCAAAATTACAATAAAAATTTCTGATATCTGCTTTGATTGAAACACCTATTGGATGGTGTACCACTGCTCTTATCTGTTTGGTTAGAATAGGTTTCCATAACACTCAGATCCCTTTCCAGTGATTCTTACCCCCTCCAAACTGGTCATCTCCTAAAGCTGGGGTGTATATGTGTCCCCTTGGATTTTAGAAATAACTCTAAAGTATTCTATTCAGTCCATAGGTGCACTAGTCGGGGGTAGGGGCAGAGGGAAAGAGAAAATCTCAAGCAGACTTCACAGTGAGTGAGGAGCCTGATGCAGGGCTCAATCCCACAACCCTGAGGTCATGACCTGAGCAGATATCAAGAGCTGGAAGACTAACTGCCTGAGTTACCCAGGCACCCCAAATTCAACCATCTTTTTTTAAAGATTTTATTTGTGTATTTATTTATGTATTTAATTAATTAATTTTATTATATTCAGTTATTTATCAGAACAAGCAGGGGGGAGCAGCAGAGGGACAGGGGGAAGTGGGCCCCCTGAGGATCAGGGAGCTGGATGCAGGGCTCCATCCCAGTACCCTACGGTCATGACCTGAGTCAAAGGCAGATGCTTAACTGGCTGAGCCACCCAGGCATCCACCACTCAAGTATTATTGTTCCAGTAAATCATGAAGATATAACTCTGGAGTGCTGGTGATCATGGTTTCTATTAGGAAGGTTAAGAAACTGGAAATTCATTTCAATTGGAACATAGATAAAAGTGGCAAAATTAGCCAAGGAATAGGGAAATAATAGAGCAATGTGAAAGAGAATGCTATGCATATATTGTCACATATTGAAATCATGTTACTTTTGAAAATGGAAGAGTAAGGGGAGACATAGGGCAATAAGGTTGAATATGAAACAATGTTTTATGTTTTTTAACTTTATTGAGGAATTAACAATATAGTTGTGTATATTTAAAGTGATTTGATATACATATACATTGTAGAATGATTACCAAGATTGAGATAATTAGCACACCCATCACCTCACAAAGTTACCATAGGTAATTTTTTTTTAGGATATGTGGTGAGAATGCTAAAGATATGCTCTAGGGACACCTGGGTGGCTTAGCTGGTTAAGCGTCTGCCTTCAGCTCTGTCATGATCCTGGGGTCCTGGGATAGAGCACCTCATGGGGCTCCCTGCTCAGCAGGGAGGCTGCTTCATTCTCCCCTGCTGCTCCCCCTGCTTGTGCTCTCTCATTCTCCCTCTGTCAAATAAATAAATAAATAAAAACTTTTAAAAAGTCTGCTCTAAAACACTTTCAAGTATATAATACCATATTATTAACCATCGTCCCTGTGCTATGCATTAGATCCTCAGAACTTATTCTTGTAACTGAGTATGTGTGCCCTCTGACCTCTAGCATCTTATTTCCTCCTTCCCCCTCAGGCACTGGCAAGCACCATTCTATTCTCTGTTTCTATGATATCTTTTTTAAGATTCCACATGTGATACCATACAGTATTTGTCTTTGTCTAACTTACTGCACTTAGTGTAATGCCCCCTAGATCCATCCAGTTGTTGGAAATAGCAGAATTTCCTTTAAAAAAAAAATTAAATTCCAGTTAGCTAATAGAAAGTGTAACATTGGTTTCAGGTGTACAATTTAGTGATTTAGCACTTCCATACAACAGCCATTGCTAATCACAAGTATACTACTTATCCCCTTCATCTATTTAACCAATCCACTCACCCACCTCCCCTCTGAAACCCTCAGTTTGTTCTCTATAGTTAAGAGTCTGTTTCTTGGTTTGCCTCTCTTTTTTTCCCTTATGATCATATGTTTTCATTCTTAAATTCTAAGTATGAGTTAATTCATATGGTATTTGTCATTCTCTTTTATGACTAATATACCACTGTGTATATATACCACATCTTCTTTATCCATTCATCAGTTGATGTACATTTGGACTCTTTCCATAATTTGGCCATTGTTGATAATGCTGGTAGAAACATAGAGGTGCATGTATCATTTTGATTTAGAATTTATGTATCCTTTGGGCAAATACCTAGTAGTACAATTCCTGGATCCTAGGGTAGATCTATTTTTAAATTTTGAAGAATCTCCATAATGTTATCCACAGTTGGCTGCACCAGTTTGCATTCCCACCAACACTGCACAAGAATTCCCCTTTCTCCACATCCTTGCCAACACCTCATTTCCTGTGTTGCTAATTTTAGCCATTCTGGTAGGTGTGAGGTGATATCTCATTGTAATTTTGATTGCATTTCCCTGATGATAAGTGATATTGAGCATCTTTCCATGTTTCTGTTGCCCTTCTCTATGTCTTCTTTGGAAAAATGTCTATTCATGTCTTCTGCCCATCTTTTAACTGGATTATTTGTTTTTTGGGTGTTGAGTTTTATAAGTTATTTATATATTTTGGATACTAACCCTTTCTCAGGTATGTCATTTGCAAATCTCTTCTCCTATTCCGTAGATTGCCTTTTGTTTCAATGATTGTTACTTTCACCATGCAGGAGATTTTTATGTTGATGGAATCCCAATAATTTAATTTTGCTTTTTTTCCCTTGCCTCAGGAGAGGTATCTAATAAGAAGTTGTTATGGTTGATGTCAAAGAGGTTACTGCCTGTGTTCTCCTCTAGGATTTTGATGGTTTCCTGTCTCACATTTAGGTCTTTCATCCATTTCGAATTTATTTTTGTGTATAGTGTAAGAAAGTGCTCCAGTTTCATTCTTCTGCATATTGCTGTCCAGTATTCCCAACATCGTTTGTTGAAGAAATTGTCTTTTTTCCATTGGGTGTTCTTTTCTGCCTTGTTGAAAATTAATTGACCATATAGTTGTGGGTCCATCTCTGGGTTTTCTATTCTGTTCCATTGATCTATGTGTGTATTTTTGTGCCAATACCATCTTGTTTTGATCACTGTCACTTCATAATGTAACTTCAAGTCCAGAATTGTGATGCTTCCAGGTTTGCTTTTCTTTTTTGGGTTGCTTTGGCTATTTGGAGTCTTTTGATATTCCATACAAATTTTAGGACTGTTTGTTCTAGCTCTGTGAAAAGTGCTGGTGGGATTGCATTGTATGTGTAGACTGCTTTGAGTAATATAGACATTTTATCAATATTTGTTCTTCCAATCCATAAGCACAAAATGTTTTTCCAGTTCTCTGTGTCATTTTCAGTTACTTTCTTAAGTGTTTGATAGTCCAGAGTACAGATCAGTTAGGTTTATTCCTAGGTATTTTATGGTTTTTGGTACCATTGCAAATGGCATTGATTCCTTGATTTCTTTTTCTGCTGTTTCATTATTATTGTATAGAAATGCAACAGATTTCTGTATGTTGATTTTGTATCCTTTGACTTTACTAAATCATGTATCACTTCTAGCAATTTTATAGTGGGGTCTTCTGGGTTTTCTACATAGAGTATCATGTCCTCTGTGAATAGTGAATGTTTGACTTCTTCCTCATTAATTTGGATGTCTTTCATTTCTTTTTGTTGTCTGCTGTGGCTAGGACCTCCACTATGATGTTAAATACCAGTGGTGAGAGTGGACATCCCTTTCTTGTTCCTGATCATAGAGGAAAAGCTCTCAATTTTGACCTACTGAGGATGATATTAGTGGTAGGTTTTTTGTATATGGTCTGTATTATGTGGAGGTATGTTCCCTCTACCTCAACTTTGTTGAGGGTTTTTATTATGAATAGATGTACTTTGTCAAATGCTTTTTCTGCATCTACTGAAAAGATCATATGGTTCTTATCTTTTCTCTTATTAATGTGGTGTATCATGTTGATTTGCAAATATTGAACCACACTTGCAGCCCAGGAATAAATCCTACTTGATCATTGTGAATGGTTCTTTTAATATACTGTTGGATTCAGTTTGCTAGTATTTTACCAAGAATTTGTGCATCCATATTTATCAAGGATATTGGCCTATAGTTCTTTTTTTCAGTGGAGTCTTTATCTGGTTTTGGTATCAGGGTAATGCTGGCCTCATAGAATGAATTTGGAAGTTTTCCTTCCATTTCTACTGTTTTGTAGTAGTTTGAGAAAAATAGGTATTAATTCTTCTTTAAATGTTTGGTAGAGGGACGCCTGAGTGGCTCAGTCGTTAAGCGTCTGCCTTCAGCTCAGGTCATGATCCCAGGGTCCTGGGATCAAGCCCCACATCGGGCTCCCTGCTCCGCGGGAAGCCTGCTTCTCCCTCTGCCTGTTCCCCCTGCTGCTCCCTCTGCTTGTGTTCTCTTTCTCTCTCTGACAAATAAATATATAAAATCCTAAAAGTTTTTAAAAAAATAAATATCTGGTAGAATTCACCTGTGAAGCCCTGGACTTTGGTTTGTTGGGAGATTTTGATTACTGATTCCATTTCTTTGCTGGTTATCAGTCTATTCAAATTTTCTATTTCTTCCTATTTCACTTTTAGTTGTTTATATGTTTCTAGGAATTTATCCATTTCTTCCAATTTGTCCAATTTTTTGGCATATAGTTTTTCATAATATTGTCTTGCAATTGTATTTCTGTGGTGTTAGTTGTTGTCTCTCCTCTCTCATTTGTGATTTTGTTTATTTGGGTCCTTTCTCTTTTCTTTTTGATAAGTCTGGCTAGAAGTTTATCAATTTTATTATTTTTTTCAAAGAACAAGCTGCTGGTTTCATTGATCTGTTCTAGTGTGTGTGTGTGTGTGTGTATGTTATCATTTATTTCTGCTCTCATCTTTGTTATTTCCTTTCTGCTAGCTTTAGGTTTCATTTGTTCTTTTTCTAGCTCCTTTAGGTATAAGGTTAGGTTGTTTGAGATTTTTCTTGCCTCTTGAGGTTGGCCTGTATTGCTATATATTTCCCACTTAGGACTACTTTTGCTGCATCCCAAAGGTTTTGGACCATTGTGTTTTTATTTTCATTTGTTTTTATTTTTTTTTTTATTTCTTCTTTGATTTCCTGGTTGACCCATTCTTTCTTTGGTAGCATGTTGTTTAATGTCCATGTATTTTGGTCTTTCTAGATTTTTTTCTTGTGGTTTAGTTCAAATTTCATAGTGGTGTGATCAGAAAATATACAATTGAGATTGTAATCTCAATATTTTTGTACTTGTTGAGGACTGATTTGTGACCTGTATGTGATCTATTCTGGAGAAATGTCCCATGTGCACTTGGAAAGAATGTGTATTCTGCTGCTTTAGGACAGAATGTTCTGAATATATCTGTTATGTCCATCTGATCCAGTGTGTCATTCAAAGCCATTGGTTTTGTTGTTGTTGTTGTTGATGATTTTCTGCTTAGATGATCTGTCCGTTGATGTAAGTGGAGTGTTAAAGTCCCTTACTCTTACTGTATTATTATCAATGAGTTTCTTTTCTTTAAGATTTTATTTATTTATTATAGAGCATGAGCATGAGCCAGGGGGTAGGGGCAGAGATAGAGAAAGAGGGAGAAAATCTCAAGCAGACTCTCTGCTGAGCAGGAGCCTGACCTGGGGCTCAATCTTAGGACCCTGATATCATGACCTGCACCAAAATCAAGAATCAGACACTTAACTGGCTGAGCCACCCAGGCACCCCTATCAATCAGTTTCTTTATGTTTGTTATTAATTGTTTTATATATTTGGGTGTCCCCATGTTGGGTGCATGAATATTTACAATTGTTAGATATTCTTGTTTGATTGTCCCCTTTATTATGATATAGTACCCTTCTTAATCTCTTGTTATAGTCTTCAGTTTAAAATCTAGTTTGTCCAATATAAGTATTGGTACTCCAGCTTTCTTTTGATGTCCATTTCCATTGTAAATGTTTTTCCATTCCCCTACTTTCAATCTGCAGGAGTCATTATGTTTAAAATGAGTCTCTTGGGCACCTGGGTGGCTCAGTTATTAAGTGTCTGCCTTTGGCTCAGGTCATGATCCCAGAGTCCTGGGATCGAGCCCTGCATCGGGCTTCCTGCTCCACAGGAAGCCTGCTTCTCCCTCTCACACTTCCTCTGCTTGTGTTCCCTCTCTCACTGTCTCTCTCTGTCAAATAAATAAATAAAATCTTTAAAAAAAATAAAAAATAAATAAAATGAGTCTTTTGCAAGGAGCATATAGATGAGTCTGTTTTTTATCCATTCTGACACCATATGTCTTTTGATTGAAGTGTTTAATCCATTTATATTCAGAGTAATTATTGATAGGTATGTGTTTAGTGACATTTTATTACTTGCTTTGTCATTGTTTCTGGTGATTTTCTCTGTTCCTTTCATCTTTGTCAATTTTGGTCTCTCCTTTCCACTCAAAGTCCCCTTTAATACTTCTTGCAGGGCTGGTTTAGTGGTCATGAGCTCCTTTAGTTTTTGTTTGTCTAAAACTGTCTCTCCTTCTGTTCTGAATGATAGCCTTGCTGGATATAATATTCTTGGCTTTGGATTTTTCCCATTCAGCACATTGAATACAACATGCCATCTGGCTTGTCAAGTTTCTGTGGAAAGATCTGCAGCTAGCCATACAAGTGTTCCCTTTTAAGTTAGGGACTTCATTTGTCTTGATACTGATAAGATTTTTTTCTCTATCATGATATCTTGCAAATTTAATTAAAATACATCTTGGTATTGGCCTGATTTTGTTGATTTTGATGGGAATTCTCTGTGCCTCCTGGATCTGGATGTCTGTTTCCTTCCCCAAATTAGGGAAGTTTTCAGCTCTTTCCTCAAATAAAGTTTTGCCCCCTTTCCTCTCTCTTCTTCTGGGACTCCTATAAAACAAATGTTAGGGATAAAGAAGATGTGGTATATATACACAATGGAATATTATGCAGCCATCAAAAGGAATGAGATCTTGCCATTTGCAACGACGTGGATGGAACTGGAGGGTGTTATGCTGAGTGAAATAAGTCAATCAGAGAAAGACATGTATCATATGACCTCACTGATATGAGGAATTCTTAATCTCAGGAAACTGAGTGTTGCTGAGTGGTGGGGGGTGGGAGGGATGGGGTGGCTGGGTGATAGATATTGGGTAGGGTATGTGCTATGGTGAGTGCTGTGAATTGTGCAAGACTGTTGAATCACAGATCTGTACTTCTGAAACAAATAATGCAAGATATGTTAAGAAAAAAGAAAAAGAAGGAGATAGCAGGAGGGGAAGAATGAAGGGGAGTAAGTCAGAGGGGGAGATGAACCATGAGAGACGATGAACTCTGAAAAACAAACTGAGGGTTCTAGAGGGGATGGGGGTGGGGGGATGGGTTAGCCTGGTGATGGGTATTAAAGAGGGCACTTTAAGAGGGTTCTGCGTGGAGCACTGGGTGTTATGCACAAACAATGGATCATGGAACACTACATCAAGAACTAATGATGTAATGTATGGTGATTAACATAACAATAAAAAAATTAAAAAAAAACGAATGTTATTGTTTGATGGAATCACTGAGTTCCCTAAGTCTATTTTTGTGTTCCATAACTCTTCCTTTTTTGTTCAGCTTCATTATTTTCCATTATTTTATCTTCCAAATCACTTATTTGTTCCTCTGTTTCTCCCATCCTTGTGTTCATTGCATCATGTCTCTTTTGAATTTTAGTTACTGCGTTTTTCATTTCTTTTTTAAGATTTTATTTGGGGGAGAGAGAGAAAGTGTGTGTGCACAAGTAGGGGGAGGGGCAGAGGGACAAGCACGCTCCCCGCTGAGCAGGGGCTCAATCCCAGGACCCTGAGATTGTGACCTGAGCTGAAATCAGATGCTTAACTGACTGAGCCACCCAGGCACCCCACTGCATTTTTCATTTCTGATTATTTTTAACTCTTTTATCTCTGTGGAAAGGGCCCCCCTGAAGTCTTCCATTCTTTTCTCAAACCCAGTGAGTATCCTTATGATTTTTGTTTTAAATTCTCCATCAGGAATGTTACTTATATCTGTTTCACTTAGATCTCTCTTGTGACTTTATTTTCTTCTTTGATTTTGGATAATTCCTCTGGCTTGGTATTCTAAGTCTCTGCTTTCTTCTTTGTGTTAGAAAAGCCCATTATGTTTCTTGCTTCTGACAGTAATGGCATTATAAAGAAGAGGTCACGTAGTTAGGGCTTGGTGCTTCAAGGAGTGTCTCTGATGTGTGCGGCATGCACTCTGCTATCTTGTTCTTATTGTTTTGTTTTTTTTTTTAATTTATTATGTTAGTCACCATACAATACATCACTAGTTTTTGATGTGGTGATCCACGATCCATTGTTTTCGTATAACACCCAGTGCTCCATGCAGTACGTGCCCTCCTTACCATCCCTCCAATCCCCCCCCCCTCATTTTTCCCTTCCTTCTCCTAGTGTCCTCCAGGCTATTCCTTATATTCACAAATAAGTGAAACCATATGATAATTAACTTTCTCTGCTTGACTTATTTCACTTAGCATAATCTCCTCCAGTCCCAACTGTGTTGATGTAAAAGTTGGGTATTCATCCTTTCTGATGGCTGAGTAATATTCCATGGTATATATGGACCACATCTTCTTTATCCATTCATCTGTTGAAGGGCATCTTGGCTCTTTCCACAGTTTGGCTATTGTGGACATTGCTGCTATGAACATTGGGGTGCATATGGCCCTTCTTTTCACTACATCTGTGTCTTTGAGGTAAATACCCAGGAGTGCAATTCCTGGGTCATAGGGTAGCTCTATTTTTAAATTTTTGAGGAAACTCCACACTGTTTTCCAAAGTGGCTGTACCAACTCGCATTCCCACCAACAGTGTAAGAGGGTTCCCCTTTCTCCACAACCTCTCCAACATTTGTTTCTTTCCCTGTCCATTTTTGCCATTCTGACTGGTGTAAGGTGGTATCTCAATGTGATTTTGATTTGAATTTCCCTGATAGTTAATGATGATGAACGTTTTTTCATGTGTCTGTTAGCCATTTGTATGTCTTCTTCAGAGAAGTGTCTTTTCATATCTTCTGCCCACTTTTTGACTTGATTATTTGTTTTTTGGGTGTTGAGTTTGAGAAGTTCTTTCGATCAAAATTCCAATGACATTTTTCACAGTGCTGGAACAAACAATCCTAAAATTTGTGTGGAATCAGAAAAGACCCTGAATCACCAAGGAAATGTTGAAAAAGAAAAACAAAGCTGGGCACATCACGTTGCCCAATTTCAAGCTATATTACAAAGCTGTGATCACCAAGACAGCATAGTACTGGCACAAAAACAGACATATAGACCAATGGAACAGAATAGAGAACCCAGATATGGACCCTCAACTCTATGGTCAAATAATCTTTGACAAAGCAGGAAAAACCATGCAATGGAAAAAAAGACAGTCTCTTCAATAAATGGTGCTGGGAAAATTGGACAGCCACATGCAGAAGAATGAAACCTGACCATTCTGCTACCTTGCTTTGACTGCTCTATCCCTCAGGCCAGTCATCTGCAGAGGCTCTCTGCCTGCAGTGGACAGTGTTTTGTCCTTGGCCAGAATGTGGTGAGTTTTAACTAGGCATGCTCTGGTCTGCTTGCTAAATGAGAGCTGATACCACTTCCACTAGAACTGAAGCCCTACAGAACTCTCTGGTCAGGAGATACGGCATGGGCAGGGGTTTCTGCTGGTCTTTTGGGAAAGGGCTCACTGTGCTGGCCTTGATGCAAGCTTGACAGAGAAGGGCAGTCACACCAGAGTGCAGAGGTGTGGGGCTTTGTGTAAGCAGGTTAGGCAGCAAGTGTCAGCAATGTGCTGCTTACTGCAGGTGGCTCTGTATTCATACTGAGGGTGGGGGGAAAGGAAATGGTGCCAGCTGTCTCCTTTGTCCCTGGAGAGGCATCTCAGGTTTTTAAGGACTTAAAAACTCCAGTCTTTAAGTCCTGCTAGTTGCAAGAATTCATGAAACTCAGCCGCTCTCATTTCTCCAGACAGTGGTTTTGGGGAAATGTTCTCCTGTGCATTCCCCTGTGTGCTCCTCTCTATCTCACCTTTCTCTGCAACCACAGTTCCCTCCCCTCTGCAGCACCCCTGCTCCATTTCTCCCTCAAACCACATGTCTGCACTTCCTACCTTCTTCAAAGTGGTTTTTTCTCTCCCTTTAGTTGTGGAGTTTGTACTGTCACTCTTCAAGTTGATTTCTGGGGTATGGAGAATGTTTTGATAGTTATCTAGTTCTGTTCCAGGGACAACAAGATGAGCCTAAGGTCTTCTTACTATGTTGCCATCTTAGCTCCCCTCCCAAAATTTCCTTCTTTCTTATGGCTGAATAATATTCAATTGTGTATGTATACCACAGTTTCTTTATTTGTCAAAGGACCTTTAGTTTTTTTCCATATCTTGGTGTTGTGAATAATTTTGCAACACACATGAGTGTACAGATATCTTCTCAAGATACTAATAATATTCATACTGTTTTCTAACATGGCTATACCACTTTATATTTCCACCAACAGTATAAGGGTTCCCTTTTCTCTATATCTTCACCATTAGTTATCTCATTTCTTTTTGATGATAGCCATTCTAACAGATGTGAGGTTCTAGATATCTCACTGTGATTCTGATTTGCATTTCCCTGATGATTAGTAATATTGAACACATTTTCATATACTATTGGCCATTGGTATGTCTTTTTGGAAGCATGTCTATTCAGGTCTTTGCCCATTTTTAATTGGATTACTTCCTTTTTTTTACCGTAGAATTGTATGAGTTCTTTATATATTTTGGATATTGACCCCTTATCAGGTATAAACAGGCATATATACCAGTGGATTAGAATAGAGAGCACAGACATAAACCTATGCATATACAGCCAACTAATTTTTAACAAGGGTGGCAGGAGCACAAAATAGGGAAAGGAGAATCTCTTCAATAAATTGGGCTGAGAAAACTGGATATCCTCATGCAAAAGGATGAAACTGGATTGGTACATTACACTGCTGACAAAAATGAACTCAAATGGATCAAAGGAATAAATGTGAGACCTGAAACCATAAAACTCCTAGAAAAAAACTTAAAGGAAAAGATCCTTAACATTAGTTTTGGAAATATTTTTGGATAAGACATCAAGAGCACAGGAAAACAAACAAAAAAACTAAAATAAACAAGCAGAACTACATTAATATAAAGAGCTTCTGCACAGAAAAGAAAATGATAAGTGAATTGAAAAGGCAATCTACAGGTTACATTTTTTCATATTTCAAAACATATTTTATAAAATAAAATAAAAATATATTACAAAAAAGATAAACCCCAGTGGATTTTAATAAGAGTTAATTAGCAAAACTATGAACAGAAATGATAAATTTCTGAGAAAATCACCAAATCAGCACAAAGATAAAAAAAAATGTATGAAAATGTCAGTGTCTAAGAGAAATGGAAAACAGAGGAATAAAGCAGTAAGAGTTGGAGAATTAAATGTGGTGTGAGAAAAAGTTCAATATTTACAGAGAAATTTGTATATGTATTATAAAATATTAGGGGTGGAGGAATGACTTCTCAGAGTGAAGAGACTGATTCCTAAACAAGACCAAGAAGGCATTTGCCATTGGAAAAGAATCACAGTAAAATAGAAATTCAGTGGCAAAATCTGAACAGCTACCACAGAGAAAAACAGATTACATCAAAGAAAATAAAGTTGGACTAACTATATATTTCTACCTTTTAATAAAAGATGCTAAAAGTCCATAAAATGATATGTTCAAAGTATTGTAAAATAATAATTTCCTACCTAGAATTTTACATTTGAGAAAAATAACAAAAATATTTAGATGAGCAAATACAGAGAGGATATTTTTCCCTAAGTATAATTTAAAAAGAAGTAAAACTACACTCCACTTAAAATAAAATTAAACTCAGAAAGGACTGGAAACTAGCAGTATTAAGGAACAAAGAAATTATTAAACACATTATTGGTATATCTAAATTACCATTGGCTGTAAAAACCATAATAGTGGGTACTCAGGATTTAAAAAAAAAAAAGATTTAAGCTTTTGTAATATTGTTTTCTAGGTATTGTGATAATTTCTCTTGCAACCCAGTACATAAAAATGCCAGATAAATTACTTTAGAAAGCCATTTTAACATAATACTCTAAGTCAGAGAAGGACAAATATCATATGACTTCACTTGTATGTGGAATTTAAGAAACAAAACAAATAAATGAGCAAAGGGGGAAAAAAAGAGAGAGGCAAACCAAGAAACAGACTCTTAATTATAGAGAACAAACTGATGGTTACCAGAAGGGAGATGGGTGAGGGGATGGTTTAAATGGGTGATGGGGATTAAGGGATGCACTTGTGGTGATGAGCTCTGGGTGATGTATGGAAGTGTAGAATCACTATATTGTACACCTGAAACTAATATTACACTGTATGTCAACAAACTGGAATTTAAACAAAAACCTTTTAAAAACAACTTTCTTTTTAAATTCGCAGCTAAAATTGTAACAAATAAAAGGAAATCAAAGATGACTAAAGTAAGAAATATCTGAAATCTACAAACTACTTCCTTTCTTCAAAATTCAGAATGTGTTTTAAATAAGACAGGTAAGGCAGATATGAAAAGCAGACGTTTCTTTCTTCCTCCGTGGTAAAATAGGCTTCTTCTAGCTTAATGGAGTGAATACATCTCAAAACGTGTTAGGATTATAGTACTTTATACTTTTTATTTTTACCATATTTTTCCATATTAAAAATTAGCTTTTAAAACTTTACTACCCTTTAATTTTTTCCCTGTACTCAGCATTGTTTTTTGAATAGAATAGTTTATACATTATTTCTGGTTTTAGTTTTTATTTTTAAGTTGATGTTCTTTCATTAATATTTTTTTTAATTTCCTAGTATAGTTAATATACAGTGTTATATTAATTTCAGGTGTACAATATAGTGATTCAACAAGTCCATACATTATTCAGTGTTGATCATAAGTGTACTCTTAATCCCCTTTGCCTATCTCAACCATCCCCCACCTACCTTCCCTCTGTTAACCATCTCTTTGTTATTTATAGCTGAGTCTGTTTCTTGTTTTCTTTTGTTTTTTCTTTGTTCATTTATTTTGTTTCTTAAATTCCTTGTATAAATGAAGTCATTTCTCTGATTGATTTTTAGTAGGGGTTTGCACCTATAGGATGGGGTTTGCACCTAGGATGCTTTGTCAAGATCTGTTTCGAAAATGACTTTCTGTTGCCCGGAGAGTTGTATGATAATTTTGCTGGATATAAAATTCATAGTAGAGAGTTATTGTTCTTTGAAAATACTTTATCTTCTGGTATTTTTATTCATTGAAAATAAGTCTAAGATTAATTATTGTCCCTGTGTAGATAATCATTTGGCTATTTGGTAGCTTTTAAGATTGTGTCTATTCTTGATATTTTTGCTTCATTATTGAGCATGTAGATGTAGATTTACTTTCTTTTTCACTGCTTAGAAATTTAGATTTGCCACTAATGGGGAAATTCTAAGTCAACTATTTTACAGTGATTTCAAAATTTACATATGAAATGAAGCTCCTCTTATCCACTATAGCAATTAAGTTAATAACATGTAATTATGGGTTCCTCTATCTTCCTTCTCTGTATTATTTTCCCTTGCCACCACCAATATTTCCTTTATTTTACAAGTAAGCTACTTATACCTGAATCCTCTCTCTGGGGAAACCCAATCTAATAGAAATTATGATAAGTAAAATTTCTTTGCTTTCTCCTCTTTTTCATAACAACTTAATGTAGAAGTACATTACTTAATGTAGAAGTACAACTACACTCATGTTTCTGGTTATCTTATTTAGCCATTGGCTTTGAATACAATAAAAAATTATCTTCAAAATATAGACTCTTTTTCTAAACCTGGACTAATATACCCAACTACCTATATGATACCTCCATTTGGAGGTAAACACTTTAAACTTAGCAAGTCGAAAATTGAACTGCTGAATTCCTCCAACCAACAAAAGCACTGCTTCTCTTCCTTTCCAGTTTCTGGCCACTTATTCTTTCTAATTGCTCACACCAAAAATTTTATAGACATTCTTAGTACTTGTTCTCTTATCCACTACATCCAATACTGTTTTCGATACTTTAAAAATATATGCAGAATCTGGCTACTTCTCTACATTTCCTATTCCCACTTTGGTCCAAGCCATCAAATCTCCTGCCATTATTAGCATAGGAGCACCCTAACTAGTCTTCATGCAACCATACTTGCTACCCTATAGTCTGTGTCATTTATGAAGATCCTTTGAAAACATATGTCTAATCATATTACTCCTTTCTTCAGTGGATTTTCACCTCCCTCAGAAAAATCAAAAAAAAATTATACAATGAATGGCCTGCAAATCCCCACCAGATAAGTGAGTCCATGATCCCTCTGACCTGTCTTCGTAGGCTCTTCCCCATTACTCACTTTGATTTGGCTACAGCATTCTTCCTTCCTGTACTGTTCTATTCCCAACTATCCTAATGGCTACCCCTTTCACCTCCTTCAGTAATTTTTACAAATACCATTTTCTTTGTGGAGCCTGCATTGATGGCCCTAATTAAGATTACAAAACAGGGCGCCTGGGTGGCTCAGTTGTTAAATGCCTACCTTTGGCTCAGGTCATGATCCTGCCCCACATCGGGCTCCCTGCTCAGTCTGGAGCCTGCTTCTCAACCTCTCCCACTCTCCCTGTTTGTGTTCCCTCTCTTGCTGTCTCTCTCTCTGTCAAATAAATAAATAAAATCTAAAAAAAAAGATTGCAAATCACTTCCACCCCATTTATATATATTTTATATCCCTTACCCTATTTTTGTTTTTTAAGCACTTATTAACTGTTAATATACCATAACTTAAATTATTTATTATATTTAGTGTATTGTGTTTTTCCACCAAACAAAGTATTAGCTAAGTTAGGCAGAGATTTTTGTTTGTTTGTTTTATTTATGATGTAACTCAAGTACCTGGAATAGTTAATGATATTAGGTGGTCAATAAATATTTGCTAAATAATGGACTATGTGTGTGTGTTTCCATGAAAAGTTCTGAAATGATAAACAAGTGACTATTTTGTCATTTTAGAGTCAGTTAGTATTTGATTCTGATTATTTTCAGCAAATAGTCTATAAGAATCATGTAGAAATATATCTAGTCCTAATCTGTTGTTATTATTATTTCCATTGAATTATTTCTAAGGCACTACTGATACTTCCTTATACTCATTTTTCATCCTGAGAATTTCCTTGTGATTACACTTGGCAGGAATTTCACACTGAGCAATGATCAGTATTATAGTGCTCATTTTGAATAGAAACAATAGTGTGCATGCAACAGTTTATTAATTAAATATACAAATGGTCCCCTTCCAAGTGTTTATGATGATCTGGAATTTACGCCAGAAATTAAATCTTTTTTTTTTTACCATAACTAACTACATGATTCATGAAAGCTTGTGGAGATTAATTCTAAATTATCTATATTGTCAATGAGACTATATGATGAAGTTAAAACATAAATGACAAAAGAAGATATATCTCTATTCTGAAATAATTATTTTGGTTATCACCATATTTGATTGCATTGCTTCTATGAAAATATTTCCTTCAGGGCGCCTGGATGGCTCAGTTGGTTAAGCGACTGCCTTCAGCTCAGGCCATGATCCTGGAGTCCCGGGATCGAGTCCCAAATCGGGCTCCCTGCTCAGCGGGGAGTCTGCTTCTCCCTCTGACCCTCTTCCCTCTCATGCTCTCTGTCTCTCACTCTCTCTCTCTCTCAAATAAATAAATAAAATCTTTAAAAAAAAAGAAAATATTTCCTTTAGAAATCAGACACATATGCTAACTATAACATAATCAAAGATGAGAGTGCTTCATTTATCCAGAAGTCATTCTTGCAACAAACTAACCTTCCTTAAAATAAAAAGCCAATAAATCTGAGATCAGTGAAGCAAAATGTTTCTGAGCAGTGGCCATAGATAGAAACCATAGCAAAGAAATGATACATACTTTTGGAAAAATGTGAACATATTTAGGATGCTATAATAACAAATACAAATGCATTATTATGGTTTAAAATGTTATATAACTAAAACTATATTTTTTCATGGATATTTCCTTCATCAATATGTATTATTTGTTTAGAATTAATTCAAAAGAAGTTCTGATAAAATTAATGTGTGTTGGGATGGGATGTTTCAACAGGCAGCCTTTAGGCAACAGAGGAGTTAGGTTTACATACATGTGCTGATACATATATTATTTCTAATGCAAGTTGAGATAGTTTTAGAAACAAAAACAATTTTTAATATTATGTATGTTTGTGGCTTGTTTTTTTTTAAGATTTTTTTTTATTTGACAGAGAGAGACAGCCAGAGAGGGAACACAAGCAGGGGGAGTGGGAGAGGGAGAAGCAGGCTTCCCGCTGAGCAGGGAGCCTGATGCAGGGCTCCATCCCAGGACCCTGGGATCATGACCTGAGCTGAAGGCACACTTAATGACTGAGCCACTCAGGCGCCCCCGATTCTTCAAATTTATAAAACTAGGATATATTGAAAAATTTTTAGTTTCACTTTGAATTCTATCATCAGTCTTTTATTGTTTAAAAATAAGTCTTGATAATGGCAAATATATTTTAACTTTATTTAAAAGTTGTTTTGTGTGTGTTGTTTTTTCTGATTTTTCTATTGAGATATAATTGACATATAACATGAACTTAGTTTCAGGTGTACAACATAATGATTCAATATTTATATAGTAAAATGATTACCACAATAAGTTTAGTTAACATCTATCTCCTCACTTAGTTATAAATTTTTTTGTCATGAGAACTTTTAAGATCATCTCTCTTAGCAACTTTCAAATCAACAATACAGTATTATTAACTATAGTCAAAAGCTGTACATTATATCCCCATGAGTTATTTGTTTTATAACAGGAAATTCATACCTTTTGACCACTTTCAGCCATTTTGCCTATCCTCTAAACCTCCACCGCTGGCAACTGTCAGGCTCTTCATCTCTTCTCTGTATCTATGAGCTCATTTTTTTGTTTGTTTTACATTCTACATATAAGCAAGATCATGTGTCATTTGTCTTTCTCTCTCTGATTTATTTTACTTAGCATTATGCCCCCAAAGTCCTTCCATGTTGTCACACTGAATAATATTCCATTTATACACACACACACACACACACACACACAGACACACATACACATCTTCTGTATCTTTTCATCCATTGATAGACACTTGTTTCCTTGGTTATTGTGAATATTGTTGCAATGAACAAAAGAGTGAGTAGATCTTCTTTTAAAAAATTCAATTAACATACAGTATATCATTAGTTTCAGACGTAGAGTTTACTGCTCGTTACATCAAGTGCCCTCCGTAATGCCCCATCACCCAGTTACCCCATCCCTCCTCCCACCTCCACTCCAGCAACCCTCAGTTTGTTTTCTGTAGTTAAGAGTCTCTTATGGTTTGTCTCCCTCTTTAATTTCGTCTTACTTTTCCCTCCCTTCCCCTAAGATCCTCTGTTTTGTTTCTTAAATTCCACATATGAGTGAAATCATATGATAATTGTCTTTCTCTGATTGACTTATTTTGCTTAGTGTAATACCCTCTAGTTCCATCCATGTCCTTGCAAATGGCAAGATTTCATTTTCTTTAATGGCTGAGTAATATTCCATTAAGTGTACATACCATGTCTTCTTTATCCATTCATCTGTCAATGGGCATCTAGTCTCTTTACACAGTTTGGCTATTGTGGACATTGCAGCTATAAAAATTGGGGTGCAGGTGCCCCTTCGGATCACTATATTGTATCTTTGGGGTAAATACCTAGTAGTGCAATTGCTGGGTCATAGGGTAGCTCTATTTTTAATGTCTTGAGGAACCTCCACACTGTTTTCCAGAGTGGTTGCACCAGCTTGCATTCCCACCAACAGTGTAGGAGGGTTCCCCTTTCTCCGCATCCCCGCCAACATCTGTCATTTCCTGACTTGTTCATTTTAGACATTCTGACAGGTGTGAGGTGGCATCTCATTGTGGTTTTGATTTGTATTTCCCTGATGCCAAGTGATGTGGAGCATTTTTTCATATGTCTGTTGGCCCTTTGGATGTCTTCTTTGGAAAAATGTCCATGTCTTCTGCCCATTTCTTGATTGGATTATTTGTTCTTTGGGTGTTGAGTTTGATAAGTTCTTTATAGATTTTGGATTCTAGCCCTTTATCTGATATGGCATTTGCAAATATCTTCTCCCACTCATGTCTTTTGGTTTTGTGGACTGTTTCCTTTGCTGTGTAAAAGAGTTTAATCTCAATGGAGTCCCAATAGTTCCTTTAGCTTTTGTTTTCCTTGCCTTTAGAGACGTGTCTAGCAAGAAGTTGCTCTGGCCAAGGTAAAAGAGGTTGCTGTCTGTGTTCTCCTCTAGATTTTAAGGGATTCCTGTCTCACATTTAGGTCTTTCATCCATTTTGAGTTTATTTGTGTATATGGTGTGAGAAAATGGCCCAGTTTCATTCTTCTGCATGTGGCTATCCAATTTTCCCAACACCATTTGTTGAAGAGACTTTTTTCCATTGGATATTCTTTCCTGCTTTGTCAAAGTTTAATTGACCATAGACTTGAGGGTCCATTTCTGGGTTCTCTTTTCTGTTCCATTGATCTATGTGTCTGTTTTTGTGCCAGTACCATACTGTCTTGATGATTATAGCTTTCTAATATAGCTTGACATCCAGAATTGTGATGCCACCAGCTTTGGTTTTCTTTTACTTTTGAGTTAGATTTTTTATTTTCTTTAGATATATACCAGGAAGGAGATTTTCTAGATCATATGGTAATTTTATTTTTAATTTTTTTATGAAATTCCATACTATTTTCCATAGTAATTGCACCACTTTACATCCTACCAACACTGCACAAGGGTTAGCTTTTCTCCATATCCTTGTCACCACATGTTATTTCTTGTCATTTTGACATTAGCTATTCTAACAGGTGTGAGGTGATATCTTATTGTGGTTTTGATTGGCATTTCCGTGATGATTAGTGATGTTGAACACCTTTTCATGAATCTATTGGCCATCTCTGTCTTCTTTGGAAAGAAGTCTATTCAGGTTGTCTGCCCATATTTTAATTGAATTATCTATTTTTTGCTTTTGAGTTGTATGTGTTCTTTATATATTTTGAGTATTAACCCCTTATCATATATGTGATTTGCAAATATTTTGTCCCATTTAATAGGTTGCCTTTTCATTTAATTGATGAGTTCCTGTGCTGTGCAGAAGCTTTTTAGTTTGATGTAGTCCCACTTGTTTATTTTTGCTTGTAGTTTTCAATTCAAAAATCATCACCAAGAATGATATCAAGGATCTTACCACCTATGTTTTCTTCTAGAAATTTTATGGTTTTTGGTGTTATATTCAAGTCTTGAATTCATTTTGAGTTAATATTTGTGTATAGTGTAAGATAGTGATCCAGTTTCATTCTTTTGCATGTGATAGTCTAGTTTTCCCAGCACCATTTATTGAAAAGATGGTCATTTTACCATTGTATACTGATTCCTTTGTCATAAATTAAATGACCATACGTGCAGGAATTTTTTTCTGATTTTTTTGCTACTGTATATGGGCATTTAAAATATTTAATTCCCAAATGTTTATTGCTAGTACATAAAATATGATTAGTTTTTATCACTTGCAGCCCAGTAATCTTGATTAAAATAACTACTATAGTAAAACTATGTACATCAAAAGATAAAGAATGACATCATTAAAGGACTGGCAGGAAGTAAAAAAAATCCTATAAACCAAGACTTACGTACCCAACATGTAAAGCAATAGATTGTTACTTTAAGGTAGACTATGAATAATTTAAAAGGTATATTGTAAGCCCCTGGACAATTAATTTTTTAAAGGTTTCTTTATTTGACAGAGTGCAGTGGGGAGGGGCAGAGGGAGAGAGGGAGAACAGTTTAAGCAGACTCATGCTGAGCATGGAGCCTGACATGGGGCTTGACTTCATGACCCTGAGATTATGACCTGAGCTGAAACCAAGAGTTGGATGCTTAACCAACTGTTCCACCTAGGCGCCCTTAGGCCAAAATTATTTTTATAGTTACTAATGATGAGCCAATATTGGAGATAAAATGGAATCAAAATAAATAATCCAAAAGCAAGCAAGTAAAATAAATAAAAGCTGAAGTAACAAGTAGAAAATAAAGATAATGGTAGACATTAATCCAATAATATAATTAATAGCAGAGTAATACTGAAAGATACTTAAGGGTGCAATTGAAAGAAGACACTTAAATCACCGAAAATATAAATAAGTACTCAACCATGTTGTTATGAAAATATGGAACAGTAGCATTCTCACATGCTATTGGTAGAAATAAAAATATGGGAACTTGGGAATGTGTTGGAAAAAATTTCTAAACTTGTAGAAAATATGCATTTTCCCTCAGCTATCTTATTTTTAGTTGTAACTCCCAAGGAAAACCTGTAAACATGTTGATTAAAGCCACAGAGTAAAGACACACTGAGCCTGATACATAGTAGGTGCTCAGGATATATTTTTTCAATGAATGAATATTATTTGTAACATCCACCAATAAAAGCCAATGGCTGGATACAAGATCAAAAAAAAAAAAAGACACACTGAGCCTGGTTGGCTCAGTCAGTAGAACATGTGACTCTTGATCACAGGGTCATGAGTTCAAGCACATATTGGGCATGGAGCCAACTTAAAAAAAAAAAGACACAAAAAAATTTCATAGTAGCATTATGCATAATAATCAAAATCTAGAAACAACCTAAAAGTTTAATACATAAATAGAAAAAAATAATATGATCATAAAAGTAAATACTATACAGCAATAAATGCAAATTACAACTATACACAACATGAACTCTTGAAGAAGCTATGAGAACTTATTTCATCTATGGAGCAAGAACCATTCTAACTTTGTTTTTCATTATCTCTCTGTGTGTGAATATCTCTCTCTCTTCTTTCCTCTCTCCTTCCCTCCATAATTAAAACTTCTGTTTGTATAGAGTGCTCCAACACACTGAAGGTTAAGAAATACTTTTATATATCTTATGACATCTGAACTCTTGTAATTCAGAAGGTACAGGTGACATGTTTTATTTCTTTAATTTATCCAAAAGAAGCATTTTACAGAAGTCAATTTTCTTTTAATCAAGTTTTGATATCTCACTGGGAATCGAGGGCAAGAAAAGAGGACAGTCATAAGCCTGAGAAAATGTGGGGAAGATGTGTGGAGAGTTTGCTTCATCTGGGACATTCTGAAAGAGGAGGGATAAGGGGGCTTTGAAGAGACAGACAGCTTCTGAATTTATGTGGTGATTATCCTAAATCTTCCAATGAAACTAAATTACTGATAGATATTTTTTACCCCGACATTATCTGAAATAAATGGCTTTTTGTTTTACTTTTCTCAGGAAAAATAGCCTCTTCCTTCCCTAAATACATACTCAGATTAGAAATAGGAATTGCTTTACATGGTTACCTGGAAGTCAACCTTTTGTAAGCTTATGATTACTCTCCTCATTTGTTGTGTGTTTTTCTCTGTGAGCTTTCAGTTAAATTATGTTATGAAGCATAATATTTCATATAAAAATATAACATATTATTGAGATTTGTAGGATTCCTTCATTGTCAAATTACTGACCCATACACAGAAAATTTTGTAAAAATTTGTAATTTGATGAAAGTTATAAGCTCTTTAATGAATCGATTTTCTAGCCTCATTGTACTTTTCAATTTTAACATTTCATTATCAATGGTTTGGCACCCCAGATAGCTCATTTTTAGAGGTTTATTCCTCTTTAAGAAAAAGCAATTCATTTTCATATTATAAAAATTCAAAAAATTGATGCGGATTTACTCATACATGGCAAAACTATCTTAATTATGTAGCTTCACAAGTGAGGAAACTAAATTAATTCTTGCCTGTCTTAACTCCTTATATAAATAAGAACTAGAGTACTACCTATATTACATATATATGTATGCATATATATATATATAGTCCCTCTTCAGTGCTTAATTACCTCTCAAATATTATCTTCTTTAAGGATATTGTATGAAACCACTTCTGCAGTGTTCTCTGTGATAGCATATATACAAATTATTTTAATGTTATAAAGAATGTAAATCCTTTGGCCTGGGACTTTTAACTACTTTGAAATGCTTAGATGATTTTTTCCATACTTTCTCATTTCTCAGGACCTGCAGTTAACCCTTTCCTATTTTAGTTATGCCCTTCAGAATCTTATGAAGGTAAAAGTACAGGAGTTTTGTTGTACTTCCCCTTTTTTACTAAGTCTTTGTTGTTGTTGCTGTTGTTGATGATGATGTTATATTATATGTTTCAAGTAAAGGGAATCTTTCATTCTTACTGCATTTCTTGCTAGGCTCATGACTTAACAAAATTTTTTGTCATCTTCTATTCTATAAGTTACTTATCAGAGCAGTCTTTTTTCTTTGAATATGCCACCTTTCACAATTGCATGATCAGGAGTGTCTGGGTGGCTCAGTTGATTAAGAGCCCGACTCTTGGTTTTGGCTCAGGTCATGATCTTGGAGTTGTGAGATCAAGGCCCATTTTAGGCTCAGCACAGAGTCTGCTTCAGATTCTCTCTTCTTCTCTCTGCCCGTCCCCCACCGCTTGTACACTCTCTCAAACAAATAAATAAAATCTTAAAATAAACAATTGCATGATCAGAAATACAATTTTTGAAATTTCTTAGCCTTTATGAATTATATTAAATTATAAAATTTGTATATAGCATGATTAATAGAGCATCATCAAGACATTGCATTGCCTCCTGTTGTCCTGTTGTGTTTGAAAAAGAAATACACAGCATCACCTATGGTGTATTCTTAGTTTGAATGTAGCTGACCAGTTTATATACACATTACAAGGATTTAATAAGTAAGTTATACTCTACTCCAAAGAAATAATCAAAGATGTGCAGAAGGTTTGGCTATATGTATGTATGTATATATGTAGGTAGGTAGGTAGGTAAGTATGTATGTATAAAGATTTTATTTATTTGTCAGAGAGAGAGTGCGAGTGTGCACAAGTGGGGGTGGGGGGCAGCAGGCAGAGGGAGAAGCGGGCTTCTCGCTGAGCAGGGAGCCTGATGTGTGACTTGATCTCAGAGCTCTAGGATCATAACCTGAGCCAAAGTCAGATGCTTAAAAGACTTGGAAATTTTTTAAAGGAATTGGCCTGTTCTTTTCAAAACCTCAATAAATTAAAAAATATGGTTGAGAAGGAGTTCTGTAGATTGGAAGAAACATAACATTTATGAAAAACAGTTCAATATGTGGAACTTATGTACATACTAATTTGATCAGATCAAGGTCCAACAAACCATTATTAAAGATTTACTTTGGGACAACATTGAATATGGACCAGCTATTAGATGAATTCAAGATGTTATGGTTAATTTTTAGTTGTTAAAATGACATATTGATTCAGAAGGTGAGGGAGTTTGTTCAAAAATGACACTAATATCTTTCTATAGTTGTCTGGATTAAGAGCAATTGTGAATCAGGGGCTCCCTACTTCTTTCAGAGTGTTTAAATTAATCAACCATTATAATGGAATATTTTACAATTTACAGTCAATTCTCATTATTTGTATTATGTTCTATAAAGTTACAGTGAATACTGACACACGGCCCCTAGAGGAAACACAGGATTAGGTTCCTGTAAGCTTCTGGTCATAATATTTACATCAACCAATCAGTCTCTAACCTTGTTTTATGTGTATTTCTGTTTAACAACACCTTATTTAATATATATATTTGATTCATTAACATTGGGGGGAACTCACAGTGAACAGCAGTATAACTCATATATTCTCCATAATATACATCATAGGACTTATATTCAGGAATAATAGATAGCACTTCAACACTATCCTTAAGGGCCATTTTAAGGAGTGAAATCAGCAGTAAACACAAATGTGAAAAGCATTGCACTAAATAGAAAAAGGATACTTTTGATAGCATGAGAACTGAAACAAGAAAACAGAGCATTGCCTTGTTTGACCTTAGCTGAGAACACACATACTTATTGGATGATGAAATTTGTTACAGTCTTGTGCATATGCATGTCCATGAATGATGAAGGTGGTACAAGTATGGATTTGGGGACCCAAAATTTTAGTGAATAGACAAATTGCAAATGTGAAGTCCACAAATAATGAGAATTGACTCTATATTTTAGTTTGATAGTATTACTCTGTTAGCATTATGAACATCAGCATTGTCTATTCAACATTAACAACAGATTAAATAATGTTTATAATTATCATTTTGTTAATGTTAACATATTTTTATATAAATGCAAATGATAGAAATATTGTGAACAAGACAACAGTTTAATAGGTCATATCACACTCTGTACTGAGCAATTTAAAAATATACATTTCGGGCGCCTGGGTGGCTCAGTTGCTTAGGCGACTGCCTTCAGCTTAGGTCATGATCCTGGAGTCCCGGGATCGAGTCCCACATCAGGCTCCCTGCTCAGCGGGGAGTCTGCTTCTCCCTCTGGCCCTCTTGCCTCTCGTGCTCTCTATCTCTCCTTCTCTCTTTCTCAAATAAATAAATAAAAATCTTAAAAAAAAATAAATAAAATAAAAATATACATTTCAAAAATTGTCCATGTGTTAAACCATAAGAAAGCTTAAAGACATTTCAATGGAATTAGTACTCTATCAACCTTCATCTGTGAATATAGTGTAACAAAGTTAAAAGTCAGTATTTGACAAGTAACATTTAAAAAGTCCAAATATATTAGAAAATTTAAAATCCACTGTGCTTTTGGATTCAACTTATGGTGTAGAAAGATGACAACAGCATCACTCCTACTGTAATTACAAAAAAGTCAGAAAATATACAAATTTATGACTTTTCTTCATGCAGTCAGAGAGTTGAGACTTCAGGGCAATCAACTAGCCTAAAATCTAAGGAAAGACAGACACTTCCAAAGGAGAGATGGATGTGAGAATTGGTTCATGTGTGGCAGAGTATGTAAGGAAGAGAGGTAAATAAGAAAAAATATTGGGGCACCTGGGTGGCTCAGTTGGTTAAGCGACTGCCTTCGGCTCAGGTCATGATCCTGGAGTCCCGGGATCGAGTCCCACGTCGGGTTCCCTGCTCAGCAGGGAGCCTGCTTCTCCTTCTGATCCTCCCCCCCTCTCATGTGCTTTCTCTCTCTCATTCTCTCTCTCTCTCAAATAAATAAAATTTAAAAAGAAAAAATATTGTTTTTATCAAATTGCTAAAGACCAAATGTGTCCCCACCCCCGAAAAAATTAACATAGATAGCCCGAGACTACTACCCTTAAAAAAGCATGATTGTAAGGTTGAACTTTGGCTTGTGTCTGGGAACTTGAATTTTGGGAGGAATCCCACCGTTCTATAATAAGAATGGTTTCCTGTGCTCAAATTGTGTGCATACTGTGTTTTTTGTGGAACATCTCTTTTCTTCTGGGAGTCTGGAATTTTGATAAATGCTAGGCAGAAGGTGTCAACGTAAACTGTCCTCAATAAAAATCTTGGGCATTGAGTCTCTAATCAGCTTCTCTGGTAGATAACATTTTATATGAATTGCTACAAACTTGCCAGGGGAATTAAGCATATTTTAAAAATATATATTCATCTGGGAAGGACTTTCTAAGAAAGATGCAAAAATGTATTAATCAAAAAGAAAACACTTGATATACTAGATGACATTAAATTTAAGAACTTCTATTAATCAAGACACTGAATAATTGGAAAAAATCAATCAAAATGATCCATATGTGACCAACAAATTGCAACAAAGGATTGATGGCAGAATACATAAAATTTTCTTTAAAACACACAAAAATATGGTCCTATTAAAATGGATAATTAAAACGAATCATGCATAAAAAATAAACTTGTTAAGAAATATCCTCAGTTTTTAACCATATAAATTCAAATTTAAAAACCAAGAAATACTGTTTTATCCTTACTTAACTGGTAAAACTCTAACAATAGCTGTGGATAATATGGAACAACTGTGTTTCTTGGAAATTTATACGACACTATCCAGTAAACTTAAATATGTAAACATATTTTTAGTAGTGCTATCTCTAAGCATCCTAGAATAACTCATGTTCAAATATATATGTAATATAAATGGCCATACATATTAATACAGTCAGCTATGCTGAGCCTAAATACAAGTTTGACTAGAATATTTAAGTTTGCACCTATAAGTCTGACTAGAATTATTTCTAAATTCATTCTCCTTCAAATACTTAAAGTCATTACATACCCATTTTACAATTTTAAAATGTCCATAATATCTTTTAAAAATCACCTATACTCTCATCAGTTGGCAATACTTACCATTATTTTTTCCAGTTTAATTTATATATATAAGGATATAGCTTATGCAGTTAGATGCCACTAGATCTTCTACTTATATACAGTTTTACTTTGGGTTAATTATTTAACTTCTCTAAGACTTCTTACTAATCTGTTTAAAAAAAAGAGGATAGTGTTAATTATTTCATAGGTTTTAGGGGTTTTTGCTCATAGTTAATAAGATAAAATATGTAATGCACCTCACCTTCTATATTCTCTTTGTTTCTTTCTCCAGCCCTCCCCCTCTCCTTCCCTATGTATTGATCTCTCTCTCTCTCTCTCTCTCTCTCTCTCTCTCACACACACACACACACACACACACACACACAGTGTGTCTTGCCATTGGGATGTTCCTTGTTATCATCTACTTCTACGTCTGTCACAAACAATGGAAAACATATTTCTGGGAGCTGCACACCTCCTCTGGGGGAAGGTTCAGTGGAATGTGGACTCTCTTTAGGGAAATTAAGGCTATTTTATTGGCTGTAAAAGTATTTACAAACATTAGAAATTGTCTAGTATATTCTTCTAATCAATTTCATATATTACTAATCATAGTTAAAGTTCTCATCCAGATATGGTGAAGCCTGAACATTCTTACTTTTTATTTACTAGGTTTTGTATTCTTTCCACCTCCTATTCATTAAAATTACACTATTTTGAATACACTTCAAAAAACTGGCTCAAGTAGGAATGCCATTCTTTATTCCTACCTTCACCAGTGTGTTTACTCCTGTTATTTAGCAAGAGAACAGTAAGAAAAATGTTTAAAGGGGTTTGGCCACAACGTTACCTACTACTAATGCTTCCCTTTAACATCTGGAGTTGATAAATGCACCAGGTTAAAATACAGTAGAATTCATCATTTTACCCCAGCTAGATTCCAAATTAATGAAGTCTGAGTGAAATTAGACTGCAAGCCATTGGAAGATAGATTCTGCAAGCCTTATTTCTTTGATCTCTGCTTACTTCCCTCCTGGCTCTAACTTTAGTTTATTAACTGAAAGTAACATAGAAAATTGAGCATGTGCTATACTTATATTTTCTTCTGCGATAGCAATGTTTGTGATGTTACAGCCTAAGTTGGCATGTTATCTTCCTCTTCCAATATACATCAGGCAATAATTGGAACACATATTTTGCTGACACAACAAGAATTATTATTTCTCTAGTGTACAATACCTGAATGCTTAGTACTTGCCTTATGATCTTCTCCCTTCAATCAATTCCATGGTTGATGATCTGTTAATTGCAATACACATGTCTAGGTACAAAACTTTTTATATCATTTAGAATTAAATTTATTCTGTATAACATCAAAAGAACAGTTACAAAAAAGTAATAATACAGTAGATTTTTTAACATTTCTTTTAACTACTAGGGTCCCAGATACAGGCAGATTAGGGTTGATATGGTTTTTACGGAGTCTTTGGTGTCATAGGGAATGTTATCTCTTTTTATCTGTACTGTGGTCTTTCTGATAAGTTTCCAAACACAAGGACTGACTCATTTTCATGAGACAGTCATTGTAGCTCTAGTCATCAAATCCATGTTCTCAGAAGCAAGAAGGAGGGAGAAGTAACAATAAAACACAGAGTAGCCAGCAGAGTCAGGACTCTTTAAGGAGATTCCTGGGAAGCAAAATCCAACAGTTTCTGTTTGAAAATAGAACTTTATGATCTAGGATATGTCCACATATTTAGTTAGTTTCCTAAAGGAAAAAACTAATGGAGATTATATGCTAAGCAAGCAAGTGGAATTCTCTGATATGTAACTCATATGTTACACTTCATGGGCTCCCAGAATGTAGTCATTATGAATGAGGATGGGTTGGTGTTGACTTTATCTCATAAAACTTTTCAGGAATTCTGTTAAAGTGCATATTGGCAAATTCCATAAAACATTATATGTTTCAATATATTAATTTCCTGACAAGCATACTTTAGTATTCTACCAAATGCAGTCCACTTTCCATTTTTTATTTTATGAAAAGTAAAAAACGCAGACATGGCTTTAAAAGAAAATGCCCTGCAGTAAATTTTAGATTAGATTTTGGTTTTTATATTGGTTCTACTGTTATTTTTTAATGGAATTTTCTGAAACAATAAAACAACTCACAAGATTAAGCTTTTTTAATGAAACCAATTTCATACATTAAAATTCACATATTTTAAAAGATAACACTGCTTATCAGTGCTATAATAGTGCTCATTTAGTGCTCATTTTTTTGCACTACATCAAGCTTTATCTTGCTATACAACTGGGGAAATATCATAAATAGCATAAATTCAATCCAGAATCAAACACAAAGCAATACTTTATTTATTTTTGTAGCTGGTTCTCTATTTTATTTATTTATTTTAAAGATTTTATTTATTTGAGAGAGAGAGCCAAAGAGAGCACAAGCAGGGGCAGCAGCAGAGGGAGAGGGAGTAGCAGGCTTCCCACTGAGCAGGGAGTCCGATGTGGGGCTTGATTCCAGGACCCTGGGACCATGACTTGAGCTAAAGGCAGCAGCTCACCTGACTGAGCCACCCAGGCTCCCCACAAAGCAGTACTTTAAAAGCAAAAAAGAAACTTATTTGTTTAATAGCATTAATCTCAGTTAAATACACAAACATTTTTTTCTATTTTTTGTGTTTCTACTGGACCCTAACATTAAAAGTCCATATAATATTAGACACTTTCCAACTCTCCAAATTTCAAACAGAATAAATTCCATACATAATCTGTAATAATAAAATACAAGATTGATCAGTTCTTTCATTTGATCAACTGGGATTCAGGCAAGTTTGGAAAATGATTGTCCCTTATACATCTCCTCCCACAACATTCATGTATTCATCTTCATGGCAAGGGTGTATACATGTGTAGAATTAACAAAAAATATATTTTCTGAAGGCTAGTATACCAATGAACATAGCATTATTCACACTACCCAAAATGGAAGTAACATAAGGGTCCATCAATGGATGAATGGATAATAATATGTGGCATACACATACAATAAAACATTATTTAGCTTTAAAAAGAAAAGACATTCTGACACATACTTCAACATCAATTAATTTTGAAGACATTATGCTGAGTGAAATCAGCCATTCACAGAAAGATGAAAACTGTATGATACAACTTAAATGAGGTATTTAGAGCAATCAAACTCATAGAGACATAAAGTAGCTGCTTCTGAGCAGAGAATCTGGAGCAGGGTTTGCGCCACAGATATGATAGAGAGTTTCCACTAGTGTCAGCTTTATTTTTTTTTAAATAATTCACATTGCAGACAAAATACAGTATACATATAAGGCTAGGTATATGGCCTTGTAGCTGATTTAATAGACTGTGTAATTGTGTGTTTGTGTGTGTGAGAGAGAGAGAGAAAGAGACACTCTGTGGGTTGTACCTGTATTTAACAGATATGAGTTTATACTTCCAAACCAGAAAACATGGCTATGTGGTAGGCTTTTCACTTTCTCTTCCTTATTCGCATTGCTGTTTCCTTTAGTCTACTACAACTCATCTCACAGAATGCTATTAGTACATTGTTCAAATATTACAGTTAACATGTGTCAATGGAGTTAGGGAGATAATAAAATATTCATTTAAGAGATGCATTTTATGTTTTAATACCTCAGTTGAAGGGAATTGATACAATGTATTCAAATGCCAGCATTTTATACTATTTTATTAAAATATCAAATAGAAAATGAACAGGGAAATATGAGGAACATTTTATACATCTTTTAATATATGACTACCAGGTTTTAAGTATACAAAATATTTTATTTATGACATTTTTTTCTTTACAGGAAATAAATTTTATAGTGATCAGATCAATGAAATATCGCTTAAAGATTTACTAATGTAATTTATAACATCAAAAACATGGGTTCTAATGGCTATTTTTATTGATGCATAATATTTATAATTTAAACCAAACAGTATTTCACTAGCAAAATTACTATAGAATTTATGAATATGAACTGAGTATTTATATTCAATAATAGCATTAATATGGGAATATATTCAGAAATTTAGAGATTTTGAGATGGATTGCAAAATATGCCTTCTACTTAAGTCATCAGCTATTTTTATCTTAGGATTTTTAGCATGAAAAATTGCAGCAAGTGGAGTTACAGAATTTAAGAAAGAAGTCTAAATTGTCTGGTATATGTACATTTCAAAGATATTCAAAGGAACATGATTATCCCATCTGCAATTCAGTTTTAAAATCTGAATACAACATACACATTATTTGTCACAATTTCTCCTTTAGAATTCTATAAGCTGACAGCCCACACATTAAGTTCAGAGTTTTCAAAAAATGTACTAACAGAACAAAAACAAGCTAGAATATTGGAAGATTATAAGCACTGTATTTGTCTCTCTGAACTTTTGTTTTCATAATAATGCTACATTGTTACATCTATAAACATATTTATGTTGTGTCTGACACTGGGCAGGAGACAGGTATATTTTCAGTGAAAGGCTAGTGATTCAATCTGGTTTGGCTTGGGTTGCTCATATTACAAGGCTCATGTTACAAATTGGTGGATGCGGCGCCTGGGTGGCTCAGTCGGTAAGCATCTGCTTTCAGCTCAGGTCATGATCCCAGGCTCCTGGGATCGAGCCCCACAAGGGGCTCCCTGCTCCACGGGAAGCCTGCTTCTCCCTCTCCCCTACCCCTGCTTGTGTTCTTTCTCTCGGTGTGTCTCTGTCAAATAAATAAATAAAATCTTAAAAAAAAAATTGGTAGATAAATAGAGAAGCTAAGGAGAGATTATTGCCTATCATTAATGCAATGGGAATCTCATGATCTTTAATCTGCAATATGATAGGTGCTATGACAGGTTTTTTAAATCAGAGGATGAGGGCACCTGGGTGGCTCAGTTGTTAAGTGTCTGCCTATGGCTCAGGTCATGATCCCAGGGTCCTGGGATTGAGTCCCACGTCGGGGGAAGCCTGCTTCTCCCTCTCCCCCTGCTTGTGTTCCTGCTCTTGCTATCTCTCTGTCAAATAAATAAATAAATAAAATCTTTAAAAAAAAAAATCAGAGGATGAATGTCATTAGCATTAGAAGTCTAATCCTGGGGAAGGAAGAGACCCTAGGAGTTGAGGATTGGGCCGTAGCAACACCAGTGTAGAAACATTGCAGTATTCTGGGTAGGGAGTATTAAGATCCTAGACTATGCCAGTGACAATTTTAATACAAAGGGAAGGATAAACATAAGAAATTTTAAGAAAATAATTGATGCTTTTTCTTTTTCTTATCTAATTAATGTGGCTAGGACTTCCAGTCACTTGAATAGAAGTGACAAAAGTGGGCATCCTTGCCTTGTTTGAGATCTTAGAGAAAATTATTTTTCACCATTGTGTATGACGTTTGCTGTGGGGTATTAACATATGGCTTTTATTGTGTTGGGGTAGTTCCTTCTATACCTAATTTGTTGAGGGTTTTTTTTCATGAAAGTGTGTTGAATTTTATCACATGCTTTTTTCTGCATCTATTAAGATGATCATGTGATATTTATTCTTAATTCTGTTATATGATTATTGATTTATATATGTTGAACCATCCTTGCATCCAAAGGATAAATTCTACTTGGTCATGATGCATGATCTTTGTAACATGCTATTGAATTTGGTTGGTAATATCTTGATGAGAATTTTTACATCCATGTTCATTAGGATAGTGGCTTGTAATTTGCTTCTTTTCTGGTGTCTTGGTGCCTTTGTCAAGGTGATGATGGCCTCATAAAATGAGTTTGGAAGTATTTCTTCCTCTTCTGTTTTTTTGGAAGAGTTTAAGAATGATTGGTATTAATTCTTCTTTTAAATGTTTAGTAGAATTCACTTGTGAAGCCATCTGGTTCTTGGCTTTCATTTTTGGGGAGGCTTTTGATTACTGACTTAATCTCCTTATTTATTATCAGTCTGTTAAAGTTTTCTATTTCTTTTCAATTTAGTCTTGGTACATTGTGTACCAGGAATTCATCCATTTCTTCTAGATTGCCTAATTTATTGGTGTATAATTTTTCATAATATTCCCTTGTGATTTTTTTTGTTATTTCTGTGACATCAAATTGTAATGTCTCTTCTTTCATTTTTAATTTCATTTCTTTGAGTCTTTTTTCCCCTTCATTAATCTAGCTAAGGGTTTGTCAATTTTGTTTGTCTTTTCAAAAACTATCTCTTAGTTTTGTCATTTTTTTCTATTGTTTTTATATTCTCATTTATTTATGCTCTCATCTTTATTGTTTACTTATTTCTGCTAACTTTGGGCTTAGTTTGTCTTTTTCTAACTCCTGAGGTGTAACGTTAGGTTGGTTGAATTCTTCTTTTTTAATGAATGTGTTTTTCACTATAAACTTCCCTCTTAGTATTATTGTATTTATTGTATTCCACAAGTTTTGCTGTAAATTTCCCTCTTAGTATTATTGTATTTATTGTATTCCACAAGTTTTGCTGTGTTGTGTTTTTGCTTCATTTGCTTTGAGATAATTTCTAACTTATCTTTTGATTTTTTGACCCAGTGGCTGTTTAATTGTGTGTGTTTCCACGTATTTGCAAGTTTTTCCATTGTTCCTTTGTTACTGATTTTTAGAGCATTTGGAAACATATTGGTTCATTTACTACAAGGATAAAATGTATTTTTTATTTGTGAATAATAATAAAAATATAAATAATATTTATATTATATATAAATATATAAATATAAATAATAAATAATAAAATAAATAACTGTATTTATTTATTATTGTATTTGTGATTTTTAATGTTAAAGCACTAAGAGAATGATGCAACTAGGGAAAATACAGAAGTCAGTGGTTTGCCAAGGAACTCAGGAGGGCAAAAGCTGATGGGGTTGGATGGAAGATTTATAATCTGCCAAATTTTAGGATGAATTCAGTTTACAGGATGGATACAATATTCAAATGAAAATGATGCATAAAAATGTAATTGCTTCTTGAGAAAGAAATGTTCAAGGAAATTACATTTTGTTGTTCATGACTTTTAATGTAAAGGAAATCTATAAACTTGGTTTGATCATGAAGAACATGTGTACTTTTCTTTTGTCCTCACTGTTGGCATTACTGAAATATACAGCTGTATGAGTTTGGGTTGTATGTGGTAGGTCGCACGGGGCTAATATATCGTCCACCACTAAGCCTTGTTCTTAATGTCAGGGCTACTGTTCTTCAACTTGAAAACTCAATACTAAAGAAGCTGGTCATCAATTTTCCTCACAAATATTACATCAACTGTACTCTCAGCTCTGAGAGTACTATCACAGAATAACAAGTTTATGTCAGGAGTATACTTTCTAAAATGAGACAATTATGAATTTCTACCTTAACCTAGTGAGAGGTGGCAAAATATAAAGAGATTTTAGCCATCTCAAAAAACCCAAATTTTATAAGATCAAGTTACCAAACTAATGTTTACCACCTTTGATTTAGATGACAGAAGAAATACTAGTTACCTGTAGCTTATAAAAATAGATTCATATGTATGTATATATGCATGCATCCAGCACTTTCACTGGTAACATGAATTTAGTTTGTACCATTTCAGAAGTTTGTAGAGTTACCAAATAAAAATTCATTAGGTAGTGTCTCTTTATAGCCTGGGGACTGAGCCTGCAAAGCAAGAGAAAGAGAATATTATCCAGGAAGACAAATGGAACTGCATTATACCTCCTTAATTCCAAAGAAAATGAATCATTATTCATAATAAATTTATGGAGAAAATATTAACATAACAGTGTGTTTCAAAAGCCTGGTCTGTCGTATTTGACTGGGAACTTAGTTTTCCTCCAGGGCATATTATATCATTTAAATTATAGAAAAATGTGATGAACCTGAAATAATATTTGAAATAATAGAACCTAAAATTTATCTTAAATAAGATTAGACTATGCCATTGTTCCTAAAGGTATATGTCTTTTTAAACAGCTGTTGGGAAATATATCATTTCAGTATCAATTCTAATAAAACCACTATATATCTTTTGAGATTAATTGGCTCCTCAAAACTTTCCATCTATGTATTAAAAAAGAAGAAAGCAAAGAGAGGCTCTTCATTGTAACTGGAGGTCTGTATCTGAGACAGTTAAGGTGCCTAAGATATTTAATAATTTCTCTATCTTTCCTTATAAAATATTAGCTGGGTTTTTATGAGAGTGATAGGGAAGACTTGACTAAATACAGAAAGCATCTCATTTGTTTCATCTATATCATGTTAACATAGATTTTTTTAAAAATCCACAAGGAAAATTTCAGAGTAGGACAGAGCCAAAGTCACATATTTTAGCATATTAATATTCAAAAGGGGTCCCTGCCTTAGGATAACTTCAAATTCTTATTTAACTTCTGATTTACTAACAGAAGATTTTACAAGAGGCAGTTAGAGTTTGGTGAAATCAAGGAAAACTTATATGGTCAACTCTGGAAAAGGAATTGTCCCCCAGATAACCTCTAAGAAAGTAAGGATTTGTCATATCAGGACACTAAATATGTTTTAAACTTTTCTCCTATGATTTCTTCTATATAAAATGATTCATTACAAATTATTTTATAGGGGTCCCTGGGTGGCTCAGTCGTTAAGCGTCTGCCTTTGGCTCAGGTCACAGGTCCAGGGTCCAGGGTCCTGGGATCAAGCCCCGCATCAGGCTCTCCGCTCCACGGGAAGCCTGCTTCTCCCTCTCGCACTCCCCCTGCTGGTGTTCCTGGGCTCGCTATTTCTCTCTGTCAAGTAAATAAAATCTTTAAAAAAAATTATTTTATAGGCTTGAATTAATAATGAATAAGTAAAAAATACCTTATTGTGATTACTATAAATAATTTCATAAAAACCTTGAGATGTAACAGAAGTAATCACATGGCTCATTTATATTGCATTTCATATAATGTAATATTGAATTACATATAATACTTCACTTGAATATGTACAAGAAAAAAGGCAACTAAAAATAATCTCTTCCATCCTTGTCAGTTTTCTCTCTAATTTTACTATATCAATGTTATTACTTTAAAATTTTCTTTTCTGCACAGTATCATTGTCAATGGAATTTTAAACGGTTATTTAGTACTATGTTTTGATTCTGCGCTGTAAGTACAGGAAGATCTGATTGTGATCAGAGTACATGATACCCAAAGAGGAAAGAGCAAAAACAGCAGGTGGTCAAAAGTAGTACTGGCAAGAGGTGATAAAAAGGACCTGAAGCCAAATGTCACCTGTTTCAGTCTTTCTTTGTGCTGCCACTGCTCAAAAGATACTAGAGTTTCTTTGTTCTCTGTTACAAATGGAGATAACTCCATCATATTGGGAGAAGACAAGTACTTTCTAATTCTTACTTTATTCCCATCCTGAAAAAGCAAAATAAACATCCAACTAAAATGACAGATAGAGAAAATGCTTTGTCTTTAAAATTTCTGGGATAGAGTATCTATTTCAGACTTTAGTATGCAGTTGTATGTACCCTATTTACTTTGGAACATTAAAAAGAAACAAGTTAAAGATTTTTTTCATAAAGTTAGATAAAAATAAATAAATTTAGTCATATATTTTTTTTAAGATTTTATTTATTTGACAGAGAGAGACACAGCCAGAGAGGGGACACAAGCAGGGGGAGTGGGAGAGGGAGAAGCAGGCTTCCTGGCGAGCAGGGAGCCCGATGCGGGGCTCGATCCCAGGACCCTGGGACCATGACCTGAGCCAAAGGCAGATGCTTAATGACTGAGCCACCCAGTTGCCCCAATTTAGTCATATATTGTTAAGAGCACTTCATTTTTGTAATGATTTTACCTTTACCAAAGGGCAATATTCTCTTGTCTATTTTTAACCTAGTCAATAAAATACAATCCATGTATAACCCTAGGATATTTTTCAAGTATAAGTTAAATTTATTCAGCTCTCATATATTTTGTCATGGTTAGAATACACTATCAAAGATATATTAAAAATCAAATAAATACTTTCTCAAAGTCATTATTTTCAAGAGTGTCATGTTATATTGGTAAAGGTATATTTGAAACAGAGAGGATCTTATTAGTTATATTTAAATATTCTGAGTCTTTGTAGGAATTGATATATTTTAAAGCAAAAAAAATTAATAAAATAGTAACAGTGTTTTCAGTGAGGATAAAATAATAGGGACTAGATTTGCTTTACTGTCTGAAACAACCAAAAAATGAACCAAATTAATGGAACAGTGGTTTTAAGAACACTAGATATCAGGAAGTGAAGGGCAGAAATCCATGAGATGTAGTAAATAAGCAAGGTGAGCCCTATGAACAACCAAATGAACTATCTTGAATGAATTTCTAGGTTGTGAGAACCTGAAGCCCAACTGTGTCCCTGAGATGAAAATTGAAGCTGAGAGTATGGGTAGATCAACAAGTCTAGAACTATCAAGACTTGGAAACAATTGGAAGTTACAAACAGTGACTCACACCCCTTAGAAATGAAAATTAGAATACGTGAGATGAAAAACTCACTGAACGGTATATTCATGGCAGACAACCAACTACAGTAGAAAACATTAGTGAACTTAAAGACATCACAACAGAAAGTATTTAAACTTAAACACGGAGAGAAAAGAGAATTAAAAGAAATGAACAGTGAGTTTGGGGATAAAGTCATGTAACCTAATATGTATAAGTAGATTCCACAATGAAATTTTGGCAAATGAAATTCAACAATATATAAAAGGGATAATATATCATAACCTATTGGAGGTTATCTCAGGTATACAGGGTTTTAAAACATTCAAAAATTAATGAATGTAATTGAACATATTAACAAACTGAAAAATAAAAATCATGACTATTGTAATCAATGTAGAAAAAGCATTTGACAAAATCTGACATCCATTTATGTACATCATATTTAAATATGGAGAAAAATGGCCCCCACTAAGATCAGGAGAATGGCTAAAATGTCTGCTCTCACCACATTTACTTGACATTGCACCAGACATTCTAGCTGGCACAGTAAGGTAAGAAAAACCAATAAATGTGATACAGAATGGAAAGAAAAAGTTTATCTTTATAAAAAAAATTATCTTTATTTGTATGCAACATTCTATGTATCAATTCAATGGAATATATAAAAAGCTAATAAGTGATAATAGTAAGATTACAGGATACAAAATCAAAAAGCAAATATCAATAGTATATTGATAACAAATCATTAGAAACTGAAATCAAAATAATTATGCAATTTATAATAGTATCAGAAGTATAAAATCCTTAGAGATAAATCTGACAAAAAAGCTGCAAGATCTGCACACTGGAAACAATAGAGGAGAACTAAGTGGTATCATGTAGTACTTGTACTTCTGTGTCTGGCTTATTTCATTTAGCATAATATTGTCCAGATTCACCCATGTTGTTGCAAATGGTAGGATTTCCTTCTTTTTTAAGGCTACTATTTCATGGTAAGTATATTCCATATTTTCTTTATCTGGTCATCCACTGATGGACATTTAGGTTTGTTTCTATTTCCTTCTTGGCTCTTGTGAATAATGCTGCAATGAACATAAGAGTGTAGATACTTCTTTGAGATCCTGATTTCAATTTTTTTTGATATATACCCGGAAGTGGGATTCCTGCATCATATAGTAATTTTTTAATTTTTGAGGAACGTCCATCATGTTTTCTATAGTGGCTACACCAAGAGGCCTATTGTTATATACCCGGAAGTGGGATTCCCACATCATATAGTATATTTTTAATTTTTGAGGAATGTTCATCATGTTTTCTACAGTGGCTATACCAAGAGGCTTATTGTAACAGCATAAAGCCTATAGTACGGTCTTGAATACTTAAATATCTACAGAAAGGGTAGATATTATGTTAAGTGTTCTTACCACACAAATGGTAATAAAGAGGGTTGGAAGAAACTTTGGGAAGTGATGGATATGTTTATGGCATAGATTGTGGTGGTGGTCTCATGGATATGCACTAATCTCCAGAAAAAAAGAGAAGAGTCGATGCCATACACTCTATCCTTTCTTTTTTCTGCCATTTACACTGTGTCCAGGTGAAGGCACCACAAATGTTAGGTGAAACTTTTTGCTTCAGGAATAAAGTGATTTTTAACCTAAGAAAGGTAGCTGGGACTGCATCAGGAAGCCATTTTTTCTGGAGGTTCATTTGAAGATAGAAATGTCACTTGCTTTGAGGTTGCTTTTATTACTGAAAAGACAAGAAGGGACAAGATGTGATCAGAAAGGAGGACTTAAGGTATTTTTCTCTTTCTTTCCCTCACTTGGCCGTATCCTTAAGGGAAAGAGATAGAAGATTCCTACTTAAGTTTTCAGACCCAGCTTGCCATCATATGAAAGGAGATATAAATTTGGTCCATGAATTAAGTGTGTGTATTTGACAGTAAGGTCCATTGTGGTTTCTTTCTCTGAAAACTGAGAATAAACAAGAATTGTTTCTTTTTCTATATCTCAGGGTCCTGTATTCTAGCTCCGTATTTATAGGATTTTGTTTTATATCAGAGAATACTTTAAAAAAATGTGATGCTGGACCAAACAGATCAGATTTTATTGTTAATAGTACTAACTGCCAAAAAAGATTGTTTTATTTTTTAAAGAGAGAGCAAGAGAGAGCACGAGCAGGGTGAAGGGCAGAGGGAGGCGCAGACTCCCCTCTGAGCAGGGAGCCGGATGCAGGACTTGATCCTGGGGCTCAGGGATCATGACCTGAGTTGAAGGCAGATGCTTAACCCACTGAGCCACCCAGGTGCCCTGAACGATTGATTGTTTTAATCACTTAAGTTTTAATAGAGGTTTCATTAATGATCTCTTCATTTAAACACAATTACTAAAGAAGTTTATTTTTAATATTTTAAAATATCATTTGGATTAAACATATAAGTTAAAAATGTGTAATCAAATATATTCATCTACTCTTTGTAGGGCATTAAAGTGTGACTTTTTGTCAAATGCAGATGTAAAAATACAACTTGGAAATTTTACATAAAATTCTATAGAGTAGAAATAACCTCTAAATATTTAATAGTGATTAAATAATTACCTAATGAGATATTAAAGCAGAACAAAGATGTAAAGTTAAGGAGAAGGTAAGTCTATGGTACATAGATAACAATACTCAGATGACATTTCATAACTTATGTTACTTTCATTACAATGTGTCTTACAATTAAATAATAATATCCACCAGTATGTTTTATTTCAGTGCCTCAGCAGAACTGGATTTTCTCCTTAGTGATATTCATAGCCATGGATGAGGAACCTAATATTACTTTATTAAATTCAAAGGCAATGAGGGCAATATTAATATTCAAAATGTATGTTTAAGAGCTAGAATGTGAATATTTGGTTGTGAAAATACCAATTGAAACTATAATTTGGTTTGTTACTTAGTTTGAAATTTAGGAAGTAAATTATACAATGAATGTGACATATTATGTGACATTAGGTAAAGTATTGAATCTACTTACCCTTACATGCAAACATAATTATAAAATACCTAATTATACCAATGAATATATGGACTGTTTTTATATAGCTCCAGGATATTGCCTTTTGAGTAGAACACAACATCTTCCTTCATAAAATAGGTAAAGTCTTAACTCCCGAGGACTAGGCATTTGTGTGTGTCTTAATAGTCTTATTACTTTTACATCTCTGATTGATTTAAATTGCAGTGTCCTGACTTTAAAAATATATATAATTTTCACTTCATATTTATATTTTTTATAAACCTACTTCACAAAATTATATTAGAAATAAAATCCTTTCCTTGAGATACCTAAAATATGTAGAAATCTATATTCAAAACATAATTTGTAAAACCACTAAATCAGATTATTTGATATTTGCTGACGTGATTTTTTCTGACATTCAAGCATTTCATAAATCAGTTTGATCTATGCAAATCAAAATTATTGAATTAACATAAACTGTTAGATGTCACACAAAATGTAATGCTGGAATTGGCATAGGGAAACAATTTTCCTCATCATTTAAATTCAGAAAACAGTTAATTTAGGAGAAATTACTTTAAAATTTCAATATTTATTATCAGTGTAATATTATTTTAAGTTAAGCTTCTTTTTAAAGAACTACAAGATGTCCCCCAATTTTTAATAATTAGGAAAAATGAAGAAATTGATTTTGCAAATATTTAATATTCCAAAATTTAAAACCAAACACAGTAAAGGCTAATCAAATCATCATTTATATGTCACAAAAATATTTTAATAATAATTATATTTAAAAGGTAAGTATTGTGAATTTACTGTTTTTTTATTGTTTCAAAGGTCTAAGCATATTGCAACAGAAATGGTCCATATGCTTTCTTTATAAGGAGTTTCTAAGATTAATACAACATATGTTTACTGAGTATTCTATTTGCAAAATTTTCTGGAGTTTTTAGAAGGTATAAAGATAAATAGAGTGCATCTGTTTGCCCTCAATGAGCTCATATATCATGGAAGAAATAAGATAAATGCATAAACAAACATAAAACAAATTAAAGGTACCTCAGTATCAATAAATACAAATAAAATAATATCATTTATAGAGGGGGAAGGAAAATTTTAGACTGACATTTTCTGCTATCATATCATCTGTTATTTAGATGATATGGAAAAGTTAACTAAATCTTAAAGGAAAAGAAATCTTCCATATGTACAGGTGTCTCTATTAATTGATGCCTATGCAACACTTTTCCATACCTGTCAGTGGCTTGATTTTATTCACCAAGAGATAGCACAGGACATACCACCTATTTCTCAGCATTTTTCTCCCAGCAGGAGCATAGTCACCAACACCAATATGAATAACAATAGCAACAATAGCAAAAACATTCAAAACAACAAGATATTTGACAGGGGAAGTATTCTGAATGACAACACAAGCAATAATATTTAATGCCCAAACAGATTCTCTTCATTTTTTGACTGTTCAAAATTTTTTCTAGTGTTCTTAAAAACATCTTAAAAACGCATTTAGCCTGAGTGGTTTATTTTAAAAAACAGCTTTATGAGTGATAATGTAAACATGCCATAAAAATCATCCATTTCAAAGATGGCCTTTTATATTTACAGAGCTTTGCCATCATCACCACAATACAGTCTTAAAACACTTCAATCACTCTGAAAGTCGATCTCACTGACTGATTAGTTCTTACACTGTCCTTCTTGAACTTCTCCAAATAATGGCATGAGTGGGGAACGTTTAAAACATTTGGAAATGTTAATAAAAGTGTATATGGGTTTTTAACACACTCTAAAATTCTTATCAGAACTATTTACTAGCTAGGTACTAAAGTACTTGTAATAATTTTGTCATTCATGGAATGTGAGTACATGAGGTTATTAAATATAGAGTTTTCAGTAATATTTCTTTCAAACCATCTGAGTGAATACTTTTGTGTAATTGGTTGACCTTCTGACTAAATATGGTTTCATATTTACCAGGTGAACACAACGGGTTAAGCACATTTTATTCAAAGATGATAAACAGTTTGTCTTTAATTAAATATCTTATAGCATAAAGTAGTCTTTATTATTAAATAATTCAAAAACAATGATTTAAATACCATTTCAATGAAATTACAGTATCATTTAAATAGTTTACACTAATTATAAAGCCATCTCTAATATTATTAGATATGTGAGATTATGGTTGATTTTTTGCCTCCTCTAACACCAAACAGCAATAATATAAACAGGTTCTATTTTAATACATAACCTATAGTAATGAGAAAAGACAGGTAATAATACTTTTTAGGCATAATATCTATAATATAAAATTTTCACTCATGTCATAATTTTCCCTTAATAATTGTTTAAAAATATTCCTAAATTAAATTGAATCATCATTCAAGATCTGTCATCACAATATACTTATTAGTAAAATTTAGCTTACTTTTTAATTTTTTTAATTTCAATTTTTTATTTAAATTCTAGTTAACACATAGGCTAAAATTGGTTTCAAGTGTAGAATTTAGTGGTTTATCACTTAGACATAACACCCAGTGTTCATCACAAGTGCCCTCCTTAATACCCATCACCCACTCAGCCCAACCCCCACCACCTCCTTCTGTTTGTTCTCTATAGTGAAGACTCCAAGAGTCTCTTATGGTTTGCCTCCCTCTCTGTTTTTGTTTTAAGATTTTATTTATTTATTTGAGAGAGAGACAGATAGCAAAAGAGAGCATGAGCAGGGAGGAGAGGGAGAAGGAGAAATAGGTTCCCTGCTGAGCAGGGGATCAAGATGCAGGGCTCAATCCCAGAACCCTGGGATCATGACCTGAGCTGAAGGCACATACTTAACCAACTGAGCCACCCAGGCACCCCATCCCTCCTTTTTTTCTTCCCTTTCCCCATGTCCATTTCTTTGTTTCTTAAAATCCACATATGAGTGAAATCATATGGTATTTGTCTTTCTCTGACTTATTTTGCTTAGCATAATACACTATACCTTCATCCACATCATTGCAAATGGCAAGATTTCATTCTTTTTGATGGCTGAGTGATATTCCAGTGTGTACATATATCTCCTACCTCTTCTTTATCCATTTATCAGTTGATAGACACTTGGGCTCTTTCCATAATTTCGCTATTGTTGATAATGCTGCTATAAACATCAGGGAGCATGTGGCCCTTTCAATCTGTATTTTTGTATCCTTTGGGTAAATACCTAGTAGTACAATTAATGTGTTGTAAGGTAGTTCTATTTTTAACATTTTGAAGAACCTCCATACTGTTTTCCAGAATGGCTGCACCAGTGTAAGAAGGCTCCCTTTCTCTGCATCCTCACCAACATCTGTTGTTTTCTGTGTTAATTTTAGCCATTCTGACAGGTGTGAGATGGTATCTCTTCAAGGTTTTGATTTGTATTTCCCTGATGACAAGTGATGTTGAGCATATTTGCATGTATCTGTTAGCCATTTGGATGTCTTCTTTGGAAAAATGTCTGTTCACATTTTTTGCCCCTTTCTTAAGTGAATTATTTTTGGGGTGTTGAGATTAATAAGTTCTTTATAGATTTTGAATACTAACCCTTTCTCAGATATATCATTTGCAAATATCTTCTATTCTGTAGGTTTTTAGTTTTGTTGTTTCTTTTCTTGTGCAGAAGTTTTTATCTTGATAAAGTCGCAATAGATCATTTTGCTTTTGTTTCTCTTGCTTTTGGAGATGTGTCTAGTAAGAAGTTGCTATGGTTGAGGCCAAGGGTCGCTGCCCCTGTTCTCCTGTCTTTTTTTTTTTTTGGATGGTTTCCTGTCTCACATTTAGGTCTTTCATCATTTTGAATTTATTTTTGTGTATGGTGTAAGAAAGTGGTCCAGTTTCATTCTTCTGCATGTTGCTGTCCAGTTTTCCCAACACCATTTGTTGAAGAGACTTTTTTCCATTGGATATTCTTTCTTGCTTTGTTGAAGATTAGTTGATGATAATAGTTGTAGGTCCATTTCTGGGTTTTCTATTCTGTTCCACTTATTTGTTTCTGTTTTTGTGTCAGAACCATACTGTTTTGATGACTACAGCTTTGTAAAATAGCTTGAAGTCCAGAATTGTGATGCCTCCAGCTTTCGGTGGTTTTCAGAGTTGATCTTTTACTTCTTTGGTTAGGTTTATTCCTATGTATCTTATTGTTCTTTTGGTGCAATTGTAAATGTGATCTATCCCTGATTCCTCTTTCTGCTGCTTCATTATTGGTGTCTAGAAATGCAACAGATTTCTATACATTGATTTTTGTATCCTGCTACTTTATTGAATTCATGTATCAGTTGTAGCAATTTTATGGTGGAGTGTTTTGGGTTTTCTACAGAGTACCATGTTGTCTGTAAATAGTGAAAGTTTGACTTTTTCCTTGCGATTTTGGATGCCTTTTATTTCTTTTTGTCCAATTGCTGAGGCTAGAACTTCCACTACTACGTTAAATAACAATGGACTTAAGAGTGGACATCCCTGTGTTGTTCCTGAGTATAGAAGAAAAGTTCTCAGTTTTTTTTTCACCATTGATGATGATATTAACTGTGGGTATTTTGTATTTGGCCTTTATAATGTTGAGGTATATTGCATCTATTCCTAATTGTTGAGGGTTTTTATTATGAATGGATGTTGTACTTTGTCAAATGCTTTTTCTGCATATATTGGAGGATCATATGTTTGTTTTCCTTTCTTTTATTAATGTGCTGTGTCATGTTGATTGGTTTCCAAATATTGAATCACCCCTGTAGTCCAGGAGTAAATCCCCCTTGATCATGGTGAATAATTCTTTTAATGTACTGTTGGAATCAATTTGCTAGTATCTTGTTGAGGATTTATGCATCCATGTTCATCAGGGATTTTGGCCTGTAGTTCTCCTTTGTAGAGGGGTTCTTTGTCTGGTTTTGGAATCAAGGTAAGGCCGGCCTAATAGAATGAGTTTGGAAGTTTTCTGTCCACTTCTATTTTTTGGAACTGTTTGAGAAGAATAAGTATTAACTCTTTTTTAAATGGCTGGTAGAATTCCCCTGGGAAGCCATCTGGCCCTGGACTTTTGTTTGTTGGGAGTTTTTTTTTAAGATTTTATTTATTTGACAGAGAGAAACAGCAAGAGAGGGAACACAAGCAGGGGGAGTGGGAAAGGGAGATGCAGGCTTCTTGCTGAGCAGGGAGCCTGATGCATGGCTCGATCCCAGGATCCCAGGATCATGACCTGAGCCAAAGGCAGATGCTTAACGACTGAGCCACCCAGGCGCCCCTGTTGGGAGACTTTTTGATTACTGATTCATTTTTGCTGGTTATGGGTCTGTTCAAATTTTTCTGTTTCTTCCTGTTTCAGTTTAGCTTACTTTCATGCCATGTCTTGGAATGTTCTGAGTAGTTTATGTATAGTATATTTATTTAAAAAATTACACTTGAGTACAATATTATGACTTGATATACATAGTTAAATCATTACTACAGTCACGTAACATATCTCCTCACATAGTTATGATTTTTGGTGCATTATGAGAATATCTGAAATCTATTATCTTAAATTCCCAGTTTTCAGTAGAATATTAACTATTATATGCTGGCCATTATCTCTAGACATACTCATCCTACATGACTGCAACTGTGTACTCTTTAACCATAATCTTCCCATTTTCCCCTCCTTCCTCCCTTTGGTAACCACCATTATACTTTCTGCTTCTCTGTATTCAACATTTTGGATTCCAAATATTAGTGAGATCATGCAGCTGTTTTTTCTGTGTCTGGCTTATTTCACTTAGTATAATGTCCTTCATGTTGATTCATGTTGTTGCTAATGGAAGTATCTCTTTTTTTTAAGGCTGAATAATATATATATAATGCATATATAATATATAATATATATAATGGAATATATATAATATATAATGGAATATATATGTATATGTATATGATGGAATATAATTCATATATATATATATATATATATGCATGCCACATTTTATTTGGTCATTCATTGACAGGTACTTAGTTTGTTTTCATATCTTGGCTATAGTGAATAATGCTACAGTGAACATGGAAGTACAAATATTTATTGGGAGTACTGATTTCATTTCCTCCAGGTATATGCCCAGAGTGGGATTGCTGGATTGTATCATGCTCTATTTTTAGATATTTGAGGAAGTGATATACTCATTTCATAATTGCTGTAAAAATCTGTATTCCCATCAAGAGTGTACAAGTGTTCCAGTTTCTTGACACCCTAACATTTGATGTCTTTTACTTTTTGATAATATCCATTCTAACAGGTATAATGAGGTGGTACCTCATTGTTTTCATTTGCATTTCCCTGATGATTAGTCATGTTGACCACCTTCTCATGTACCTATTGGCCATTTGTATCTCTTTTTTGGAAAAATATGTATTCAGGTCCTTTGCTCATTTTAAAGATTGGATTGTTTGATTACTGCTATTGAATTATATACACTCCTTATATACTTTGGATATTAACCTCTTATCAGATATACAGTTTGCAAATATTTCTTCCCAAACCATAAGCTGCCCTTTTCTTGTGTTGGTTGTTTCATTTGCTGTGCAGAAGATTTTAGTTTGATGTAGTCTCATTTATTTTTGCTTCTGTTGCTTGAGCTTTTCATGTCCTACGCAAAAATCATTGCCATGGCCTGTTGGGTTTGGCCAGCAAACCTGGAGGCAGTGAATGAAAAGATTACTCCAGACACCTAAATGGGAGAAAGGAGAGGGCCAGGGAACCAGTCGCTCTAGTGGCAAAAGCTCCTGAGCCAGTCTTAGTCTCCACTTTTATTGCAGGTCTTATCAGTATATCAAGTAAGAGCAGAAAAATAGAAAGGAATGTTAGGCATAGACATATGGGGCAATGCATGATTGAAGTAAGTGGTGTTTGTGATGTGTGTGCAGGCTAAGGGTATGATAAATACATGACCATAAGGTGAGGGTGTTCTTCATCTACTCCCTAGGTGAGAGCATTGAGCCCCAGTAAGGATCTGGCTGCTTTCAGCTCAGAAACTTTAAAGGAGACCAAGTGTTCCAGGCACTCCTCCTTTGCTTTTCAATCGGTCTCGCCTCAGGATACGTGTCTCACTTAAATCTTATCTATCCAGACACTGTGAATCCCCACAAAGGCCAATGCCAAGGAACTTTTTTTTTTTTTTAATGATTTCTTTTAGGAGTTCTGCAGTTTTCAGTTTTATGTTTAAATCTTTTTTTTAAGATTTTATTTATTTGAGAGAGAGAATGAGAGATAGCACAAGAGGGAAGAGGGTCAGAGGGAGAAGCAGACTCCCTGCTGAGCAGGGAGCCCGATGTGGGACTCGATCTCGGGACTCCAGGACCATGACCTGAGCCGAAGGCAGTCGCTTAACCAACTGAGCCACCCAGGCGCCCCATCACTGATAATATTGTCTTAAAACCTACATTATCAGATACTAACAGCTATCCTAGCTTGTTTTATGCTTATTGTGATGGTTAATTTTTTTGTCAACTTGACTGAGTCATGAGGTTCCCAGATATTTTGTCATACGTTATTTCTGTTGTGTCTATAAGGATGTTGCTGGATCAGATTAATACATTAATTGATAGAATGAGTAATGCTCCCCCAAATGCGGGCCTCAATTTTGTGAAGACCTGAATGAACAAAAGGGCTGACCCTCCTCATGCCTGTCTTTGAATAGGGACATTGTTTTTTCCTGCCTCCTTTTTCTTTAATATTTTATTTATTTAAAGAGAGCAAGCGTGAGTTGTGAGAGGGGCAGAGGGAGAAGAAGAATCTCAAGCAGACTGCACACTGAGTGCAGAGCCCCATGTGAGATTCAATCTCATGACCCTAGATCATGACCTGAGCTAAAATCAAGAGCCGGGGGCTTAACTGACTGGGCCACCCAGGTGCCTTTCCCTGCCTTCTTTCAGACTGGAACTATATCATTGGCTCTTCCTGGTCCAGCTTGCCAATTGCAGATCCTTGTCAACTTTTATAATCATGTGAGTCAATTCCTTATAATATATGTCAACTATATGCTGAAAATATGTGTATGTATCCCTTTGGTCCTGTTTCTCCAGAGAATCTTAACCTATTAGTCCATTCAGGCAGTTACAACAATGACCTACACTGGGTGGCTTAAATAAAAAAAAATTTTTTTTTTTTCACTCTTCTGGAGGCTGAGACATCAAAACCAAGGTTTTTGCAGATTCCTCGTCTGGTGAGTACCCACTTCCTGATTCATAGATGGTCATTTTCCCATTGTGTCCTCATATGGCAGAAGGAGAAAGGGTCTCCTTTATATTGACACCAATGCTATTCATGAGGAATCCTCCCTCAGGACCTAATTACATCCCAAAGGCCCACCTCTCAATAAGATCACATTGGAGATTATAATTAAAACAAGAATTTTGGTGAGACACAAATATTCAGTCTATAGCACTATCTTTTTTATTGTTATGTTAATCACCATATATTACATCATTAGTTTTTGAGGTAGTGTTCCAATATTCATTGTTTGTTCATAACACCCAGTGCTCCATGCAGAATGTGCCCTCTTTAATACCCATCACCAGGCTAACCCATCCCCCTACCCTCCTCCCCTCTAGAAACCTCAGTTTGTTTCTCAGAGTCCATCGTCTCTCATGGTTCCTCTCCCCCTCTGACTTACTCCCCTTCATTCTTCCTCTCCTGCTATCTTCTTCTTTTTCTTTTTTCTTAAAATATTTTGTGTTATTTGTTTCAGAAGTACAGATCTGTGATTCAACAGTCTCGCACAATTCACAGCGCTCACCGTAGCACATACCCTCCCCAATGTCTATCACCCAACCACCCCATCCTTCCCACCCCCAACCACTCCAGTAACACTCAGTTTGTTTCCTGAGATTAAGAATTCCTCATATCAGTGAGGTCGTATGATACATGTCTTTCTCTGATTGACTTATTTCACTCAGCATAACACCCTCCAGTTCCATCCACGTCGTTGCAAATGGCAAGATCTCATTCCTTTTGATGGCTGCATAATATTCCATTGTGTATATATACCACCTCTTCTTTATCCATTCATCTGTCGATGGACATCTTGGCTCTTTCCACAGTTTGGCTATTGTGGACATTGCTGCTATAAACATCGGGGTGCACGTACCCCTTCGGGTCCCTACATTTGTATCTTTGTGGTAAACACCCCGTAGTGCAATTGCTGGATCGAATGGTAGCTCTAATTTCAACTGTTTGAGGAACCTCCATACTGTTTTCCAGAGTGGTTGCACCAGCTTGCATTCCCACCAACAGTGTAGGAGGGTTCCCCTTTCTCCACATCCCTGCCAACATCTGTCATTTTCTGACTTGTTAATTTTAGCCATTCTGACGGGTGTGAGGTGGTATCTCAGTGAGGTTTTGATTTGGATTTCCCTGATATAGCACTATCTTTTATTAATCTACTTTCAGGTTCTCTGTTTTCACATATACATATGTAAATTTGCTCTTTTAACAGTCCTGGTATTTTTCTCCCTGTGTTACAATCTGTGCCTATTATGGCAAATGTTTAGCCACTTAAAAATAAATAAGGACTGACATTGTTGAATTTAAGTCAACCATGTTAGTATTTGTTGTGTATTTTTCCCATTTGTGCTTTGTTCCTTTATTCCTAACTTCTTTTAGGTGTTTTTAATACTTTCCTAGTATTCTATTTTATGTTCTCTATATCCTTTTAGCTATATTTATTTTATGTTAATACTGATTGTTCTAAAGATTTAAATATTCATTTTGCACTTCTAATTTTAAATGAATAAAATAGCCTAATTACAACACCTCATTTATGTTTTATGCTCTTTTTGTCATTTGTTTTACTTACAAAATGATAGTATTTTACCTAAAGTAGTAAGTTGCTTTCGGAAAAAAATATAGAATATTTTTATGTACATATAATCACTCTTTATTCTGTATCTTAAGGTTTCAATGTGATATCATCACCTTCTTCCCTGGAAAACTTCTCATACTTATGTGGATATATATGTCTGCTGGATATATATGTCTGATATCTCTCATTTTTGTGTTCCTGAAAATGTCTTAATTTTTCTTTCAATTAGAAGAGAATTTTTGCTATATGTAGAATTCTGAGTTAGCAATCTCTTTATCCTCTCTCATTTTGATTGAGAAGTCATCCATCTGTCCTTAATTATGTCCTTTTATTTAATATGACCATCCTCAATATAACTGTTTTTAAAAGTTACTCTATCTTTCCTATTCACAAGTGTAACTATAATATGCTTTATTATGGTTTTCCCTGAATTTATCCTGCGTGGGATTCCTTTGATTCTTGGATTTGAGGTTTGATTTTTTTTAATTTTGCAAAATCTTAGTCACTATTCTCTCTTTCTGGCATTCCAATTATATTTTATATTTTATTTAATGTTCAAAAGTCTCAGATTCTGTTACATTTTCTTAATTTTATCCGTAATGACCTTTCTTCTAATTCATGGCCTCTTTCCTCTGTTGTCTTCAGTCTACTACTGTTAAGACCATCAAATGAATTATTATTTCTGATATACAATTTCTCATAGGTAGCATTGTCATTTTTTTTGAGAGGGAAGTTTCATTTATCTTTGATCAAATTTCCCATCTGTTAATTCATGTTTAACTTGTTTAACATTTATCATAGTTACTTGAAAGTCTCATCTGGGCATTTGTGAGTGTGCTTCTACTGACTGATTTTTCCCTTAATCATGTTTAACACCTTTCTTCCCCTTTATCATCACTTAAGCAATATTTATCTTCAGGAAAGACACATTAGTATTATCATGTCACAGCTTTAGGCAGAGAGCTGAGTTAAAGTTAATCTGCAGCATTTGGGTTTAAATTTTGTTGTAGGTTTAATTGGATTAATTATCCCACTAGGTGTGAGTATTTTGAAGTCATGAATTATGGTATTTCCTGAGAGGGACTTGAGGTCTTAGAAACAGTAAGACTCTAGAGATTTCTTTTTGCTTTATATATCAGGTGCCAGCTTTGCAAATTATGGTGAAGTCTCCTATTTTTCAATATAGTTATCAGGTTTTACATCACTAGGGAATTTTCTTTGCTCTCTATCCTTATTCTAATCTTTCTACATCTTGATAGATCTCTCACTATCCTATGGCACTGCCCACAGACTTTGGAGATTTACTGCAATGCCCTCAGTGGAGTCTCAGAAATATTTGTTTGGCTCATGTGCTCTACCACCATCTTATGTATTCAAGTATTTCATGATCTCTCCATTCTCTCCACTTCTCACCACTTCTTCCTTCCTACGTGTACACTTTTCTAGTGTATCAGTGGTGCATTTTCATGCCCACTCATGCTTCTGCAACACCTTCAAGTTCATGGCTCACATAGTTAAGTTCCATGGATCATACAGAAGTTTCAAACATTCCTCAGTTAAAAGAGTCCAATTGCTTATGCACAGCCACTCTTACATAAAGCAGCTTTTATTAATTGCTTTCATCCAAAACATCTTTGTCTTAATATTTTGGCCTCTTCACAACTTTTGTATTTTACATCACATATAGAACCATGGAAATTGCTCTAGCATTTCACTTCTCCTAAGCAGTATATAAATTCTCAAGGAGGATAACCGTTTGTTTTTTATCTTGAGTGCCCCCCCCACCCAACACAAACATGTGATTTTCTCTTTAGAGGGTAGAAAAAGGTGAAATACTGAGCTGATAAAGAGGAAAGACTGTGACCATTTATAGATGAATTTATTTTTCCTGCTGTGCTACAATCCTTTGTATATGCTGCTCTGTATATGGCTTATACTTTCCACTATACTTTCCCCTGGTGTCTGAGTATTTAATTATATGTAACTGTCTATAATCATATTCTCTTTTAAAATGTGATCTCATTTATGGTAAACAATGTATCTCTGTCATTTGTCTAAGTACAAGCCATTTCACAGTGCTTCACAGTAAGTGATGGGCACATGTTTGCTGAACAGAATTTCATTAAATTACTTGTGTAGTTTGAGGAGCTATAAACCTAAAGGTAGAAAGTATTATAATATCAGGTGGTAGAAAGATGGTATCAGAGCTATCTGCTAAGTCTTTTTTGTTATATTTTCCTTTTTGTTGTTGCTCTATAATTGTTTCCCCTCAAATTACCAGATGTTATATTTAATGCTAGTATGCATTCAGTTGAAGATTATACCTTATATTAAGTGAGAAGTGATTATATAGGAAAGGAATTAGATAAGGAGCTGCAGCTCAGAAAATACAGTAATATTGAGATGCAAAAGAAAACACTGGGAACAGAAACCAATATGTGTATAACATAACACTGTGTTGATGAGAACTGAATGTTAAATAGAATGAAAATACCAGTTAGAGGTTGTGTATGGTTTCCATTTTTGAAGTAATTAATGAAATTTAATTTTGGTAGCTAAGAGTTCCTATGTATAGGAAACATCTCTTTATTATAATTTTACATGTAAATGTCAAAGTATATTACCTGCTATTGTTCTTAGAATAACTCAGATTCAGGGAAGTATTCCAGGGACATTTTTTTTTAATTTTTTATTGTTATGTTTATCACCATACATTAAATCATTAGTTCTTGATGTAGTGTTTCATGATTCATTGTTTGTGCATAACACCCAGTGCTCCACGCAGAATGTGCCCTCTTTAATACCCATCACCAGGCTAACCCATCCCCTCTAGAACCCTCAGTTTGTTTTTCAGAGTCCATCGTCTCTCATGGTTCATCTCTGCCTCCGACTTACTCCCCTTCATTCTTCCCCTCCTGCCATCTTCTTCTTTTTCTTTTTTCTTAACATATCTTGCATTATTTGTTTCAGAAGTACAGATCTGGGATTCAGCAGTCTTGCACAATTCACAGCACTCACTATAGCACATACCCTACCCAACATCTATCACCCAGCCACCCCATCCCTCCCACCCCCCACCAATCCAGCAACCCTCAGTTTGTTTCCTGAGATTAAGAATTCCTCATATCAGTGAGGTCATATGATACATGTCTTTCTCTGATTGACTTATTTCACTCAGCATAACACCCTCCAGTTCCGTCCATGTCGTTGCAAATGGCAAGCTCTCATTCCTTTTGATGGCTGCATAATATTCCATTGTGTATATATACCACTTCTTCTTTATCCATTCATCTGTCGATGGACATCTTGGCTCTTTCCACAGTTTGGCTATTGTGGACATTGCTGCTATAAACATTGGGGTGCATGTACCCCTTCGGATCCCTACATTTGTATCTTTGGGGTAAATACCCAGTAGTGCAATTGCTGGATCATAGGGTAGCTCTATTTTCAACTGTTTAAGGAACCTCCATACTGTTTTCCAGAGTGGTTGCACCAGCTTGTATTCCCACCAACAGTGTAGGAGGGTTCCCCTTTCTCTGCATCCCCGCCAACATCTGTCGTTTCCTGACTTGTTAATTTTAGCCATTCTGACGAGTGTGAGGTGGTATCTCATTGAGGTTTTGATTTGGATTTCCCTGATGTCGAGCAATTCCAGGCACATATTTTTAAGAGTTATCTGTTACCACTTCTGTCTGATAATTTTGTATATGAATGCATTTAACATAAAATGCTACTGTGAATTTAAGGAATCCTCCCCTAAATATTTGTTGTATGCCAAAAGTGTTTGTTTTATAAAAGTATGTGTGTTTTTGTGTATTCTAAACATTTGTGCGTTCCTCAAACTAATGCAAAGACCCGTGTTAAGATCAGGCTTTTAAAAATCTTATTAATGGAATATGGAAGACTGGGAAAAAAATCTGACATTGGCTCAATACTTCCTGAACTAGATGACTTGTGCCTAATATGTAATATAGTTTAATAGTTGATAATGTAGGCCTTCAGAAAGTGTACTCTAACACTATTGGGAATTTATTCTATGGAATATAGTGGCAGGAGAAGTATTATGTGGGGAAAAATCTGGAGTAATCACTTTTGTAATATTAATTATGAACAGTCAGGGAATAAAGTGAATATTGGAATGAGGGAGTTTGCCTGCATATTTTAGGGCCTAAAATAAAAACTATGAAGACATTTGGAGAAGGCTAATGACGGATACTAAAGTGGGACCCACAATAAGGAGGAAAAGAAGAACTCCCACACTGTATTTGGAACTGTGGACTCTAAAAGAAACTATTTTTAATAGTAGCTTTACATTGCTCTCCATTGAATTTCCCTTAGCCCCAAAGCATAAGGAAAGCTTTCTAAAAGTCACAGACTAGACTTAACTCTACTGACCTATTATGTAAAAACGTCTCCCCACTTCAAGTCAGAAGGAGAAGAGCAGAAGAAATCAATAGGAAAATAGCTATGTCCAATAAAATATCAGTATGCTGTGGAGGTTCACCATTAGAGACAGCCACCAACAGGACTAGAAGGGCAGGTGTAACTTAAGGACCCTAGAAGCCTTAGGGTGTACATGGTTGGGGATTCACTGACTTTATGATAGGTCCAAAATTGTGACTTTCTCACAGGTTGCCAGTGAGTTTCTCTCCCATAATAACTTGTGCATCTATATAGAAATTTTATTTAATTCCAAGCCAGTGACATATGGGTTAGGTAATTAAAAGATATAGGAGAGTGATAAAATAAGAGATACAAGAAAAGGTATACAAAGTTATTTTTAAGCCTTGCAATTACAGATCCACATTAGGAAAGGTAAGGAACTTGCCCAAGGTCAATACAGCCAGTAGCTGCGGGGACTGGGATTTGAAACCTCTGACCTGTGGTTTTAGTACCATGTCTACTGCCTTTGGCAGGAGTGAGGCACAAGAATCCTAGAAGTGGATAAGGCTCATTCTCCATTTGATAAACTGTTTTTTTTTTATATTTTTACAGCAAACCTTTTTTCAGAATCTGTTCCAGTTTAGTTTTTCATCTTTCATATGGTTCTAATTCCAAGACTTTGAAATCCTTGAAGGTAAATGCTAGTTTTATTGCACCCTTAAAACCCTGGAATTTGGTAAGCTGATTTTAACTGTTGGATACGTGTCATTTGAATCCAGAATGGAGCCATTTACTACAGTAAAAATTCAATGAGGAGTTCTTATTCAAGATGGCAATTTTAGTGGGATCCTAAACTTACCTCCTCACATGGACACACCTTATCTACAGCTACATATAATTTCCTCTGAAAAACCCAAAACTAGCTGAGTAGATCTTCCCCATTGGGTAAATGAAGAAAAAATCATATCAAAGCAGGGAAGAGAAGCTGAGACAAAAATCTCATCATTAACTCTAACCCCAATGTGGGGTGACCCACAGGAGGGAACATAAAACCTTGAGCTTCTCCCTAAGGAGTGAAAGGTTTAAACCCCACATGTAGCACCCCAACTTTTAAGATTTACACCTGAGAGATGAGCCTCCAAGTCCTCTATTTTTGAAAGCCAAAGGGTCTTGTAGTTAATTAAGAATCATTTCTTAAGGGTTCATGCATGTAGACTCAGCTGCCCCAGGGCCCCATACAGAGACAACTAACTGAAAAGTTCCCAAGACTTTCTATAAAACAAGCTAATTTGCACATCCTAAAGCTCAGCCTGAAGTCACCGTCTTTGCACTTTCCCTCACTCTATCTTGAGAAAGGAGTTGGTATACTCATCTGGCACCTAGATTTTTTGTGACTGCTGCCAGGGAACACCTCTAGATTGCCTGGCTCTGGTACCTAGTGGTGCTCATGTACATGGATTCAATGGGGCAGTTGCAAAAACAGTTACTTAAATTTTTTTTCCAGTATAACTAACATATATTGTTACATTAGTTTCAGGTTTACAGTATAGTGATTCAACAATTCTATACATTACCCAGTGGTCATCACAGTAAGTGTTTTCTTAATCCCCTTCACTTATTTCACCCATGCCCTGGATCTCCCCTCTTGTAAGAACTTTGTTCTCTATATTTGAATTTTTTTGGTCTTTTTTTTTCCCCTTTGTTCCTTTATCATGTTTCTTAAATTCCACATATGAGTGAAATCATATGGTATTTGTCTTTCTCTGACTGACTTATTTCACCTAGCATTATACCTTCTTGATCCAACCATGTTGTTGGAAATGAAAAGATAGCTTTCCTTTTTATGGCTAATATTCCATTGTGTCTATATCTATCTATCTATCTATATATATACCACCTCTTCTTTATCCATTCATCTATGGATGGACAGTAGAGTTGTTTCCTTAATTTGGCTAATGTAAGTGGTGCTGCAATAAACGGGGGGGGGGGGGGTATCTACCTTTTCAACTGAGTGTTTTTGTCTTTTTTGAGTAAATACCCAGTAGTAGAATTACTGGATCACATGATAATACTACTTTTAATTTTCAAGGAACCTCCATACTGTTTTCCATAGTGGCTGCACTAGTTTATGTCCCCACCAATAGTGTATAAGTGTTCTTTTTTCTCCACATCCTCACCAACACTTGCTGTTTCTTGTGTTTTTTATTTTAACCATTCTGACAGGTATGAGGGGATATGTCTTTGTGGTTTTGATATACATTTCCCTAATTAGTGATATACAGCATCTTTTCATGCTTTTTTTGGCTATTGTGTGTCTTTGGAGAAAGGTCTGTTTTCATCTTCTGTCCATTTAATTGACTTATTTGTGTGTGTGTGTGTGTGTGTGTGTTCAACTGTAAAGTGCTTTATATATTCTGGATATTAACCCCTTATGAGATATATCATTTGCATATATCTTTTCCCATTCAGTAGCTTGTCTTTTAGTATTGTTGTTTCCTTTTTTGTGCATAACATTTTATTTTGATGTTGTCCTAATAGTTTATTTTTGCTTTCCCTTGCCTTAGGAGACAATCTAGAAAAATGTTACTACAGTCAATGTCAAAGCAGTTACTGCCTGTGCTCTCTGCTAGGATTTTTATGGTTTCAGGTCTCACATTTAGGTCTTTATTCCATTTTGAGTTTATTTTTGTGTATGGTATATTAAAGTGATCTAGTTTCATTCATTTGCATGTGGCTGTCCAGTTTTGGCAACACCATTTTTTGAAGAGACTGTCTTTTTCTCATTTCATATTCTTCCCTCCTTTGTTGAAGATTATATACTTGTGTGTTCATTTCTGGGTTTTCTATTCTGTTCTATTGATCTGTGTCTATTTCTGTGCCAATACCATACTGTTTTGATTACTACAGCTTTGCAGTATATCCTGATATCTGGGATTGTGGCTATCTCCAGTTTTCTTCATTTCCAAGATTGCTTGGGCAATTGAGAGGCTTTCAAAATTTCCATACAAGTTTAAGGATTACTTGTTCTAGTTCTGTGAGAAATGTTGGCATTTTGATAGGATTGCATTAAATTTGTAGATTGACTAATGTATAGATGTTTTAATAATATTTGTTCTTCCAGTCTATGAGCATGGAGTATCTTTCCATTTGTTTGTGTCATCTTCAGTTTCTTTCACAGGTGTTTTATAGTTTTGAGTAGAGGTCTTTCATCTCCTTGGTTAATTTTATTCCTAGGCATTTTATTATTTTTTATATAATTGTAAATGGGACTGTTTTCTTAATTTCTTTCTCCCCCATTAGTATATAGAAATGCAACAGATTTCTGTATATTTTGTATCCTGTAAATTTACTGAATTCATTGATCAGTTCTAGTAGATTTTTTTACCTTACCCATTTGGATGCCTTTTATTTTTTCTTGTCTGATTGCTGTGGCTAGGACTTCTAGTACAATGTTGAATAAAAGTGAATGGACATCCTTGTTTTGATCTTGGGGAGAAACCTCAGTTTTTCACCATTGAGTTTAATGTCAACTGTGGGTTTTTCATATATGCCTTTTATTATGTTGATATGTTTCCTCTAAATCAGTTTTGTTGAGGGTTTTTATCATGATGAATGTTGTATTTTGTTAAATGCTTTTCTCATTTAATGAGAAATGATCATATTGAAATGATCATATAGTTTTTCTTTCTCTTATTATGATGTATCACACTGATTTGTGAATATTGAACCACCTTTGCATCCCAGGAATAAATCCCACTTGATCATGGTGAATTAGTTTTTTAATGTATTGTTAGATTTGGTTTGCTAATATTTTGTTGAAGATTGTTGTATCCATGTTCATCAGGGATATTGGCCTATAGTTTTTTTTTTTTCTTTTTTGGTAGTGTCTTTATCTGGTTTTGGTATCAAGGTAATTTTGGCCTTATAAAATGAATTTGGAAGCTTTGTCTATTCTTTGGAATAATTTGAGAAGAATAGGTATTAACTCTTCTTTAAATGTTTGGTAGAATTCACCTGTGAAGCTATCTGATCATGGGTTTTATGAATTTTTTGATTACTGATTTTCATTGCTGTAATCATTCTGTACAACTTTTCTATTTTTTTCCTGATTCAGTTTTGGGATGTTACATGTTTCTAGGTATTTTCTTCTAAGTTGTTCAGTTTTTTAGAATATAATTTTTCATATTATAATCCTTTGTATTTCTGTGGTGTCAGTTGTTATTTCTCCTCTTATATTTCTGATTTTGTTTGAGTCTTCTCTATTTTTTTTTTTTGGATGAGTGGCTAAAGGTTTATCAATTTTTTTTTTTTACTTACAATGTATTTCTGTTCTAATCTTTATTATTTCTTTCTTTCTATTGGTTTGGGGTTTTGTTTGTTCTTTTTCTATCTCCTTTAGGTTTAAGGTAGGTTCCTTGAGATTTTTCTTGCTTTTTGAGGTAGGCCTGTATAACTATAATCTTCCTTCTTGGAACAGATTTACTGTATCCTAAGTATTGGAACACGGTATTTTATTTTCTAAGTAGTTTTTTTTATTTCCCCTTTGGTTTCTTGGTTGACCCATTCATTATTTACTAGCATGTTCTTTTAACCTCCTTGTATTTGTGTTCTTTCCAGATTTTTTTCTTGTGGGTGATTTCTAATTTCATAGGATTGTAGTTAGAAAGATACATGATATGACTTCAGTCTTTTTGAATTAGTTGAGACTCACATTGTACATGTTACCCATTGAGGAGAATGTTCCTGTGCACTTGAAAAGAATGTGTATTCCAGTGTTTTAAGATGGAATGGTGTGAATTTATGTTAGATCCATCTGGTCCGGGCGCCTGGGTGGCTCAGATGGTTAAGCGTCTGCCTTCGGCTCAGGTCATGATCCCAGGGTCCTGGGATCGAGTCCTGCATCGGGCTCCCTGCTCCTTGGGAGCCTGCTTCTCCCTCTGCCTCTCTCTCTCTCTCTCTCTCTCTCTGTCTTTCATGAATAAATAAATAAAATCTTTAAAAAAAAAAAAGATCCATCTGGTCCAATGTGTCCTTTGAAGGCATTGTTTCCTTGTTGATTTTCTGTTTGGATGGAGTCCCTTAATAATTTTTGTGTTACTATCAACTACTACTTTTTTGTTTGTTAATAGATTTATGTATATGGATAGTCCTATTGGATGCATATTTACAATTGTTATATCTTCTTGTTGAATTTTTCCCTCTACAATTATGTAGTGCCCTTCTTTGTCTCTTGTTACAGTCTTTGTTTTAAAGTCTTTGTCTGATAGAAGTATTGTTTCCCCAGCTTTATTTTGACATCCATTTGCATGATAAATGTGTTCCCATTCCTTCATTTTCAACCTACATGGGACTTAAGGTCTGAAATGAATCTCTTGTAGGCAGTATATGGATGAGTTGTGCATTTTTATCCATTCAGTCACCCTGTGTCTTTTTGTAGTCATCTGTTGCTTCCGTCTCTTGTTCTTTCGTGGTTTGTTGGCTTTCTTTCTTGGATAACTTTCTCTTTAATTTTTGTATATCTATTAACAGGTTTTGATTTATTATGGTTGGATATAACGTCTTATGCATATAGCAGGTTCTGGGACTGGAGCTGGAATTGCTTTGGAGGACACCTGCTGAGAATGATTGGATGGGGCTGGGCATGCTGTTAGCAAGTTAGGAGGAGAATGCTTGCATTGGTTCCCACAGGTGTCTGTGTAACTAGGCTGCACAGCCTAAAGACTCCTGCTGCTCCTGTGCTCATTCTGAGATGATTAGTAAATTAATCTCCTTCCTGTATATCTCAGGTATTTATCAAACTGCTGCTTCTATGCTAGATGTCAGTGGAGTTATTTGTTATTCTGGCTCTTTAAGAGACTGAACTCTCCTATGCCCCCTGGGTCTCTCATGACTTGGAAAACCAGAGGGTCTTAAAGCCAAATGTTATAAGGATTCATCTTCCCAGGGTGAGTCCCATGTGTCGGGGGTGGGGTCTGTTCCTCTCCCTTCTCTGTGTTGCCATGTCCCTCCCTCCCCTAGGCAGTCCCACGGGTCAGTTTTGTTCCTCACCTCCCATTTTCTACTTGCCTCTTCTCTACATTTAGCTGTGAAGCATGTGTTCTGCCAGTTTTGGGGACATTTTCTGGGTTATTTACACTGATGTGGAGGTTTTCCAGGTGTATCAATGGGATGAGGTGAGCTTAGGATCCTCCTATTCTGCCATCTTCCCTGGCTACCGCCTAAAGGTTCTGTGCAGAGGGAACAGACATGAGTACTAATACCCCAGTTTTCCACTGAAGGAGATATATTTGCATAATTTAAAACTTGCAACCTGAGGGTCTGTCTTCCAGTCAACCTGAATCTAGGTGCTGAGATCTTCCCCTTTGGGAGGACACTGACAGATCTTTAGAAACCCTAAATTAGTAGGAGCCACTAAAAAGAGTGCTTGGATAATTACAGAGGTTTGAGAGCCAACTTCAAAAGGCTAGGACATAGTTGAATGATGAGGCTCAAACATTCCTTCACTGGAAGAGGAGGCTGCTTTACCTAATGCCTAGAAATCAACGTAGAGAATCAAGGAAAATGAAGAAACAGAAGAATATATTCAAATTGAAAGAACACAATAAAACCTCAGAAAAAGACTTTAGTGAAATGGAGATACAGGATTTAACTGATAAATTGTTCAAATAACAGATGCATACTGAGCACAGAAGAGTGGATGAACAAAGAATTTCAACAAGGAGGAAGTATAAGAAAGTACTAAATAGAAGTCACAGAACTGAAGAATACAGTAACTGAACACTACAGTGGAGGGGTTCAACAGCTGACTAGAGAAGAGAAAAAATAGCAGTGACCTGGTAGACAAGGCCAGTAGAACTCACTAGCTTAAGTGACTTACAGGACAATATAAGCAGACAAACATTGACATTATAGGAGTCCCAGAAGAAGGGAAAGAAAACTTATTTTCAGAAATAAAAGGCTGAATATTTTCTTAACCTGGGGAAGGAAACAGACATCCAGATCCAATAATTTTGCAGAGTTCAAATGATATCCAAATCAAGACATACCAATATCAAAGACAAGGAGAGAATCTGAAAAGGAGCAAGAGAAAAACAACCTGTTACATATGAGAGAACCAGTCCCCTACTCCCGCCCCCTGTAAGACTATCAGGTTTTTCAGCACAAATTTTGCAGGCCAGAAGGGAGTGGCTAATATATTAAAAGTGCCAAAAGAAAAACTGCCTCCCAAAAGTACTCTTTCCACCGAAGTTGTTCTTCAGATTTAAAGGAGAGGTAAAGGGTTTTCCAAATAAGCAAAAGCTAAAGGAGTGTATCACTATTGGACTGGCCTTGCAAGAAATGTTAAAGGGCTTTAAGCTGAAATGAAAGAGTGCTAATTAATAACAGAAAAACATATGAAAGTGTAAGTTTCACTGATGAAGGTGGTAAGTTCACTTTTTAAATTAGTCTGAAGGTAAAAGTAACTATAACAATTGTTAAAAGTATGTAAATTGTGACATCAAAAACAAAATGTTCATGGAGGGGAGTAAAAATGTATAGGTTTAGAGTGTGTTCAAAGTTAGCTTTGGTTCCATATATGGAACCTCCAAATTTGCTGCCATTTCACTTGCTTCAAGTATGAAATATGCAAATGGCCTTTGGAAAACCTACAAGCAGGTGACAGTATTTGGATTTACAGACAGACAATACACTGTGAACCTTGCTACTCTAAAGTAATGGCAAAGTGGATTCAATAATTCTGGCACATGGAAATCAAGAGAAAAGCATTCATTAGGAAGTTAAATTTTATTTTAAGAATATGTCATCTAGAAGAGCTTTTACACTGAAGACTGACTCTTGTATACAACTAACAATTCTGCTATTGCATAAATAATCTAATTGCCTTCAGTAAGGTCATATACATAAAGGAAGCCATCTGGTATCTGGCTAGATTTAGCCATGAAAAATTCAAGTGGTTCCAGTTACCAATGTCAAAGGAATGATGCTTCTGATGGCAGTGAGCTGTGTCAACCCTAACTAGGTCCATCTCTGCTCCATAAGTGGGCTGTGCATCATGGTTGCCATTATAGACAAGTTTCTTTCTTTCCCATCTTTGTTTCCCTAAGGATTTGTACTTACAGACATTATTGACATTCTGACAAACTGTGAGAAGGCAAGATATATTTCTTTTATGCTCAAGAGAAATGTTGATAGAAATTTTTTTATGAAGTTTGGCAGAAAGATGTTTCATATAAAGTTGTACGAACCTCAGAGAATCACTTGACCCTTCCATACAAAATGGTCCCTTTCTGCTCCCCAAATTTTCTGATTCTAAAGCAAGTGTTGTTTTCTCTTTAAAAGCATATTTGAATATGTGTTTGTTAAGCATATTGAACTAAATAGTACATCTAAACAATTTAATGTTATCCTTCAGTTTGCCACAGATATAATTTTTATAGAATGTTTTAAAAACAGAAACGTGGATTTATGGGTAATGGGTAAAATTATACATGATGTGTATAGTTTACATATTATAAATTGTTAGATTTTCTTTGCATGCATTTCAAAATCCAAGTATATGAATAATCTCTGAGAAATAATGGTTGTGGATTACAAAGACATGTTATTTTGCTTGTCGCATCTATTCATATTACATAGCACTTTACAGTTGCAGACAGCTTATAAATAAAAATAAAATGAACTACCAGTTACACAGAAAAAAAAAAAAAACATATGGAGGTTCTATCAACCCATAACACATAACCAAAATAGACAAACCTTGGGCTAGATTCACAAAGAAAAAAGAGGGCTCAAAATAAGAAATGAGAGACCTTATAACTGATGCCACAGAAATACAAACGATCATAAAAGACTATGAACAACTATATACCAAAAAGTTGGACAATCTAGAAGAAATGTATATATTCCTACAAACCTACAACCTACCATGAATGATAAAGAGAAAAGCTTAAATTATTAATAAAGAGAGAGATTGAATTAGTAATCAAAAACCTCCCAACAAAAAAAGTCCATGACCAGATGGCTTCTCTGATGAATTCTACTAGCCATTCAAAGAATTATTACTAATTCATCTCTAAATCTTCCAAAAATAAGAGAATACTTCCAATTTACTGAATTCATTTATTCTAACAGTTTCGGGGGGTTAGAATCTTTAGCATTTTTTCTTTAAGATTTTATTTGACAGAGATACAGCCAGAGAGGGAAAACAAGCAGGGGGAGTGGGAGAGGGAGAAACAGGCTTCCCACAGAGCAGGGAGCCTAATATGGGGCTTGATCCCAGGACCCTGGGATCATGAACTGAGCCCAAGGCAGACACTTAATGACTGAGCCACCCAGGCGCCCCAAGGGTTTTCTTTATATAATACCAAGTCATTTGCAAATAGTGACAGTTTTACTTCTTCCTTTCTGATTTAAATGACTTTGTCCCCCCCTAATTGCTCTGGGTAGGACTTCTAATATTATAGTGAATAAAAGTAGTACGAGTGAGCAATTTTCTCATTTCTGAATTCATATGAAAACTTACATGTGAAATTCATATGAAAAACTTGTATCGAACCAGAAAAAAACCCCAATAAGCAAAGCAATTAAAACCATGCATATATGGTCAATTTAGAACAGAAGAGCCAAGAAGACACAATAGGAAATCTCTTCAATAAATAGTGTTGGGAAAACAGAACAGCTACATGCAAAAGAATGAAACTGGATGAGGATCTTACACCATACACAAAAATTAACTCAAAATGAATCTAAAACCTGAAAATAAGATCTGAAGCCTTAAGATTCTGAGAAGAACACAAAGTAGTAATTTTTTTGACTTAGGTCTTGAGATTTGTTGGATTTGATACTAAAAGCAAAGGCAACAAAAATAAATGAGTGGGACTACATCAAACTGAAATTCTCATACACAGCAAAGGAAACAAAATGAAAAGCCAACCTATGAATGGGAGAAAATATTTGTAAATCATCTCTCTGATAAGGGGAATATATAATTATATTATATATATATAATATATATATACAGTTGACCCTTGAACAATGTAGAGGTTTTGGGCCCCAATGTTCCAGAAGTCAGAAAAAAAAAATCCGTGTCTAACTTTTGACTCCTTAAAAACTTACTTATAGCCTACTGTTGACAGGAAACCTTACTGATAACATAGTCAATGAATATGTATTTTCTATGTTTATATGTATTGTATGCTGTATTCTTACAATAAACTAGAGAAAAATATTATTAATAAAAGCATAAAAGAAAATGCAATTATGGTACTGCATCAAAAGATTTTGGCATATAAAGTGGACCCAAGCATTTCACACTCATGTTGTTCAGGGGTCAACTGTATATACAAATGTCAAATCATTATGTTGTATACCTGAAATTAATATGTTAATTATATCTCAAAAAAGTAATTTATGAAAATGAAACTTTGCTTATTTTCAATGTATTCTGAATTAGAATAAAGGTTTTACAAATATTAAAATAACTATGAAAGTAATTATTTTGAAGGATAAATATAAAGATGCCTAAGCGTTCAACATTATTATGCCTTTTTATGTAGAAAGTAAAGAAACTGTTTAGACAAAAATTCTGCAGGTCAAAAAGTTCTCACTTCACATACTGACATCAATTCTTGGTAATAGAGAGTTATGTTGAAAAGTAAGGGGATTAAGTCAGTGGGATTACTATAATGGGTAGTAATGTCTGCAGAACATGTGGAAACTTTTTACTATTGATCTGGCTAAACACTATCTTGCCATCATTTTAACTAAGAGAAAAATAAATGTACAGCAATATCACAAAGAATTTCTTTTCCCTATTGGTTTCTTTAAGACATATATGTAGTTCAAATACTGAAAATTTCCTTTACAAATACATCTTTATTTAATCTCAACAGATATTAACTCTCACAGTCTCTAACAGACCACTGAGGAACTCTGCAGCAGAGATCTTTGCTCAAATTAGAAAGATGGAAATCTTTAGTGGAACATGAATGATAATTACAAATTAACCTGAGAAAATAAGACTACCTAGGAAGATAATACTAATAAGAACAAAATTAAAGTAAAAATACCACTTTTTTTCCCTATAGTGGAATGAAAATGTAATTTCTTATAAAAGATCAGTGTAATGGTACATTTGATGGTGAGTTTGTATAAGCTTGATTGATAAGCTCATTAAAATTGGTCATATGTAACAATTAGATGCTTGTAGATCTAAATTTCATAGTTTTAATAATTTGAATTATTTTCCCATATAATAAAATTGCTTGAATAATCTCTAGAGGAGCATTCTTAAGTAGCCAATTAATGAGGTCATAAACTAACAAAAATTTTAAAGGAAAGAATAGATCTCTTAAATTAATAAATTCAAAATTACAAAGGCAGGTGGCGGAATTGAGTATTGTGTCACAATGTTAATATACATAATAATAAAGGTGAGGATAATGGTGAGATTGATATTGGCAAGAGGAGATAACCTTGTAATTTTGAATTCTCAGTTAAATGAAAAGGATTAGCTGAAACTGGCAAAAAAATAAATCTTCAACTGAGAATATTTTTTCTAGATTGGCTGTCACAAAGGATTTCCATAGTAATTGACCAAACACTTCATTAAACATAGACTCAATTCTCTTTTGTCATTTCATATAGAAATTTCTTGTATTTGTATTTACCTCAGTTAAATGAGTCTCTAAGCAAAATATTACATCCATGGCACTATTAAAAACAGCACAGTCCAGAAGTGATACACTTTAAATATAAGGACCCACAGAAGCTAAAAGTGAAGGGATGGAGAAATATACCATGATAACAGAAAGTTGAGTAACTACATTATTTTCAGACAAGAATTTAGAAGTATAATCCTCAGATAAGGAAGGACATAAAGTAATAAAAAGGTCAGTTCTCCAAGAAAACTCTAAACCTCTATGCACCTAACAACAGAACATCAAAATAAAAAAATAAAAACAGAAATAAAAGGAGATATAAACCCACTCTTCTAATTATATTTTTTAATATCTCTTTCTTGGTAATTGATAAACCAAATAGAAAACCAGTAAAAATAAAATTGACCTGAAAAGCACCATCAATTATCTCAATCTAATTATTTAAAAAATTCTCTATCCAACAATAGCATAATGTACATTTTTCTAAGGCTCACAAAGACCATAAAATAGGACAGATCACATCCTGTCCATAAAACAAACCTTAATTTAAAAGAACCTAAATCATATAAAGTATGTTCTCTGGCCACAATGGAATCAATAATTAATAATCTCCTAAAATAGAAAGCAATAGCTCCAGGTTATTTCACTTATGAATTCTGTCAAACATTTAATGAAGAAATGATACCAATAATCCCAAAATCTCATCCAGAATTTAAAAGGAGGGGAAACACCTTCTAACTCATCTGTGGGGCCAGCATTATCTTAATAACACAACCAGATAAAGATCTTATAAGAAAGGAAAACTTAAGACCAAAAGTATGTCATCAATATACATAAAAATTCCTCAACAAAATGTTGGCAAATGGAATCCAACAATGCATAAAGTGTATAATCAAGTGAGATTTACTGCAAGTATGAGGAGTGTTTCAACATTCAAAAATCAATTAAGTTTATCCATCACATCAAGAGGATAAGAAAATTCATCTGATTAGATCGATTCATGCAGAAGGAGTATTTCACATATTCTAGTACCCATCCATGATAAAATTCTCAGTAGAGGAGAACTTCCTTAACCTGCTGAAGGCTATCATTTCATGACTGTACAAAAATAAGGGTGCTATAAGGCAAAGTAAATACCAGGGTAAAAATACATTCTTTACATTCTTTCCTTACTTATCCTTTGGTGGGCTGTGGAGAGTGGATGTCCAGTTCTCTTACTGATCGTTGAAATTCTCAACTGGTTTTCTGTCCCTCAATTCTGTGTGTTTTGGAACACTTCCATTAGTAAGTGTAGCTCTGCATGGCTGATAATGATAATTACTATTAATGTAATAGCTAATATTTAAGTTATTGAGGATTTATAGGTCATACTGTGCCAAGCAGCCTACATAGATTACCTATTCCACTTCGAAACATTCTATGATTTATTTTTAATTCCCATTTATAGCTGAAGATCCTAAGGTACAAAACATAATCAACTGGACTCGTGCTATAAACTTAGGATTCAAGCCTACATAATTAGGTTCCAAAAGCAATGCTTCCCCTGTATCATGCTGAGTTGCCTTTTGGGCAGGTGAGTATAGTTAGAAAAATAAAACGCCTCAATTAATTCTGGTGAAAGCCAGAGCCTTCTCTCCTCATTGAGAATTTCTGGTGCACACCTTAAATCTCTGCATTAGAGCATCAAAAGACCAATTATACAAGTATAGAAATGTTTGCCTTTTCAGGTAGTCTTTAAAAAAAAAAAATAAAGACCAAATTTACCAAACATTGAAACTATGTACTTCCCCCCCCTCAATCCAACTCCATCTCACTTTTGATAAAATTGTAACCTTTTTCCATAACCTGGCATTAGATTATCTGTGAATCTCTGTCTGTGGTTCTTAGTTTTTGATTCTTTTGTTATATTTTACCATAGTGAGGAAACAAATACTACTTTATGGACAACTGGTAGTTTCCCCTTTTATCCGGAAGCTTAAAACTAGTTTTTAATTACTTAATAAATTTATCCCGCACCAAGGAGTAAATCTTTCTGGAGTTTTAATTTCCTGGGTCAGTATTTCTAATATCTCTGAAACAAACAAGCAAAAGATGGTATTTTGATTTCCAGAAGTTTAAGTACTTAATAACTAAATTTTATGAAATTGAGTGCTCTTATTTTCTTGGTTTTTTCCATGAAAATATTTTTCTATATAAAGAAGTTAATAAAGATAAGTGGACTGTTTACTGAAGAAAACACAACACACTAACCAGACCATACTATAATTAAATTACCAAGCAGATAAGAATGCTGAAATGCCAAATAGAATTCCAAATGATTTGTCTTTATATGAGTACATGATTTGCTAAAGAATAATATAGTTTTATGTTTAATGTCAATTGCATAATTTTCTGCAAATTTTATGGAATAGAATTCCAGCATATAAAAATAAAACCATGAAAATAAATAAAATAATCAATACCTTGTAGGAGCATTTTAAGTTTTCTTTTGTTAAGGATTTATGTATTAATGAAATTAAGTAGAAAACACATTAAAATTTGACAAACAATTTCTGGAGTGGGAGCAGGCATATTTAGAAAAAGCTTTCAAATTAAGTGTTTTTCTTTTAATGGCTTACATTGGGGGAAAGAATCACAGTTTAACTTTTTTCATCACCCTTAATTTGTCTCATTTTCCATAAAATGCTTGGGGAGAATATCCTTTAGTCTTTCCACTTATGTAGTTCCAAAATATCTAGAGTCCAAAGCTATTCTATTCATTAGAATATACATTTACATTTTCTAACACTAAAATACTGATTGCTACTTCCTTGCTGACTTTGAGTAACTGGCTGATAAGAACCGTGTATAAAAAAGATAAAGGATTTGTAAGTTAAATGTGCTTATTAGGGTTCTTTACCATAATCTACATATGTATTTAACAATGAGAGTTCTATCATCCCAACAGTGATTCTTGGGATTTATCACCTTTCAATCTTGAAAAAAAAAAAAAAAATATAAAAACTTCCGCTTATGACCAAGAAAAAGTAATAGCATCTGAATTTACACTCGCAACTTAACTAAAAATCTGGACCTAATATGTAAATCAACATTTTTCAAGGCATTGGAGATTCTGCAAGTAAGGACAGTGTTCCCTAACAGGTGGTAAACAAACAAGGTGAGCTCTAGGACTGCCACAGTAAACCTACAGAGAAGTTCCAGGCTTTATCACAGGAGGTGAAACGCAGGCAGAGAACTCTGGGTTAAGGAGGCATCGAGAGTGCGGGTAGGTCAAGAGGCTAGCGTTCACAGGGCAGAATACCGAGAGGAGAACGCAGCATAGAGGAAGGAAAGTGGAGATCTGTACAGGGTTCTCCTTGAGTACTTACCAGTTTTCATGGTGAGAAAACTACTTGAGACTCTGGAAACAACCACCTAAAATAAACAGAGGGAAACAACTTTCAGAGTTCACAGAGCCAAGTGTAATTCCTATTTCCACAGACTGGAAAACCTCTCAATTCAAGGGTTCTTGGGTAGACTACTCAGAAGGGATTAGCCCCAAAAGTGGAGAAAGAATTAGACCTAGAGTCAACTCTGCTCTGGTCCTGCCTAACAAAACTTAAAAGCAAGACAGAAAGATAGCACATTATTTTCAAGTAACTTCACTGTGTCCATTAACAAAGCTCAGTGCTATTTATAGGAATGCAAAGGTATATAGACAGACACAACAAGACGTTCATTCAAAAATTACCAGATATGCAATAAAGAAAATATGACCCATAATGAGGAAAAAATTCAATCAAAAATAACCCCAGAAACACAGATTATAGAATTAGTAACAAACTAAAACACTTATAACTATATGCTATATATATAAGAAGCTAAAGGAAAAGAGCATGTAAAGTGAAATATGGAAATGTAACAAGATGCAAATTTAATCTGGCGATGAAAACTACAATATCTGATATGCAATACACTGGATAGGATTAAAGGTAGATTGGACTTTTCAGAATAATGACCAGTTGCAGATCAATGAACTTAAAAACAATTCAAAATTTTAAAAAAGCAAAAAGAATGAAAAAAATAAATTGTGCATCATTGAGTTGTGGGACAAATTCAATCAGCTTACTATAAGTGTAATTAGAGTCTCAGAAAGAGCAAGTGGATTGAGGGAAGAAAGACAGTAATAATAATAGGAAAAATAAAGTTTGAAAATAGGGCAAATGAAATGAAAATGAAATGAAAACAAATCCCACAGATTTTAGAAGCTAAATGGACCCCAAACACAATGATTTGACAAAATTACTTGAAGGCCATATCATAGCTACTTTGCTTAAAACCTGTGATAAGAAAACATCAAAAAATAGAGGAAAAGCAAACAGTATATACACAGGAAAAAAGATAAAAATAAGAATAGACTTCTCATATAAGGCAAGCCAGAAGTTCCTAGAGGAGCATCTTTAAGATGGGCGAAAACCAAATCAAACAAAGCAATTCATGTAGAAGTACATGCCCAACATAAGTATCTTCAAAACAAAGGTAAAATAAAAACATTTTCATACATTCATTGGCTAAAAGAATCAATCATCTACAAACCTGAAATACAAGAAATGGTAAAGGAAAATTTTCAAGTAGAAGTAATGACACCAAGAAATGATAATACACACAATGAAATGAAGAGTACCAAAATGGTAACTATGTGGATAAATATAAAATGGGTTTTTCTTATTATGTAAAAATCTCCAAATGATAATTAACTGTTTAAAAAATAATATTGTATTATGGACTTTATGACATATGGGTGACAATAAATGTATGACAGTAATGACCCGATGGCTAGTAGGAAAAAATGCAGGTATGTGTTGTTCTTATACTGTGCATGAAGTTCTATAATATCATTGAAAATGGACCAAGAAGTTAAAGTGTATAATACAAACATAAGCAAACACTAAAACAAAAAATGTTATAGCCAATAACTAAAGGAGGAAAAATAGAATTATAAAATACACTAACCCAAAAGAATGCATTCCAGTAGGGAACAATAGTAAATACAACAAAAACAAATAACAAATAATAGATTTAGAACCAACCACATCAATGATCATATTAAATGATATAAACTATTAATACACAGTGATTGTCAATGTGGATAGAAAAGCAGGACCCAATTATATTCTGCTTACAAAATGCCCACTTAAATATTAGATGCATGAACAAATTAAAAGAAATTACCAAAGCTCATTCCGGAAGAAATATATTACACAAAGAACCATATATCAATTATCTGTAGTTAAAATTCTTCCCCCATAAGAAAAGTCCAGGACAAGATGGCTCCAGTTTAATAAATTAAACACAAGAACATATAATAAGTGTAGTAATCCACACTTTGAGTCACTTACAAAAATTAACATAATATGGATTGTGGAACTAAATATGAAGCCCAAACTTCTGGGAGAAAGTAGAAAAGAAAATATTTGTGATCTAGCATTGGGCCAAGATTTCTTAGAAGTGTAATAAATGAATAAAACAATTGATAAATTATGTTTTATAAAAGTAAGAACTGGTTTTTGAAAGTTTCTGTTAACACAAAGATAAGTCACAATGGAAAAATGATCATATATCTGATAAAGAACTATTCTAAATATATTAATATCAAACTTCAATAATAAGAAAACTGGCAATTTGATTAGAAATTAGACAAAATCTTTGAACAGAAATACATTTTTGTTCACTAAGGAAGAAATATAAGGGCAAATAAGGATTTAAAATGTCATTCATCATTAATTATAAAAAAAGACTGCAAGTTAAAATCACAAGTTGATACATATCCTAGAATGCCTAAAAATAAAAAGCCTAATTAAACAAATCATTGGCAAGACTGTTGAGCATTTGTAAATCTTATTAACTACTGGTAAGAATGTAAAATAGTAAACATATTTTCAAAAATAGCTTGGCTTTTGCTTGAAAAGTTAAATATACATGTACCATAGGACCAGCCAATTCACTCCCAAGCATATATCCATGCAAAGACATGCATACAGTGGCAAACAGAAGGCATATGTAAGTTAAGTAGCTTGTGGAGTTGTCAAAGGAAATATCCTAGGGAAGTTAAGCCTTACTTACCAATTCCAGATCTCAACAAGGGCTGAAAAACCTCCTGATATTCCAAACTTATGCAAGAAAAAAAAATATGTGAACAATGTGAGAAATTAAATCATATAAGTTAAATACAAAAGGTTTAAGAAGAATAAGCACATTATATATAAAGGAATGGTATCTCAATATATATTAAAAATGAAGGTCTAGAAGCACCTGGGTAGCTCAGTTGGTTAAGCATCAGCCTTCAGCTCAGATCATGATCCCAGCGTCCTGGGAATTGATACTCATGTCCTGTCAGGCTCCCTGCTCAGCGGGGAGTCTGCCTCTCCCTCTGCCTCTGCCCCTCCCCCTGCTCATGCATGCCTGCTCTCTCTCTCTCTCAAATAAATAAATAAAATCTTTTAAAAATAAAAATAAAATAAAGGTCTAGGACTCTTAAGAAAATCAACATAACTAAAAAAACTGGAAAAAGATATCAGTATGTTTATTTTTTCATTCAAAATATAACATATATGTAAATATGTTCAATTTCAGTATTAAGAAAACACAGAAGTAACAACTAGATGGCCTGAATGGTATTTATATTGATAATAGTTATTTAAAAGTGGTGACACCTACTGGTGTAAGCAGAATAGGGAAAGTGGCTTGCTCTTGAGTACTCCATGAAAACATTTTTCAGCCTTTGGAAAAGCAACCTCAAATGTACCTACTAAAATATTAAAACACATATACACATTGAAATAAAAGACAAAGGGCAGGGACACCTGGGTGGCTCAGTCAGTTAAGCCTCTGCCTTCCGCTCAGATCATGATCCCAGGGTCCTGGGATCGAGTCCCACATCGGACTCCCTGCTCAGTGGGGAGACTGCTTCTCCCTCTCTGCCTGCCACTCTCCCTGCTTGCGCTCTCTCCCTCTCTCTGACAAATAAATAAATATAAAATCTTTAATAAATAAATAAATAAAAGACAAAAGGGCATCTCTTGTATAGACAAAATGTTTGGAAATAAATTGGGGCACTGATTACTAAAATATATGAAAAATGAAGAATAATTTACATCACAAGTGGGAGAGATTCCTTGGATACTATTATGTGAGAAGAGCTAGATGCAGAGAAGTGTATATAATGTTACGTATTTATTACACAAAAATGGCAGAAATTCATTTTATGTGTGCTTATGTATATCAATAATGACATTATGAACATGGAGAAAATTATACACCAGATTGTTAATATTTGGTTCTGTGGTAGGTAGAGAAGGAAAAAAAAGGTGAAAGGGATGTAAGTAAAAATAATACCAAAGTGCTATAAAAACAAGAATGTCCATTTCCAGCTACAAAATAACACCCCTAGGGTAAGATATGTGAAAATATGTGGGAGGCTGGGAGGCTGGGGTGTATCTAGAAGGATGTATTTAAAAAAATTATAAAAAAATGATACTTCTTTCAGGATATTGAGAACATTTTTTACTTCCTCACTTATATTTTTATTGCTTAATATTTTTACAATAACTTTGTATTGTAAATATAGTGAGAAATCTATTAAGTACGTGAAACTGCAAGAGAAAGTATAGGAGATTTAAAAAAAAAATCTTTGGATGAAAAATATGTTGAGGCTTTTTTTTTTTTTTTTTGCAAGGCAGAATGAAACTATCCAAACTGACACTTCAAAATGTAACAATTAAAGAACATATTCACTCACATACCTGAAAAGTGCCAGGGTTGCCTCAGCTTTTAGCACTTGATACTAGTACCCACGCAGGGCATCAGGCATGTGTTTCTTCACATCTTTCGGCATTGCTTTCCTTTGTGTTGGATTTGTTTTCAGGCAAGGTCTACTGAAGGTCAACAAGATGGCCATAGAAAGTTCTAGGCTTGAGGACTCCACTGAAGAAGTGACTTCTCTTTTTTTAAAGGTTTTATTAATTTATATGACAGAGAGAGAGCGAGAGAACACAAGCGGGGGAATGAGAGAGGGAGAAGCAGGCTCCCCGCTGAGCAGGAAGCCTGACATGGGGCTCAATCCCAGGACTCTGGGATCAGGACTTGAGCCAAAGGCAGATGCTTAACTGACTGAGCCACTCAGGCACCCTGTGACTTCTTCTCTTTATTGAATGTAATAGCAATAGTCTCCAGGTTAATTTTTCCTTGCTTTCACATGGCCTGGATCATATGTTCCCCGTGTGAGTCTTCGGATGCAGTTGCCTCACCTGCCAAGTCCACTACTAATTCTAGTCCTTGGAGTCAGGGTGGAGTCTGCCCACCTGAACCATATAGAGTCAGGGTGATTTCCTTCTTGGAAAGAGGATGCCAGAAGCAGATGAACAGGAGTTGAGCAATAATCCAAGGTATAAGAGAAGTCTCTATTATGTCCTTCCTAAATGAGATAGAAAATTAAACCTAAGTTTATATACCTAGAAATACGTTATAAGCATAGTTAAAAGATAACACTGAAAAATACATATATTGCAATAAGTTGTTTAATATTTATATATAGAGTCCCTATAACTCCTGAGACAAAAAAGGATAAGAATTGAAAAAAATAATAAAGGACAAAAGCAGAATTCTCAGTTAAAAAATGCTAATGGCCAATGAGCTTATTTAAAATATTCACAGGGCATGTGGGTGGCTCAGTCGGTTAAGTGTCTGACTCTTGATTTCAGCTCAGGTCATGATCTCAGGGTTGTGAGATTGAGCTCTGCATCAGGCTCCGTGCTCAGAGAGGAGTCTGCTTGAGATTCTCGCTCTCTCCCTCTCTCTGCCCCTACCCAACTCATGCTCTCACTCTTGCTACCTAAAATAAATAAAATCTTAAAAAAATTTTTTAACATATTTCGATTAGTAATCAGTAATTCAAATAAATGTGACCATAGCTTTCAATTTTCATTAATTAGATTATGGGACTGCAAATGAAAATATAATAAATTAAAATGATAAATCATTCTACCAAAATAGATATTCTTACACTCAGTTGATGGAAATATAAATTGGTAGAGCTTTTTTTTGTCTGGTACAGCTTTTAAGGTTGACAAGTTGACAGTAATCTGTTGAAATTGAAAATGTGCATACTTATGTCTGCCATACAAAAATATTCATAAATACACACAAATGTATATTTATGTTACTGCACCATTGTTTTTTATATGAAAAATTATAAACTAAATACCAGTAGGATGACTAATAAATTATGGGATATGCATATTTGAATAATGTGCAAGTCCATAAAGGTATAAAATAGCTCTATATGAACAGAAATCTAGAGTAATTCTGTATTTATGTGCAAATACACACTATTCCTAACTAATCATACCTGTCACTGCACATGTGCTTGTGTATGTCCATAGAGAAGGAGTAGAAGGATGGGCATGAACTCTCAATAGAGGTTGCTATTGTGGAAAAGCAAGAGCATGGGGAGGGAATAGAAAAATATATTTCTGTCTTGCTAGAGGGTTTTTTTTGCCTATTTTTTATAATTTTTCAATTTGTGGCTTGGGGAGTACTACAAATGTTGAAATAAATGTGTCAAGTTTGCAGAAATTATAGAAATCATCTTTCTGAAGCCTGTTGTTCAAAAAAAAAATAGCAATTGTTGCTCTTGTTTTTACCTTCATTTCATAGACAAGCATTATATTTGTTCTACTTCTGCCTCCTGACTCCATCTCTCCTCCAGCACCCCTAAGCCTCCTGGTGTTGGAAATATACGTGGAGATAGAAATGCTAATAGAAGTAGAAGGAGCTAAGCCTAGAACACAATACACTTACTCTTGATGCTCACTCTCTTTTTTGTTTTTTTCCATTTTAAAGTAATCTAACTATTTTAATGTTTTTTTCTCTTTATTGTTGAAAATAGCCAGACAATTCACTATGAATCGTAGTCACCAGAAAGCGGGCTTATTACTTGCCAAGATTTCTTTTGGGATGGTCTGACATACCTGGAGCTGAGCCTGTAGTGTCTGGTAGACTTGTCCTCCCTAGGAGCAGGGTTGGGACTGCCTGTTGGCTGTGGCCAGCCTGAGGGCAAGTCAGCACCACCTAAAAAGCACCAAACAAGGGAGCTCTGCACAGACCTTCCAGAGAGCATTTAATTGGAGCATGCCTATTAATGCAACACATAAAAGTTATGCTTTTTATATTCATTATAAACTTTGATAAAAACTCACTTTTCTCATTTTTATTTTACTCTGAAGACAAAAGCATTTTTGTATGTGAGAGTATATTACTAAAAGTATAATGTAGACAAAGGCAATGTTATGATTTGATTTACCTAAGAGTTTTTGCATGAACTTTTAATAAAATACCATAAAACTAACAAACAAAAACACAGTACCATGAAGAAGTATTTTGCATCTGTAATTCTATGAAACTTGGGTTTACCATTTAATTCTTTTCTTATACTCTGTACCCTCCTCAGTAATTGACATTTTTTAACTAATCAAACCCATCAGCTTGATCATTCTTATTGTTGTTTGCCTTCAGTTCCTTATTGTTTTTCTGTTGTTAATTGCTCTATTGTACTTGCCCTTGTTTGAATAAAATATATTTTAAAAATTGCGTTGCTGATGCTGTGATGATATGAATGTTTAGCCTAAATGTGCCTTGAGGGAAGTTTTTGGTATCCAAAGTTTGGAGTATTTCAGACTTTGGATGAAGGAAAACTAAGTTCCTTAATGTAACTTTAATGCATTATTTAATGACTGCAATAAATTCTGATGCATTTTTTTCTCTCTACAAAAGAAGAAAAATCATTTAATATTTAATACAATTTCTCAATTTACAATTGAGGTTACAAGTATTCATTTTCCTGTTCTTGAAACATAAACCTTTTCATTATACCAAATGGCTGTGAAGGAACTTTTTTTCAATAATGAACATAATATCAGCTTTCGATTTAACAATTTTTAAATCAAAATTATTTCTTGCATAAAAAATTTTTACACTGCTTCACAAAAAAGCAAATGCATAAACTTGATAGCTTTTTTTACCTCACATATTTTAAACTCATTTCTATGTTGGGGAACTGTGCTTTTTCAGCTATTGAAGTTATATATGAGTGAATAAGTAATTGTATGGAAGAAGAAAATACTATAAAACTGTATTTAACTCCTAGAAAGCTTTGATAGAAAGCTTTAGAAAGCTTCCACAAGAAAGAGTATATCACCTGGTAATTTATCACATGATTGAGAAAAAAGGAAAATTTTGTCTTATCTTTGGAACTAGCATATGAATTAAGAAAAACAGACCAGAATAAGTAAGTACCACCTGGAGAGTGGGGGAGGGGGGAGGCAGAGAGAAAAATAGTGGTATTTCCTCTTTTCCAAATGTCTGGAAAGAGGGACTATGGGAAAATGTTTAGTTGACCCCTACTCTTCTAAGTACTGAAGCGTAGGACTGGGAGAGAGTGAGTGGGAAACAGTGAAGGTGAGGGAGAACAACTAAGTAAGGTTGGGTTGGATTCTAAGTGATGTTTATAGGATAATGGACTCTGAGCTATCAATAAAGACCCAAGAAAGACATCACACAAATAAAGTCTGGTCAAGAAAGTCTTTTAAATAATAAAGAGCAATAAGGATTATGTTAGAATTCTTGCATTTGAATAAGATTTATTACTTAATGAGGTAGCAGGAAACTTTAGCGCACTTAAGTTTGGGTACTGAGAAAGGGGAGACATTAATTGACAGTATACAAGCTTATTACAATTAATTACTGGAATATTCCATATAACTCCTATTGTTTTCATTCTATCTGTCCACACAACCATACATCTCTACTTGTCTATCATATGCTTACTTAAAAGTATGTAAACTATCATTTAAGTTCAGAGAGCAATTTTTCAAGTATGCGGTACTGAATTCCTAATTTGGAGGAATATATTTTACAGTATAAATCATATATGACAGGTGTTAGTGCCTGGACATTCTTAGACCTCTGAGATAGGTCAGATATTATTATTTCCATACAAATAAGGAAACATGCGCCAAAATTCCCAAAGACCCCTGAAATAATTAATGAGGGGATTCTGATAATTCTCTTAAAGCATAGTAACTGTAGTTTATTCCTATGTTTTATTTTTTCTTATTATGAATCTCATTACTGACAACAATTTGATATCCCTCAAGTTTGTCAGCTTCAAACTCTTTTATTTATTCCCTGATTCAGTTAGTCATTTATTTAAAAAATAAAACATGATATGCAGCAAACTTTGAGAGGGAACGGAGATGCAGATTTTTTTTTAAAGATTTTATTTATTTATTTAATTGACACACAGAGAGAGAGAGAGAGACAGTGTGAGAGGGAACACAAGCAGTGGGAGTGGGAGAGGGAGAAGCAGGCTTCCAGCCAAGCAGGGAGCCTGATGCAGGGCTCGATCCCAGGACCCCGGGATCATGACCTGAACTGACGGCAGTCGCTTAACCAACTGAGCCACCCAGGTGCCCCGAGATGCAGATATTAATAGGACTTGGTTCTTTCCTTCAAAGGACTGACAGTTGTTTCAGAAATTCTAGCATGGGAAATATGCTTTCTACTGATTTAAGTGCATTAAGATAAAAAATTTAAATTATCAAAATCATGTCATAGGTCAGAGTAAGACTGCTGAAGTTCAAATGTTAGTTCTCCCACTTTCCAGTTAGGGGTCTTAAGTAATATCTCTCTAAATGATAGAGACTGAGTATTACACGCCTCATGGCACTATTGAGAAGATCAAATGAGTCAATTCATTTTAAGTTCCTAGAAGAGGACCTGGCATACAGTAAGAATTTGATAAGTATCTTCTCTTTTATCATTAACGTACAGATCAATCACTCATTCATATGATACACTACTATTGTCCAATAGTGGTTATATCACTTACTAGTCTAAGTTATTATATGTATCATACACATTGTATGTGTGTTGATAAACGTCTTAATATTTAAATAGTACATGTTTAAATAAAATAGCAGTTACTGAATACCAGGAGTGCTGTCAATCTGAATGAGGACACAGATCCAGAGAAATCAGAATGTGGAAATTTATGTGAGGCTTTGAAAATTTAAAGAAGGTATTTTAATTAAAATTTCTATAAAACTTGGGATTTGGCCATTGGTCATTTTGTGATTTCTGTGGGTACATTACCCACTGGGCAACTTATACACCAGAAGATTTCTTCAGATATTGCCTTTTACTGGCAGTCTTATTCAACAAAGGACACAAAGCACATCTCCTCACTGGTACTCAGAGGGTCCTATCCGGAGGTACAGGTATTTGAGAAGTAATCTCACATTGTGTGAAAGCACAGACTTAAGAATTTGCCTGGTATGGATCTCACCTGTCCCACTACTTACTAATTGTGTAATCTTGGGCAAATCCTTCAATCTCTCTGTGTTCATCTTCTCCCTTTCTTAAAAGGAGGTAAAGATTAATACTAACTTCATGCTTTGAAGAGGAAGTAAATTAATAAATGCTAAAAGCTTAGAGAAAGTATGACTCATCATAAATACTATAATAAAAGTGTTTGCCATTTTTTCTGCCCTTTGGCTACTCAGAGTTTAGCCATTTTAGAACAAGGATTAAATTAATTACATGCTGCCTGTATCCTGGTTCCACATGTTTAATTCAGTGTGTATTAACTCTGAGATTAAGGAATGGACTTTATCTCTAAAGGCAGTGCTCATGCCAGTGATGTTCTTATCATACGTTAGGTTCTCTCAAGTTACAAGAGAACTGGAACCAGCTTCCCTTCCTGGAGGTTCTCAGTCACCATTACCTAGGGTGCCAGTTATGAAGAGATAGAAGGAAGGGTTCTCTGATAGTCCACCTTCTTTCCTGAAATGGCACCTGTTCTATGACTGAATGCCCTGTGGAAACAACTCTCACAGCTGGAGCAAGCTCACACACTGAGGGCTAGATCCCGTGACTCTCAGTCTGTCTTTATACAGGGCTGGGCATTTTTGTCCAGTTTCATTTCCCCTCAAGTGAGTAGATTACTTGTCTGTGTTAAAATAAGTTGTTGGCAGGAAGAAACATCGCCTCCTGAGAACTTAGTCCCATTCACATGGGGGAGACTCCAATCAAGGAACTTTGAGAAAGTCTCAGACTAAATCTTGGGAAAATTCCACCTCAGTCCTCTTATTTAACTTTTACCAGGTGGCAGATGCTGAGCTTCTCCAGACACCTCAAGATACTTCTCAGTCAAGTGTGTCAGGTTTTCCCAGATCCTGTGAAGATCCTCCACTCTAAGAAAAAATATGTTCTTGCCTCTGAAAAGCACGAGCCATTCCTTGTTGGAAAATGCTATTCATTCCAATGTACCAAGCACTGCAACATAGAAAGAAATGCAAGGATGAATGACACAGTCCTTGTCTTCAAGTTGCTCATAGTTCAGAATCACAATATTTCAAATAATGAAGACATGAATGAGTAAGTTATATGTGTTCAAATCATTAAGTCTAAATCCCCATTTCCCTCTTTTAAAATAAGGCTAATAGCACCATGTATCTCATAGGACTTAAGGTGGAAGCATTGACATGATGAATGGAAAGGGCTTTGGCACTGTCCTGCATTAAGTAATCATTACTTTTTCATATTTTTGTTATGCATGTAATATTCTATTATTAGTATTAGATATATACCTCATTTAGCCATTTGTGTTGACCTCTATGTGATTGTATTCAAAATGTGATTAAAATATTTTTGATAACTTTTATATCACAAACATTGCCAGCACAGTAAAAATCTTTGTGCTAAAAATTTCACTGTCATTTTTGCTTAATATTAAGCAAATTAGACTAATTTTGCTTAAGATTAATTAAACACTTACTACGTATCTTCTCAATGATTTCTATAAGGCTAGATTTGAATATAAAATTCTCATTGAAATAAAACAAAACTAAGAAATATCAGCACTTTAATTAAAATGTTATTTGAGAAAAGTAGAATATAAAATTTATTTTATTTTTATTTTAAAAGATTTTATTTATTTATTTATTTGAAAGAGAAAAAGAGATAGAGAGAGCACGAGCAGGGGAAGAGGGAGAAGCAGGCTCCCCACCAAGCAGGGAGCTGGATGTGGGGCACAATCCCAGGACCCTGGGATCATGACCTGAGCTGAAGGCAGACGCTTAACCAACTGAGCCACCCAGGTGCCCCTATTTTGATTTAAAATTTGTAATATTATATTCCAAAAATTAGAGGTTACTATGTAAGAATTATTTTCATTTGTGTTACATGTGGGTGCAGATAATACCTTCTGTCTGTTCCTGCAGAATGGCTTCCCACCCTTTCCTACCTTTACTGGACTCTTTTGGGTGCTGGCTTCAGTTTGTGTTCAACCAATGGGAAGCCTGAATAGGAGGTCAGGATGGCTAATGAAGCCTCACTTCTTTGTAGGGTCATTTCAACATGGCTGTATCTCTGGGTTAAAGATCACAGTTCTTCTCAAATTCACCCTGTTTCCATCATGATCTGCTACTGGGTTGAGGTAAGCAACTATTCTCTCCACAATGCTTCAGGTCCCAGGGTAGTAACAACAGCTGTTGTTAGCTCTGAAATAATGCATGATCTCCTGAGGTTTCCCTATATTCTGCCCACACTTTAGAAATAGGCCCCCTTTTAAGATCTTTGAATTATCCCAATTTAAGTATACCATCTGTTTCATGCTAAAATCCCAAATGGGCAGTAAAAAAATAAGGCAATTTTTTTTTTACTTTTTAAAAAAACTTGTCTTTGAAAAAAGGAGAAAAGCTGTACTTTTAAGTTTGAGTTGGGGAGGCAGAAAGCACAGGGTTGAGAGTGCAATCTCTTAGAATATTTATGACCAAATTCTGATTAGGTCATTTATTACTTGTCATTTACTTTATTTCTCTACAATTCAATGTTCTTATAAAACGGGTTAGTAACAAATGGTAGTGGCTTCTATCTCATATTATTGATGTTAGAATTATATAAAAAGACATATGTAGAGTATTTAGCATAACACCTTGCACTGGATAATCTTTCAATGAAGGGTAGCTCCTACTTTATTATTTGCATCTGACAATATTGTAAACAGTTCAAGGCTTACATTACTTTCTTTTTTATTACCATCACAAATTTAAACATTATGAAAAAAGTCTGTGTGCATATTTTGAAGTAATTTTAAGTTATAACTCTGAGTCATTTATTAAAAATATAATTTTTTAACTATCTATTGTAACCTGTAATTTTTAGCATTTCTACTACCTCCATAGAATATTATCTAGTGGAGTAGAACAATTCTAACAAGTACAGTTAGATCATAAATAAATAAGACATTTACTAAACTTCTTTCTATAAAAATGTTACTCTAAACTAGTGTTATTTATTCTATCCTCACAGATACTATACTTACCTGGGAGGTTCCTTGGGAACTGCTTGAAGCAGGTAACAGGAAATTCAGTGGGTAGGATTCAAGGTTCATAACCAGAGCCGCATCAATTTTTTATCTTTTTTTAAATATTATACTAGAGTAGATATGCCTTCTTTTGCAAGGAAAGTTTCATAGCTTAAGCTTAACCAAAATCAAGAGAATAGCTATTATAAAAATGAAAAACTGTGTATGATATAAAAATATATCTGCTCTTTTCTTTGCCTGTCAGTTGCATATTTTTTCAGCCCTGAGGTCCCTACAAAAGGTATTAGATATAAGTATATATAATCGTCCTTATATATACATCAAACTGTCAAATGTATATTGAAATTTTCCAAATTATTTTCATGTAATTTTGTACTGTTTTTCTCATTTCAAGGGCAATACACACCTTACTGCAGAAAACTTGAAAATTGAGAAAAAGTATAAAGAAGAAACTGTAATCTCAAGATGAAAAACCAAACACTTTCAGTATATTATTATATTTAAAACCTATTATTTCTTTAGGCAGCTTGATTTTAGATTTAAGGAGCTTTTGCATTTTTATTGAAATTATTATAGGGTTAATATGTTTTAAAATAAATATTATATGGTAAGTATTTTTCCATGACATTACAAAATCTTGAAAACACCATTTTAGTAATAGAATAATCACTTTATAAAAATCACTTTATAAATAAATAACTTTATATAATTTATTTAAACATTGTTTTGTGTATTTAGATTCTTGTCAATTTTTCTATATTTTAAATAACTACATAACGATAATTCTTATAAGAAAGTATTCTTTTTAAGATTTATTTATTTGAGAGAGAGAGAGAATGAGCAGGGGAAGGAGCAGAGGGAAAATCTCAAGCAGACTCCATGCTTAGCATGGAGCCTGACCTGGGGCTTGATCTGACGACCCTGAGATAATGATCTGAGCTGAAATCAAGAGTCAGAGGCTTAACCAACTGAGGCACCCAGACACTCCATAAGAAAATATTTTTATAGTTATCAGATTACTTTCTATGACTTTTTGAGAGGTAATAATTGCCTTGAAGACAAACATATTTAGCTCTTAAAATATACTGCTTTATTATTTCAAGTGTTAAAGACTTTCATACATAACAGTAGGAAACACTCTTTCCTTTTTATTTTGCTAGTTTAATAGATGAAGGATGATACATTACTTATTTATTTGCATTTCTTGTTTTACACTGAGATATATCATTTTCTCATTGGAGTATGCTATTTGTGTTTTTTTGTGTGTGTTATGCAGTTTTTTTCTTTGGAAGTTTTCTGTTTTCTAATGCTGATAACAAGAAACAGACAAGTTATACTTTTAAAGACATGAGATACCCATTGAGGCTAAGAACACTAGATGAACTAAAATCACATAGGAGGAATAACCATTCAGAAGTGAGCTGATAGATAAGCAGCTGCTTTTCAGGATGAATGTATTTGCAGATGTGAGCATAGGCATAGGATGAGGCTGTGAACTATTGCTAGAGAAAGGGAAATCTGCAAAGCTTTAACTGATGTATGAGACTGGAGTGACCAAACGTGAAGATTTTTGAGGACTGCGAAACTTTGATTAATTGTCAGACGCAGTGCTGGTCTAAGGAATTAGGAGGAAAACTCTGGAAAGGAAAATGAAATATCCCATAGACTTTCACAGCTTTGGAGTTTAAGAACTTCCCCTGTCAAAGATAAATTGGATTTAAGTAAAAGCAAAATAAGCCAGAGATGAAGATTCTGGAATGAATGAATTTACACTTAGAATCTACAGCCAATATTATATAGGAGGTAAAGGTTACAAGTCCTGTGTCAGAAGGTAAGTGCTGTAGACCATAAAAACCATCAGAAATTTTATGTTTGGTGTGTGCAGTGTGATCAGGTCAGAGGATGGAGGAGCCTTCAAAACCAAGAAGGAATTTCCCCTCAAATCACCTGCCAAATTTTGAAGTATTATTGGGCAGAAGCTAAAGAAAAAAAACCATTAAAAATTATCTCAAGAAGAACTAAGCCCTCATACATAGTCTTTCAATATAGACTAAGACCCATAAGATGCTCAATTAAAAGTCCTGAAGGTCTACAGAATTGTAGTTTAATGAAGATGAACCAAAAGCATCTGAGTGTTTTGAAACTTTCACCCTGCTCTAAATGAGCTTAATCCTAGATCGGATGGACATGACCAGCCCCAAATCTGATGAGAAAAGGCAGGATCATCTCTGGTAAAGAATATATCACCATTTGCAGCCTCTACACTTCTTTTATATACAGTATCTGCCAAATGATTAAGAACTAAGAGAAGGGTGAATTTTTCAGGATGCAAGTTCTGCATCAGTAAATGTTCCTTTTTTAAAAGAACATTAAAAGTAAAAAAAGAAAAAACCCAAAAATGAAAAAAAAACAAAAAGTCATGACTATCTAATAAATAACCTAAAGAATAGACAGTAGAAATAGATAAATAGATGATCAAATACTGATGTTAGTAGATGAGGAGCTTATAATAATTATAACTGATATGTGCATCATAGAGAAAAAATAGTCAACTGAGCTGAAAGAATGGAAGTTTTCACCAGTTAATGGAATCTAAATCATCATCATCCTCAAATATTTTAGAACTGAAAAAATGAAATATTTGGATTAACAACTCAATGGATGGTTTAATAGTATATTGTTTATAGCATGACACAGCATCGATGAGGTACAAGGCACATGAATAAAAGATGGCAATACTGAGACAGATAAAGCAGAAAGAAGGACAAGACAGAACACAGCATAAGTGATTTAGACCATAGGTCATATGGTCTAACACATAGTTAATTAGAGCTCCCTCAAAGCCCCATTCCCAGACAGTTGTTACATTTATTGTTTGGTTTTTATTTTTATTTATTTAAGATTTTATTTATTTATTTGTCAGAGAGAGAGAGAGCACAAGGAGGGAGGGTGGCAGGCAGAGGGAGAAGCAGGCTCCCCACTGAGCAAGGAGCCTGATGTGGGACTCGATCCCAGGACCCTGGGATCATGATCTGAGCTGAAGGCAGATGCTTAATTGACTGAGCCACCCAAGCGTCTCTGTTTGTTTTTTAGAGAGTACATGGGGTGTGGGGCAGAGGAAGTGGGAAAGAGAGAGAATCTCAATCAGGCTCCATGCCCAGCACAGAGCCTGATGCAGGGATTGATCCCACATCCCTGAGATCATGACCTGAGTGGAAATCAAGAGTCAGGTGCTTAACTGACTGAGCCACTCAAGCACCCCAACAGTTGTTACTTTGGACCTGTTTGTTCCCTGCAAAAACCCTCTTCACAGGATTTGTCTTTATTTAACTTGACTCAGAGGTCACTGAAGGCAAATAGGACTATTGCCAGTATATTTATTTATCAGCAACAATTAATATCAGGTATTCAACAAAATTGTGGTGGATGATAGCTGCCTAAGGTGTCAACACCATTTGGTACAAATAAGAGGCTGACCAGAAAACTGAAAAGGAAAATCTAGGGAATATAATAATAATAATAATAATAATAACAATATGTTCATAGAAGCTTTGAAAATTTGTCACATATTTGTTGTTATCTAAAAGGACATGTGCATATGTAGGGCTGTGAATTTGTCCAGGAGAGACCGTAGACTGTCCTAATCTCTCATTTCTGTTTTAATTTAAGACTCTGTGGAAGCAGGAAGTGAAGGACAAGGCAGAGTTGTATACTGTAATGAAGGTTTGTCCCCACACCCATATACAAAACCGCTCAGCAGTGGCTGAGAGATTTATTGGTTCAAGGCTAAATAATTCAGCAACATATAAAAAAGGTTATATCCCATCATCAATAGGGTTATTTCAGGAATACAAGGTTGCTTTAACATCTGAAAATCAACTAAAGTAACACATAATAAAGACAGAAACATGATCATCTCAATAGATTATCATCTATTTGAAGCATTTCATGAATATCTATTATCCTTTCATGAAAAAATTACTAGGAATAAAGAGAATTTCTTTAACGCAATAAGGACTATGAAAAACTCCAGCCAACATCACATTTAATGGTATAAGGCTAAATGTTTTCCCCCCCAAGATCAGGAATAAAACAAAGGTACCTGTTCTCACCACTATCATTCACCACAGTTCTGAGAGTTCTAGCCAGAAAAGTTTGGCAATAAAACTTTTTAAAAGGTACTCAGATTAGAAAGGAAGAAGTAAAACACCTCTATTTAAATTAATTCAAAAATTTACTGATATCACTATGTTGGGATATAAAGAAAGCTGCAACACGTTTCAAATAGTTGAAATCACTGAGAGTAAATAGGTCTCTGATCACAAGAGTTTTAATAAAGTTAAATAAAATGGCATTTAATAACTTTAAAATAACGAAAAATCCCACAAGTCTGGACTTTAAATAAGAGTGTTCTATGTAACAAGGGAAAGGTGAAATCAAAATCAGAAAATAATTTGAACTAAATTATAATTAAGATATGATGTATATGACACATCAAAACTTATAAGATACAATGCAGTGCTTAGAGAGAAATGTATAGTCTTAAAAGCATATATTAGACAAGAAAGGAAAAGAAGTCAGTGGTTTAAGCTTTCATCAAAAGAAGCTAGAATAAAGAGACAAAATTTTAAGTAAAAGGGTGAATATAAGATAAAAGAGACATCAATGAAATTTTAATTATGCACGATAAAACGGAAAGCTATTTCTTTCAAAGGATTTTAAAGATTAATTAATTCCTAGCAAGCCTGGTAAGAAAAAAGAGGAAATAAAAACTATCTATACCAAAAACACTAAAAGGGTATCACTACAGATTTCATAAACACTGAAGCAATAATTACACACGGAAAATCAACAATTTGAGGGGCAGAGCAAGATGGCGGAGGAGTAGGAGACCTGGATTTCGTCTGGTCTCAGGAATTCAGCGGGATAGGGATCAAACCATTCTGAACACCTACGAACTCAACAGGAGATCGAAGAAAAGAATAGCAGCAACTCTCTGAACAGAAAAGTGACCACTTTCTGGAAGGTAGGACGTGTGGAGAAGTGAATCTGAGGTGATATTCGGGAGGATAGACGGCGGGGGAGGGGGCCTCGGCCGCTTCTGGCAAGTGATAGAGCTGCAGAGCACAAAATCAGAACTTTTAGAAGTCGGCTCCACTGAGGGATATCGCTCCAGTGGCTAAGCGGGGGGTGGAACCCTCATGGGACAGTGAGGTTTCAGGACCCTCGGGGTCAAAGAAAGACCGGGGGTGCCTGAGTGCGGCAGGGCTCCCAGGTATTGGAGGGGGGAAGCCGGCTGCAGAGATGGAGCCAAGGCATGGGCTCTCAGCTTGGGTGGCCATAAACTGTGATCGGTGACAATTGGGCCACTGCTCCTCCAGCAGGGACCCAACAAGCGGCAGATCCAGGGAGACTCCCCTTCCTCCCCCAGGAGGAGTGGCATGGGAGTGCACCACAGGGATCTGCTGGGTTTGGAGACTCCACACGGGGTCGGGTGCCAGACATAGAAACGCTTGGTCACAGGCCAGGTGAGCATGGAGTGCGGCCAGAGACCAGGGAGACTGGAGTAATTGACTGCTTTTCTCTGGGGGTGCACTGAGGAACAGGGCCCCGAGTTCTCAGCTCCTCTTGGACGGAGATTGGGAGGCCACCATTTTCACTCTTGTCCTCCAAAGCTGTACCGAAAGCTTGAAGGGAACAAAAGATCCCGAGAGCAAACCTGAGCCCGGACCGACAAGGGTGGGGAAATTCCACCTCGGGCAAAGATATTTGGGTACCACGACAACAGGCCCCTCCCCCAGAAGATCAGCACGAACAGCCAGCTAAGACCAAGTTTACCGATCAATGAGAATGGCAGAACTCCAGTGCTAGGGGAATACTGCACATAGAATTCATGGCTTTTTTACCATGATTCTTTACTCTTTCGAAGTTAATTTTTTTTTTAAAGATTTTATTTATTTGACAGAGAGAGACACAGCAGGAGAGGGAACATAACCAGGGGGAGTAGGAGAGGGAGAAGCAGGCTTCCCGCGGAGCAGGGAGCCCAATGCGGGGCTCGATCCCAGGACCCTGGGATCACGACCAGAGCCGAAGGCAGACGCCCAATGACTGAGCCACACAGGAGACCAAAGTTAATTTTTTTTTTGAATTTTTCTTTTTCCCTTTTTCAACCAACATCTTATCAATCCCTTTTTTTAAAAGAACATTTTTATTTTTCATTTTTAGAGTCATATTCTATCCCTTCATAGTAGTTACCCTTATTTTTGGCATATATATAAGTTGATCTCTCTTTAAAAATTTTTTTTAAGATTTTATGTATTTATTCATGAGAGACAGAGAGAGAGAGGCAGAGGGAGAAGCAGGCTCCCAAGGAGCAGGGAGCCTGATGCAGGACACGATCCCAGGACCCTAGGATGATGACCTGAGCCAAAAGCAGATGCTTAACCATCTGAGCCACCCAGGCGCCCTCTCTTTAAAATTTTGAGATACAGTTTCTTCTAACAGATCAAAATATACCCTAAATCTCTAGTGTATGGCTTTGTTCTAGTCTCCTGCCTGATCACATTCTCCTACCCTTTCTTTTTTCTTTCTTTCTTTTTTCATTTTTTTTTAAATCCTCTTCTTTCTTTTTTCAAACAACTTCTTATCAATTCCTTTTATAAAATTTTTTATAATTTTCATTTTTACAGTCATATTCCACCCCTTCATCATATCAACCCTTAATTTGTACATATATAAGTCCTTTATTCTTTAAAATTTTGGGAGGCACTTTCTTCTAACAGACCAAAGTACACCCAAAATCTAGTGTGGGGCACTGATCTATGTACCAGCCTGATCATATTTTATCATACTCTTTTTTTTGTTTTGTTCTGTTTTTGTTTGTTTTTATCTTTTTCTCTTTTTTTTCCTCTTTCTTTTTTAGTTCTTTCCCTTTCTTTTCCCCCCAGTTTCAGGTCTTTTCTGATTTGTTTAGAGTATATTTTCTGGGGACATTGTTACGCTGTTAGCATTTTGTTCTCTCATTCATCTGTTCTCCTCTAGACAAAATGACAAGATGGAAAAAGTTACCTCAACAAAAAGAACAACTGGTAGTACCGTCTGCCAGGGACCTGCTCAATATGGACATTAGTAGGATGCTAGACCTAGAGTTCAGAATCATGATTTTAAATATACTAGCTGGGCTTGAAAAAAGCATGGAAGTTATTAGAGAAATGCTTTCTGGAGAAATAAAAGAACTAAATCTAACCAAGTCAAAATCAAAAAGGCTATTAATGAGGTGCATGAAAAAGGGGGGCACTAACTGCTAGGATAAATGAGGCAGAAGAGAGAATCAGCGATATAGAAGAACAAATGATGGAAAATAAAGAAGCTGAGAAAAAGAGAGATAAACAACTACTGGATCATGAGGGCAGAATTCGAGAGATAAGTGATACCATAAGATGAAACAACATTAGAATAATTGGGATCCCAGAAGAAGAAGAAAGAGAGAGAGGGGCAGAAGACATATTGAAGCAAATTATAGCAGAGAACTTCCCTAATGTGGGGAAGGAAACAGACATCAAAATCCAGGAGGCACAGAGAACCCCTCTCAAAATCAATAAAAATAGGTCAACACCCTGACACCTAATAGTAAAACGTACGAGTCTCAGAGACAAAGAGAAAATCCTGAAAGCAGCTGGGGAGACGAGATATGTAACCTAAAATGGTAGAAACATTAGATTGGCAACAGACCTATCCACAGAGACCTGGCAGGTCAGAAAGGATTGGCATGATATCTTCAGAGCATTAAACGAGAAAAATATGCAGCCAAGAATACTATATCCAGCTAGGCTGTCATTGAAAAATATGAGAGATAAAAAGCTTCCAGGACAAGCAAAAACTAAAGGAATTTGCAAACACGAAAACAGCCCTACAAGAAATACTGAAAGGGGTCCTCTAAGCAAAGAGAGAGCCTAAAAGCAGCACAGACCAGAAAGGAACACAGACAATATACAGTAACAGTCAACTTACAGGCAATACAATGGCACTAAATTCATACCTTTCAATAGTTACCCTGAATGTAAAAGGGCTAAATACCCCAATCAAAAGACACAAGCTATCAGATTGGACTAAAAAACAAGACCCATCGATATGCTGTCTGCAAGAGACTCATTTTAGACCCAAAGACACCCCCACATTGAAAGTGAGGGGGTGGAAAACCATGTACCATGCTAATGGACACCAAAAGAAAGCTGGGATGGCAATCCTTACATCAGACAAATTAGGTTTTAAACCAAAGACTGTAATAAGAGATGAGGAAGGACACTATATCCTACTTAAAGGGTCTATCCAACAAGAATATCTAACAATTGTAAATATCTATGCCCCTAATATGGGAGCAGCCAATTATATAAAGCAATTAATAACAAAAGAAAAGAAACACATTAACAACAATTCAATAATAGTGGGGTACTTTAACACCCCCTGACTGAAATGGACAGATCATCTAAGCAAAAGATCAACAAGGACATAAAGACTTTAAATGACACACTGGACCAAATGGTCTTCACAGACATATTCAGAACATTCCATCCCAAAGCACGAATACACATTCTTCTCTAGTGCCCATGGAACATTCTCCTGAATTGATCACATCCTAGGTCACAAATCAGGTCTCAACCGGTACCAAAAGATTGGGATTATTCCCTGCATATTTTCAGACAACAATGCTTTGAAACTAGAACTCAATCACAAGAGGAAAGTCGGAAAGAACTCAAATACATGGAGGCTAAAGAGCATCCTACTAAAGAATGAATCGGTCAACAAGGAAATTAAAGAAGAATTAAAAAAATTCATGGAAACCAATGAAAATGAAAACACAACTGTTCAAAATCTTTGGGATACAGCAAAGGCATTCCTGAGAGGAAAGTATATAGCAATACAAGCCTTTCTCAAGAAACAAGAGAGGTCTCAAATACACAACCTAACCCTACACCTAAAGGAGCTAGAGAAAAAACAGCAAATAAAGCCTAAACCCAGCAGGAGAAGAGAAATAATAAAGATCAGAGCAGAAATCAATGAAATAGAAACCGAAAGAACAGTAGAACAGATCAACGAAACTAGGAGCTGGTTCTTTGAAAGAATTCACAAGATTGATAAACCCCTGGCCAGACTGATCAAAAAGAAAAGAGAAATGACCCAAATCAACAAAATCGTGAATGAAAGAGGAGAGATTACAACCAACACCAAAGACATACAAACAATTATAAGAACATATTATGAGGAACTCTATGCCAAAAAATTAGATAACCTGGAAGAAATGGATCCATTCCTAGAGATGTATCAAATACCAAAACTGATCAAGGAAGATAGAGAAAGCCTGAACAGACCTATAACCACTAAGGAAATTGAAGCAGTCATCAAAAAACTCCTAAAAACAAAAGCCCAGGGCCAGATGGCTTCCCAGGGGAATTCTACCAAACATTTAAATAAGAATTAATGCCTATACTGCTGAAACTGTTCCAAAAATAGAAATGGAAGGAAAACTTCCAAACTCGTTTTATGAGGCCACCATTACCTTGATCCCAAAACCAGACAAAGACCCCATCAAAAAGAATTACAGATCAATATCCTTGATGAACATGGATGCAAAAATTCACACCAAAATACTAGCCAATAGGATCCAACAGTACATTAAAAGGATTATTCACCATGACCAAGTGGGATTTACCCTGGGCTGCAAGGTTGGTTCAACATCTGCAAATCAATCAACGTGCTAAAACACCTTAACAAAAGAAAGAACAAGAATCATAGGATCCTCTCAATAGATGCAGAATAAGTATTTGACAAAATACAGCATCTTTTCTTGATCAAAACTCTTCAGAGTATAGGGATAGAGGGTACATACCTCAATATAAAAGCCATCTATGAAAAACCTACAGCGAATATCATTCTCAATGGGGAAAAGCTGAGAGCTTGCCCCCTAAGGTCAGGAACGCGGCAGCGTTGTCCACTATCACCACTGCTATTCAACATAGTATTAGAAGACCTAGCCACAGCAATCAGACAACAAAAAGAAATCAGAGGCATCCAAATTGACAAAGAAGAAGTCAAACTCTCACTGTTTGCAGATGATATGATACTGTATGTGGAAAACCCAAAAGACCCCCCCCCAAAAGTGCTAGAACTCATACAGGAATTCAGTCAAGTAGCAGGCTATAAAATCTATGTACAGAAATCAGTGGCATTCCTATACACCAACAACAAGACAAAAGAGAGTGAAATTAAGGAGTCCATCCCATTTACAATTGCACCCAAAACCATAAGATACCTAGGAATAAATCTAACCAAAGAGGCAAAGGATCAGTACTCAGAAAACTCTAAAATACTCATGAAAGAAATTGAGAAGACTCAAAGAAAAGGAAAAAGGTTCCATGCTCATGGATTGGAAGAACAAGCATTGTGAAGATGTCAGTGCTACCTAGAGCAATCTACACGTTCAATGCAATCCCCATCAAAATACCATCCACTTTTTTCAAAGAAATGGAACAAATAATCCTCAAATTTGTATGGAACCAGAAAAGATCCCGAATAGCCAGAGCAAGGTTGAAAAAGAAAAGCAAAGCTGGTAGCATCACAATTCCGGACTTCCAGCTCTATTACAAAGCTGTCATCATCAAGACAGTATGGTACTGGCACAAAAACAGACACATAGATCAATGGAACAGAATCGAGACCCCAGAAATGGACCGTCAACTCTATGGTCAACTCATCTTTGACAAAGCAGGAAAGAATGTCCAATGGAAAAAAGACAGTCTCTTCAACAAATGGTGTTGGGAAAATTGGACAGCCACATGCAGAGGAATGAAACTGGACCATTTCCTTACAACACACACAAAAATAGACTCCAAATGCTTGAAAGACCTAAACGTGAGACAGGAGTCCATCCAAATCCTAAAGGAGAACACAGGCAGCAACCTCTTCGACCTCAGCTGCAGCAACTTCTTCCTAGAAACATCACCAAAGGCAAGGGAAGCAAGGGCAAAAATGAACTATTGGGATTTCATCAAGATAAAAGCTTTTGCACAGCAAAAGAAACAGTCAAGAAAACCAAAAGACAACCGACAGAATGGGAGAAGATATTTGCAAATGATCTATCAGATAAAGGCTAATATCCAAAATCTATAAAGAACTTATCAAACTCAACACCTAAAGAACAAATAATCCAATCAAGAAATGGGCAGAAGACATGAACAGACATTTTCCAAAGAAGACATCCAAATGGCCGACAGACACACGAAAAAGTGCTCAACATCGCTCGGCATCAGGAAAATCCAAATCAAAACCTTAATGAGATACCACCTCACACCCATCAGAATGGCTAAAATTAACAAGTCAGGAAACGACAGATGTTGGCGGGGATGTGGATAAAGGGGAACCCTCCTATACTGTTGGTGGGAATGCAAGCTGGTGCAACCACTCTGGAAAACAGTATGGAGGTTCCTCAAACAGTTGAAATTAGAGCTACCATTCAATCCAGCAATTGCACTACTGGGTATTTACCCCAAAGATACAAATGTAGGGATCAGAAGGGGTACGTGCACCCCGATGCACGTCCACAGTAGCCAAACTGTGGAAATAGCCAAGATGTCCATAGACAGATGAATGGATAAAGAAGAGGTGGTGTATATACACAATGTAATATTATGCAGCCATCAAAAGGAATGAGATCTTGCCATTTGCAACGATGTGGAGGGAAGTGGAGGGTGTTATGCTGAGTGAAATAAGTCAGAGAAAGACAGGTATCATATGACCTCACTGATATGAGGAATTCTTAATCTCAGGAAACAAACTGAGGGTTGCTGGAGTGGTGGGGGGTGGGAGGGATGGCGTGGCTGGGTGATAGACATTGGGGAGGGTATGTACTATGGTGAGTGCTATGAATTGTATAAGACTGATGAATCACGGATCTGTACTTCTGAAACAAATAATGCAATATATGTTAAGAAAAAAAGAAGAAGAAGATAGCAGGAGGGGAAGAATGAAGGGGAGTAAGTCGGAGGGGGAGATGAACCATTAGAGACGATGGACTCTGAAAAACAAACTGAGGGGTCTAGAGGGGATGGGAGTGGGGGGATGGGTTAGCCTGGTGATGGGTATTAAAGAGGGCACATTCTGCATGGAGCACTGGGTGTTATGCACAAACAATGAATCATGGAACACTACATAAAAAACTAATGATGTAATGTATGGTGATTAACATAACAATAAAAAATTATTAAAAAAATATGTCCCTACGATAAATAGGTAAAAATAGGCAAAAGAAAGCATGGAAATTAACAGAATAAAAGAAATATACCTCTGCAGCTTATTGAAAAGACTCCATTTTATAGTCATTTGTGAGGTTTAGAAAATCATTTTATCTTATTCCAGAGCTTTAGTAAATTCAAAGATCTGGTCCTCCAATTTATACTTTAAGAGAGTAACATGTTATCCTGTTTATACACAGTTAATAATGTATACATTAGAATCCATTTTGATTAAGATCATGTTCAAAATAACAAAGCACTTATATATTATCAATAATTACATACTGCAGGTTGTTATATTCCACTTCAATTATGTATCATGTTCTGTATAATAAGGTACTGGCTATGAGAAATAGCTTTGGTCTCACCATCTTCTAGTTTATCTGTAACTTGGGCCATTGTTCAGTGAAAACATACCTTGAGTAACTACTGTGTATTAAACCATGTACTGTCCAAAACAGCAGCCATTATTCACAAGCAACTACTGAACACGTAGGATGTGGTCAGTCCAGACAGAGTGTTCTATAAGTATAATAAACATAACCAATTACAAAGACATGATAGAAATAAAAAACTATGTAAAATATCTCATTAATAATTTTATATTGAATTCCTGTTGAAATGATCTTTGGATATATTAGGTTATAGAAAGTGTCACTAATTTTGTTTTTAAAAAATAGGTCTAATAGAAAATTTTAAGTTATACATGTGACTTGTATTATGTTAACATTAGACATAGTTGGGACACTTATAATACAGATATCAAAATACATATAACCTTGTTCTCAATGAGTGATGTTTATTATTTCTGATGCTTTTCAGTTTATTGAAAACTGACAAATTCCTTCTCAGGTAATACTCTTATTTATTTTACACTCTAGGTAGGTACGGCTTGAAATGGTTGAGCTATTTTTTCAGTGTTTTAGAGTTGGTGTAGAATGAAGGTAGAATGTAAACCTAAACTTATCTAGTATTCAAAGGCATCTCTAGAGAGGATGTAGCCCCAATGGAAAATAATAAAAATATAAGACAGTAGATATTGGCACATCAACAGTTTCAAAGATGTTTCCTAGAGAAAATGTTAACTCTATAGTCTACTTCGTGTGGAGTTGAAAGGCGAACTATTTGGGCAAAGATACAAATCTGTTGCTTCATATTTTTTAACGATCTCACATCATATTTGCCTAATGCCTTTCCAAGCAACCTCCAGGTTATGTGGAAAGGTAGTCTCTATCCTCAGATCCATCACTTTCTTGTAACTGTAATCAAGTTGGTATTTTCTCTTAATGTCCAGTTATTTTTAATATGTGAAATGAAGTTACTTAACCACAATGATGCTAATATTCCACAGTTACACCACAAAGATTCACTGCATGGTAAGGTTCTCAAGTAAATTCAAATAAGGTGTTATTTTACTTGTGAAGTAAAAATTGCTTTTTTAAGTACCATCATTCAAAATCTGTCAAAATTGGGGCTTATGACAACTAAAAATTTCTGTTCATAAAATAATCAAAAAAGATAATTCAAAATTAAAAGAAGAAAATATTTCAGAGAACATATTTATAAGACCTACTGAGCAGACAATATGATTTATGCACATAACCACCCCCATATACACATAAAGAAGAACAAGATACATGTGTATATTTTCCATTTGACACTGACAAAATTCTTCAGGGCACGCTTTCCATTTTCCAAATGAAGAAAACTGAGGTTTTAGAGACATTATGTAAACTGAGCTGGTAAGGAAAAAAACTGATATGATAATCCATATGTGATTCCAATGCCAGAGCTAAGACTTAAGCATTTATTTATATTTTCCAGTGATTGAGCCAGACATTATTTTATTAAAGATTCTTAGGCTTAAAAACAGCAGCAACATTATCAAAAGTAATTTTACTACATTGATTTTAATTCTAAAGATTACTTCTTTACTTCAGAGCAAAGATATTTGAAGCTTCACTAGTAACTGAATAGGGAAAATGTGTAAGTTTTAACTACTTACTCACTTAATTTGTAAGAATAAGATTTTCTAAGTAATAAACATAAAGAGTTCATATTCTAGTGATGGAGATTGTATAATTTTATTAATTTTGTTCATTTTTGCTAAATACAAAAGTTGCCTAAAATTAGAACCATATATTCATATGCTGTCATTGAACAAATCAAAAATGTTTGATCTCTGATGAAATATTCACATTTTGTCCAGTTCAACAGAAATCAATATTGATTCGTCATCTTTAGTCTACTGCAGGCAACATCCAAGTGTCAAACTACAAGTTCGTCAGCTTCGTTAACAATTAAATTTCCTTTGAAACAGAAATGTGGGGAATTGAATTTGCTTATTGTAAATGGAAAAAAGATTGGCCTGCAGCCTGGTTCCCAGAATGATTGAATTCTTTCTGGGTGAAGCAGTATTAAATAAGATGATTAAAAAGAGACTGCATTTTTTTTTCTTTTATAATGTGAATGGATCAGCTTTCAGGGTGAGTGCCAGAGGTAACATACAGCCACTCAATCAGTTGGAAAAATGAGGAATGGAAACCGTATGGAAAATTAACATTTTTTAAAATGTCCAGAATAAGGCAGATGGAGCCTTCTCCAACTTTCAGCTATATAACAGCAACGGGACATACTAAAAGCAACTCTTCCACCCTCGGTTCTATAGTTAGTGGGGAAAGGGGGGAGAAAAACTTGCCGCTGAGAAGGTTTCTGAATGTTGCTTGCCCTTCCCTGCAAACCCATCAAGGTGACTAGCAATTTATACCTGTTATAGGGCATTTCTACCTCAGTGAAGCACTTAAAGATATTATGAGCTTTCTTTGAATACTGGGAAATATAAATGTCAAGGCTGATGTCATCTGGAAGTATTGAATTAAGTTGTTTTTTTTTTTTTTTTTACATTGTACGTGGTAAACAGATAAGTATAGTAGAAAAGGGATGATGACAAAGGTTGAATCATTTTTATGAAGCGTCTTAGTGTATAATATAGGAAAACAACTTTGGATCACTTCTTGGAGACCATCTCAATGCTGCACAAAATCATTGCTTCTTAGTTCTCAACAATAGGGCTTGACACAATTGTGAAATAGGTGTTTTCCACCTGCCTTCATCACGAGTCCAATAACCTAACACTCTTTCCCACATCTACTTTTAAAATATATCCTCAGCTACTTTGCTCCAATTAGCATTTATAACTAACAGCTTTAAAACACTTGGTAAGATTTATTTATACACTGATACTCCATGCCCCATAATTAATCCAATATTAGGATGCCTAGTGTTATCAATCATCCCCAAATATTCTCTAAAAGGGAAAGACTCAAACCTGATATTCTCTACTCTATCATTCAGATATTTAACAAATGAATTTTTGGCTATTACTTTCTCAAAAACATTTTTAGTATCATGTAATGGGCATTAACTTTATATTTTGGATTATAATCCAATACTACATTTGCCATCCAGTAAACTTTTGATTTCAATTATTGTAATTTTAAGATCAAGAATTCCCATTTGGTTTTTGTTTATAGTTTCTAATTATTTCTTTCAAATGATCTATTAACTCATTAGTACCATATTTCCTTTTAATGTATTTTCATAATTATTTGATTATTTTTTAGTAGATGCAATTTGATAAATCCATCTTATGTGACATCACTGGGTTGGCTCTTATTGACTACAGTCTTTTTTAGTATGGAACACATTCTCCTGTTTGAGTGACTGGTATTTTTTTTTTTATTTTATATTGGACATTATGGCTTAAACATTGTGCAGGTACTAGACTCTATTACTGTCATCTAATGGTGAATTTCAGTTCAGTGGGCAGTTCCATTACTGGCTGATCATTGTGAACTTGGATAGACTTGATTTTATGTCTTTTATGCCTGGGGAAAGCTCTAAACTATCAAGAATCAATCTCCAAATTCTATTTTTTACATAGATACTATGAAGGTTTCAGATTGTGTTAGGGTCAGTCCGTAGAAGTCTTTTTCTGGAAGGATGTAACTCCTAAAGCATGGCCTCAGTGAAGTCTCTGTCAGGTATCAGTGCAGTAGGGATGTGTCCAAACCCCAGTATCTCCAGAATGTTGCAGCCTCTAATATTCTTCTTTCATTTGGAATCTCACACCTGCTGATTTCTGGCAAGGCTATACAATCTCATTCTGTGTAAAGACCGCTCAATCCTTACCCAAGCTCTCTTGGGGAACTTTGCTTGGCTTCTTTGGACTCCTCTCTTCTATATTGCTCTCATGTATAGAGTATAGCTGCTTCATCTGTCCCAAACTCTGATTTTTGCCTTCTCAGCAGGACCACATGGTTTGGATTCCACTTCACTGCACACTGGTGAGAAATGCATCCCCATAGAAATAGCAACATTGAAGGTGGGACTTCTGTTGTGCATGTCCATTTTCTTAAGGATAAAGTTCTTGAATGGCTGTTGCCTAATGCTGTAACACAGCTCATTTATTTTTCCAGACAAGGGTTCAGAAAAGAAACACAAAGTGGCTGTTTCCAGTGGTTTATGTTTAATTGTATAACATCATCTCTGAGCCAGTTTTTAAAGAATAAGCATCAATTAAAGAGGAATCAACTTGAAATAAACATACTTTAAAAATTCAATTACTTTTTCCACAGAATTTTCACTGCAAGATTCCAAGATGAATATGTCCGGAATTCAAATTGCACCAAACTCTTTCTTAGCTATCTTTATAGCTTTATTCATCTTTAAATGTATTTCTGTCCAATATTGAATTTACATCTGCTAAGTTTATCCACCAAATGTTTTCAAAAACCTAGGAGTCGTGATTTTAGGACAGTATGAAAACAGTTATCATTAATATTTTTAATAACATGTTTTTAAGGGTTGTAATTCACTGGCAGGACACAGCTTTTAATTAGTAAGTTTCTCTTACTTGTGTATTTCCTACCAGGATATGTGTATGGATTCTTACACACTGTGTTAATCACATCACTAATTAAATATCTAGGCATTGACTTTACTTCTTATTTAATCTTTTGACGATCATAACTAATACAAAAATTATTCCTAAGTTACTGCATTGCCGTCTAGTGGAACAGATTTCATTACAGATGGTTTAAACCCTCTATTAGCAGATACAATTTACTAGCATTGGCTGTTGCACATAAATGATAAGGAAATAATTGTTTTCCTTCTTTAACTCTACCTCGTTCACTGGCAATTCTTTATCCTATGGAATACGACTTTTCTTCCAAATGATCTTGGGCTTTTGGAAAATTTGAGAACTGCCAAGACATGGCAGAACTGTAGAGTACGAGAGAGTAACGTGAAATAAAGATTAAAATGTAAATTAGGTAGACCATAAAGGAAATCATAAGAAAAAAATGTTACAAAATGAACCTAGGGAGGAAAATTTCACTAAAGAGTTTAATTAAAAAAAAAAGTGTAATTTTATCTGTTATTCATTTGACATTATCCAAGAGCCTTTAAAGGATTTTAAGTAAGCATGTAATGAGTTCAAATCTTCATTTTGGTATGCCAAAGACACATCAACCACCCCAGTGCTAGGAATGACTTTCCCAAAGTGAGACTACTGTAGTTGGCTGTGGTAACCGTGTCCTTTATTCTTTCCCATATTCCTCTCTACTACTATTTATTGTCGGGCACATTCATCCCTGGGGCATGCATTCAGTTATCCTTCTCTCACTGAAGGAGGAGAGTGTCTAGAGGATTGATCTTAGGTTCATATGAGGATAAGCAATTTGATTAACTTAGCACTTGAGAAGATGGATTTCAAAACCTCTTCTGCGTTAACAATGACATGTCATTTGTCACTTGAATAGTTTCAGATAAATACCTTAATATCAGCTAGTGGGAACTTTTGGTAATTTCTAATGATATGAAAAGCACAAAGAAAAATTTACTTGGAAATACGAAAATCTCTTGACTCCTAGACAGATTCTCGACAAGGAGAAGAGTTTGGAAGATCACAAATAATAGATGTTCACTTGTGCCATTCTTATTTAGAAATATAATGGGAAATTTAATAACAGAAAATATTTATATGTTTAAATCTTATTAGCAATGGTTGATTAGCAGTTTTGTTGTATCCCCAATTTTTAGTTGCTCACATATTTGATAATCATTATAAATCTTGTTATTTTGCCACAAAAATAACAAAATTTTAAAGTTGAAAGATTGTTCAGCCCAACATTTCCCTCTTATTCTTCTTTATGAAACATCAATTCTCTACTCTCCTTAAGTGTCAAGGTTTTCTAAATTTTTCCAGTGTTCACTATTTTTTCCTTAGATAAGCAACTTTCAAATCTCTTGTCCTCTCAAAATGTTTCACTGGGAAATATATCTTAAGACAAGATGGACCAAGATATGAAAGGCAAAGCCAATAACTGAAGAAATTATTATAAAATAAAGGAATTTACCCTCTCTCAATTTTCTGACCCATTCACATGAGAGGTAAGGATTCCAGGACAAAAAAAAGGGTTACAAGTAGGCTGATCATAGGTTCCGGGCATACCCTAGACAGAATTTCATCCTGTTGTCCTGACATCAAATCTTGTTAAAGTGCTCTATCACTCAAAACTGCCAAAATTTAGATGACATATTTTATGATAATTATAAGTAGCAAGATGAATTTTAGTCAGAAATTTATTTTCTTTTAGCCAGATCCTGTCTTTTGGGACCCAACAATGTCCAAACTACATTTTGTTATTTCTTTTTGCTTAACTTACTATCCTCCTAACATAGAAAATATCTAGGGGATGGGTGCTGGGAGGGAAAGAATGTTACCTAACCCTACCCAGTTTTACCATCTTCAAACCTTCCTTAAAAATGTGTATTCATCTTAGTTCCTAGTGTGAACAGATTTAGGAACTTTAAAAGGCAAGAAAAATCTCTCATTTCTCTGCTGTCATGCAATCATATGTCTTTTCTGAGACAAAGTATAATGACTGAGTAATTTAGGCTAAGGTGGGGCAAGTAGACAGAGACAAGAGCTTAAAAAAAAAAAAAAAGCAACTCCCAATACATTATCATTTCATGTATTTCTTTGCTTTTCTGGTAGTACCTTTCACATAAAAGTTCTCATTAAACATTTTGTGAGCGTATGAATGACCTGGAATGAACTATGTCTTTATATAAAATCTGAGGTGACTAGGACACCTTCCAATTTCAGAAAATGATATTAGGCAGCTGTGACCCTTGAGAGACTATTGCTTCAGCTGGAACTCATATAAATTCAGCATGTTAAAGAATGTTAATCTTTTGTTGTTGAATATTCAAAAGTATAGCAACTGGTTAGAAATTGCTTGAAATTTATTTCTGTTTATCGAAGTGTTCCCAGCCTTAAAATGAGCTGCTCCCAAAATTAGTGGAGTAATTTTGGTGAGGTGATTTTCATGAAGGCTTGGAGAGAGCTAGGGATGTATGTGAAAAAGTCCAAAGGAGCATGTATGGATGGCCAGGTTGAAAGGGCATTATGGAGTCTACCTAAGGGACTGGCATCACAGCTCATGCCTGGCAATTTTGGAGAGATACATCAGGGCTTGAAGCAGAACCAAGTCCTTGCTTTATAAATCATGGGGCACCAAGAGGGCTGCTTTGATGGCCATATGACAATGTGTGAATCCGAACTGGAAGAAAATTTCTCCTCACATCTGCAAGGTGTGGCTTGTTGTTGTTGTTTTGATGCAATGGAGCCTCTCGAAGATGCAGTAATACTTTGACATCTTGAAGGTTTTGTCTTAGGTGTCAGTACATGAGTACCAGCAACAGTGGTGGTCATGAGGAGCATGGCGGTGACTTCATGGGTGGTGAAAATTGGTAATATTGAGAACAAGTGAGGAAGAACATCAGGGCATCAGGTGAAAAAAAAACTCAAAGTATCAGTCAGCCAGGGTGTGTTGTGTGTGGAAAGGTGCTAATGGAGGAGGGTTGTTGTTCTTCATTAACCTGGAAGTTTGCCATTAGCTTTTTTAAAATTTTATTTTATTATTATGTTAATCACCATATATTACATCATTAGTTTTTGGTGTAGTGTTCCATGATGCATTGTTTGTGCATAACACCCAGTGCTCCATGCAGTACGTGCCCTCTTTAGTACCCATCACCAGGCTAACCCATCCCCCCCCAGAACCCTCAGTTTATTTCTCAGAGTCCATACATAGTCTCTTATGGTTCATCTTTGCCTCCGATTTCCCCCATTCATTTTTCCCTTCCTACTATCTTCTTTTTTTTCTTTTTTAACATATAATGTATGATTTGTTTCAGAGGTACAGGTCTGTGATTCACCAGTCTTACATAATTCACAGTGCTCACCATAGCACGTACCCTCCCCAGTGTCTATCACCCAGCCCCATCCCTCCCACCCCACCACTCCAGCAACCCTCAGTTTGTTTCTTGAGATAATTGCCATTAGCTTTTAAGGGCATAAGCCACAGAAATGATGATTTTTCCTTACATAGCTCCATTTGTATCCACTACTCTCTGACATGACTAGATAAAATAGTTTTTATGATTCACTCATATATATCTTTTTGTTTTTCTAAAGAAAGTCACAGTCACCATCTTAAAAGGACCAATTTAGTATTTCATCCTCTCAACCTTGACTCTTGACATGTCCTTAGGGTAGGTGTACTAGATAAGCAAATAAAAATATGGTACACCTATTTTAACTTTATATAAACAAATAATACTTTAATATAATAATGTCCCAAATAGAGATTGCTGGGAAGATGATGAATAGGAGGACTCCAAGCTTACCCTGTCCCATGGGTACAACTAGAAAACCTCACATCAGTGTAAATAACCCAGACAACAACCCAAAGACTGACAGAACAACCTCCATAAGTAAATGTAGAAAAGGGGCTACTTAAGAGAAGATAGGAAAGGCAGGGACATGGTAGGGATCTAAATGAACCCGTTGGACTGTCTGTAGGAGGGAGGGATGCTGTGGGCATGGAGAGGGAAGAGAAAGAGACCCTGACACCTGGGAGCCTGCACTGGGAAGACAAATCCCTGTAACATGTGCTTTGGAAACCACACGGGCTGAATTTTACAAGCTCTTACAACCAGCAGGAATTTTAAAAATCAGCAGTCTCCTCTGTGAGAGAGGAAACTGAGTCCCTGCCCCTAAAAAGAAAAGCACAACAAATAGCCCACAGAGATAAAGCATAGAAGCAGCAGTTTGAAAAATGCCTGGGGCATACCAGAGGGAGTCTTGTTTACTCATCTCAGAGCATGTCCTAGAGGGACAGAGATCTTTGGGGGACTCCTCCGACAAAGGAGTTGGCAGGCAACATTTCTCTCCCCACCCCACATAAATACATGGTCACTTGCAGGAACCAACATGGAGCTGACATTTGCTACCTAACTTGCCAAAACTGCTGGCACACCACCCCGACACAGTGGTGGATCCTCCCTCTCCAACCAGGCCTGCCTCAGTCCCTGTGCTGCAGGTCTCACAGAGGACCAAGGCTGACCCTGCAAACACTGCACATCCCACCCCCTCACACATGGGGTATCACTAGAGAAAGCAGAAGAATAAATCAGTGGCCTGAAATAAAACAATGTAAAGAATGACACCATTTACCTAAATCATGGGGTGGAGTGAAGAGAGAAGTAAAAGAATGGGTTCAAACTTAAGTGACCATCAACTTAATATAGACTGCTATATGCAGAAGATGTTATATACAAGCCTAATGGTAACCAGAAATCAAAAACCAGTAATAGATGTGCAAAAAATAAAGAGAAAGGAATACAGTACATCACTAAAGAAAGCCAGCAAACCATGAAAGAAGAGAGCAAGAGAAGAAAGGAACACAGAAGAACTACAAAAACAGCCATGAGGCAAGTAACAACATGGCAATAAATACATACTTATCAATAATCACTTTGAATGTAAATGGACTAAACGCTCCACTCAACAGACAATGTGATGGAATGGATAAAAAAACAAGACCTACCTATATGCTGCCTACAAGAGACTCATTTCAGACCTAAAGACATATGCAGATTGAAAGTGAAAGGATGTAGAAGCATTTATCATGCAATTGGAAGTGAAAAGAGAGCTGGCATAGCAGTAATTAAATCTGACAAAACAGACTTTAAAACAAGAGACAAAGAAGGACACTGTATATCACAAATGGAAAATTCCAACGATATAACAATGGTAAATATGCTCCGAACATGAAAGCACCCAAATATATAAAACAAACATAAAGGAACCAATCAATACTAACACAATAATAGTGGGGGACTTTAACACCCCATTTACATCAATGGACAGACAATCTAAATAGAAAAATCAACAAGGAAACAGTTGCTCTGAATGCCACCTTGGACCAGATGGATTTAACAGATTTATTCAGAACATTCCACACTAAAACAGCAGAATATATATTCTTATGAAGTACACATGAAACATTTTCTGGAAAAGATAATACATAAGGCCACAAAACAAGCCTCAACAAATTCAAGAAGATCAAAGTTATGCCATGCATCTTTTCTGACCACAGTGCTATGAAGCTAGAAATCAATAGAAACTGTAAAAAATAATAGAACAAATCAATGAAATCAGGAACTGGTTCTTTGAAAAGACCAACAAAATTGGTAAACCTTTAGCCAGACTCATAAAAATAAAGAAACAGACAGACAGAAGACTCAAACAAAATCAGAAATGAAAGTGGAGAAATAAATGACACCACAGAAATACTAAGGATTATAAGACAGTATTATGAAAAATTATATGCCAATAAATTGGACCACATAAAAGAAATAGATAAATTCCAAAAAACAGATAACTTCCCAAAACGGAATTAGGAGGGAATAGAAAATTTGAAAAGATCGATCACTACCAAAAAAAAAAAAAAAAATGAATCAGTAATCAAAAACTTCCAACAAACAAAATCCAGGACCAGATGGCTTCACAAATTCTACCAAACATTTAAAGAGTTAATACCGATCCTTCTTAAACTATTCCAAAAAAATAGAAGAGGAAGAAAAGCTTCCAAATTCATTCTGTGAAGCCAGAATTACCCTACCAAAACCAGATAAGACACCACAAAAAAAAAAAAAGAGAGAGAGAGAGAAAATTACAGACCAATATCTCTGATTAATTTAGATGCAAAAATCTTCAACAAAGTATTAACAAGCTAAATACAAAAATACATTACAAAAATCATTCACCATGATTAAGTGAGATTTATTCCCAGGATACATTTTTACAGACTAATAGTGAGGAAACAGAAAAATTAAGAAAACAATCCCATTTACAATTGCACCAAAAATAATAGAATACCTAGGAATAAATTTAACCAAGGAGGTAAAAGATATATTCATGGAAAACTACAAAACACTGGTGGAGGAAAGTGAAGATGACACAAATGGGAAAAAAAAAAATCCATGCTCATGAATGGGGAGAACAAATATTGTTAAAATGTCTATACTGCCCGGGCGCCTGGGTGGCTCAGTTGGTTAAGCGACTGCCTTCGGCTCAGGTCATGATCCTGGAGTCCCGGGATCGAGTCCCACATTCGGGCTCCCTGCTCAGCGGGGAGTCTGCTTCTCCCTCTGACCCTCTTCCCTCTCGTGCTCTCTATCTCTCATTCTCTCTCAAATAAATAAATAAAATCTTTAAAAAAAATAAAATAAAATGTCTATACTGCCCAAAACAATCTACACGTTTAATGCAATCCCTATCAAAATACCAAGAGCATTTCTCACAAAACTAGAACAAATAATCCTAAAATGTGTATGGAAACACAAAAGACCCTGAAGAGCCAATGCAATCTTCAGAAAGAAAAACAAAGCTGGAAGTATACAATTCCAGATTTGAAATTATACTACAAAGCTTTAATAATAAAAATATGTGTAGACTATGAGCCATTCATATCCTGAGACAGTTATTGCCAAACCATTTTCATCATGTACCTCTATTATGAAAAGTTTTGAGTTTATACTCCTAATAAAAGTATACTACTTGTTTATACTTTATATATTTATACTGATGTACTGATATGTATGAATGTGTATTATAAAATATCCACAAAATTGAAATTAAAAAATTTTTAAGTTTAAAAAAAAAAAGAACAGTATGGTACGAGCACAAAAGTAGACAGATCAATAGAACATAACAGAGAGCCCAGAAACAAACCAGTAATATATGGTCAATTAATCTTTGACAAATAGGGCAAGAATATGCAATGGGAAAAAGACAGTCTCTTTAACAAATGGTATTGGGAAAACTGGAAAGCTACATGTAAAACTCAAACCTCACCACTTTTTCACTCCATAAGCAAAATGAACTCAAAATGGACTAAGGACATAAATGTGAGACCTGAAACCATAAAAATCTTAGAAGAGAGCATAAGGCAGTAATTTCTCTGACCCTGGGCCATAGCAACACCTTTCTGCATATATCCCCTGAGGCAAGGGCAACAAAAGCAAAAAACCAACCAACAAACAAATAAAAACTATTGGGACTACATCAAAATAAAAAGCATCTGCACAGCAATGGAAACAATCAACAAAACTAAAAGATAACCTACTGATTTGGAGAAGATATTCGCAAAGAACACATCTGATAAAGGGTTAGTATTCAAAATATATAAAGAACTGGTACAACTCAACACCAAAAAACACATTAATCCAATTAAAAAATGGGTAGAAGACATAAACAGACATTTCTCCAAAAAAGACATACAGATGGCCAACAGACACATGAAAAAATGCTCACCATCACTCATCATCAGGGAAATGCTAATCAAAACCACAATGAGATATCACCTCACACCTGTCAGAATGGGTAAACCAAAAACACCAAAAACAATGAGTGTTGGTAAGGATGTGGAGAAAAAAGAATGCTCATGCACTGTGGGTGGAAATGCAAACTGGTACAGCCACTGTGGAAAACAATATGGAGGTTTCCTTAAAAATTAAAAATAGAACTACTCTATGATCCAGTAATTACACTACTGGGTCTTTACCTGAAGAATATGAAAACACTAATTTCAAAAGATATATGCATCCCTATGTTTATTGCAGCATTATTTACAGAAGTCAAATTATGGAAACAGCCTAAGTGTCCATCAACAGATGAATGTATAAAGAAGATGTGGGAGATGTATATATATATATACAAAATGGAATAATATTCTGCCATAAAAAAACAATGGACTCTTGCCATGTGCAACAACATGGATGGCAATAGAGACTATAATGCTAAGGAAATCAATCAGAGAGAGACAAATATATGATTTCACTCATATGGAATTTAAAAAGCAAAACAAAGGAGAAAAAAGGGACAAATGAAAAAACAGACTCTAAACTATAGATAACAAACAGATGGTTACCAGAGGAGGTGGGTGGGGGGAAGGGTGAAATAGGTGAAGGGGGATTAAGAGTCCACTTATCTTGATGAGCACTGAGTAATATATCAAATTGTCAAACCACTACATTGTACACCCAAAACTAACTTAACACTGTTAACTATAGTGGAAGTCTTTAAAAAGTTCTTTATCTAAAATTCAAATTTAGGGGCACCTGGGTGGCTCAGTTGGTTAGGCAACTGCCTTTGGGCCAGGTCATGGTTCCAGGGTCCTGGGATCGAGCCCCACATCGGGCTCCCTGCTTGGTGGGAAGCCTGCTTCTCCTTCTCCCACTCCCCCTGGCTTGTGTTCCCTCTCTCACTCTCTCTCTCTGTCAATTAAATAAATAAATAAAATCTTTAAAAAAATTCAAATCTAACAGGGTAATTTTACTTGGCAACTTTTAGATCTCTAGGTCTGTTCCAGGTAACTATCTCATCTTTGCAAAGGTGGAGGTGTGGGGACTTGCATTACAAATGATTCTACTTGACTCTAGCTCTGCAATCACTTGACTCCCTTCTTCACGGGTATCCCCTGCCTCTGATGGGTGCTCTTCATGGCTCAGGCCTTCAGGTTGCAGCTGAGTGAGAATTTCCCTGTCATGCTATATATGCTATATATATATAGATATATGCTAGTTTAATATCAGTGCTTTTAGCTTTATAAAGTGAACACTTAGGAGTACATGATTTTGATACCACACCGTGACAAGATACTGCCCATTTCTTTCATATAAAATTGTTGAAAGAAGTTAATATTCATCTCACCCTTAAATGACTCTCTTTGGTGCCTATTTCCAGCACTCCTTTGAATTTCTCAGTTTTCAAAAATATTGCTTCCAGGAGGCAGATTGCCATAGTTATCCTCAAATTAAGTCCTAGGCATGCTTAAATAAAGGGGAACTGGGTTGCCAAAGAAATGACCACAACAGAGGTGTAGACACACACTGAAATTGCACATCTAAGCTCTTACTCTGTTTCAACAATAAAAAGCTTTATGACACCCAGAAACCTCTTTTCACCTTCTGAGACCTCAGCTTCTTTAAATATGAAACCATGGCAATAGATTTGTGATTCCCAAATACAAGTGATGTACAGAATCACCTTCAATTTTTTTTCTTTTAATTGTAGATTCCTGTATCACACCCCAGACTTAATGAATCTGGCAAGCACATCTGGGGAACTTCCTCATGCAAATGATTACCTTACAAAATAGAGACAGTCAAGGAACAATTGGTTTGGTGCTACAAACAAAATGTGAATTCATAATACTTACCTAATATCAGAAATGTAGAGTTGAGTGAAAAATAATACACATAAATAAAATACTGTATATTGAGACTACAATGTGATTAGAAAAGTTGAAACATTAATCTAGGGAGGAATAATGAAAATTTAAAAACACACACATTATGACCAGCAGATCCTGGAAATCTGTCATTTTTTATCTGTTTTCATATGATTCTGAAGATTAGCGACATAAAAGAATGATTGGATTCTTCCAGGTAACACACACTATTTCATGTAAAGCTCTGACTGCTACAATTAGTCTATTGTTTCCTTATATAAAAGTGATAAATATTTAATAATTGACAACAATCAAAGTGAAAATGGCCTTCATTTGAAAGTTAGATATGGCAGTCATTCTGGATTGGAGTAGTATCTCAAACTGTCTTTTATATAGCTCATCACTAGATGAGACACTTTCTTCATGAACTCAAAGAATTCTTTGTACTATAAGAATTATATGTACTAGAAGTATTACAAAAGAAGCCTCTACTGACAATCTGCTGTCATATCAAGACTCCATGTTTCAAGCCAGCAAACAAATGAGCTTTGTATTTTAGTCTGTCAATCAAAACTGGCTTCCTCTTCAAGGTTGCATAATGTTTTCCTTTATATGTTTCTGTTGAATTTGTGGAATATTTATTGAGCACCTATTGTGTGTTTAGAACTACATACGGAAAATAAAATTATCTCTGTTCTCATGAAGGTTGGAGAAGATATGTAACAAATGAAGCCTACATAGCTGTGTATCATTATGAGAAAAAATAAGTAGATTACAAGGGTTTTTGAAGGAGGAAGAAATTAACAGCAGTGAGAGCAATCTAGAAAGTCTACATAATAGGAAGAGAGTGCTCTGAGTCAGCAGAATTTGGTTATGCTGAAGGGGGTGAGGAGATACAGATGTTGACATTTCACAGGTACAACGAAATCTCTCCATCATGGACTTTCAAGCCCTTGGACTCAAACCTCCCCATATCAACCACACATTCTGCCACGAGCCACTCTTCCCATCATGCATCTTCTGGATGTTATATTTTATTGTTTTCCTCTGTTCCTCAATTTTATATTATACAAAATCTATGTAATCTTTTTTTCTTTCTACATAGCTCTTTGATGAGAAGTTCAATGTTTTGTTTGCTTCTATGACCACTTTTTAACAGTTGACATGAATTCATGAGCTTCTTAGAGGTGTTAGTATAATCTTAGTTTTTAAGGGAGTCTTAGGTACCTATTTTCCTAATGCCTACACTTAATCATTGTTCCCTTTCCAAAAATAGGAAAACTGTACAACAAATTATTTCACTTCTTTACTTGGCCAAACTTTAAAGTTTAGTCAAATTGGCCTCATATGGTATAGCAATTCATCCAAGTATGCTGTTCATTCTAATTCATATACACTCCTCAAAACACTAAAATATGTTTCATTATAGTTTTGAAATTACAAGTTCTAGGTAATTGCATATTCTCCCTTAAAACTCTACAATTTCCACTTTTTTCCTCAGAACTCCTGGTCAAATGTGTGCTTTTAATGAATATAGTATTTATTGTCTGTATAACATTTTTTTTTTTACTGAAACATGTCTGTACTTCTGACATTACACAAATATTAGGAATCCATATATTTCTGTAGCACAAGAACAAATGCTCTCTGAATGTTTCCAAAATGTAGGGTAAATACTGGTACAGGTAAATTCCCCAGAGAGGGTGGACAGAAAAAAAAAAAAAATACTAGATACCTAGTTAAATTTGAATTTCAAATAAATAAATTTTAGTGTAATTACACATGTGGGTCATACCTGTTTAAAACTGTATCAATCATTTGTTTTGAAATCAGAGGTACCTGGGCCTCCTGTATTTTTATTTGATGTATCTGGCAACACTACCAGAAGATTAGTACCAAGACTCCATCGGGCTTCCCCAAAGTTTTCTGCTTTATGTCTTTCTTTCATCTCCTTTCCCTCACATACTTCCTCTTGCTACTTTGCTTTGTCCCATCTGTTAATGCTGTCACCCTGCAGTATCTTTGATACATACACCCCCTGCCTCTGATTTCTCACATGGCATTCTCATCCAACATATTTGCACATGCTCTCTTGCAGCCTTTTATCATGTCCTCTGAAATGGTCCATCGCTCTCCAGTCCACTCATGATCAAGTCCAAATTTCTCAGCTAATTTCCAGGCACCTTCTTACCAGGGTATATGCTTCTATTCAGCTGCTGTCCCACTGATTCCCCAGGGTCCTGCCTCACTCCAGATGTCTTTAGAATAAACATGTTTATTGTGTATCTCCATCACTTCAGCCATGCTACTTCTGCGTCTTAGATAACTTCTCTCTTCTCGTGTCAAGCTTTCATGCAAAGTTCATCTCTTGGATGTCTTCCTGTACTTTTTCATCCTCTTTGCGAAGACTCTTCTATTTAAACTACCTGTAACAATTACTTTAAGATGCAATCATATACTGCATTTCATTTTCAAAGCAATGTCATTTCTTTCTCCTTCGATGAAATGCTAATATTTTTGAGGCCGGTAAATGTGTCCTGTTTTTTTGAGGGCTAATCAAATTGCAGGCATTCAATAAGTATGTTTGGAACTGAATGGAAGATGATCATGATCTCTTAACATAAAGTGTGCCCATTTCCACAGAGAAGGAAATGATTGAAACAGTGTGTGAGGATATGGGTACAGCCATAAACCCTGCTTGGAGTATCTGCTGTGCTGGATGAAAGCTGCATTCAGTAGTAATCATAGGGGAGTTGCAAATGGAAAACAAATCATTAGGCTCTAATCATGCAGCTCAGAGTGGAAGGGATAGGGCCCTAAGATGCTCTAAAACAGTATTTTTGCAGAGTTCATTATAAAACGTGGAAATCTAAAGGTATCCTCTCAGTTCTGATTGCTCATCTTTGCAGCTCCAGTCTGACCCTCCATTTCAAGTTCAGAGTCCTACAGTTGGTTGTTTCCTGGCCATTGCAAGAAGTTATTGCATTATATTTGAGACCAGATCAGTGGAGGTCAAAGTTCAGAATACTTGACTGGAGGTTTGACATTAGGAAAATGGGTATTTCAATAATCATTCTGAACTTGATATGGAGCAAATAATAAGGCCGAGACACCTTTGATCCACGGGCTGAGGCCCAGATGTGGCCTGGTATTTTTTGCTAGTGCTGTATCTCTAGAGTTCATATAAATCAACTTACAAGAACATTATTTATTCCACTCTCCAAGACGATTTGCCAGAATGAGGTCAGAAAGAAAGATTAATATGACACCTAATACCGCAGCAAGAAGAAAACCGTTTTACAATTAGGGTCAAATCTTAAAGAGGCAGGTGTTTTTCCTTTGCCAGAAAATATTAAATTTTCAATCTTGTATTAAGGAACCTGGTAGGTCCTATTTTAGTGTGTCCAGCAGCGGTGACATATATATATATAGGCCTTGAGAATTTGAAAACCTGGCTTGAGTATTTCCTTAACTTCTCTGACCCTTGGTTTTGTCATCTGAAAATAACAGGCTTTAGTGAGGATTAAAACTGAAAATATGTGGGTGATGGAGCACCACTACTAATAGTGCCCCTTGATAAATGGGTACACTTGACTCTACCGCTATGTTCACTCCTTGCCGAAGAAACCAAGGTTTGGATGTAGGTAAAAATGTATAAAGTATTTATACTGTAAAGATCTTTCAAGTGTATTGCCTCATGTATTAAAAAAGAATACTCCATTGAGAACCAAAGATTATATTATTATCCTTGCAGTTTTCAGAGAAAGAAAATGAATCACAGAGAAACTGTGAGATACAGGAATCAGGAAAGTTGGTTCAATTTCCAACTTAGCCACTAACTACTTTATGGCCTCGAGCACTTTAGTCCTCTTGTGTGTACAGTAAAAATGCTGGCCTAGATCTTTACCATCGTCTGGCATAAATCTCTAAGTCTGTGATGCAGCCCAGACAGGGACAACATTATAAACAGAATGTGTTTTTTTTTTCTGGTTATTAAATGGTATAACTTTCCTCACTTGATCACATTGCTTCTTTTGCAATTATTTGAAGCATTGACTCTCTACATTTACATGAAGAAATATAAATTTCTTTGCCCTTTAAAATCCAACTGCTAAATGTGTGTGTCTTACAGTAAATGTTGCTCAGCCACCAATGATTTGTTGTAACTGCGTGGGGGACACACATAAATCAAAAATGCATTTAGAGCTCAGTCCAAATTATAAATTCAATAACCTGGTGCAAATTATAAATCAAGTGACTGACTACTGTGCAACTGTCAATCAATTGAAATAGATTAATACCCTCAACTGAAGTGACTTGAGGAACTGGAGAGGTTATGGGAACTACAAGATTGCAGCTCGAATTTGAAGAGCTCTCCACAGTGCTGGCAGAACACTTCTGTGCATAGAGTAATAGGAATAGGGAAGTTTATGGAACACACACTGTGGGCTTTATTCAGACTATGTTTTGTTCTCACAACTGCCCTATGAAGAAGTTGCTCTTATCATCACTATTTTCTAGACGATGGGCTGAAGACAGAGGTGAAGGGGCTCGCCCTATGTCATATGCTCTTAGAACACAGAGCAGGACCCAAACCACCCGGTACATCTTTGTCTAGACACTGATTCCTTAACAGTTACATGGTACTGCCCACTCCTTGTGTAATTCTAAGCAGAGGAGGATGACTGGTGGATGGAATTTCATAATCAAATTATCTTCAGTTGAAAACAATCTTTTGGGCTAGCGAATATAAAGAATATAAAAATTTCAAGAAAATGAAACGATTTTGGATTTATCTCCTTCAATGATTAACATGTCTACTTTTTTTTGCTCAAATGCATTACTTCAGCTTATCAGGATGTGCATTGTACATGTGTAGTGTTCATCACTTAATACAACTACAAGTTTACAAAACATGGCAGAATTAGGTGCTTCGATTTTTCTTATTTTTATAATGACTTCTCTGAGCCGCTTGGTCACCCACCACCTGCAACTTCCACCCTCTCCAGACACAAGAAATGTGTGGCCATGTCATGGGGTTTTGTGAGGACCATAAAGGGGGGGAAAAAGTGTTTTGCCAATAGCTCAGCATTCTGTTTCCCATAGATCATATATTAGATTAAGATAATTGGATTTCATTTTATAACAAGGTAAAATGAGTACTTACTACAGACGGCCCTATGAGTGATCTTCACAGGCATTATCTGATTCTCAAAACACTGAGAAACAGTTCTTATTAAGATTTCTTTAGGAGTCATGAGCTCTGTGGAGTTGTTTGGGAAATATAATGAACATGTGTGGTTTCTCTTGCATACTTTGGAACATGCCCCTCCTCAAGGTAACTACTGTTTTGAATTTAATATTAATGATTTTGATTTTTTTAATTAAAAAAATTTAATTGTGGCAAACTACACATAAGATTTACCAAGTTGGCCAATTTAAGTGCACAGTTCAGTAAAATTAAGTTCATTCGTGTTATTGTGCAACCAATCTCCAAACTCTTTTCATCTTACAAAATTGAAATTTTGTGCATGTGTACATAATGGACATATAGTTTTCTGACCCAGAACCATGTACTAAAAAGACCATGACTTCATTGATTGGCCATGCCATCTAGCTCATTCATGAATTATTTCTGGGCTCTCGTTGTTTGATCTGTTTCCCTGCTCTCAAATCTGTTTCAATAGTCTATTTATTGATTCTCCTAACAATATTTGTCTTATTTACTAATACCTCTTAAAACTTATGAAGTCTTTAGGAGAAATTCCCCAAATTTTGTTTTTTATTCTAGAAGATTTTCTCAGACACTTGGCTGTTTGCTTTTCAGCAAACACAGACCTAGAAATGAACATGTCAATTTTCAGCACCCTCCTCACCCTCAAAAACACAAATAAAATTTCTGGGACATTAAATGAAATGCATTGCATCTGTAGATGAGCTTGGGGAGAATTAATTTTCTCAAGATATGTAATATTTCAATCTATGACCTTCTGTTTTTAATTTATTAAAGTCTTATTAGTATCATAAAATAGAATTTTATATTTTCCGTAAAGGTATCAACATCTTTTGTTAAGTATTTTTTGAGGTAATTTGATCTATTATTTTTCACATCAGATTATTACAATGTACACAATATACACAATGCATACATACACTGTGAACACACACTATATATGCGTATACATATGCACCCAAACACACACAGGTACTATGTATATCAAAATATAGAAAATTTATCACATGCCAGCAACCCCCTCAATAGTTAATACTTCACAAAATAAATGCTATTCTTACTTCTATTACCACAAAATTTGCTTGGTTTTGAATTTCTCATAATGGAATGATACTAAGCACTCTTTGTATCTGGCTTCTTCATTCAACAATCTGTTATAAAATCCATCCATATTGTTATGTGTAGCAAAAATACGTTTAATTTCTATATAGCATTCTTTTTTTTGAATATTCTATGAACATTCTTGTACATGCTTTTTGATGGGCATATGCATTTATCTGGGGTAGTGATATATAGCCAGGGAGTAATTGCTGTGTCACTGAATAGATGTATATTTAGGTCTGACTGATACTGTGAAATAATGTTTTTAAGTGATTGTATCAGTTTAGACTCTTTCTAGCCATGTATGAGTTCCAGCTGCTCAAAATCCTTGAAAATACTTCTATTTTTAGTTATTTCACTTTTAGCCATTTTGTTTCTGAGCTTCATTTCTAATATGTTGTTGTGGGGTTTTTTCTTTTTTTTTTTTTTTCCCCAAGACAGATAGAGCGAGAATGAGCGAGCCTGAGCCAGAGGATGGGAGAGGGGCAGAAGAAGACGGAGAGAGAGAATCTTAAGCAGGCCCCATGCCCAGCACTGACCCCCACATGGGGCTCAACCTCAGGGCCCTGAGATCATGACCTGAGCCAAAATCAAGAGTCAGACACAACCAACTGAGACACACAGGCACCCTGTTTTGTTTTTCTTTTGAGGCAATATACCTGTTTTTCTAACTATAACCAAATTAGTAGGCAAAACTTGGTTTCTGATTTATATATGCCTTGTATGTGCTTCATATGATTTTATATACATATAAATATATATATGTATTCTATGTAAGTACAAATGCAATGAAAAAATGGGTTAAATTATGTACTTTGTTAATCACTGTAATTTTGCATGCCAAATAAAAGCCCAGCTGCAACACAGACCAAATTTCAAAAATATCAATTTTAATTAATATGCAGTCTCCAACTATGAGCAAGAGACTGCAAAGACACTATAGGGTATGACAAAAAAAGTGAGGATTTAGCAGGCTCTCTTTCCTTGGATCTTACATTCCAAGATAGGGAGTTAGAATGAAACGTGAGTAACTGACAAATGTCAAAGAAATCAAGAATTCAAAAAGTGTCATAAAAATGTAAGCTGCCACTGTTATATGCGTTCAACCAAAGTAGATGCTTACTTCCAGTCACAGGAATCAGAAAAGAATGATAAAGAATATGCTATTTTATTTTTTTCTTGAGGGAAACAAAGGATTTCAATTAGTAGAAATAAGTTAGATGACTTTCTGAGTAAAAGGAAGAATGGTAAAAAAAAAACAACACTCTCATTGTGTTAGAAAATTCCATGGAAGGATTGATTGATTAATTGAAAGTAAAAAGATCTATTCCATTTGGTTGGAATGGAACGTTATGGAAGAATAGAACAGTCTCAGGCAAAGAGATGGGATGTTCACTAAATAAACTGTAGACAAAGTGGATAGAAGAATGAATGAATACATGAATAATTCAATTAGTGAGTGAAGAAAGAATCAATAATAAAAGGTTGTTGGGTCACAGTTTCCGTATCTATCCCATTGTTGCATGTCTTCTGAGCAAAGCACTGACTGCCTTTTTTTTTTTAACTATCTTCTCAAGGATGTTTGTATAGTGAGTAGTCTTAGAAAATTAAAATCTCTGAAAAACAAAAGACAGATTTACTTACAGTCCAGTACAACAAATTTTTTTTTTAGGATAACGAGCAGGTCTGCATGTAGGCCATCAGGAAAAAAAAAAATTTTTGGATTTCCTAAGTCAACATTCCTCAGCTGTGATTCATAATCATGTGAGTGCAATAGCTCTGACACCTTCACATTAAATTTGTGGGACTTGAGAGGCAAAGGTGATGCAAACAGGATACCCAATGGGCTTAGTGTGCCAAGAGTAAGCAGTTCCTTTATCTCTAACTCAGGATTCTAGTGTCTTCCAACAACATCCCTATGACTTTAACTAGCTTGTTAGTTTCTAAGCAATGTAAAATCTCAGACTCTTCATGACAAATGTAAAGGACAATCTCTTCAATAAATGGTGTTAGCAAAACTGTATATTCATATATGGAAAATGGAACAGGACCCTTATCTCTCAAAGATCAACACAAAATGAATTAAAGACTTAAACATAAGCCTGAAACCTCAAAATTACTAGAAAACAACATAAGGAAAAGGATTCTTGACATTGGTCTCGGCAATGATTTTTCAGATTAACACCAAAGGCACAGGCAACAAGATTAAAAATAGAAAAGTGAGCGTGCTTCAAACTGAAGGTCTTTTGCAAAACAAAGGAAACAACCAACAGAGTGAAAAGACAGTCTATGGGAGATATGGGAGAAAACCTATGGAAAAACGGGAGGAAATATTTGCAAGCCATCTCTCTGATAAGGAGTTAATACCCAAAAATAAACAAGGAACTCCTACAATGCAATAGTAAAAAAAAACTCAATAGCCAAATAAGATAATTAAAAAAATAGGCAAATAACCTGAATAGACATTTCTCAAAAGAGGATATACAAATAGCTCATACAGATTTGAAAAGTTATTCAACATCTCTAATCATTAGCGAAATGCAAGTCAAACCACAGTTACCTAGCACTTCACTGCTATTAGAATGACTATTATCAAAAAGACAGAAAATGCCAATGTTGGCAAGGATATGGAGAAAAGAACCGTTGATACTGTTGGTAGGAATGTAACTTCATACAGCCATTATGGGAAAAGAGCATGGACATTCTTCAAAAAACTAGTCAGAATTTTCATATGACCCAGCAATCCTGCTTCTGGATATATATCCAAAGGAAATGAAATCAGGATCTCAAAGAAGTTCGTGCACACATATTTATTAAAGCATTATTCTCAATAATCAATCAACAAAAGAATGAAGAAAATGTGAGATATATATATATATATATAAAATTGAATATTATTCAGACTTGGAAAAGAAGAAAATCCTGACATTTGCAACAACATAGATAAACCTGTAAGACATTTTGCTAAGTACAATAAGTCATATCAGAAAGCAAACACCATGTGATCTCACTTACACGTTGGACCTAAAATAATCAAACTGAAAGAAGCAGGTCGTTGCCAGCGTCTGGGGAGGAGGAAATGAGATACTGGTGAAGCAGTATAAAGCTTCAGTTTTGCAAGATTAATAAGTTCTGTATATCTAATGTACAGCAATGTGACTACAGTTAACAATATTGTATTGTATACCTGAAATTCATTAAGGGGGTAGATCTTAAGTGTTGTCACCACAAAGAAACAACAATAAGAATGACAAAATGACAATGGTAACCTATGTAAGATGATGGCTATGTTAATTACCTTGATTGTGGCGACTGTTTTACAATGTATACATATATCAAAAATGGAGTTCTATACCTTAAATATATACAATTTTCATTTGTCAGTTATCCCTCAAAAAGATGGAAAAAAATAGACATATTACTAACATATGTATATATGGGCTACAACGTGGCTGAATCTTGAATACATGATGTTACATGAAATAAGCCAATCACTGAAGGGCAGATATCATATGATTCCACTTATATAAGGCACCTAGTACAGTCAAATTTATAGAAATATAAAGAATTGTGGTTTCCAGTGGCTGAGAGGAAGAGGAAATGGGAAGTTGGTGTCATGGGTACAACAAATTTCACTTGGGAAGACGTAAGATTTCTGGAGACTGTGGTGATGGTTGCACAACAATGTGAATGTACTCAGTATCTCAGAACTGTACACATAAAAATTGTTAAAATGGGAAATTGTATACTATGCATATTTTACTGCAACAACAACACCAACAAAACACAAAACAAAGCAAAAGCTATATCAGGAGCTTATTTTTGGTGAACTTTGAGAGGGTGTACTAAATTTACCATTTAATTTGCTTTTCAATTGTTTTCAAAAAGGAGCATTTTATATTTACAAAGAAAAATATCTGTATTTTTAAATACCTACTGTACTTCAACTTATCAATTTAAATATAGGAAGAAAGGACACTGTAATTCCTCAGAATAAGGAAATCTGGATTCTAGATTTTTAGGTCTTTGTCTCAGTCTGGCTCATCATTGCATCTCCATGGGCTTCAGTATCATCACCAGTAAAATGAGTCACAGGATGATTTCTAAGTCTCTATTTAGCACTAATCATTCATCTTTTCTCATGCTCCAACTTCAATATTCAGAAATCTCTTATGCTTAAAGCATTTCTCCTTTTGCCATTGGTCTAAATTTTTAACAAATGTGATATAGCAGACTTTTAAATAAGACACGTTCTCCTAGAGGAGAAAGTCCCTATTTTTGTTTTTTTTTTCTAGAATTTTGCTCATTTCTTTGAAATATGGAGAGGGCTCCAATACAGTGAAATCTTATATTCCTTCTCTAATGAAAATAACAGAGAGGTGTAGTTTGGCCCTATATTTTATATAATTCTATATTTGCAATCCTCTTAATTAGGAATTATTTATATAACATTTTTTTTCAGAGGTTTTTGGATCAAATGGGCTTTGGTCAGAAGAAATACATAAAATAGGGAATTACTGATGCATTACCATAAATTTATTTTTCTTTTGAGATTTTTCACACACAGTATTCACAGAGAAGAAGTAGACATAAGATGAATAATTAGAAATCTCTCTCTCTCTTTCTCTCAATCTTTCCCTTGTTATGTCTCTCTGAATATTTAGAGTGAATAAGGGAAATGTGCAGAGAAACTATTAACAATATATACTCAGAAAGGAATCATAAATCATTTACTCAGATTTATTCCCTAGAAGTGTAGCCTGCTGTTGCCCTTCTGGGACAACATCTATTTTAGTTATTTATTAGTAGTTATTAATATTCTTCAACATTTCCCCATTGGGCATTTTATCCTAAAAGATACAAATGCTAACTATACAAATCGAAAACTGTACAGCAAACACTTCATGCTCCATCTAAATATATTTGTCACTTATACAGAAGCTGTAATCTCAAAAAAGGACACAGCAAGGTTCCTTAAATGTTAGTCCTTCATAGATGATTGCTCATAAATGAAGGCTATTTTAGAATGCTTTGTGCACCAGCATAACTTCAGACTACTTGACTTCTCTCATAGCAAGAAAAGAAAGAAAGAAAGAAAGAAAGAAAGAAAGAAAGAAAGAAAGAAAGAAAGAAAGAAAGAAAGAAAGAAAGAAAGAAAGGGGAGCGGAGGGGAGGGGAGGGGAGGGGAGGGAGGGAGGGAGGGAGGGAGGGAGGGAGGAAGGAAGGAAGGAAGGAAGGAAGGAAGGAAGGAAGGAAGGAAGGAAGAAAGAAAGAAAGAAAGAAAGAAAGAAAGAAAGAAAGAAAGAAAGAAAGAAAGAAAGAGAGAGAAATGATGGCCAAGACAAGGAAGCATTTCCACACTGTGGGCACAACTAGGAAATGGGATGATACACTTATACCTCAGGTAATTATGGATTGACCATTATCCCCATAAATGAGATAAAAATTCAGTGACCATTTTCTGGAGTACTGATCACTTCCCCCCTCTTTTCTCTTTCAATTTCTACCGGAATAAATACATGGATACTGAAGCACCATTCAGGATTGTGTGTGTATATGTGTGTTTGCACATGTGTTATTGGGAGAGAGAAAAGGAGAGAGAAAGAGAATGTGTTACAGTTTTCAGATTCTATATCTAAATGGTATTATATACCATGGATAAATTTTAGAAAGCATATATTATATCATCCCTGTCTTTGGAAAATCCACAGACTCTAAGCAAGTCAGAACCATTCAAGGACAGTATATAAATAAGTACCATAGTATCAATAAGACCATATTAATAAGTCCCTAAAGATATTATTTGCAGGTCCCTTATAATAGGATAAACACTATTTGTGGTAGGAATTCAAGTAAGATAGAGATCTGTTATAGCTGACAAGTTCAGTATAGTTTAGTGGACAAGCTGAAACTCAGCTGGCTTTACAGGCAGATAGGATTGAAAGAATCAGGTGATGTGGTGATCAATAAGTATTTGCTAAGTAAATTTATACATGATGAATAGATGAATGAATGAAGAGAAAATATAGCAGAACAGTATGAATGAATAATCAAATATGAATCATTTTACATAATAAATATTTATTCAAAAGCCATTGTGGATATTTACCAATAAACAAAAATTTTATCTTCTTTATCCTCATGGAGCTGATATTATAGTGGGTAAAGAATACACTTGTGCAGGGAATACTGGACAAAGTATATTAACTGTACATGAGGACACATTGAGAAGTAAATATAAAAAGAGAAGGCATCATGTTAAAGTTAGAAGGAGCATCAGAGGCCATCCAGATCACTACCCTTACTCTATACACGAGACATTAGAAGTGGAGAAATGTCAAGGACTTAAAGTGACAAAGCTTTTACTGTTAGAGCAAAAGAAAAACAAACAACAAACAGGCAAAAGAAACTGAAAATGACATCACCAAGGTGGCGAATAGGTCATTTCTGACTTTACCACACTCAGAAAAACAATAACTAAGGAGGGCACTTGATGTAATGAGCACTGGGTATTATGTAAGACTGATGAATCACTGAACTCTACCTTTGAAACTAATAATACACTATGTTAATTGAATTTAAATTTCAAAAAACAGATAATTAAAAAAAGAAGAAAAATAATTAACAACTATTCATGGACAAGATATCACTGAGAAAATCTTAGAACATGGAGGTGAGGCTGAAGCACTCCCCTATATCATGGAGGTCAAGACATATAACATTAGAAGGTATGAGGGTCAGCTATTTGCTGACTGAATTGCCCCTACCTCACTTCTAGGTGTAGCACCATGCCAAGAGATCAGAATTCTCCCCTGAGCCTAAGGTCCCTCCAGTGGGAAAAGAGCCCAGGGTGGACATCCAGTTCACCTAGTGTTGTGGGTCACTTCTTAGGAGTCACCACTCTGGTTTCATCCCTCAGGGGTCATAGGGGAATCTACAGGTATTGACCAGAGGGAATCTGATTTTGAAAGAGAAGTGGGGAAGGGATTGCAACACCAACACCTGGATCTTGGCAGACAGTTTTCCTACCTGTAGTGCCCAAGCAGTAGTCCAAAACCATGGGTTTGTTCATCCACAGAGCAAAGATGGTGGCACAATTTGAACAAGGAAGTCGGTGGTATGTGGTTTTGTCTGATTTGGGTCTCCACATGAAGAGTTCTTCCAGCACTGGAGCCTGGTCTACCCCCACCAAGGCAAAGGAGCTGAGTTATACCTTGCCCATTGCTGACTGTAGCTTGCAACCCTGTGTGAACAGAAAGATTGTCCAGAACATCTGGAAGATTATTAGCCCAGAAATGCTCAGAAGTTACAGTAGACAAAGCAGATTATCCACTGCATAAAGTCAGTGGCAATGTTTGTCCAGGGAACTTACAACATGGGTCAGCTTGAGTCAAAACCACAAAGAGTCTTTCTGTTGTTAGATCTGGTTTTCCTGCTCTGTTCAGTCAGGGAAATGACTTTATAGCCTTGCCCATTACTGAATACTGTTTCAACCTTCTCAACCAAGGAACCTAGCCAGACCACATAGGAAGATTTGTAGCCTATCCAATAGTCCTGCTTGCAGTGGTACTAAACAGAGAACATAGCCTCTGGGTTTTCCTGTCTGCAGAGCAAAACTGGTGGCCCCATCTGGCCAGGAAATTCTGTTCCTTGCCTTATATGATTCAGGTCCCCAAACAATGAGCTGTGCAGGGCCTGGAGCCTAGGAAAACTAATTCAAAGCCCCTCCTAATACTGAATATAGTACCCAGTCCCAACCAGCTAAGCCTGACTAGAGAACCCAGGCAACTGTGGAGCCCATTCCATAGCCTCGCTTCTCTTGAGAACCAAGCCAGCAGTCCTATCCAACTGTTTTGGCTGGTAGCACTCCCTTTCTGACTTCAGAGCTCAGTGGTATCTCCCCAAAACAGACCATGATAGCAAACCACACCTGCCCAAGGACATTACCAGTGGACACATCTAGAAACCCAAACTGAGCTTATCTGAGCTTAACTGTTGAAGGACTGTGTCTGCCTGAGCAAACCTGTAAAGTCTGGAAGAAGAGACTGCTTATTCAAGTGTGCAAATACCAACATGAAAAATCAGGTAAACATGACACCACCAAAGGAAACTAATAAAGCTCCAATAATAACTGACACTAAAAAAAATGGAGATCTGTAAATAGTCAAATAATTCAAAATAATCCTCTTAAAGAAGTGAACTACAAGAATACACAGACAACTAAATGAAATTAAGAAAGCAATGCATGAACAAAGGAAGAAGTTTAACAAAGAAATAGAAACCATAAAAAAATTTTAGTGCTGAAAAATACAGAACTGAACTGAAAAAACTCAGTAGAGAGCTTCAAAGCAGACTTAACAAAACTGAAGAAAGAATCAATGACTAAGAAGACAATATTTAAAATTATCCAATAAGAGGAACAAAAAGGAAAAATAAAATGAGAAAGAGTTAAGAAAGCCTACAGGAGTTATGGACCACAGTCAAATGAAACAATATCTGCATTAGGAGTATTCCAGAAAGAGAAGAGAAAGAGAAAGAAACAAAGTATACTTAAAACAATAAGGGCTAGAAATTTAAACCTGGGAAGAGAAATGGAAATCCAGATCCATGAGGTCCAAAAAACTCCAAACAGGTGGAACTTCAATAGGGCTAAATCAAGACACATACTAAAATTGTAAAAATCAAACACAATAATGAAATTTTAAGCAGCTAGATAAAAGAGATAAGTTATGTACAAGAAAACACCCATTAGACTATCAACAGATTACTCAATAATACTTTTTCAGGCCAGGAGAGAATGAAATGATATATTCAAAATATAAAGAGAAAAACACTGCCAACCCCAAATTCTGTAACTAATAAAGCTTTCCTTCAGAAATGGAGAAATAGAGGCTTTCCAGAACAAAATCTGAGGAAGTTTGTCACCACTAGACCTGCCTTACAGGAAATGCTAAAGGGAGTTCTTTGAGTGGAAGTAAAAAGACATTATTATATAAACATAAGAAGGTAGAATAAAACTGATTGGTAATGTTAAATATATAATCAAAGACTGTGTAGGAAGATAATGGTGGTTTATAATTCATTTACAACTCTAGTTAAAAAACAAACCAAAAACTAAAGTTAAAACAGGAACATAAAATAACCTTAGCTACAATAATCTGCTACAGAATAAATATAAAAAATATGTAAACTGTAACATCAATAACCTCAAATACAAAGGAGGAGAAGTAAAAAATTTAAAGTTTAGGAATGCTATCCAAGTTAAATTGTTATGAGTTTAAAATATTTTAAGATATTTTTGTAAACCTCATGGTAATCATAAGGGGAAAACCTGTAGTAAATATGCAAAAGAACATGATGAAGAAGTCAAAGCATACTGATACCAACAGACATCGAAACACAAAAATAGACAGCAGGATAAAAAAATGAGGAAAAATGGATCTACACAAGTGCCAGAAAACAATTAAGGATAAAGGGATCAATAAATCAAGAGGATAGAACAATGGTAAATATTTATGTGCCCAACATCAGACACCTAAATATATGAAGCAAAAATTAAAAGAACTAAAAAAATAAATAGCAATATAATAATAGTTGGGGACTTTAGTATTCCATTCTTAATGATAGATAGACCATCCAGACAGATCTTTCACCTCCTCAAGAGGCTAATATGAACAACTGTTGCCAAAAAAACTGGAAAATCTAGAACAGACAGAAAAATTCTTAGAAACATAGAACCTAGCAACACTGAATCCGGAAGAAATAGAAAATCTGAATAGACCAATTACTAGTAAAAAGATTGATTCAGTAATAAAAATTATCACAATGAAGACAAGCTCAAATAGCTTCACTGGTGAACTTTACCAAATATTTAAAGAAGAATTAATACCAATTCTTCTCAAACTCTTCCCAAAAATTGCAGAAGAGGAAATACTCTACAACTCATTATATGAGAACAGCATTACCCTGATACCAAAGCCAGAAAAGTACACTACAAAAAAACTATAGGTTAATATTCTCGAAGAATATAGAGGCAAAAATTCTCAATAAAGTACTAGCAAACTGAATTCAGCAGCACATTAAAAGAATAATTCACCGTGATCAAGTGGGATTTATCCCTGGGATGCAAGCATGGTTTAACATACAAATCAAAAAAATGTGTTATCAGATTAAGAGAATGTAAGAAAAAAATCATAGGATTATTTCAGTAGACACAGAAAAAGCATTCAATGAAATTCCATATCCATTCATGATAATGATTCTTAACAAATTAGAAGAAATGTACTTCAACATAATACAGGCCATATATGATAAGCCCACAACTAACATCATATTCAAAGCTGAAAGCTTTTCCTCTAAGATCAGGAACAAGACAAGGGTACCTGTTCTCACCACTCCTATTCAAAATCATATTGGAAGCCCTAGCCAAAGCAATCAGGCAAAAAATTTATTTTTAAAAATTTAAATGAGGGAAAGAAAAGGCATCAGAATCTAAAAGGAAAAAGTGAAAATGTCTTTATTTGCAGATGACATGATTTTATATATAGAAATTCCTAAAGACCCCACCAAAAATCTGTCAGATATAATTAAATTCAATAAAGTTGCAGGATACAAAATTAATATACACAATTCAGTAAAATTTTAATAAAATAACAGTGAATTGTCTGAAAAAACTCAAAGAAAGCAATCCCATTTACAATAGCATCAAAAACAATACAATACTTAGGAATAAATTTAACCAAGGAGGTGAAAGATCTCTACTTTGAAAACTACAAGACACTGATGGAAGATTTCAAAGAGGACTCAAACAGATGAAAAGATATCCCATGTTCATGGATAATATTGTGAAAATGTCCAAATAAATTCAATGCAATACCTATCAAGATTCCAATGGCATTTTTACAGAATTAAATAAAATCCTAAAATTCGTATGGAACCACAAAAGATCCTGAATAGCCAAAGCAATCCCGAGAAAGAAGAACAAAGCAGGAGACATCACATCTCTTGATTTCAAGCTATATTTTAAAACTATAGTAATCAAAGGAGTATAGTATTGACATAAAGACAGACACATAGGCCACTGAAACAGAACTAAGAGCTCAAGAGGTGCTTGGGTGGCTCAGTCATTAAGCATCTGCCTTCGGCTCAGGTCATGATCTCAGGGTCCTGGGATCGAGCCCCACATCGGGCTCCCTGCTCAGCGGGAAGCCTGCTTCCCCCTCTCCCACTCCCCCTGCTTGTGTTCCCTCTCTCACTGTCTCTCTCTCTCTGTCAAATAAATAAATAAAATCTTAAAAAAAAAAAAACTAAGAGCTCAAAAGTGAACTCATGTATATATTTAATATTTGGTAAGTGATCCAAAATTACTCAATTGAAAAAAAAAGTCTCTCCAATAAATGATGCTGGGGAAATTCACATGTAAAAGAATAAGAATAAAAGAATAAGAATAAAAAGAATAAAACTAGACTCTTCTCCTACACCACTCATAAAAATTAACTCAGAATGGATTAAGGGCATAAATATAAGAAACCATAAAACTCCTAGAAGAAAACATAAGGAAAAAGCTTTTTGTCATGGATTTTGGCAATAATTTTTTGGATATGACACCTAAAGCACAAGCAACAAAGTAAAAAATAAACAAGTGGGACTACGTCAAACAAAAGCTCTTACATAGCAAAAAAAAATATCTATAATGAAAGACAGCCTATGAAATGGGAAAAAATATTTGCAAATAATCTATCTGATAAGGAGTTAATATCCAAAATATATGAAGAATTCATGCAACTCAACAGCAAAAAAACAAAAACAAAAACAAAAAAATTCAATTTAAAAAATGGACAAAGGACCTGACTAGACATTTTCCTAAAGAGGATATATAAATAGTCAACAGGTACATGAAAAAAATGCTCAAAGGGGAAATGCAAATGAAAACCACAACAGGATAGCACTTTATGCCTGTTAGAATAGCTGTCATCAAAAAGAGAAGTGATAATAAATGCTGGTAAGAACATGGAGAAAAGGGATTCCTTGCACACTGTTGGTGAGATTTCAAACTGGTACAGCCTCTATAGAAAACAGGATGGAGGTTTCTCAAAAATTTAAAAATAGAATTAACCATATGAACCAACTCCACTTTAGGGACTCTATCTGAAGGAATCAAAAGCACTATGTCAAAGAGTTATCCTCACGCCCATGTTCATAGTAGCATTATTTACACTAGCTAAGGCACAGAAACAACTTAAGCGTCCACTGACGAATGGATAAAGAAGTTACAAGAAAAATAGATGAGTATTGTTGAGCACAAAATGGAAAATTCTGCCATTTGCAATGACACGAATGGACTTTTGTGGTATTTTTTGCTAAGTGAAATCAATCAGACACAGAAACACAAATGCTGTATGATGTCCCTTATACATGGAATAAAAAATATAACCAAACTCACAGAAAAAGTGATCAGATTTGTGGTTACCAGAGATGGAGGGTGGGGGAATTGGATGAAGGTGGCCAAAAGGTACAAACTTGCAGTTACAAGATAAATGACCACCGGGAATGTAATGTAAGAACATGACGACTATAGTTAACACTGCTGTCTGGTACAGTTGACATTTGTTAAGAGAGCAGTTCACAGAAGTCTCATCACAAGAAGAAAAATACTTTTTTTTTTTTTTTTTTTTTTTTTTAGTATCTATATGAGACAATGGATATTAACCAAACTTTGTTAATCATTTCACAATATAGGTAAGTCAAATTATGATGCTGTTCACCTTAAACTTATACAATGCTATATGTCAATTAGATCTCAATAAAACTGAGAAAGAAAAGGAAAAAGTGGTATATATTTACACAATGGATTCTTATTTAGCCATAAAAAAGAAGGAAATCCTGTCATTCGCAACAGCATGAATGGACCTTGAGGGCATTATGCTAAGTGAAATAAGTCAAAGAAAGACAAATACTTTATTATAACATTTATATGTGGAATTTAAAAACAAACTCATAGTTACAGAGAACAGATTGGTGGTTGTAGAGGATGGGGGGTGTGAAATGGGTGAAGCTTGTCAGAATGTACAAATTTCCAGTTATAAATAAATCCTGGGCATGTATAGTACAGTATGGTGGCTATAGTTAATACAGTATCATATACTTGAAAGTTGCTAAGAGAGTAAATCTTAAAAGTTGCCATCAGAAAAATGTTTTTAACTACGTGTAGTGATGAATATTAACTAGACTTATTGTGGTCATTTTGCAATATATATGCATTTATAGGATCACTGTGTTGTACATCTTGAAACTAATATGTCAATTACATCTCAATAAAGAGTTACTGAACAAAACATAGAGAAGAAAGTGAAAGGGGTCCTCAGCTTTGTGTGGGACTAAAAGGATGTAATTTATATGTGAGTTCCCTCCATGTAAGTCTTGTGTCCCAGATGTGGTTTATTGCAAGGTGAGTGAGAATTACCTCATACTTGATTCAGCGGGTCCACAGACTTATTCTGCATTTAGTTTCCTAGTTCCTGAAAGTTTAATTATAAAAAGACTTCCTTGGGCAAATAGAATATCACCAATATCAGGACCCTGATCCATGGGTTTGCAGAAAGATCTAAGTAGAAGTTTTGAAATTATCTCACCCTAGCAAAATAGTAAAGCAAAAACCATGCTGTCTTCCTGTAAGAACTGCAAACCAACATGCCGCCACAAAAATTTTGTCATTGTTAAGCATCCAGCCAATATAACAGTGGTGTGAAGGAGCAGTAGCAGATCCTGCATTATAGCTATAACAGTAATTTCAGAGGCAGACTCCCATATCCATTTCTGCTTAAAATAAAGAGGTTCCTATTTCCTGTCATTGAACTACAGTTGATGTAACACTTAACTAAGATAACACTGACACACGGCAAGTAGCCAAGGATGGGTTAGTCAAGAAGTTATTTAGATGAGATGATCAGCAATGGAAATTTTGCAGTTCTCAACTCCTTTTGAGTTGGAATATGGAAGCATATTCAGTCAAGCAGAAGTTCAGCTATAGCAGGATATACTTATTAGTACAAGTGGGGCTATGTTTCTGAAGTTGAGAGAGTGGGACCAAGAACTGATAGTCAAATATAAATAAGAAGCAGCAGTGGAGGCTACCTTAGTGTTAGAAAGAGCAACTGAGATTATTCCTAAGAGAACTGGATGTTCTTACAGAGACTTACTGCAAAGTGTTATCCTAAGGGATCCAGGTCCATCTAGCTGTATGGCAATACAAGTCATGTCTTTGTACGTTGGACTTCTCTAGTCCCATGAAGGAGGCAATGCTATGGATTTGTAGTGCCTAGAAGAGACTGATTAAAATTAGATAACATAACAATTAAATTTCTAAGTTTTTGATTTGTGGGATTAGAATTCACAAAAGTATTCATTTAATCAGGGCCCTGATCATTGTTCTGAGGCAAAGGAGGAAAATTTGTTTAGAAACTCACATTTTATAATAAGTAATCAGAAAAGATTTCATAGGGAAAATGCATTTGCTCAGAGGCTTGAGGTATTGGGAGCAATTTGAGTGACAGAGATGGGAGAATAGCATACATAAAAATGGGAATTGGGAGGTTCAAATGAATTTTAATAAGAACGAAAGAACAAAAAAGCAAAGTCAAAGGTCATGCACTACTGTGTTCTTCCATTCTAGGAAAACAGGTAATAAAGATTTAATTTCACACTCTGACATAATCTCTTACTTTATGTGTAACATACTTGCTATCTCTCAGTTTACTCACTTGTAATGAATATCCATAATAGTAGCGTAAAAAGGTTTATATGAAATAGCATAAGTAAAATGCTTAGCCTTTAATAAGTTTCCTAAATTGTTGTTTTCTACAACCCCTGAAACCATTTTTCTTTTATAAGATGACTTTTAGTGTTCAAAGAAAAACACTGTATATAAAAATACTTGAGACAGATTAAGAAAAGCTTCCTAGCTAAGATTTAGGCTGAGAAAAATAATTTCCCATAAAATGGGGCAGAGATAAGTTACCCAAGGATGGGTCAGCTTCAGGAAATTCACAGTTCTTCCTTCACTCTCCCATCTCCACCAGGACAGCCCTTCTTAGTAAATTCTTAAGGATCCTACAGGTTTTAGCCCATACATTATAAATGCTAAAAATAACTTCCTGGTATTTCCAGGTAGAGAGATGCTTCACACTAGTGATAACCATATAGTTTATTTGTACACTTATGGACAGGTTGCCATGTCTGTCCCAGCCCTACCCTGGGAGGTCATTAATGAAAAGACATGTTCCACATCCACAGCAACTATAAAGTATCTGGAACATAAAAGGAGCATAATAAATGCTTGCTCTAGAATAAACCAGAAGGCAAATGATAGTTGATAAGGAACCAGAAAGTCAAAGCATAAATTTTTACTTAGAATATTTGTGTAAAGCTAACTTTTATTTAAGACTATTTGTTGCTTGATAGAACATGCAAAGCAAGAAGAAGGGAGGGGAGGAATCACCCCAAACCAAGCTAACAGAAATGAAATCTACATAAGAGCTACTGTGATGAGCAGGAACCAAAAAAAAATTGTTATGCATTATTAGTTGTCAAAGATTTTTGAAGCTTCATGTAACTAGATTAACAAATCTCTTACTATGAGCCATCTGCTAGGTTTCTGACATTACTTTTCATAGGTCTTTTTTTTATGTGAAGACCCTTATAATAAGATATTATTTCATGAAATATTGGTCCTCCTTGTTTGAACTTATATAGAATAAAGGATTGGGTAGGGTTTTGTGACTTTCAAATGGAAATATTTGTAATTAAAGCAAACATATGGGGGTGGTAGGTGGTCATCTTCCTCAATAATGGCTATGATATGAGTTAATTTAGAATGCTAAATTAAAGAGCAAAGAGTTACAAAATGCATAATCCATGCAAGGAAAATAGCACATTGAGTCTATGCTTGATCAGTTATTAACTGATTCAAAAGAATGAACGAACTCTTTAACTCCCAATATTTTGTTAACCAAATCTCATGGTACATTCCAGCATCTGAAGCACAATGACTCTAATATCTATCCATATAAGCAACTGGAAGAGAGGGGTTATTTCTCTGAAAACAAAATCAGCCCTGGAAAGAATCCAGTGGTGTTGGTAGTAAGGTCACCAACGGCACTGGTTGGTGTGGTCCCACTGGAGTGTACTCACTTAAGCCTGAAAGCAACTGATGAGAGTTTAGAAGCAGAAGATGCAGAAATTGAGGTGACAACTATTGATCTTTACTTGAGGTCCCTGAGGTGAAAATCAGAAAGGATCTAGGAGAGTAGGAGAAATGAAAGATAAATTATTTTTTGTGAGATGCTTAAAAAGTTACTATGGGATTCACTAGAACTATATATTTTAAAAGTCTTTTGAATGAATGGTTTATTTCTGACGACTAGATATGCCTCTGCAAACCTATTAACCACAGGTAACTTTGAAAATTGATTTCATTCCTTTGAATAAGACTAGGAAATTGTATTGGCTATATGCTATTCACCAGGCCAAGGAAATAAGGAGATCGTTCTGCCCAAATTTGATTTAAAATAAGAAAACAATCTCAAAGTTTTAAGAAAATCTTTAGGCTATGCTTCCTTCAATCATTGTAACCAAAGGAAGATGAAGTCAACTATCTAATGATCCTTATGTCCAGAAGCCTTAACAAGTTTGGTTTTTCATGTTAACACAACCAGGGAAGTAAACAAGGGAACAAAAGTAAACACATTTGGAAAATATATGAACATTTATGGTGATTCTGTTTTGAAGAGATTATGTCCTTCGCTGGAGGAGAATGGTAAGAAGGAAGAAACAATAGTTCTGTCTTTTTTCTTTACTTTTATCTGTTTTAATATTAAAGCATTTTATAATTAGCATGAATTTCTCTATTTATTAGTCCTTATTTAAAATATTAACATTGGTCAATATTCAGTGCCTTACTATGAAATTGCAATCATAAACACCACATTTTCCATTAAAAGTCAAAAAGAAGAAAAGAAAAATAAGCTGCTGCCCATGAGAATTTTTAACTACAGATATTCCCAGACGAGATATGGATGGAAGCCAGACATACAAAACAGATTTGGCAATTGCCAAGCAGCAACAAGTGGATCAATATAACCGGTATAACAACATAAATTTGTGTTTCTGTTGCCTAGAATATCTGTACCTACTCAATGATGCCATGGTTCCATAGACTAGTAAAATATATTTGCCCTGCCAAGTAAGAGAGACTAATAGTGGGGCGCCTGGGTGGCTCAGTTGGTTAAGCGACTGCCTTCGGCTCAGGTCATGATCCTGGAGTCCCGGGATCAAGTCCTGCATCGGGCTCCCTCCTCAGCAGGGAGTCTCCTTCTCCCTCTGACCCTCTTCCCTCTCATGCTCTCTATCTCTCATTCTCTCTCTCTCTCAAATAAATAAATAAAATCTTTAAAAAAAAATTCTAAAAAAAAAAGAGAGAGACTAATAGCTCTTAAAGGAGACAGATTAAGGTCTTTGTTCCTCTTCTGTCAGTAACAATTTCTGTACACTAGACAACTCAAGTAACATTTCTGAGCATTAGTGTTTTCATCTGGATTATATTTGACCTAATGTTCTATCACTATAAACTTCTATGATTCTGTGGATCTATCCTGAATGAGTTCCTAACACCAACAAAATTGCATTAATGATTGTCTGTTGAGAGAAACATACACCAATACATCTTAGAATTTATATTAGGGCCAAACTGTGAAGGGTATAAAGTGCTGGATCATACTAAAGACACGTTCTGAACTGATATGGACACATATAAAAGCTTTTTAAGCACAGGGATAAAGTAACCATATTTACATTTTTAAAATATGGCTACAACATAGATAGTACAAAGGATAAATCACTAAAGGCACTGATACCTGAAATGAAACTATCTTACAATAAAGAGAATGAGGGTATGGTGTAGGAAAGTAGAGGAAAACCACAAGTAAAATATTTTAGAAACAGATCAATAAAACTAGTGTTCAACTGGACGTAATTAGATTTGGGATGAAGGACTCTAATGGATAAGGCATTGGCCTCCTAGATTTGGGATGAAGGACAAAAAAAGCCAATCTCAAGTGTGGTCAATATAAAAAAACAAGTGGCAAGGATAGCTTTTTAGATTTTTATAATAAAATGCTGTGGTACTGGGTCTGACCACCAGGTTGAATACATATGGAGAATAAGGAAAATGTTTATATGAAAAGAGAATTTTGAAGACCATGACTTCTAATAGTAGACAGAGCATGAATGACCTCCAAAAATACAGTCAGGCAACAACTGTAAAAGTAGAAAGGAAACCTACTGTAATCAATCCATAAAATCCAAAGGGGCAAGTAGTTCTTAAGGAAAAAAAAAGGTCAGTACTGTCAAAGAATGTGGATCTTAAAAAAAAAAAAAAAAAAATGATCCATGGAAAGAATTCAATGGAGTTGGTACAGAGTAAAGTCATCAATGGCATTAATTGGTGGGGTCCCACTGGAATGGTAGTGACTTTAGCCTGAATGCAATTGATAGGAGTCCAGAAGCAGGAGGTACAGAAACTTAGGTGACAACTATGGATCTTTCCTTTAGGTCCCTGATGGGAGCATCACAAAGGATTTAGTAGAGTAGGAGAGTTAGAAGGTAAGGAAGTAGCCAGTGGAACAGATAACAGAGGTAACTTTTTGATATGCAAGGAATATGTTGGCATCCTTAAATGCTTTATTAAGAAGTCAACAGAGAGGAAAAAGTTGAATTTGTGAGAGTGAGCATAAATATTGATAATATCCTTGTGGGAAGGGTGTGGGCTCATGAAATTAGATGCAGGGCTCATTCAAGGTAAACATAAATGAGAGACACTGAAGATAAACTTTCTTTAGTTTCTGCCAAATCTGGCTAAACCAAGAGAATTTAATCTGTATTCCAGAAAATGAGGTATAATCATTTTGGTTTTCCATCAAGTTCACAATACATCACAATCCTAGCAGCACATGGACCCAGATAAACATGACAAGAGAGTATCATTTCCATGTATGCCTACAATAAACCTCCATTACCACTTATTTTGTAAAGTTTGCAAATGTCTATTTCTTGTGGTCAGACTGACATTTTGCTCCAGGTCATATTCTAGGATCCATCTCTGATATGTGGCCCTCCAAGTTCAAGCACAACCTGATCAATATCAAATCTGTTTGTTGTTTGATCACTCCATCTGCATTTTCATCACCATTCAAGTTGAATGTTGGCTTCATTTCCCCTCAAGGCTTTCTGCCGGGAGTCTTTCACCTCTTTCCTTTCACATTTCACTTCACTGACAGTAATTTGTACTAGATAAAACTTCCTAGAACTGCTTTAAAGACCTTCATTCTTGCTCCAAAAAGTGTCAGTGGTTCCTCAATACATACAACGTAAGATCCAAATAAGCTGGCAATCAAGGTCTATCACAATGACGTCCTACATTTATCCTTACTTACTACCATATTCTTACACGACACTACATTTCAGTCAAATTGGTTTATTGGTTGTTCCACATTCAATTTAACGCACATACTTTTGTGTATGCTTCTCCCCCCATCTGTATTTTTCTCAGCACTTTTTACCCCGTCTATTAAGTCATTATTCATTCTAAGTGAGCAATTTCTAATGTTTCACAAATCTTTCTCAAATTTTAGAAACTACTCCTTTTTTAATTGCCTAATCACACTCATGATACTTAATATCTTCCTACTGGCTCATAAAGACGACAAAGCCTTTGTGAAAACCATAAAGTCAACTTCTTTATTTCTCTGAACTCTTAGATTGCTCTATGTTTAGAAGTACATAAATATGTGTTCACAGGGATGTGAATTTCAGATAGAAAGATGCCATAGCTAGACACTAATGGTAATGAGAAGCTGTTATTTTATATGTATAAATGTGTTTGTTGTGCTTTAAGATTATTACTAAGAAATAGGTTATTTTATTTTCCAAGTTCTACAAACCCAATAACACATGAAACCTCAGCTTTACTCTTTTCTAATGTTACCTATAGAAAAAAAATGTGGCAAACAAAATAAGCAGCTTCTTATTTGGCAAGAGAAAATGACAAACGGATTTTCATGCACATCTTCAGAGATGTGCTCTGGAAAGTAGGAGACTAACTGGAATTGTGACAACCTATTTTATAAACTATTAAGACAGAGAAGTAATATTTAGAATCCCTTGGATTCCCAATCACATATTAGATGAAGTATTATCAGTGCTCAATCTGCCCCACTTCTTTTAGCTGTACTTAGTTCCATTCTTATGTATCACTTCCTCTTAGAGTATTTCACAGGTACTTATCAAATTCTTACAAAAATTCCCAGTGCATGAGCTATTACAAAACACATTTTAAAAAATGCTTTCATAGGCTATCCAGTTAGGCATCTTCTATTTTCAGTATTTTAAGTTGGTAAATCTTAATTTTTCTGCCCCATGCCTAGTGTTCCAAATAAATTGTGCTATTTCAGCTCAACTGAATACAATTGAAATTTTAAACTCAATTAAAGTAACAGAATCTTCATAAAGCTCTAAAATTTCAGATTGCTCTTGGTCACAGTAAGATCTTAATAGTCAAAGCATTCTAAAAGAAATGCCATTTTTATATATAAGCAAATAGCTTTTCCATGTTATACTGAGCATTCCATAACAACCCACCATTGTTAAAGCATTAATAAAAATATGTAAGTGCTCCAAATAGTATCTTCTTTTTTCAACTCTAGTAGTATCACTAGGCATAGGTTATGCCTCTTTATTTGTAATCCTTAAGTCTAGCCTTGTTGTCCAGAGATGCTCCTAAAATGCTCTCCATAATAACCAAAGTTAATCATGTCCTAGCACTTCCTAAAAACTCGAGAACCTTAAGAAACTACTTAATATATGCGAGTGTGCACTAAAATAACTCAATGTTCTAAACATTTATTATAAAGCAGGTTCTATGTATTTTTATATCCATTCACCAAAGACTCTCCAGCTGATACCCTTCCCTTCGCCTGATTTCCAGTCTCCTATATCCAACCGTCTCTATCACATTGTTTAATAAGCATCTCAAACATAACATCTGTAAAACCAAACTCCTCATCTTCCACTCCCACTCCATACCTGCTGCTTGTTCCTCACCATTTCAGTTAACTATATTCTCCATCTCAGCAACTATATTATTCCAGCCACCCAGTCCAAAATCTTGGACTCATCACAAATTCTGCTTGCTTTCACATCGCATATTCAATTTCTTTAGCACATCTCATCTCTACTATTTCAAAATATACCCAGTACCAAACAACTCCTCACCTATCTGCCACTAAACTACTGTCCCCAGCTACCAACATCTTGGAGGGTACATATGAAGGCACAGATTTTGCTAAATTGAATTTTCATGAGTGTAATTCTGAATTACGCATTTGGGTGATATTATTTATATAGTGCTTCCTTGACTAGTAGTATGGTACGAGACAGATAATAGGTGTAATAAAAGAGACAATCATTTAATAAGTTAACATCTATTCCAAAAAAAAAGGTAGAATTGCTTAATAGCCATATCATAATGTACTTAACTTTATTAAGCAGAAATTTCAAATCCTAACCACAATGATATATTACAAACCTTCCCATTTGTCAAAAAGCAAAAGTCACTCACACGAAGTGTCAAGTGGAAAAAAAATTCTATCATAAACACATCTGGAGAGAATTGAAATGGATGCTCATTTGGAAACATTTACATAATTGAGATTAGTTTATCAATATTGGGATTATTTACTCATTTTCTTCTCTTCTTTTTTAAAGTTTTTATTTAAATTCCAGTTAGTTAACATACAGTGTAATATTAGTTTCAGGTGTACAATGCAGTGATTCATCACTTCCATACATCACCAGGTGCTCATCATAAATGCACTTCTTAATCCCCAACAAATATTGCACCCCTTCCCCACCCACCTCCTCTCTGGTAATCCTCATTTTGTTCTCTATAGTTCAGAGTCTGTTTCTTGGTTTGCCTCCCTCTCTCTTTTTTTTTCCTTTGCTTGTTTTTCTTTCTTAAATTTCACATCTGTGAAATAATATGGCATTTGTCTTTCTCTGACGGACTTATTTCACTTAGCATAATACTCTCTAGCTCCATTCACATCATTGGCAAATGGCAAGATTTCACTCTTTTTTCAGTTAGGTTGAACTTGAGTGTGAATTCATATGGCTTTTCCTGGTGCTTTTGACTTAAATTCCATTGTATTCCTTTGACTAAGCAATACATTCTCAATTTGCTACAAAATTCTAGAGACACAAATACATACAGAATTTCCTTCTCTCATCTATACCTAACAGCTACAAATGAGTGAGCACTTCTCATTTCACCCTTGCCTGCTATCAATTTGATAATTTCCCATTCTTTGATGAGAAACAGTATTTTGTTTAATCGGCATTTATTTGTTTGATACTGAGTTTTACCAAATTGTTACTTGATGAAAAGGGAAAACATACCCCACTCATAAGAAAGCATTTTTTTTTCTTTTAACTCTCTCCTCAAATGAATACTGAAGTTAGCAGGAAATGAATCTTTTCATTTATATGTGTAAGCTTGCTGAACCTATGCACAAGATTTTCATCATTTGCTGTCTTTTGCTCATTATATAAAGATATTTCTACTCAAACTTCAAGGTGTTACATTTGGAAATTACAGAGTATTTTTAATTCCAGAAATTCAAGTTAGTGCCATATGTAATTATCCTTAAGTGTTTTATGCATGTGTGCATATGTATATGCGGGCATATATACATAGACCTGTAAAATATACATATATGTTTGTATGTATATTAACTTCATTAACATATTTTTAAAAGTTATTTTATTTGTCCTCCAGGGCCCAGATTTTGTTTTCAGACTACTGTAATCAACTTTGCTCCTTCTCTGGCCCTATTTATATACATATGGTGATTTTACATTTTGTATTTATTGCAGCTCAGACCCAGTTTCTAGCATATTTTAACAAGCAGTAGCCCAGGAAATTATAGAAAGTATGGCTATTTGTGCTTTATGGTGCAACAGTTTGGCAGAAGACAAATTACACAATAAATGAGGTCACAGTAAATGATATTCTGGGGAGAAAAAAAAAAAACTTGTAGTAAATTTGACCACAAAAAAAAGTTGTTAAGTATAATATATGAAGAACCTCATTATTTCATTAAAAAAGACAAAATAAAGTTGACAGAGTATGTGAATAAGCCACGAGAAGAGTAAATGCAAATAAAAAAATGAAAACTTGCTTAAATATAAGACTGTAGGAAACGTAAATTAAAATAACGAGTTACATTTTATAATTATCAGACTAGCAAACATTAAAAGATGAATGCAACATTACAAGGGAAACAAGAAAACACAGTCATACACTTTGTATCTAGAAACTGGGATTAATACCAGGACTGTTATTGTAGGTTTTATGTCTAGAACAACTGCAGATGAGTAAGCAAATCTCATTTCACCCTTGCCAGAATTGAATTTTATAATTTCCCATTGCTTGGATGAGAAACAGAATTTCATTTAATTGGCATTTATTTATGGAATACGGAGTTTCACCAAATCACTATAGGACTGCTCAAAACAAACACTGACCAAAGCCAATTCTATTTCCCAGGGAGTAGAATGTTTTGGAAATGGGGTGATCTTTCATTTAGTTGAACACCAAATTGAACAAATTTTTCTATGACAAACTCTTTTTCTCATAACTTCCACTCTTTCTCTCCATTCTACGGTATGATATGGAATAAAGGAATAACAAGGGAAGAGTAAAGTAGCTTTATCTTTTTAAATTAAGAAAAAAAAAAACCTCAAAATTACTGGGGCAGCCAGAGAAAGAGGGATGGGAAACCAGAAAAAAAAAGAAGGCATGAAGGGTGAAGGCAGGTGTTTGGGAAAGAAGTTTCCCAAAGATTTAGCAATTTGCTATAGCACCCACGAATGAGCACAGCACTGAAAATAAAGCTTCCTATTCAGGGTGTGGATAAGGCAATTTAAGATAGCAATATTAATATTCAAAAAACTGTTTGCTCCATTGTCTAAAAAGAGGGAGAATTCTTCCATCACAAAAGGGTAATCATAAGGGATTTTCTGGAGATATCCTCTTAACTCTCAGGCAATATTATGTTACATATATTAAGTAATAAGGTCCATTTAAATAATCAATTGTGACAAAACACATTATTAAGGCTGCTAGCTGACTTATTTCTAAAGTGTTGAAGCAGTACTAATTACAGAACCGTTGAGTACATTTTATGATGGTATCATTTATTTCCATTTGTAATCCCCTACATCTTCATTCTCTCTTCCTTTCCCTCATTTACTTTATCACTATTATTCTCTCTTGACAATCAATTTTCTCTTTTCTGTAAGTTACTGATAATTTATCTTCAGATACATCTAGCCAAAGATACATTCATTCCATGTGACACAATTAGACTTTTTTTTTTTCTGGAGCTAGAATTATAAGATCCTGGATAAAATAATTCAACAAACAGAACCACCCTACTACCCTGCCCCTAAAAAAAGAAACTGAAAAACTGCTCTCACCATCTCAAATATGGTGCTTCCATGGATAACATGACTAAATCAATTTCCTTTCCCATTTTTGTGCCCTCTTGCATTGTCAGATTTTCTGTTGGGTAGTGTTTAGTTCTATCTTTTGTTTGTTGAAACAAACAAAAATCTTAGAGTTTAAATACTCCATGAATTTGTAGGTAATCATCAAATACATTTGGTTTAAAAGAACTCCCAGTTGAATTTAAGCTTTTTAAAATAATTACACTTTAAAGAGCATTTAAACAATCTTCATATTTAATTCACGAATGTGGATATTCTTTGGATTTTATGACCAAATAATTTGATACACAAAACAACTTAATGTTTTCTCTGACTCAAGATGTCCTTTTGCTGCTAATAAAAATAATCAGTCTCCTTTTCTCTTATGTAATAAACTACGTGACCTGCACAATTCTAAGCATGTATTATCTATTACAGTAATCTTGACAACAACCATGCCAAGTAGGTGTTATTCTTCATTTTACACAGAAAAATCAGAAAAGTTGCAGAAGTTACATGATGCCACAAAAGTAAACACTGGCAAAGTCCAAATTAAAACCTGATTCTATCTCATAGTTTTTTAACTGTTTAAGTTGTATTCACCCATTTCAGTATATTTTATAGTTTGAGGAGTTTTGATCATTGTATACAGATGCTTAACTCTTGCTATAAACAAAGAGAGGGAACAGTTCCATTGTTCTTACCAGATTTCTCATGGTCCTTTGCAGCTAATGTCCTCTCTCAATCTCCAGCCTCAAGAAACCACCAGTCTGCTTTCTGCCTCTCTAAATGTTTTCTAGAAGTTCATATAACTGGATCACACAGGATGTAGAATTTCCTGTGATTATGTTCAGTTACCATGTTTAAAAATTTAGACATACTCTTGTGAATGCTAATATTTTCTCTTTTCTTGCTGAGTAATATTCCATAGTAGCAATATGCCAATTTGCTGAAGTTGCTTATCCTTTTGGTAGTTAATGGACATTTGAATTGTTTCTAGTTTCTTTTTTTATTATTATAAATAATACTTTTAAGAATATTTGCACAGAAATCTTTAGGTGGACCAATATTTCTACAATATTCATGTGGACAACATCAAAGTAGGGTTGCTGATTGGTATGAAGACCCTACAAAATGCCCTTATTGCTACTGATGCTGCCTATGTCTCTATGTCTCAGTCGAAAAGAGGATTCTGATCTTTGGAGTTATAGGACAAATACACACAATGAGTTAATTCTGTCACTGCCATGAGGCCCCTAACCCTGATGATACTGACTTGAAGCTCTCTGGATGAATATTTAAATGTAAGCAGTTTAGAGAGAACCTCTCTCCCCACCCCCAAAGTATATCTGGTTATCACAAGACAGAAGAAAAGAGCAGGAAAGAATGAGAAAGCAGGTAAAAGAGAGAGTGAGAGAGCACTAGAGAGACAGAAAGAGAAGGTAGGGGTGGGCATATGTGAAATCTGGATATAGTGTGAAATCTGGATATAGAGGGAGAAAATAAAAAATTAAAACCTGAAAAAGAGGCCCACAATTCAGTTTAACTCAAACAGATATCCAAAATTTACTAAAAGGAGTTATACAACAAAAGTTTAAAAGGACCTCTAAAACATAGGTTCTGAATGAACGCTAACATCTGCTGAAATAGGTCAATTGGCCAACCTTCATGGCTTTAATACTGAAACTCAAATTATAGATCTACTTGGAGATCTCACTAAATTTAAACAAGGCACTACCTACAATCTTACCAAACAGAGAACAGAGAAAAAGTAGGCATGCCTCATCTTAACCATCAGACTATTGTCCTGTCCAAGTTCCCCATACGCATAACACTCATGGCCCTATAGTATCCCATAGTGGACATGGATGCTAAGACCCAAAGAGGGATGAATTAAATTGTCTTTGGCACTAACACTTGGTTTGCCAATATGAAATCCTATGAAAGTGCCTCCCAGTTTAAACAGTTAATATTGGCTAATATAAACTAAAACAGGGTCTTTAAGAATTGAAATCCATTATACAAGACATTTTTAGAGAAAGGGTGATTATAAAGCTTCTGAATACTTTGCTTATGTATGATCTTCCTCCTTTCTCAGAGAGGTTACAGAAGTCCCTTTTACTGAGCGCAGCTGAGCCCTTGAACTCCACATCAGAACACCTTCTTTTTACTGTTCATTCACACTCAAATGATTTCTTGACTCGCCTTTATAGCATGTCTTTGACCGTCCCCTAAATAGTTATAATCCTTCTCAGCTTATATGAACTGTACCTGGCAGGTGATTAACTCCATCCTCCACTTGCCAGAAACTTTTTCCTATGTGTAATCTCCATTTCATATCTCAAACTCTTTTGTCTTTTCTCTGAAATTTCTAGACTATCAGAACATCACTTTTTTCCGTTTCAGGCCACTATGTGAATGTGATATAGCAACTAGTTCATGCTGAAGAGATCAATAGAATCCTTTAATATTGCCTCTCTATAGAAGCATCACAAATTTCCTAAAGGAAAAGTTATGTCACTTTACATGCATTTAGGGTTTCATCGATCACAAAGTACTTTCCTACACATCATCTGTTTTTAGCCTATGAAGGGCACATAAAGCATGATCCTGTTTTATACATGGCAAGATTGATGTTCAGTGAGATTAAGGTGTATACCCAAAATAGTAGGTTAACACACGCTAGAGCCAGGACAAAAAAATAACTGATTGTTGCCCCTGCTTCCATCCCCTCTGCCCCTAGGGCTCTTTCTACCACAAAATGTAGATTTATAGTTTGACCCTTTTCCTCCTATACCATCTTCTACCACCTTGATTTACTCTAGTGTCTATCAGCCCACTTAAATTTCTTTTTTTTTTTTTTAAAGATTTAATTTATTTTTTTGACAGAGAGACACAGCAAGAGAGGGAACACAAGCAGGGGGAGTGGGAGAGGGAGAAGCAGGCTTCCTGCTGAGCAGGGAGCCGGATGTGGGGCTCGATCCCAGGACCCTGGGATCATGACCTGAGCCGAAGGCAGATGCTTAACGGCTGAGCCACCCAGGTGCCCCAGCCCACTTAAATTTCTTAAGTGGTACTGTGTTGGGGTGTAATCAAGATATTACTAACACTGAGGCAACCTGAGATTTAGAGAGGCCAACTGTGTCCTGAACTATGCAAAATAAATTAAGTTTATCATGGTGACAGACCCTACCATAGTTCTTTCAGAAAACTGCTCTCAGACCCCTGGATGCTCATAAATATTGCTAATTCTGTGCTCTATTTTCCTCTTTTTCCATGGTCATTGATCCTCAGAATAACCATCTTCTTTCTTCTATTTGCTCACAATTACCCTATTCCTGTTTTCTTCATTGTCTCCATCCTAAATTTCTCTTTCTTTTAGCTTTACAGGTTCAGATTTTCTGCTCATGGGTTACAGTCATTGTACTAGAAGTTCTCGTTTCGCCATGTTCTCTTTCAATAACTCTACCACAGGTCTATCGGCTGGCAATGCAATAGTATCTCCATAGCTACCCATGTTATCAGCATTTCTCCAGCTCTGTCCTCATTCCAAGATTCATCATCCACTCATAGTTTTTGAAAAAGTTCATTTGATGCTCTTGAAAATCTCCATGAAATGGAAAAAATATATTATTGTATGCATTTTTTTATTATTCTTTTTTTTATTCTGTTATGTTAATCACCATTAGTTTTGGATGTAGTGTTCCACGATTCATTGTTTGCGTATAACACCCAGTGCTCCACGCAGAACGTGCCCTCCTTAATACCCATCACCAGGCTAACCCATCCCCCTACCCCCCTCAGTTTGTTTCTCTAGAACCCTCAGTTTGTTTCTCAGAGTCCATAGTCTCTCATGGTTCATCTCCCCTTCCCATTCCCCCCCCTTCATTTTTCCCTTCCTGCTATCTCTTCTTCTTTTGTATGCATTTTTTAAATGAGGTAACTGGTATAAAGAAATTTAGTACTTTTTCTAAGCTCTTGAAAAGGGAATCAAATATTTTTTTTAAAAAATTATACACTTATCATGGTGAGCATTTCATAGTGCATGTAAATGTTGAGTCATTATGTTATATACCTAAAACTAATATAATACTGTATGCCAACTATACTTCAGATTGAAAAATAAATCATTCTTTAAAAAAAAATGAGGTTATACCCCAGGTCACCTCTTATCTCAGGATTTATTGATAAAGCTTATATCTATAACTTATCACTTGCAATCTGATTAAGATAAATTTTTAGAATATCTATATGTCAGAATCAATTCATCAGCAAATCAAATTCATTTTTATATTTCAGAAATTTTTCTTAAGTATGGACAAAGGATTGCTAGTAGTGAAGAAACTAGATTTGACCTGAACAAGTAAAAACTAGCATTTGTATTTTAATTTTAACAATTTTTTTGTTTCTCAGTTATAAACACCCAAGATCGTTTTCAGCTTCATATTAATTAACATATATCCCCCTTTCCTTTTCTCAAGTTTGTATAGTCATTTATTTGAAGCAAGAACATTATTTAGAAACACATTTTTCTTCTGCAGATCGATGTTTTATATATACATATGTATATAAAAGCTCCTATGCATGGAGAAACATACTATTAGCTTTTTTGGTAAACCAGGTCAGGTAAAATCAAGAACTCTTTGAAACTTCAAAAGATAATTTACATCAAATCACATTGACTTCAGTCCATTTCTGATTTACTTAACTTTTCCTGATATTTATGCTGATTACATGGCTATATGAATATGGTTTTAATGAGCCCAAGAAGTCAATAGAAAGATAAAGCATTAACTTTAATCTATCTTGCTAAATTTATGAAATAATGAAATAACAGGAATTGTCATTAATCTAATATTACCATATTTATGATTATCCCTAAGTTTAAATTTAAAAAAAAATCAATATTAAAATGGATATAGAATAGCAGTAAGTAGAAAAATTACAAATAACTTCAGAGTTTCATTTGCTTTTCCAAGAGTTTCCATGACATTAATTCCAGCAAACTACTCTAGGCTGCCCTTATGCATAAACTACTGGTTCCTCATAATGGCGTATGGCATTTCAATTTCAAACCTGCCCTCAATAAACAGGATGAAGAATTACTGTGCTCATGTATAAACTGCTTTGTGACTCAATGTTTATCTACCATAATCAATAACACCCAAATTCAAAAAAACTCAAAGCACATGAAAAGTAAAACAATTTTATTTCATCTGCTAAGCAAATTCATTGTGCTTTTCATGAAATAGGTAAGATTATTGAAACAATTGGTGCCACAAGGTAAACTCCATCATACAAAAGCTGTAATGTAAATTAAGCAATAAAGTGTTCAACGAATCTCCTTATTTTCTAAAGGTGATTTTGTTTATGCATTTATTGATTTCTTCAGATGTATAATCTAGTCCAGCTCCTCTATTCGTCAACCCTGACCTGTCCTCTATAAACCCTCAAATAATGTAATAAATACTATCTAGGAAAATACATTCTGCAGCAAAGCAGTATCTCCCTGTGTAAAGACATGTCTGAAATAAAGGATAAAGCAACCTAAATAGACTTCAGAGTGCCACAAATTAACCAAACAAAAATAAGTTTATTGAAACAAAAACTTTGATTGTTTTTAGTTAAATTCTAAATAATTTTTTATATTTTGCATAACATTAATTTAGAATACAACTTTTATATTTGGAGGACTAGATTCTGTTCTTCATTTATTTTTTTCCAGTCCTAAGGCTAATATTTTCTTGGGTATCTATTATCATTTTAGAAGTCAAACTACATGAGAACTTCAATCAAGCTTAGCTTTTACTGTGACTATCACAATTGCAAAAAAATAAAGTGGGTGGGAGGAGACATCAGGATCTGCCTTCTACTGCTTCCATGAGGAAAATACTCTTCCTGACTTTGCTATCTACTTACAACCTTAAGACCACATGATATGAGAATTCTCACCTTCCCTTATTCATCAGGAATAAAAAGAAAAAGAATTTTGGAATTAGAGGTCTTGTGATTTGTTAGTTGTATGGCTCTTCATTCATTTATCCATCCAGTAAATTTTCATTAAGCAGCTACCATGTGTCAGGTACCTATCTAGACTCTGGGGCTACAATAGTAAGAAGCAAAACAAAGCGCCTTCCCTATGGAATATACCTTCTAGTAGATATGACAAATTAACCAAACCCATTACATGGGCAGCTACAGAGATATAAAGAGAAGAGTATCATGGTAGAAGTGTAATATACAATAGAATGGACAAAAATAACCTCTCTGAAGAGACATTTGAACAGAGGCATGATTGAGGTAATGCAATAAGAAAGCTAACGGTAATTCCTAGTAGGGTGAACACTAGTGCAAAGGTTTTGGAATCGGAGTGAGCCCTGGGAGTTCAGAGAGGAAAGAAAAGTAAGGTTCAAATGGCTGAAGCAGAATGTGCCATGCAAAAGCAGCAGGAGAGTAGTTCAGACTGGTATGTGGAAGCCAGATCATGTGGTCCTTTTAAGCCACAGCACACTGGCTGTGAGACTGTGTAGGATGGGAAATCACTAGAGATATGGAGTAGAAATGACCTGAATATATTTTTGCTGTAAAAGGCTCACAATGGCTGCTGATGGAGAATGTGCAAGTTATTTAAACTCTCAAATCTCAATTTCTGATTTTTGAAATTGGAATAATTAATGTTTACCTAGTTTGTCCCATAAGCATTGAATGAATTAGCATGCAAGTCTGACACATAATAAGATCTCGATAACAAATATTTCTTTTTCTGTGTTTCTTTCTCTTGAGTTAGATAAAACACTAGCCCTATCCGTTTCAAAGCGAATTGTACTCATAGACCCTATTCCCCTAATTCCACCTTTTTTCTAACTCTGCTGGGTTCTTTTCTGTCAAATATTTTCTTCACCCTCTATCTTTCTTCCAAATGATTTATTCTCTCAGTCTGAAAGCATATACATATCCTCTTACCTCAAACAAAACTATTTTTTTCAATCCTGTTACTTCAGATATCCCATCAAAATGTACCACTCTCCATTTTTGTAAAAAAAATTTTATAAAAGCAATAGTCAATATATAATGCTTCCATTTCATCCACATTTCATTGTTCCCTCATATTTATAGTTGAACACTTGCCATTGCAATTCTATTGAACCTAAGTCCCTGATTGTTCTACCCAGTAGACAAGGCAGTGGAAGACTTTAATCATGATGGCAATGAAATAATTCTGCTACTGAAGTCACATGCTTGCCAAGGCTTCCTAAAGGTATAGATAAATTTTAAAAACTAGTCTATTTGTCATTTTTCATCCTTGGAAAAGGCAACAGAATGAACAAAGTCCTGAGTATAATAAAGTAAAAATGATTTCAGTGAAGAAACTATGGAGAGTCCCAGTTAAAAGTTACCCTGCTTTGGGGGCTTCCCCTTCTGCTATGATGGGGTAACTACTGCAGAACTTGCCAGCCCACTGAAAACAATTCAACAACTGGAAAACTTTATGGAAAAAATGTTTAAGACAGCACACAAGAGGCATTGCACAATTCTGATCCATGATATGAAAGAGACGACTTTAGGTTTATGATTATTGTATTTCTACATAGAGGCACTTTTACACTGCAGCACAGGGAAAGGGAAAACAAGCAGGCATGATGTCCTGACAAAGTTGAGGAGCCCAATCTTCGAATTCAAAGAGGACAAAGTGTATAGAATTGATGGGAAAGATTACTGTGAAAAAAGGAACCGTACAGAAAAAGAGATCCAAAAGCCAACAGAAGGCTCCCTTTGATTGTGTTACTGAATAATAAGCCATATGTACTTAGGATGAGAGATGCCAGAGAACAAACTACTAGGAAGATGTAAAAAATAATACCAAGAACTCACACAAGACTGGGAGATAGTTGAGTTCTTACCAGACAAATTGGAGAGACCTTACTGAACGCCCAGAGCGTTCAGCTAAAGACTCCAGAAATGCTTTATTATAGCAGTCACCAAGTTCTCACACTTGCCCATTGACTGGGCTTGACCTAACTTCTTCCCACAGGCCCCTGAACTTTGGTTTACCTTCAAGCTTAACCAAGTACTAACATGCAGAACATCTCCCCTTTTCAGATCATTCTGGAAATTGGCTGACCACAAAGAACATTTCCTGTAGATCCGCTTCAGTGATACTCTCTGCTCACTCCCAGTTGTTGGTCTCAATTCTCCTAGTCTGCTAACTCCTTGTAGTGGGCTGAATGTTGCCCCTCCCAAAAAGATAAGTCCATGTTTTGACCCCCAGAATCTGGGAGTGCTACCTTATTTGGAAAAAGTGTCTTTGCAGATGTAATTAAACTAAGGATCTTGAGATGAATTCATCCTCGGTTATCCAGGTGCACCCTAAATCTAATGACAATTGTCCTCATGAGACAAAAGAGGAGAAGACACAAAAGACCATGTAAGGAGAGGTGAAGAGATTGGATTAATGCAGGCACGAGCCAAAGAATGTCTGCAGTTACCAGAAGCTAGAAGAGAAAAGGAAGGATTCTCCCTCAGGGCCTTCAGAGGGAGCACATACCTGCTGACACCTGGATTTCTAACTTCTGGCCTCCAAAACTTTGAGAATAAAGTTCTGTTGTTTTAAACAATGAAGCATGTGACAATTTCTTATGGCAGCCCTAGGAAATTAATGCAGTCCTCCTTTATAAAATAAAATACTTTCTCTGTTTTATTTTCTGATGATTACAGATCCTGAGGTAGGATGCTCTTCCTACTGCATTTTTCTTTTTGAATAGAATCTCTTACTGTTTCTTTTTATTTGACAGTAGTATGGTTAAATAAGCCCTAAAGTAAAGGCAACTTCAAACTTATCATAACCTTAAAAACAAAACAAATAAAAAGTCTGAAAAATATAAAGCTAACCCACTAGTAAGCAGATTAACTACAAATCTATTTGGGTTCTATGCTTTTAAGAAAGATAACTTCCTCAAACAACAATAGAAATATATTATATGTATTATATAATATGTATATTGGTCTCTGCCCCCATTTCTGGTTACAGAGCTCCTAAAACTTTGTAATTTCCCAAGCGTTAAGAGCACAAGGAGCATCTTTTGTTCTAATATTTGGTCTTTGGTGCTAGTTCCTGATACACAGATTTCCTGGGGGTTAGGTGTGTGTTTTGTTCTAATGAAACAACTCCTGATGGGCTCCTGGACAGCTTTAGAGTTGGGGTTAGTCACAAGAAAGACCACACCATAATTAGAAACTTAGAACTTTAAGCCCCCCCCCCTCATCCTCTAGGAAAGGGAGAGGGGCTAAAGACTGAATTAATGATTGATCATGCCTACTTTATGCAGCCTCCATAAAATCCTAAAAGCACAGGTTTAGGAGAGCTTGCAGATGAGTGGACACATGTATGTGCTGTGAGGATGGTAAATCCCAACTCCATGGGCCAGAATCTCCTGCACTTGGGACTTTTCTGGACATCACCCTGTGTATCTCTTTAGGTATCTGTTTATCTGTATCCATTATCATACCCTCTGTTATGTAATAATTGGTAAATGTAATTGTTTCTCTGAGTTCTGTAAGCTGTCCCAGCAAATTATCAAACCCAAGGTTTGTGGGAACCCAGTTCATAGGTGGTCACCCAAAAATCCAGGTGACAATCTGGATGCCATCTAGTGGAGGGACAGAATACACTCTTAAGCAACTGAGCCCTTAATCTGGGCGATCTGATTCTATTTCCAGGTAGACAGTATCAGAAATTAATTAAATTGTAGGACACCTGGTCTCAGAGGATTGCTTGATGTGTGTGGAAAATCCCACACATTTGGTAGCCAGAAGTGAACTGTTAGAGTAGTGTGAAGTAAAGGAGAAACACAGAATTTTTCCAACTCAACAAAATCCCAATATTCAACAATATAACTTTCCTAACAGGTAATATAATAAAAAATATCACAAAATATGTGAAGCAGGAAAGTATATCTCCTGAGACAGAGAATCAGTTAATAAAAATACTCATAAATGACAGAGATGATGGAATTGGCAAACAAGGGCTTCAATACAGTTCTTAACAAAAAGCAGAAGGTGTTAAAGGAAAACATGAACATAGTGATAAAAGACTCCATATGGAAACATATTCCAAACTCCATATGGAAATAATACAATGGAAAGTCTACAGCTTAAAAATCATAAAGAAAAATGAAAAATTCACTATGGTCTTAACAACTGATGATGCAAGGAAGGAAAATTCAGTAAATTTGAAGAAATAGCAGCATATATGCAAACTGAGGACTAAGAGAAAACAACCACACACACGCGTGCATGTGCACACCCCAATTAACCTTAGGATAATGTTAGCTGATGTAACAATTAAAATTGAAATCCCAAAATAAAGAGGACGAAAAAAATTGATAAAATACTGGACAAAATATTTCCAAGTTTAATTAAAACTATCATCCCATAAATTCAAGAAAGGTAAGAAAGATAAGGATGCCTAAAGTGATAAAGAAGACATCTAAACAGCAGCAGGAGGAAAAAAAAAAGATTCATTTCATCTGAGGGAAAAAAGAGAAGAAAAACCTGAAACTACTCTTCAGAAAAAAAAAATCCAGAAAACAATAGAACAAAAATTTTATATTGAAAGAAAAAAAAGTCAGACCAGAATTCTATTCAGGTAAAATATTCTTCAAAAATAAGTGCAAAATAAGGTGTTTTTAGACATAGAAAACTAGAAGAACTTATCAGGAGTAGACCTGCAGTTAAGAAAGTTATTAGAAAAAAATCTTGGATCTACACAAAGGAATGAAAAGAGAAAAATGTGGTAAATAAAAGAGTTTTCCCACAAACATTTTCTCAGAAGAAAATTTACTATGTAAAGCAAAAATGTTAATAATATAACACATATAGCATATGGAGAATATCTATGTATGACAAGACCAGCACAAAGGACAGGAGATAGGAATCATAAAACAACTATTATAAGAGTTTAAATTTATATAAAGGATATAATTTGACTTTAGACTGTGACAAATTATTAAAGATATTTATTTTAACCCTGGGGCAACAAAGAAAAAAAAAGTAGTTAAATATCCATTAGTGAACATAAAATGGAACACTAAAAAATACACAGTTACTCCATAAAAAGGGGGGAAATTGAGTAGTTTTCTAAGTTCTAGTGTCATCAGGAAGTACCAAAAGTTGTGCCAAATGTAGTCAATTATATTAGATTGTAAGAAATCAAAGATGAATGTTCTAATCTCCAGGAAGCATCTCAATAAATATATAAGATATATAACAGCAAGCTAATAGAGGAGAAAAATAGAATATTAAGACATTGATTAGTACAAAGGTGGCAAGAAATGAGAGTAAAAAAATATATTAAGATGTTTGTCACATAGAAAACTAAATCACAAATTAAGGAATAAACAATTTGCACTTCATGGATACTGCTGAAACTAGGGAAATAAGAAAATAATTCTTTTTAAATACATGTTAGAAAAGAAATTAAAGCTAAAAAACATATCTACTTTAAGATTACATGAGGAAAGAACAAAACTAGAGGAGAAAAAATAGTTTACTCTTTTATTCAGGATTTATTTATTTGTAAATAATTTTTTTTTAATTTTTATTTTTTTATTATGTTAATCACCATATATTACATCATTAGTTTTTGATGAAGTGTTCCATGATTCATTGTTTGTGCATAACACCCAGTGCTCCATGCATAACGTGCCCTCTTGAGTACCCATCACCAGGCTAACCCATCCCCCCACCCTCCTCCCCTCTAGAACCCTTAGTTTGTTTTTCAGAGTCCATCGTCTCACATGGTTCGTTTCCCCCTCTGACTTACTCCCCATCAGTCTTCCCCTCCTGCTATTTTCTTCTTTTTTTTTTTCTTAACATATGTTGCATTATTTGCCGCAGAAGTACAGATCTGCGACTCAACAGTCTTGCACAATTCACAACGATCACCATAGCACATACCCACCCCAATGTCTATCACCCAGCCACCCAAACCCTCCCAGCCCCCACCACTCCAGCAACCCTCAGTTTGTTTCCTGAGATTAAGAATTCCTCATATCAGTGAAGTCATATGATACATGTCTTTCTCTGATTGACTTATTTCACTCAGCATAACACCCTCGAGTTCTATCCACGTCGTTGCAAATGGCAAGCTCATTCCTTTTGATGGCTGCATAATATTCCATTGTGTATATATACCACCTCTTCTTTATCCATTCATCTGTCGATGGACATCTTGGCTCTTTCCACAGTTTGGGTATTGTGGACATTGCTGCTATAAACATTGGGGTGCATCTACCCCATCGGATCCCTACATTTGTATCTTTGTGGTAAATACGCAGTAGTGCAATTGCTGGATCGTATGGTAGCTCTAATTTCAACTGTTTGAGGAACCTCCATACTGTTTTCCAGAGTGGCTGCACCAGCTTGCATTCCCACCAACAGGGTAGGAGGGTTCCCCTTTCTCCACATCCCCGCCAACATCTGTCGTTTCCTGACTTGTTCATTTTAGCCATCCTGACGGGTGTGAGGTGGTATCTCATTGAGGTCTTGATTTGGATTTCCCTGATGCCAAGTGATGTTGAGCACTTTTTCATGTGACTGTTGGCCATTTGGATGTCTTCTTTGGAAAAATATCTGTTCATGGCTTCTGCCAATTTCTTGATTGGATTATTTGTTCTTTGGGTGTTGAGTTTGATAAGTTCTTTATAGATTTTGGATACTAGCCCTTTATCTGATATGTCATTTGCAAATATTTTCTACCATTCTGTCAGTTGTCTTTTGGTTTGGTGGACCATTTCTTTTGCTGTGCAAAAGCTTTTTATCTTGATGAAATCCCAATAGTTCATTTTTGCCCTTGCTTCCCTTGCCTTTGGCGATGTTTCTGGGAAGAAATTGCTGTGGCTGAGGTCGAAGAGGTTGCTGCCTGTGTTCTCCTTTAGGATTTGGATGGACTCCTGTCTCACATTTAGGTCTTTCAACCATTTGGAGTCTATTTTTGTGTGTGGTATAAGGAAATAGTCCAGTTTCATTCTTCTGCATCTGGCTGTCCAATTTTCCCAACACCATTTCTTGAAGAGACTGTCTTTTTGCCATTGGACATTCTTTCCTGCTTTGTCAAAGATAAGTTGACCATAGAGTTGAGGGTCCATTTCTGGGCTCTCTATTCTGTTCCATTGATCTATGTGTCTGTTTTGTGCCAGTACCATACTGTCTTGATGATGACAGCTTTGTAATAGAGCTGGAAGTCCGGAATTGTGATGCCACCAGCTTTGCTTTTCTTTTTCAAGATTCCTCTGGCTATTCGGGGTCTCTTCTGGTTCCATACAAATTTTACGATTATTTGGTCCATTTCTTTGAAGAAAGTGGATGGTATTTTGATGGGTTTGCATTGAATGTGTAGATTGCTCCAGGTAGCATTGACATCTTCACAATGTTGGTTCTCCCAATCCATGAGCATGGAACATTTTTCCATTTCTTTGAGTCTTCTCAATTTCTTTCATGAGTATTTTAGAGTTTTCTGAGTACAGATCCTTTGCCTCCTTGGTTAAATTTATTCCTAGGTATCTTATGGTTTTGGGTGCAATTGTAAATGGGATCGACTCCTTGATTTGTCTTCTTCTGTCTTGTTGGTGTATAGGAATGCCACTGATTTCTGTGCATTGATTTTATATCCTGCTACTTGACTGAATTCCTGTATGAGTTCTAGGAGTTTTGGGGTGGAGTCTTTTGGGTTTTCCACATACAGTGTCATATCATCTGCAAAGAGTGAGAGTTTGACTTCCTCTTTGCCAATTTGGATGCCTTTGATTTCTTTTTGTTGTCTCATTGCTGTGGCTAGGACTTCTAATACTATGTTGAATAGCAGTGGTGTTAGTGGACATCCCTGCCGCGTTCCTGACCTTAGGGGAAAAGCTCTCAGATTTCCCCAATGAGAATGATATTCGCTGTAGGTTTTTCCTAGATGGCTTTTATACTATTGAGGTATGTACCCTCTATCCCTATACTCTGAAGAGTTTTCTTCAAGAAAGGATGCTGTACTTTGTCAAAAGCTTTTTCTGCATCTATTGAGAGGATCCTATGATTCTTGTTCTTTCTTTTGTTAATATATCGTATCACGTTGATTGATTTGTGGATGTTGAACCAGCCTTGCAGCCCAGGGATAAATCCCACTTGGTCATGGTGAATAATCCTTTTAATGTACTGTTGGATCCTATTGGCTAGTATTTTGGTGAGAATTTGTGCATCCATGTTCATCAAGGATATTGGTCTGTAATTCTCCTTTTTGATGGGGTCTTTGTCTGGTTTTGGGATATGGTAATTGTGGCCTCATAAAATGAGTTTGGAAGTTTTCCTTCCATTTCTATTTTTTGGAACCGTTTCAGGAGAATAGGTATTAATTCTTCTTTAAATGTCGGATAGAACTCCCCTGGGAAGCCATCTGGCCCCGGGCTTTTGTTTGTTGCGAGATTTTTGATGACTGCTTCAATTTCCTTAGTGACTATAGGTCTGTTCAGGTTTTCTATTTCTTCCTGGTTCAATTTTGGTAGTTGATACATCTCTAGGAATGCACCCATTTCTTCCAGGTTATCTAATTTGCTGGCATAGAGTTGCTCATAATATATTCTTATAATTGTTTGTATTTTTTTGGTGTTGGTTGTGATCTCTCCTCTTTCATTCATGATTTTGTTGATTTGGGTCATTTCTCTTTTCTTGTTGATCAGTCTGGCCAGGGGTTTATCAATCTTGTTAATTCTTTCAAAGAACCAGCTCCTAGTTTCGTTGATCTGTTCTACTTTTCTTTTGGTTTCTAGTTCATTGATTTCTGCTCTGATCTTTATTATTTCTCTTCTCCTGCTGGGTTTAGGCTTTATTTGCTGTTCTTTCTCCAGCTCCTTTAGGTGTAGGGTTAGGTTGTGTATTTGAGACCTTTCTTGTTTCTTGAGAAAGGCTTGTATTGCTATATACTTTCCTCTCAGGAATGCCTTTGCTGCATCCCAAAGATTTTGAACAGTTGTGTTTTCATGTTCATTGGTTTCCATGAATTTTTTTAATTCTTCTTTAATTTCCTTGTTGACCCATTCATTCTTTAGTAGGATGCTCTTTAGCCTCCATGGATTTGAGTTCTTTCCGACTTTCCTCTTGTGATTGAGTTCTAGTTTCAAAGCATTGTGGTCTGAAAACATGCAGGGAATGATCCCAATCTTTTGGTACCGATTGAGACCTGAAATGTAACCTTGGATGTGATCAATTCTGGAGAATGTTCCTTGGGCACTAGAGAAGAATGTGTATTCCATTGCTTTGGGATGGAATGTTCTGAATATGTCTGTGAAGTCCATTGGTCCAGTGTGTCATTTAAAGTCTTTATTTCCTTGTGGATCTTTTGCTTAGATGATCTGTCCATTTCAGTCAGGGGGGTGTTAAAGTCCCCCACTATTATTATATTGTTGTCAATGTGTTTCTTCGCTTTTGTTATTAATTGCCTTATATAATTGGCTGCTCCCATGTTTGGGGCATACATATTTACAATTGTTAGATCTTCTTGTTGGATAGACACTTTAAGTAGGATATAGTGTCCTTCCTCATCTCTTATTACAGTCTTTGTTTTAAAATCTAATTTGTCCAATACAAGGATTGCCACCCCAGCTTTCTTTTGGTGTCCATTAGCATGGTGAATGGTTTTCCACCCACTCACTTTCAATCTGGGGGTGTCTTTGGGTCTAAAATGAGTCTCTTGCAGACAGCATATTGATGGGTCTTGTTTTTTAATCCAGTCTGATAGCCTGTGTCTTTTGATTGGGGCATTTCCCCCATTTGCATTCAGGGTAACTATTGAAAGGTATGAATTTAGTGCCATTGTATTGCCTGTAAGGTGACTGTTACTGTATATTGTCTGTCTTCCTGTCTGATCTATGCTGCTTTTAGGCTCTCTCTTTGCTTAGAGGACCCCTTTCAATATTTCTTGGAGGGCTGGTTTCGTGTTTGCAAATTCCTTTAGTTTTTGTTTGTCGTAGACACTTTTTATCTCTCCTGCTATTTTCATGACAGCCTAGCTGGATATAGTATTCTTGGCTGCATATTTTTCTCGTTTAGTGCTCTGAAGATATCTTGCCAGTCCTTTCTGGCCTGCCAGGTCTCTGTGGATAGGTCTGTTGCCAATCTAATGTTTCTACCATTGTAGGTTACATATCTCATCTCCTGAGCTGCTTTCAGGATTTTCTCTTTGTCTCTGAGACTCGTAAGTTTTACTATTAGATGTCGGGGTGTTGACCTATTATTATTGATTTTGAGAGGGGTTCTCTGTGCCTCCTGGATTTGAATGCCTGTTTCCTTCCTCACATTAGGGAAGTTCTCTGCTATTATTTGCTCCAATATACCTACTGCCCCTCTCTCTCTTTCTTCTTCTTCTGGGATCCCAATTATTCTAATGTTGTTTCGTCTTATCATATCACTTATCTCTCGAATTCTGCCCTCGTGATCCTGTAGTTGTTTATCTCTCTTTTTCTCAGCTTCTTTATTTTCCATCATTTGGTCTTCTATATTGCTGATTCTCTCTTCTGCCTCATTTATCCTAGCACTTAGTGCCCCCATTTTTTATTGCACCTCATTAATAGCCTTTTTGATTTTGACTTGGTTAGATTTTAGTTCTTTCATTTCTCCAGAAAGTGTTTCTCTAATAACTTCCACGTTTTTTTCAAGCCCAGCTAGTATCTTTAAAGTCATGATTCTGAACTCTAGGTCTGACATCGTACTAATGTCCATATTGAGTAGGTCCCTGGAAGACGGTACTACCTCTTGTTCTTTTTGCTGAGGTGATTTTTTTCGTCTTGTCATTTTGTCCAGAGGAGAATAGATGAATGAGAGAACAAAATGCTAACAGGTTAACAACGTCCCCAGCAAATATACTCTAAATAAATCAGAAAAGACCTGAAACCAGGGAAAAGAAAGGGAAAGAAAGAAAAAAGAAAGAGAAAAAGAAAAAAAAAAAGATAAAAACAAAAACAGAACAATACAAAAAAAGCAGAATATGATCAAATATGATCAGGCTAGTGCATAGATCAGTGCCACACACTAGATTTTGGGCATATTTTGGTCTGTTAGAAAAAAGTGCCTCCTAAAATTTTAAAGGAAGAAAGACATATATGTACAAAATAAGGGTCGATACAATGAAGGGATGGAAGATGACTGTAAAGATGAAAATTATAAAATATTTTATAAAAGGAATTGATAAGATAAGTTGTTTGAAAAAAGAAAGAAGATTTAAAAAAAAAAGATAAAAGGGAGGGAATGCGGTCAGGCAGGAGACTAGAAAAAAGCCATACACTAGTGATTTAGGGTATATTTTGATCTGTTAGAAGAAACTGTACCTTAAAATTTTAAAGAGAGAACAACTTATAAATATATGCCAAAAATAAGGGTAACTACTATGAAGGGATAAAAATATGACTCTAAAAATGAAAAATAAAAAATGTTTTTTTTAAAAGGATTGATAAGATGTTGGTTGAAAAAAGGAAAAAGAAAAATTAAAAAAAACAGTTAAAAAAATTAACTTTGATGAACTAATGAATCATGGTGACAAAAAAAGCCATGAATTCTATGTGCAGCATTCCCCTAGCGCTGGAGTTCTCCCGTTCTCCTTGATCGGTAAACTTGGTCTTGGCTTGCTGGCTATTCGTGCTGATCCTCTGGTGGAGGGGCCTGTTGCCGTGGTTCCCAAATGTGTTTGCGGGAAGCTGAATTGCCCTGCCCTTGTCAGTCCGGGCTAAGCAAGCTGCTCAGGTTTGCTCTCAGGAGCTTTTGTTCCCTGCAAGCTCTTGGTACAGCTTTGGAGGACCAGAGTGAAAATGGTGGCCTCCCAATCTCTGCCCGGAGGAGCTGAGATCTCGGGGCCCTGCTCCTCAGTGTGCCCCCAGAGAAAAGCAGTCACTCCCGTGTCCCCGGTTTCGGGCCGCACTCCGTGCTCACCCGGCCTGTGACCAAGCGTTGCTATCTCTGGCACCTGACCCCGTGTGGAGTCTCCAAACCCAGCAGATCCCTGCAGTGCGCTCCCACACCACTCCTCCCGGGGGAGAAAGGGGAGTCTCCCCGGCTCTGCTGCTTGTTGGGTCCCTGCTGGAGGAGCAGTGGCCCGACTTCCAGTAAGTGGTCGCCTCTCTGTTCAGAGAGTTGTTGCTACTCTCCTCTTCGATCTCCTGTTGAGTTCGTAGGTGTTCAGAATGGTTTGATCTCTATTCAGCTGAATTCCTGAGACCAGAGGAAATCTAGGTCTCCTACTCCTCCGCCCTCTGCCCCCAGGATTTATTTATTTTTAGAGAGAGAGGGTGAGAGAGCACCTGTCAGACGGGAGGGGGGCAAAGGGAGAGGGGGAGAAAGAATCTCAAGCAGATTCCCCATGGAGCTCAGAGCCAATGCATGCGGAGTCAACCTCAGGACCCTGAGATCATGACCAGAGCTGAAATCAAGAGATAGTTGCTCAACCAACTAGCCACCCACTAGCCACCCAGGGGCCTCGAAGATACTCTTAAAGTTTACTCTTACTCTTCAATTAATATTTGAAGATTTTTATGGCAAGAAATAAGAAGCAAATATAATCAGGAATGAAAATGAGTATATCACTATTGTTCCTATATATCATATAGTAATAAGAAAATATCGTGAGAAACTTAAGTCAAATTACTTGAAAAATTGCATGAAATGTCCCAATTTTTTAGAGCACTGCTTTCCCAAAATGAATTGTACAATACCTACTTTAAAAGTTGAATCTCTTCAATGTTTTCAAAAAGAGAAAAATTCTATATGACTTTACCCAGTGTATTCTCACAAATATTTTAAAAAATAACACCAATTATACACGAATTCTTCTATAATGTAGAAAAAAAGAGACCAATTCCAAGGTGTTTCAGAAGGCCAGCACCTTAACGCCAAATCCTGACAGAAATAAAGGAACATTACAGAGCAAATCTGCTCATGAATACAGAGGCAATAACTCCCTCAAAAATATTATACTAAACTTGGGGAATGCAACAAGTCTAATATATCCTGATTCAATGTTTCTATTTCAATAATGACAGATTGATTTAATACTTGAAAAGTGATATGTAATATTTATCACATGGAGAGAAGAAGAAGCAGCGGAGGAGGCAGGGCACAAGGGGAAGGATGAGGGGGGAGGAGGAGAAATAAAATAGATTCACGTGGTAGATGTAAAAGTCTTTTAAATTCCAACGCTTATTAATGGCCCATAAATTGTGGCAAACTAGCAAAATAAGGAGGTTCTCAGATTGATACAGAATATTTCAAACACACCACCAGCAAGTTTTCTGTGATCAGGAAAATTATGACCACTATCATCACTTCCATTCAATGTTGTATTTTAAATATAAGTTACAATAAGTCAAGGAAAATAAATCAAAGCAGGATAGGAAAGATTAAAATAGAAATTATTCACAGAGAGTATAATTGACTTCTTAAAACAGCTAAGTTTCCAGAAGCAAATTTCTACTTTAGAATTTATACTTGATTTGTAGAAAATTCAAGATCTTAATGCTCCTGCAAAAAGTTCTAGTCACCTAAAGTTGTAAAAACTGAGACAAGGTGAGCTATCTGGTTCCTGGAGAGATTTTATTTACATACCAAATGGCTAGAGTCAGGAGGAAACACTTCCACGAGGAGATAGGGACAACTGCCTTCGTGAGGAGAAAAAAGTCATTTCTCCTTATTGCTTTATTATGTGGCATTGAGCTCCTCAGAAAAATTGACCTAGTGTTCATCCCATCACACTAAGAGTGAATTCTAGGACAGAGGAGGACTGATTAACTTCCGTAATATTAGGTATTTAATAAGAAATCTCTTTCTGATACAGTATATCTTATGTGCTCATTCAGGATAAAATTAATAAAAATAACTACTAAAAACCTAACAGAGTTCATAAAGATCTTTGGATCTAAGATCAATATTCCAAATTCAATTCTATTTCTATACACTAGAAACAATGGATGGAAAATGTGCTAACAGTATAGGCAAAAAACCTGATAAACTGGGCCTCATTATAAAAACATCTGTTGAAAAGACAGTATTAAGAGTGTGAAAAGTCAAGCTACAAACTGGAAGATATGTGCAGTAGTTAGATCTGACAAAGGCTTTCCATTTACAACACTGACAAACCAGCAAGAAAAAGATGGGCGACCTCATATAAAAATGGATGAAAGATCACAGATCTGTACTTCTGAAACAAATAATACATTATATGTTAAAAGAAGAAGAAGAAGAAGGAAGCAGGAAGGGAAAAATGAAGCGGGGGGAATCGAAGGGGGAGACGAACCATGAGTGATGATGGACTCTGAAAAACAAACTGAGGGTTCTAGAGGGGAGGGGTCGGGACGATGGGTTAGCCTGGTGATGGGTATTAAAGAGGGTACGTACCGCATGGAGCACTGGGTGTTATGCACAAACAATGAATCATGGAACACTACATCAAAAACTAATGATATAATGTATGGTGATTAACATAACATAATAAAAAATAAATGAAAGGGTTTCAAAAAAAATGGATGAAAGATCTCAATAGGTACTTCATAACAAAGGATTTCCAAATGGCCACTAAACATAAAAAGAAAGAGTTAATTTTATTAATCATCACATAAATGCCAAAAGGAGCCACACTGAGACATCACTACCACCCAACAGAATAGCTAAATAAGAAAAAGGAATAAGAAACTATGACAGGTGTTGGTAAAACTGGAGCAATTAATATTCTCATACTTGGATGGTGGGATTGTAAATTTCTGAAGTGTTGTACATGTTTAGAAGAAAAACTTCAGCCATCCAGAAAAAAGAATTACTCAGTTATGTAACAAACAAGCCACAGAGCAGAAAATGCTATTTGGTTTGTATATATATATTGATATATGATGTATATATTTACATATATATATTTACATGTATATATACATATATACGAAAGGCCTTGTATTCAGAATACAGAAAATAATTTTAAAGATCACAGAGAAAGTACAGAATACATGGTTCTCATGTATGAAAGTCTGATCAACTTCACTTATAATAGAAATGGAAATTAAAACAAAATAGATACTATTTCTCACAAGACTGAGGAAAAACTGCGTAAGTTTGACAGTATCAACATGTAGTGTATCAGACGCTCTATTGCAATGCTGGTAGAATGCACAATTTCTTTGTAAACTCCTATGGAAGTAATTGGAGAAGCTGCTATCAAAATTACAAATCCAATCATCTTTTGACCCAAGAGTCCCATTTGTGACACTTTAACTTTCAGATACACCGCTATGAGTAAAAACCAAAAATGTAACATGTACACAAAATAGTTGCTATAGCTTTGATTATAATAAAAGAAGTAACTCATGTTCATTACTAAGGTACATCCACTAAAATACCATGCAGCTATAGAAAAGATCTGAGAAAGTAATTTTTTTCCCTCACACTAAACAATTAAAAGATAACTGAAAAAGGCAAGGTATAGAAGGTTTATAGTGTTATCTTTTGTGAAAGATGGGAGAGGCAGAAAAGAAGGCATAGCATATTTATACTTGCCTCAGTCTGCATAGAGAAATGGTGAAGAGGTTTTATGTTGAGAAAAGGGAGAGTGGGGTATTTGGATATAGGAGTAGGAACAGACCTTTCAATTCATACTTTTATAGGTCATTTTAATTTTTCATCATGTGCTTATATTACCTAAATCAAAAAAATAAAGATATTCAAATATTTTAAAGTTTTAAAAATTAAAGTACTCATCTTTATGTTAGGATGTACTTTCGACATTTTGGTATTAAGGAATCTCTTTTGTTCATGAAAAAATGGTAGTCAACAGAAAATTGTTTTTACCATCTTATTTCACTAAAAATGACAATCTTATGTCTGTTTCCCTATTTATGATTTTTGTTATATTTATTATTGTTTTAGTTTATATGGGAAACTCTGGATAAAGCACCTGATATCAAATTCTACATTATTACCCTTTTCTGGGTCTCCAATAAAGTATATACATAATGCTCATTTATGTATCATGAAGAAATATCTTCTCTGAATTTTTGGTTGTCATTTCTTAAATTTACTGAAAAACTATTAGAAGCAACCGTTTCATGAATTTTCTGTATATTCTACAAACAGGAAAAGCCCATTATGCTGCTCTTTGACAATTACATTAAAATTAATTAAATAAGTTAAATAACAAAAACTAAGGAAAAATATCCTTTTGGAATTTCAAATTAGGAAAAAGTATATTTCTTCTGAAAAATTGGTATGTTTCCAGTTAGCTGGATTTATTGCTGACTCTATCTTAAATAAATTAATCCTTACTACATAGATGCTAAATATTTTATTAATCTTAAATTATTAAAACATTTCATTATAACATATTAGTGCTTCTGTTTATATTAAAATTCACCTCAAATCATTTTTTGACAGTGGTTAGGACATAAATTAGCATATTAGTTTTCCATGACTAACATAACAAATTACCATTAGTGTTAACACCTTTAAACAACATAAATTTATGGTCTCGCTGTCCTACAGGCCAGAAGCCTGGGTTGGCTGAGCTACTTTTCTCTACTTGGGTTCCACAGGTTACAGGAAACCAAGGCATACACTCCTGGGCTGTTATCTAGATGCTCTGGGAAAATCTGCTTCCAAGCCCATGCGTCTTGTTGGCAGAATCTAATTAATTTGTCAGCTGTCCTCTGGGAGGGCCACACTTAACTCCTAGAGGCCTGGCTGTGGTCCTGGTACATGGGTTCCCATGTCTTAAAGACAGCAGTGGTGTTTCCACCCCTTATCACTCTTGCAATCTGACTTTTTCTATCACATCTCTTCTGCCTCTAGCCAGAGAAAATTCTTTGCTTTAAAGGGCTCATGTGATTAGGTCATGCCCTCCTAGATAATCTAGGATAATCTTCTATTTAAAGGTCCATAACCTTAACTACATCTGCAAAGTTGCTTTTGCCACAAAATGTACCATCTTCACAGTTTCCACTAATTAGTTTGCTGACATCTTTCATTTGGGGGTGGGGAGACAGGAGATACAACAACATATAAACTAAAATACCTGGCTATTTCCTGGATCTGAACACCCACAAAGTATAATTATAACTGATTGCTCAAAAACTCATAGAATGTATCATTAATGTATTTCTATAGATAAGCAAAACAGAGGAAAAATACTTTTTTGCAAAAAAAAATGGAAATGTTAAAAGAAGGTAAGCCTTTGAAAATAATTTACTTGGACTGGGGAGAGAAAATACATAAAACCTTTTTTTTATTATTTGTTCATGTTTTATATTCCAGAATCTAAAATATGTTTTAAAAAGCTGCCCTGTTTGTCAATCTGTCATGAAATATATTTCAGCTTCAAGCCTTATGCTCCTGGGGAAATCACAAACATCTCATTCGGCTGAAGAGGCTGAAACTCTAAGCAGTGAAATTAATATCTTCCATTTTTGCCATCAGCACAGAAAGCAGCTCCTTGGAATCTGAATCACTAATTGTGTCTAATAGCTTTTACATCTGGCTTGTGCAAGTTCAGCACATCAGGATTTGCTTTATGTGTGCTGGTCACTGGGCATTGAGTGGATGTGTTCTGACCTAGACTTCAGAGTAGCTGCCACATCCTAATCTTCTCAAGAAATAGAATATTCATTAATGAATGAAATCTGATTTCAGGAAATTGTCTGTAGACAGTCTTCCCACTGAATGCAGCTTTATTATAACTGGCAGTCCTGAAGAAGATGACAGAAACACCATAAAAAACAAAAATCTTCCCTGGAGTGTTTCAAAAGAAGTTTTGTTTAAAACTCTGAGATAAACAGGCTTGCTATACTGACTCACTTATTAATTTGTTTTTGTGCTGTGAAAACCCAAGACCCTTGCATATATTAATTGTAGTAGATACACCAGGAAACCCCTCATCTAAGAGTATAATCCAGAATATATGAAAAGTTTATGGTTATCTTGAATAACTGAAATAATGCAGTATTTGTCTTTCTGTAACTGGCTTATTTCAATTAGCATAAAGATTTATCCCTGTTATTGCATATGGCAGGATTTCCTCCTTTTTAAGGCTAAATAATATTCTATGATATGTATATACCACATTTGATTTATCCATTCATCCACTGATGGACGTTTAAATTACTTCCCTGTCTTGGCAATTGTGAATAAAGCTATAATAAATGTGGGAGTGAAGATAGAGTGCCTGTAGTTAACAGCACTGAATTGCACACTTAAAATTTGTTAGGAAGATAGATCTCCTGTTAAATATCTTAGTACAAACAACAACAATGACGACGATGGGAAATAAGGAAACTTTTGGGTGTGTTGGATATGTCTACTACCTTCTGGTGGTGGTTTCACAGGTGTGTGCACATACCTAAATGCAACAAATTTTATATATTAAATATTGCAGTTTTGTATATCAATTATAGCTCAATAAAGCTTTTTAAAAAAATATTATACAGTTATTTGAGCTTGGACCCTGCCCAATCCCTTCTTCCAACTCAGCAAAAAATTTCCTGACATTCCCCAATCTAGTCCACCATAACTAATAGGTGTCCCAGCCTAGTCCCTCACAAATTTAGCTCCTAATCCCTAAAACAACTTTCTCCTCAGTGAGAGAAATGCTACCATCTGGGCAGCACCCATCCTCAAGGCAAGGTGATGTCACATATAAGACTCCTCCACTTGGGGAAGGAGCTAGAAAAACAATGCGCACAAACTTCATTAGGAGGAAAGAAGGTAGGCTGTTTCTGGTTTCACTTCTCTCCATCTGCACACATGGTAACTTGCCCTCTGTTTCCTTCAGGGCATTTTTCCTTTTGGCTTCTATGCTCAGATCCCCCTGCTTCCCATTAACATTTTTGTTCTTGAAAAGAGGAGGAGAAGGAGGGCCCTTAGTATTGCAATCTTGCCCAAAATACACGTTCTGCTGTTTATCAATACCGTTAAGTATGAAGAACACTGTAGGCCTTAATTACTTGGACAACGGGAAAGAGGGGTGCTAAAAGCTTTTTTATACATAAATCTCCTAGTACTTTTATGGAAATATATAGTATTTAAATACACAAAAAGTAGATCAAAAAGGCACTCAGGCATCAACATTTTAAGAGAAAAAGAAAGTGAGAGGAACTTTTACATATCATCTCGTAGTTGGTGCTTTAGAAGACATATTCATCAAAAAATATAGTACCTGTCCTCAAAAAGCATCAGAATCTCTTAACATCCTTGCAGTTATATTGGTATATTTTTTAATTGTTCAATTTCATAGGCAGAGGGCAACATAATCTTTCCTGGTTTAGGGCTACTAAATTTATCCCTGTATGTGTTTGATATGGATAGGTGTGCTTATGTTTGGTTTTAATGGATTTTTCCTTAAAGGTAAGATAAGAAGCAATAATTATAATAATTAATACCTAGCATTTATTTAATATTACATACATGCAGGAGTGGAAACATTTTAAGTGACTTCTCCTTGTTTCATCTTTAAAACACCCCAATAAGATGGATTAGCATCCTCATTTAATCTCTGAGGAAAACTGAAATGCAGAAAGATGGATGTCACTGGCCTGTGTAGTCTGTGAGAGAGATGTATTGAAGGTATGTTGGTGACATAAAGTATGGAAAAATAAATAACCCTGGGGGCATCTGAGTGGCTCAGTTGGCTAAATGTCTGCCTTCGGCTCAGGTGATGACCCTGGAGTCCTGGGATCAAGCCCCACATTGGGCTCCCTGCTCAGCAGTGACCCTGCTTCCCCTTCTCCTCCTCGCTGGTGTTCTTTCTTGCTATCTCTGTCTTTCTCAAATAAAATATTTAAAAAAGAAAAAATAAATAACCCTGACTTACATCATATTCAGAAGGTGAAAATAAAATGACATCAAAGATGAGTGAGTAGGACTTAGCAAAGAAAACCAGAGTAAAGGGCTTTCCAAGCAGAGAAATATGCTCTGATAGGAGCTATAAAACAGGTCCAGTAAAGAATATGGGGTGAATTCAAAGGTGTTCTGAGACTGGAGGCAGGAAGGCTATGCAAACAGTATATATTGGAAGTAACATTTGCCTTTAGTCAGTGGTAGGTGGAGAAGAGGATTTGCAGATGGGTCCACAGATGGCTAGGAAGAAAATCCCACAAGTAGAAAGGTTGATCCTTCTCAGAGAGTCAGGCTGGAAACTGAAAAGCAAAGTGACAAAGCACAAAGGCTGTAGATCATACAAAATCACCCATGTGAGCATAACAACATGTACTTGGAAAAGCTCAAGAATGAAAGATGCGTCCAGAGTGGAATGGGACAGCAGTAATACCCAACTATATAGTTTAAATACTCCTTGTATTTTCCTCACTTTCGTCTCATTCTCCCTTAATATTTAAATCCACTGAAAAGCACAATTTCAAGTGTCAGTTGTTCTAACGGAACAAATGTAAGAGATTTGTGTCCACCCTGAGTTCAGACTTTTTAAAAGAATGAGCTGGCTGTTGGATACCAGTGTGATTAAAGCAGCAGTAATCAGAGTGAAGAATCCCAAGGGGAGATGAAATGCAGGGTGGCAAAACAGGGCTGATTCTGGTGTAAAACTTTTTTTCTTTCAATCAGGAGTTAATTACATAAGCAAGAAGATGGACTCACCTATTTAAGTCTAGGATGAGTTATTTTTCTTATACTTTATATTTTTCCAAACAAGTCTTGTAATTATTCAAAATTTTGAATGCATGAAATCTATGAAAGTATGAAAATTTTGCTCATTTGGAAAAGTCAAGAGAGTCAATTCATATCCTCAGTTTAATGAACCAACTCTGATCTGTACTATTACTTCATAAAAAATAGTATTTGTTAAAAATAAGTTCTTATTAAGTTTTATTGAAATCTGCTATAATATATAGGGCCTAAAATTTTATATATATATGTATATATATATATACATATATATATATGACCTATAGTTAACAATATTGTATTATACATTTAAAAATTTTAAAGGTAAATTTCATGTTAAGTATTCTTAGAAAATTCTAAAAATAAATTTCAGCTGAATAAAACATACAAAATGGTACTCAATGGGAAAGAAATTATTTTGATAGCAATATTACAAAGAATATTGTACAGATCATGGAATATAAAAACTACATGCAATACTGACATTTGATATACACCTAGAATAAGCTGCAACTTTTTTTTAGCTTTATGGAGGCATAATTGACAAACATTGTACATATTTATGGTATACAACTTGATGTTTCATACATGTAGAAATTTTGAAATGATCACCACAATCAAGTTAATAAACATACCCATAAATATCACATAGTTCCCAAGGTTTTTGTCCATCTGGTGAAAACACTGAAGAACTACCTACTTTGCAAATTTTAAGTATACACTACAATACTGTCAACCGTAATCGCTGTGCTGTACATAAGATCTCCAGAACTTACTCATCCCACATAATAGAAACATTTTCTCATTTCCCTCAACCCAACCCTGTTAACCACCATTCCTCTTTTTTTTAATAATTTTTTATTGTTATGTTAAAAACCATACATCATTAGTTTTTGATGTAGTGTTCCATGATTCATTGTTTGTGCATAACACCCAGTGCTCCATGTGGAACGTGCCCTCTTTAATACCCATCACCAGGCTAACCCATCCCCCCACCCCCCTCCCCTCTAGAACCCTCAGTTTGTTTTTCAGAGTCCATCATCTCTAATGGTTCGTCTCCCCCTCCGACTTACTCCCCTTCATTCTTCCCCTCCTGCTATCTTCTTCTTCTTTTTTTTTTTTCTTAACATATATTGCATTATTTGTTTCAGAAGTACAGATCCATGTGTGCTATGGTGAGCACTGTGAATTGTACAAGGCTGATGAATCATTCCTGTCTCTTCTATGATTTGGACTATTTCAGATTCTTCATACAGTGAGATCATGCAATATTTGTTTTTCTGTTTGCCTCATTTCGCTTAGTATAATGTCCTTCAGATTCATCCATATTATTACAAGTGGCAGGATTTCCATCTTTCTAAAGGCTGAATAATCACACACACATATATATACATGCATATATACACACACACACCTATATATATACACACAATGTTTTCTTTATCTATTCATCCATCAACAGATATTTAGGTTGTTTTACTACCCTGGCTATTGTGAGTAATGCTATAATGAATGTAAGATGCATGTATCTCTCCAAGGTATATACCCAGAATTGAGATTGCTGCATCGTACAATAGCTTTATTTCTAGGTCTCTGAGGAACCTCCATACTGTTTTCCAAAATGGCTACACCAGTTTACGTTCCCACCAACAGTGCACAAAGGTTCCGATTTCTCCACATCCTAATCAACACTTGTTATCTCGTCAGTTTTCTTCTGCTCTTTCTTCCCAAATAGATTATTTTACAGGAAATTATATTCTCGGATGCTAAATATTTTTTAATGGAAACATAATACAGATACTGTGCTGATACTGAAAGACATATGAAACTACCTGGCATAGTGTTTTGTTAATCAATTTTAAGGCTTCGGGGGACAGTAATTATAGCTTTCCTGGCAGAAGTTTAGGTAAATAGGAATTTTCCAAAAAAATAAATTTCTTTGAGGAGATGTCCAAACTAACAAAATCAAGGTAAACACTCTGTTTTATGAACACAAGTGAATACCTCTTTAAATTAAAAACAAAAGTCAGTTACTGCAGACCGACTCGATTTACTAAGTCACAAAAGAGAAAAACAAATGATGTGATATTCCTCTATAGCTCATTTCAACATATACACAGACTCCAGATTTCACATTGTTCAGCTCTGAAAGGTAGTTATTGCCAAAGAATTGGTGACATTTTCCCTAGTATTTAATTTCTATAGCATTACTAATCCTTGGTAATGTATTCATCCTCAAGGAGAACCAAAAAGGCAGTATCTTGGCTTTTTGACAGTCTAGATTATTCTTTGTCCCGTGTTCCTTGTATGTATCTGATTGTTTTTCTAAGCTTCCATTTATCTTGTTCTAATTTTTTTCTTCCTATAAACAATGGCTATCTTAAAGTTCTTCTAAATATCTTTGTAGAACTTAAAGTTACTCAAGTGAAATAAAGACAGCCAAAATATCTTGTAAGAGCAAATAAGCTGTAACGCTTTGGCTGCCAAGTTAAAATATTTTTAATAGAAAACGTGTGAACATGTTAATCCTATTCAGGATGATCGAATGTGATCAATATGGAATGCAAGAATATGTAATGTGATGACACCGCTTTTATGTGTACTCTCATAATAACAAGTTATATCTTTCCAGGTCATCATTAATATCCCTATTCTCTAAGTATAGCCATGGTGCTACAGCTCTGGTGAGAAGAGAGTCTCCTGATCTTTTCGGAGGGAAAAATATTGAAATCAGATGTGTATGCTTGGCTGCCTGTATGTGTGCATTTATGTCCTTCAGAGACAAAATCAGCAATTTTCTTTTATTTTAAATGAGGTTTTCTTGACATTAAGGCCACTTTATACATAAAGATATGATACTGCCATGTTTATGCTTTGTCCCTGAGGATATATTTTTTAATGAGCTTTTCATGTATGAAGCAACATTTAATGTCAGTTAAGTAGACAGAATGAAAATTGATGACAATATATAATCATTGAGACTTAGATATAAAAGGGACTTCAGAGAGAACCTGAGTCATCACCAACAGTTCAGCCTTTCCTACAAGATGGCTGTGAAAACCCTGCCAGAAACATTTAATTAAGATAAATTTCATTATAAGTTCTTTTCTATTTTTTGTATTCTCAACAGTGGAAATAGGATTTCCTAAAGATGCAGCCACTGCACAGTTTTCTTACTAGAATATTAATAAACCAAATTATCCTCACTCTATTTGACACATTATTTAAGAATACTAAATGCTCACTTAAACTTTGCCTCTCTTCCCATTCTTTACCTGCTTGTTTTATATACAAAAAAATACATCCTCCATTGAGCATGCTTTAGTTTTCCAATTGCCTAAATACACCCCCTCCATCCAAAATAGTAAAGAAAAACTTCAAAATACGCGCTTCCTTTCCCTTGTTTTGAATGTCAGATTTCTAATGTTGTACTTCAACACCTTGCAAGCGCCTAGTTCATTATAGGGGCTGGGAAATACTTTCGACTGGGAAGTCAAATTCTGGAGTTACACAGATCTGCAGTCTGTTACAATTAAGTATTCTTTATAAGCATAACATTTTGGCAATTCTCATCTTTCCCAGAACCCATGTTTGTAAAATGTGTTTTTTTAATGTGTATCAAACTACATGATTTAACATTTAGTACAGATACATTTTATCCTATTTATTTTTACAGCATACTGACTATAGTCAGTATTATATCGTATACTTGAAATTTGCTGCATCTTGAGAGTAGATCTTAAGCAGTCTCACCACAAGAAAACAAAAAGTAACTGTGAGGTGATGAGTGTTCATTTAATTTGGTAATTTTACAATGTATACCTATAACATATCGTGATACATTTCAAATATATAATTTTGATTATATTTCAATAATGCTAAAAAAATTAATCTTAATTATTGCTTTTATTTATTTCACTATCTCTCCTAAGTCCCTTTACCAATAAAATCAACATAATTTGAGTGACTTCATCCAGTTTCCACAAGTATGAAAAAACAGTACTGAAGCAAGTCAAATACTGGTAACAGAAGGTTCTCAAATATAGTTTTGTGTGGGTTTTTAATGGATATATAAGCTTAGCCTCAGAGGTACCACATGAGCTAACCTAAGAAAAAGTTAATGGTAGATTAATGTTAAGACCCATTGCTTCTGGTTCCCATTCATCTTTCATCCTCTATGTTGCTGCCTCCTTTACTTTAATTTAACAGTACAGCAAACACTGAATACTTGAGTCATATGCTATGACTAGTAAAAGAAAAAGATGACCAAGTCACTGCTTCGTGTACAATGAGCTTACAATTTATTGGGTTAGGGTAAGGGGTAAAAACATTAAACATAAACATAAGTTAAAGTTGGAATCTCTGACATTGTGTAATAAATTAGGGGTGAGCAAATGCATATGGATGCTTATAAGTCTGATGCTTGATAGATTTTCCTAATTCACCTACTAATATTTTCTTTGATCAAGTAAAAGGTAGCATGTTATTCCTATTCACTATTATATCCAAAGCACTTTTCAAAGTATCAACTATGCAATTAAGTATTAGCAAAAAAATGTGTGAGATCAAATTTTATTTAAATTATCAGCACTGCGGAGGGGAAAAGATGATGGAGTAGGGGACCCTATTCCAACTGGTCCCCGAAATTGAGCTGAGTATCTACGAGACCACTCTGAACACCCACGAAATCAGCCTGAGATGTAAGAAGATAGATCTGGATCCCTACAAACAGAATATCGCAGACGATTGGTTTCAAGGTATGAAGCGAGGAGCCATAAATCCACTGGCACATATCAGAGGATAAATGGAATGGGGAGGGAGCCGAGCAGTCAGGATCCTACACTGCCGGTGAGCGATGGCCTCCCACACTAGGGACAGGGCACGGATTTGCAGACTGCTAGGGATGGGGAAAGGACTTTAGGGCAGCCCCCCAGACGGAAACCCGGAAACTGGAGCAGCAGGGCTGCCCTAATTAAATGGGAGTAGCTGGCGGTTTTAGAAGCACAAAGGGCAGAGGCTTGCCCTGGCCTTGAGGCGAGGACTGGGAGCTCTGCTGAGGGGTGCACAACCCAGGACTCTGCAGTTTATAGCAGCACAGACAGAAATGGAGATAGTATGGCCCAGAGAGCTCACTGAAGAACAGATTATGATCTCTCTGCTCTGAGGCAGAGGTTTGGAAATGATCTCTTCTGCCTTTCCCTTAAGATCAGGAACACGTCAAGGATGTCCACTCTCGCCACTATTGTTCAACATAGTACTAGAAGTCCTAGCAACAGCAATCAGACAACAAAAAGAAATACAAGGTATTCAAATTGGCAAAGAAGAAGTCAAACTCTCTCTCTTCGCAGATGACGTGATACTTTATGTGGAAAATCCAAAAGACTCCACCCCCAAATTACTAGAACTCAGACAGCAATTCAGTAATGTGGCAGGATACAAAATCAATGCGCAGAAATCAGTTGCTTTCTTATACGCTAACAATGAAACTGTAGAAAGAGAAATTAGAGAAACAATTCCATTTACAACAGCACCAAAAAACATAAGATACCGCAGAATAAACCTAACCAAAGACGTAAAGGATCTATACTCTAGGAACTACAGAACACTCATGAAAGAAATAGAAGACACAAAAAGATGGAAAAACATTGCATGCTCATGGATCGGAAGAATAAACATTGTTAAAATGTCTATGCTACTCAGAGCAATCTATACCTTCAATGGCCATCCTGATCAAAATTCGAATGACATTTTTCAAAGTGCTGGAACAAAGAATCCTAAAATCTGTACAGAATCAGAAAAGACCCTGAATCACCAAAGAAATGTTGAAAAAGAAAAACAAAGCTGGGGGCATCACGTTGCCCAATTTCAAGCTATATTACAAAGCAGTGATCACCAAGTCAGCATGGTACTGGCACAAAAACAGACATACAAACCAGTGGAACAGAATAGAGAGCCCAGATATGGACCCTCAACTCTATGGTCAAATAATCTTTGACAAAGCAGGAAAAATTATGCAATGGAAAAAAGTCTCTTCAATAATGATGCTGGGAAAATTGGACAGCTATATACAGAAGAATGAAACTCAGCCATTCTCTAACACCATACACAAAGATAAACTCAAAATGGATGAAAGACCTCCAAGTGAGACAGGAATCCATCAAAATCCTAGAGGAGAACATAGGCAGTAACTTCTTTGACATCGGCCACAGGAACTTCTTTCAAGATACATCTCCAGAGGCTAGTGACACAAAAGCAAAAATGAACTTTTGGGACTTCATCAAGATAAAAAGCTTCTGCACAGCAAAAGAAACAGTCAACAAAACAAAGAGGCAACCCACAGAATGAGAGAAGATATTTGCAAATGACACTACAGATAAAGGGTTGGTATCCAACATCTATAAAGAAATTCTCAAACTCAACACTCAAAAAACAAATAATCAGGTCAAAAAATGGGCAGAAAACATGAACAGACACTTCTCCAAAGAAGACATACAAATGGCTAACAGACACATGAAAAAATGTTCATCATCATTAGCCATCAGGGAAATTCAAATCAAAACCACATTGAGATACCACCTTATACCAGTTAGAATGGCAAAAATTGACAAGGCAAGACACAACAAATGTTGGAGAGGTTGTGGAGAAAGGGGAACCCTCTTGCACTGTTGGTGGGAATACAAGTTGGTACAGCCACTTTGGAAAACAGTGTGGATGTTCCTCAAAAATTTAAAAATAGAGCTACCCTATGACCCAGCAATTGCACTACTGTGTATTTACCCCAAAGACACAGATGTAGTGAAAAGAAGATCCATATGCATCCCAATATTCATAGCAGCAATGTCCACAATAGCTAAACTGAGGAAAGAGCCAAGATGCCCTTCAACAGATGAATGGCTAAAGAAGATGTGGTCCATATATACAATGGAATATTACTCAGCCATCAGAAAGGATGAATACCCAACTTTTACATCAACATGGATGGGACTGGAGGAGCTTAGGCTGAGTGAAATAAGTCAAGCAGAGCAAGTCAATTATCATATGGTTTCAGTTATTTGTGAACATAAGGAATAGCATGGAGGACATTAGGAGAAGGAAGGGAAAATTGAAGGCAGGTGGAATCGGAGGGGGAGATGAACCATGAGAGACTATGGACTCTGAGAAACAAACTGAAGGTTTTAGAGGGTGGGGGGTGGGGGGATGGGTTAGCCCAGTGATGGGTATTAAGGAGAGCACATACTGCATGGAGCACTGGGTGTTATACAAAAACAATGAATTGTGGATCACTACATCAAAAACGAATGATGTAATGTATGGTGACTAACATAACATAATAAAATAAAATAAAATAAATAAATTATCAGCACTGCAAAAATTATTTGTGTACAAATAAGAGATAGGGCTTTTATCAATGAAGAAACAAAAACAGAAAAAAAAGATTTTTTTCAGCAAAAATCAAAATATGATGATGTCTAATTTTAATTTAAAGTGATTTTTTTTCAAGAAGTTGCCTCTTGAATTTCTCACATGGCTCCAGAAATTGATGCTACCTGGCAAGCAAAAAAGTCAACCTGTGTCCCCTTGAAAGCACTGAGATAAACACTGGATCCTAGTATGGGGGAGATAGGCTCTTACAGACTAGCACCATGTCAGTCTATAGAGTTTCCTTAATCCTATTTCATGTAGGCTTCCCTCTGAAGATCCAAAAACTTCTACAAAATTATTGACTGCATTGTGTAGAGAATATGACCTGCATTTCCTACACCAGTATTTATACTACCCCACTTAGCCTGACACAAGAGAACTAACAACAGTGGAGGCACTGGTATTGTTTTTAAGTCTCCCCAGATTGTGTTATAAAAATACACAGAGAGCTAAAGTAGCAAAACCAAAAATTCATAGACAGCATCTGCAAACAAATAGGTGACAATTTTATTTCATAAACTCAAACATATGAGCAGTTGGGTGAAATGAAACTATGAGACCTAATTATTGTCAGACTCTGTACGTAAGTTTTAAAAAAAAAAAAAAGCCAAGGATCACCTTATATTTTTTCTTACCATTGTTAGGAGAGTGGATGGCATCTTTGATTCTACAAAAAAACATAGATAAGATCTTTACTGAAAAAATTACAAGTATTTTTAAAATTTACCTTAAAAAGACCTGGGTGGATAGAGATATAGATAGGAATGCTCAACACTGAAATGGTATTATCCCCAAATTAATCCATAGGTGAAATATACTTTCAACTGATACTCCCACAGTTTTATTCTGTTTTTTGTTTTAGTCAAAAAGCTGATCCTGGAATTTATATAAAAGAGCAAAGCATCAAGAAGACTTTTCTGAAATTTAAAGTAATAGTATGTGGCAATGTTAATTACTATTTAATTTTTATGTAGATGTAATAATCAAGACTGTGGATCAATACATGGAAAATTAAATAGATAAACTGGGGCACCTGGGTGGTGCAATTGGTTGAGTCACTGACTCTTGGTTTCACTGTAGGTCTTCATCTCAGGGTCTTGAGATCAAGCCCCATGTCAGTCTCCATGCTCAAGGCAGAGTCTGCTTAAGATTCTCTCTTCCTCTGCCTCTGCTGCCCCCCCCACCCCATGAACTCTCTCTTTCAAATAAATATTTTAAAAAATAAACAGACTCAAAAGCAAGCATAAAAATAGACCAGTATATAGAGATACATATATGTCTATATATGCATGCATGAGATCTGGGTGTATAAAAAAAGAAACATTAGTAATAATTGGAGAAAGAATAAATTTATTCAACTGCATACACACTAAATATTTGTGTGGGTGTCAAGATATAAAACACAGAGAATAGTTCAATAGGTAGGCAAACAGTTGAGATACAGATTGGTATTCATACATATATTAGCATTGACTGCAGAAAGACCCTAGAAGCAATGAGCATACCCAGAGCCCAGAACTTATTTTTTAAATGCTATTCTTGAATAGAAGGAATGGGAATCCTTAGAAAATTGACTAATTCTAGGATCAGGGCAGGGACAATACAAGATGAGTCTTAAGCATCACATTGTATCAGAAAATAAAGACAGACTATTAAAAAAATAGGGGTAATTCAAAGGGACACAGGAACTAACCTTGAAATGCTCCCAATAACCAAAGCTGGAATAGTTTTATCAGCAAAATAAAGTAGCATAGGATTATCATCCAAATTCTAAAATAAATACTCTTAAATTGGTGTAAATAGCAACTGAATAAACAAATAAATATGGGGAAAGAGTCTCCTCACAGAAGAATTCCAAATAACTCATGTAAACATTCCCCTTCCAACAGTGGAGTTTAATCCCTGGCCCTTCCTTCCTTTTGTGAGTTGGACTTACTGACTCACTTCTCAAGATCAAAGTAAGGAAAGGGAAAAATTGTTATTTTACATTAAACAAACCTAGCTAAAGTTGCCTTACTCAGGTGATGAAAATAATCACAAATAATGGCATACAGATATGATGTACTCTGATATGATGTGAAGGAAAGAACATTTCCTAGAGAGATCTCTAAAACCCTATAACTCCAGACTAATTCTGATAGAAATCAAACAAAATCCAGATTGGGGGACATTCAACAGGATACCTGGCCAATACTCCTCAAGATCAAAATGATAAAAAACAGTAACTTAAAAACCACCACAAACCAGAGGACACTGGAGAAATACAGAAACTAAATGCAATGTAGTACTCAGAATTGGATCCTGAACCAGAATGAGGACATTAATAGATGAAATTCAAATAAAGTTTGAAGTTTAGTTAATAGTAATATACCAGAGTCAATTTCTTAATTTTTGCAGATGCACCTGGGTAATAAGATATTAACAATGGGAGAAACAGGGCGAGTTTTATACTGAAGCTCTTATTATCTTTGCAAATCTTTATGAATCTAAAATTATTCCAAAATAAAACATTCACTTAAAAAAACACAAAAAATTATCTTTATTCTACATTAAATTTCAAATGTCTATGGGTCATATACATATATAAATAACTGAATAAAAATACAAGACAAAGATATTTGCCAACTTTATCACAGATGAAGAATTAGTATTTGTCATTTGGGAGAGAGAAGGAAATAAGTAAAAATACCTATAAACTGTGAGGAAACAAGAGACAGGCTGGGAGAAAAAATTCACAACTCATGTAACAAATGAAGGACAAATATTCATGTTCTCAGAGGAATATAAATTAAGAAAAAATAGATAAGGAGAAAGTTGATAAACAGAAGAAGCAACTTGAAAATCCAATAAAAAATATCATGAAGCTATTTTAAGTAATAAACCATATGTACCAGTTATTAATTTATTGCTTTTCAGCTGCAGACTGACCTTCTCTGCCCTTCCATAAAGATACTCAAACAGTAGTCTGCAGACTGCATTTCTTCTTCGGAAGCTGGCTCAATGCTTGGCTCCCCCAGTAGCAGGTACTGGAGACTCAAAAAATGAAAACAAAGAGGGACTCTTTTTTGTGTCTCATTTTTCTATTTTGCAGCAATCCTATTAGGAGGTGTAATACTTAGGGTGCCTATGACTCAATTGAAAGAGCAGGCAACTCTTGATTTCAGGGTCATGAGTTCAAGCCCCATGTTGGGTGTAGAGATTACATAAATAAAACTTAAAAAAAAAAAAAAGGTGGTCCTGGCACCATTTACTGTAGTTGAGTCACTGGCATCCCTCCAGCCAGTGTCTTCACCATATTGGTAGTGACTCAGCTCTCAAGGCTCAGGATAGTCAAGTTCTTTATCACTCCAACAGTCAATGCATTCATATTTACCCTCTTCTCCGAGATGTGAATGTCAGCATGGAGGGACCCTACCTCTGATTTTCTAAATTCTTGGTTCTGAAGATACACTGGTGCCATTTGAAAGTGGACAGTTGTGGCATTACTTCTCCATTCAAGTGGTTGCCCAGAAAGCCTAAAATGAAGGAAAATCCTCTCAGGAGGCAAAACTTTACATGGTGCATTTTATAGTCACTTTTCCTGGAATAATGATAGCCATAAATATAAATGTATTTATGTGTGCTTGCTACTGTTTTTGTAAATAGTAATGGATTGGAAGGATCAGCGTAGAAAATTGGTGACAAGGAAGTCTAGGGAAAAAAATTTGTTGATGACCTACTGAGAATAAGCAGCTAGTGAACATATTCATAACCTATTTTAATAGTTACCCAGAACATCTCCTGAGGTGGACAACATGAAATGCTTTTTGCATAACAATCAACCTCTTATGTTGTACCAGGGCTTTCCAGTGATTGCTCAATGAGTTAATGAGAAAAGTGGCCATAGTGGCAGTTAAGTACATGGTCATAGACTTCAATGATAACATGATAGTAGGTAAAGCACACCATGAGTCCATGGATGGTGGTACTGACAGAACATTACAGACAGAAAAGGTAAATTCATATTTGGTAATATATCCAGTGATGATGCCACAGTATTGATACCATTTATTCTGATCAAGGAAATGCAGCTATGGGCTTCTTGTCTATGTAATTAAATGGCCTTACCATAACATAACCTATCACACAGAAAATCTCAGTCCTAATGGCAAGATGAAAGGACTTGATAAAGACAGAGTCAGGATACCAGATAAAGTACCTATAAAAATGGGATAAGACAGATATCCTATAGGATGAACTATATGCTTCCTATCAAAGACAATATTAAGGGCTGTCTTCCCTCCAGCAAAAATATACAAGAGTCCAAGAATCAAGAGATGGAAGTAATTTTTCACTATTTTACTTAATAACTCACTCATAGAACTTTTATTTCCAGTTGTAGCAACTTTGAATTCTGCTGGAAGAGATTTTTTTTAAAGATTTTATTTATTTATTTGAGAGAGAGAGAATGAGAGAGAGAGAGCACAAGAGGGAAGAGGGTCGGAGGAAGAAGCAGACTCTCTGTTGAGCAGGGGGCCTGATGTGGGACTCGATCCCGGGACTCCAGGATCATGACCTGAGCCAAAGGCAGTCACTTAACCAACTGAGCCACCCAGGCGCCCTGGAAGAGATTTTAATTACCAAGGGGAGAATGCTTTTACCAAAGGACACAGCAATGGCTCCATTCAACACTGTTGCTTGGACATCCTGGGCTCCTTTTTCCAGTTAACCAAATGGAAAATAGAAGACATTGGGTTACTACTAACACTAAGGACAAGGAAGACTATGTCTGAAACACAGAGGCGCTTCTGGGTAGCTCTTAGCAGTTCTTTCTGATTAGTTAACTATCACGGAAAACTATAGCAGTCAAAACAGGCAGGACTACTGAGGGTCTTGACTCTTCAGGAATTAATGTTTGGGTTACCCACCAAGTAGAGAACTCTGACCAGTTCCAATTTCATTTTAAGGCAGAGGACACAGTTATTATTTTATACAATTTTGTTGATAGCTAACTTGACAGTTTAGTCTTTAGGTAGGAAAATATTTGATGGGTCTGTAACTAAATTTGAGACAGCCGTGAATAAAAATTTGAAACTGTGCCTCTCCTCATTTTGGGGAAAGGCTGAGATCATCACTTCTATAAAGAAGAGATGTAAAAAAAATTTAATTTAATTAAAAAAAAAAGAAATTGTGCCTAATAAGGTGGAATCAGTTGCTTTGTTTCTGTAGAGAAGTCTATATTCATGTATGACAGAATGTGGTGATGCTGAGCAGTCAAAGGGGTGGACTGTGCTAGTTATAATTCATTTCCTTTCAGTTTCAAACCCACTCATCTGTGTCATGCTTTGTGATGCTGGAACTGAGCTATGGACTACATTACCCTTTCTCCAGCTAAATCAATATGGGCTCTACAAATAGAGAACGCTAGAGGGACAATGTCAAATTAGAAGATGAAGAACAGACTTTATTTTTTGAAGATTCTATTTTTCCATGTGACTTTGAGTGGATAGGTATGCCAAGATCCCAGCAAGATTACCAGAGTGGCAGGCTGATTGTACAGGGTAGTGTGAAAGTCCACTCAACTAGTTTCTCTGTTACTGCATTGACAGATACTTCTGGCTCTCACAACTCAACAGCTGAAACTCTTCCAGTGGTTTTCTCCTCATGACATTTACAGCGGCTCTTGCTCTTGTAGCATAGCAGTAACAAGTTTCTTTGTCACCAGAGCCCTGGGAAGTATGTTCTTGCGGCAACCATATCCTCTCTCAGCGTCTGACTCTTGTTTCTGCTGTTCCCTCTCCTTTGAGTTTCCAGGTTCCTTTCTTACTAAATTTCCCCCGCATTCCGAAGGTGAATAGCCACTCTGCAGCAATCTCTTTTCTACCTTCTTATTGTTAACCACATTTTACCTTAATAAAACAGTTTATACTAAATTCCCCCTACTCAGATTACTGGGCCCTGCTTAATAACCAGAAAAGCACATGAAGAGTACAATTTAAAGACCAATGATATACTGTCTCATAACTGATTAAAATTTTTGAACTCTGAAAATAGAAGTTCTTGGCAAGAATGTGAAGAAAACAGCAACTGTAAATAGGCATGGAAATTGCAACAACACATTTGGGAAAAAAATCATTAATGTCTAGGAAATTTGAACATGTTCATATCCTGGTATCAGTCATTCCATTCCATTCCTAGTCCTATTTTCTAAGAAATTCCTATTCATATGCCCAAGAAAACATATGCAGAGAAGCACTGTTTTAAAAGAATGAAAAAAGAAACAGCATAAAATTTCATCAATATTAGAATAAATTATAGTATATTCATTTAGTGGTATTGTATATAGAAGTAAAAGAAAATATAGAAATACATTTATGAAGATCAATAAATCTCATGAATACTGAAAGGAAATCAAATATGATATAGAATGATGTTCAATTTTAAAATGTGCAAAACAGTGTTTTAAATATATATGCAAACATTTGATGTATACTGTATACACATACATAGTAAATATAAACACACTTATAAAAACAGACATGGGAATGAAAATATCTGGGGAGGGTAAAAAGACAATGGCATTGGAGAAGGGAAAAGCAGGAAATTTTTATAGGAAAATTATGTTACATCTATTAATTTAAATTAATATCTAAACCATACTTAAATCTTGTCACTTATCTATCTCTTGCCTAGAACTCAATTAGTCATATTAACTGGATGATTTTACAAGAATGTGTCATACCTCTATATTTTTACACAGGAAACTTTTCCCTACTTTATTTCTTTAAACTTAGTTCAGATATTACTTCTTCCCAGAAGCTTTTCATGACTGCTTTAACTGATTTTTTTCATGGGAGTACCTTTGCTTTAACACTTAGTATTTGTATTCATTTGTCCCCTCAGTTATCTAGCTATCTATATATGTTTATCCCCATTTTTAGGGATATCTCTCTCTGGCATAGAGAAATTACTAAGAAGTATAATGCAAGTTAAGAGTTGGATGAATCTGAAACTTACAAACACCTAACTAGCACCAGGATCTGAGCATAATAAATCTCTTGCATAACAACAGGCCACGGAAGAAACAACAAAATAAATTATCTACATTGATTATAAGCATCTTAGTCTTTAAATCAGAGGATAGAAATCTATATTTATAGAATTCTCAGTTTCTATTTGTCAGAATCAAAGGGAAAGAAAGAGGTTCATTTATTCATTCACTCAACAAATCTAAAAAATAGATCTTAAAAATTATAGTTACTGCCTACTATACCTGCTATTATACTAAGTACTATAGATTCAAAGATGCGTAAGAGGGACATGGTCTTTTTCCTCAAGAAGTTTATTTTCTAGGGGCGCCTGGGTGGCTCAGTCGGTTAAGCAGCTACCTTTGGTTCAGGTCATGATCCCAGGGTCCTGGGACTGAACCCCACATTGGGCTCCTTGCTTGGCAGGGAGCCTGCTTCTCCCTTTCCCCCACTTGTGCTCTCTCATCCTCTCTCTCAAACAAAATTTTTTCTTAAAAAGTTTATTTTCTAGCGAGAAAAAGAGCCAAATAACCCCCCCCATAGAAATATATTAAAAAATTGTCATACATAATTATCATATTATGATCACTGAAGAGAAGAAAGATACATTCTGGTTTCTGGTGTCTTTGTTAAATCACAGAATTATTTAACTCTAAAATAATCTACCTCCTGACTTACTGCTATGTGAAATATATGTTCATATTCATTATCACATTTTTTATTCTGTTTTCTGCTACTTCCCATCCACACACAAAAGTTTGAATTGATAGCCTTGATCACTTTATATATACTTTATATATATATACTTTAATATACTTTAATGACAACAATTTTATATACGTTAGTGACTTTATATACTTTATATGACTTTATACACTTTATGTGACTTTATATACTTTATATGACTTTATACACTTTGACTTTATACACTTTATATACTTTAGAGACTTCGTATACTCTATATAATATACTTATATATTTTAATGACTACAATTTGTATACTTTATGTATACTTTTATGTCTTTATATATGTTAACGACTACAATTAAGTAATGGAAGAATCCTGACCTTTGTCTATAGTTTGTTTTCAACTCTTAAATAAATTTTTAATAACTCAAAAGGAGAATAATCTATCTTACCCATTATGGTAAGCAGAATCTTAGCCTTTGTAATTTTGGCTCTCTGGTATTACTATGTTTTTGTTATATTACCTGGCAAAGGGACTTTTCTGATTTAATTAAAGTTAGTAATAAATTCTTAAGAGGGAGATTATCCAGGTGAGCCCAGTGTAATCATCTGGGTCTTAAAAAAGAGAAGTCTTTCTCTGAAAGAGAAGGCACAAGAAGACCTCAACATACTGTTGACGTGGAGATGTAAGAGTCCACATGGAAAGCATGAGAAGGAAATGAGTTGTCAACAACCACTGAGCTTGGAGGAGAAAGGTATAGGGCACCTGGTGGCTCAGTCAGTTAAGCATCTACTTTCAGCTCAAGTCATGATCCCAGGGTCTTGGGATCGAGCCCCGCATTGGGCTCCAGATTAGAGCCACAGCAAGAGGTGATACCTTGATCACAGCCTGGTGAGATTCTGAACAGAGAATCAAGCCACATTGTACCAGACTTCTGACCTACAGAAACTATGAGATAATGAACTTCTGTTGTTTGAAGCCACAAACTTTGTAGTGATTTGATTATAGCAGAAATAGAAAGTAGCATACCTAGATATTTACAATTTGAATTGCATCTTCCCTTTGATATTCAGTTTCTGTGGGTTTCATATCTCTTTGGCTGAAAGCTGTAAAATATGGGGAAGTCTTCCCACCCTCTCTTGGCTTTTGGAAACCGCTTTCCTTGAGCCAGAACTAGATGGCTTCTCCTGGAACTCTTTCTGTCCTGCCAATGACAACTTCCTGGTTGTGGGTGAGCTTGAATCCAGGGCAGGGTATAATGAAGGAAAAGCAATGTTAAACTCACAACCAGTTTGGTGAGACTGCATCTTCAAATAGCTGTTCCATGCATGATGTCAGGGTTCTGTACTACATTCAGTGGGAGAGACAGGGTGCAGTGTACTAAATCCATTTCATCTGGGAATGGAACTCCTGTGCCCATAGCCTTAAAACTTAAAATTTAATTTATGGTTTTCCAAAATTCCCTAGAAAATATATATTTAATAAGAGTGTGTTCTTTGTGATTTATTGCACTGTCTTGCAAGTAGAAGGAGTCATCAAGAACTGGCTGGTAGAATTCAGTTCACAGTAAATGTAGCATGATAAATGACAGGGAGTCCGATACTGAGTGAAAGTGAATAAAAAGAAAAACACCCTAAGAGGAGAAGACAAAATGGACAAGAATCCAAAATATCTTAATAATATTCAGATTAACATCAATATTTTTGCAATAAGTATTTATAATCCCAAGTGAAGATACAATACTATTAGAAATATTCGAAAGGAAATCATCATTGCAAAGAGAAACTTTTTAAAAATGGGTATAAAAGAGAACCAATCAATTTTCTTTAAAACATTTTTATTAACTTCATCTTCAGAAATATTTTAGTTCTTTATTCTAACCTAGGAGCACATCTTTTCAAGCCCAACAAATAAAGATTACACACATGTCAATACTCCAAAAGTAAAATAGTGTATTTGGGTTGAGTCACTAATAGTGTATATGAGACAGAGTGGAGGCTCTATCCTTCACCCATAATTACTACAAAGTGGCTTTTACTCTTCAAATCCCTCATCATCCATTTTCCTCTGCTGATCTTTCCTCTCTGTTCTGCTAAATATTGCAATTTATTATTTTCTTCTCTTTGCTCTGTGGAACAGCACTATTGTTTGGGGGAAGAGATTTCCACTTAACCTAAACAAATTTTCCTTTTATTCCTTTTTTTTTTTTAATCAAAGAGCCTTAAAGACATCTTAACTCCTCTCCAAATGACCTCTTCTTTGAAAAATTCAACATGTGACCTTCACACTGGAGGGAGATAATCCTCCAATAATATTTGTGCCTCAGTGTGTATTTCAAAAATGACAAACACTTGCTCCATATGTTTTTCTCCACTTGCTATTAACTGGAGAAATTTTCAGGATTCTTGTTATCAGTGCATTTCACAGTTCTGCCTTACAATCCCTTAACTTCCATAACACCATATAGTATTTATCTTCATTGAACAACCATTCACCATCCTGGCATATAGGGACAATATAGCATAATACCATGCCCCCAGAGTTTGTAAACCCTGTCTTAAATTGACTATAACTGCCCCCAAAATTTTAAAGACTTTTTTTTTCATGTGGAGGGTAACGTTCAACCTCTTTCTCAGATATCTTGACTTCTTAGTTGTGATCAGGACTAAGAGAAAGTTCCCATCTGAAGTTTCTTCATTCATTTCTAGTTCTCATTTTTTTTTAAACCACCAATGTCCTCACATTATAGAGAACTTCATCCTTCAAAGAGATTCCACATGGTACTTACAAGAAATGACAGACTTAATTGTCAACCTAGACTTCTGAAAATATCCCCAAGATAAAGAAGGTATTTGGGATTTAGATGTAGGGCAGAATATAAAAAGCAATATCCAGACCAAAATGACATAGACATGCTTTCCCCTGTTCCTGCTAAATTCAGCTAAAAACCTCAGACAATATACATTGCTGAGTATAGTGGTGAAAAGTGATGAGAAAAAAGCAGACTGGCTAGGGATGTGAGCCTGAAGAACAATGTATTGGTGAGTTTATTGGGTTTTCTTTTTGTTTCACATATCCCAGACCGGGTGCTAAAGTCAGCAATACAGAAACACCAATGGCACAAAGAGGGGCCAAGAAAGCCTTCTATTTTTAGACAAAGTATAGGGACATAAGGACAACCTAGTAAGGCAGACAAAACAAAACACAAAACACACTTTAACGTGACAATTCTAGCCCAGCAACCATGGAAAAAGCTGCAGTCCCACCACCAAGCCTGTCATCAAAGACCAAGTAGGAAGACTAGGCATATAGCCTTACCTGGCTATGGTGAGGTGCCCCCCCTCAAAACACACACACACACACACACACACACACACACACACACACACTCCCTCAAGTGCAGTGTTGTGGTATCCAAGAACACTACATGAAGAGCTGGGAGTTTCACCCTTGCCCACTAATAATGACCCTCCACCATCATAGTGTCAGTGGGAGCCATGCAGGGATCCTGGATTTCCACCCCATCCTATAGTAATAAGGTATATCTATTACTCCCAGCTAGCACCAGAGGATTCAAATGCAAAGCTGGAAATCCCACCACCATCCAGTGGTCACTAGCCATACTCTGCCACCATGTTGTCAGTAGAGGCTACATGAAGAGCAAGAAAGAGATTTCTGAACAAACTGAGGATTCTAGAGGGGAGGAGGTGGGGGGATGGGTTAGCCTGGTGATGGGTATTAAAGAGGGCACGTTCTGCGTGGAGCCCTGGGTGTTATGCACAAACAATGAATCACGGAACCCTACATCAAAAACTAATGATGTAATGTATTGTGGTTAATATAACAATAAAAACATTTTAAAAAAATCATATTTCCTCAACAGTCTATAGAACAAATATGCTTTCCCATGTTTCTGCCTCCATCTGGTTTCACTGGAGAAGGAATAAAGAGAGAGATAAATCCCCTGTGCCCTGGATATCTGTCATGCATTTAATTGAGAAAGAAGGACCGATAATTGTCCCTCACTAATCAACTATATAACAGGAATAAAGGCTGGGAAATGTGACAGGAGTGTTTTGGGGATATTCACTATTATGGAAAATTTATCATTCATGGAAATAAAATTTACCCAGAAGATTCTAACTAAGTGGACAAACAGGAGAACAGTAAATATTTGTAGAAAGAAAGAATGAATGAATTATTGATGAATCTATTTTATCTATTTTATTTCCATTTCTTTATCCTATTCACATATTCTCATCTCATTCTTAAACCTTACAATAACTTCTTAACTGTTATTCAGTTTTCACTCAAGTCTAAACTTGGCAGAACAAATTCCACAACCAAAGGTAGAGAAGAAGCCATTAAAAAAAAAGAGAGGGAGTACCCAAACAAAATCAGAAATGAAAGATAAGTAACAAATGGTATCACAGAAATGAAAAGAATTATAAGAGAATATTATGAAAACTTGTATGCCAACAGATTGGACAACCTAGAAGAAATGGATAAATTCCTAGAAACATAGGACCTCCCAAAAGTGAAGCAGGAAAAAATAGAAAACTTGAATAGACCAATTACCATCAATGAAATTGAATCTGTAATCCAAAAACTCCCCAAAAAACGAGGACCAGATGGCTTTACAGGTAATTTCTACCAAACATTTAAAAAAGAGTTAATACCTATTCTTCTCAAACTATTCCAAAATTTAGAAGAGGAAGGAGAACTTCCAAATTTATTCTATGAGGCCAGCATTACCCTGATACCAAAGGCAGATAAAGACACTACAAAAAAAGAATGAGAGACCAATATCTCTGATGAACATAGATGCAAAAATCCTCCAAAAGTATTAGCAAAATGAATTCAACAGTATATTAAAAAAAATCACTCACCACAATCAAGTAGGATTTATTCCTGGGATGCAAGGGTGGTTCAATATTTACAAATCAACCAACATGATACATCACATCAATAAGAGAAAGGGTAAAAAACATATGATCATTTCCATGGATGAAAGAGTAATTCAAAGGGATACATGCACCCCAGTATTTATTGCAGCATTATTTACAACAGCAAAATTATGGAAGCAGCCCAAGTGTCCAATGATAGATGAATGAATAAAGAATAAATGGAATGCATACAATGGAGTATTACTCATCCATTAAAAAAAATGAAATCTTGCCAATGCTACAACATGGATGGAGCTAGAGAATACAATTCTCAGCAAAATAACTCAAAGACAAATACCATACGATTTCACTCATTTGTGGAATTTAAGAACAAACAAAAAAAAGAGAGAGAGAGAGAGAGAAATAGAGACAAACCAGGAAACAGACTCTTAACTATAGAGAAAAAACTAATGTTTACCAAAGGAGAGGTGGACGGGTGGATGAAATAGGGGAAGGGGATTAAGAGTCCACTTATCTTGATGAGCACTGAGTAATGTAAAGAATTGTTGAATCATTATACTGTACTCCTAAAACTAATAACTATGTTAACTATACTGGAATTAAAAACCAATAATAATAATAATAAATAATGCTTGTAGCAGATAAGAATAAATCTGAACTTTATTAGCCTAGATTTCATACTTGTAATCCTGTACATCTGAGATAATAATCGGCATTTTCCTTGTTTTTCTCAATTAAGCAAGCATCAGATATAGACTCAATTTAGAGAAAATTATACTTTGTTGAAGAAATTATTCTTTAATTGTTTGAAGTAATCAAACTTTGAAATGACTTTGAGTCTTTATAACCACTGATACAAATACAAATATCTTTTGAAAATATTAAAAAAATAAAGATTAAAAGAAATCTAAATGGCTAATTTCAAAAATAAACACCACATTCCATTCAGAAATAAGAGCTTTCAAAAAGTGTGCTTCAAAGTTCCAGTTGTAGACTTACTGTGAGAATGAATTTATCTCCAAAGAAAGTATTTTTAAACAAAATGGAAATAGAGAATCTAGTCTCAATAAGACCACATAGAGGAAAACTGTCATTTACTGAAGTTATGATAAGATTTATGTATTATTTTTCTACAGTTCTAACTTTACAATGTAGGGTTTTTAAGTTTTAGTGTCAGTGAAAAATACCATTTTGAAAGCTTTGAAAACTGGCTTCCTTTTCATAAGAGAATATTTGGAGTTTTTACACTTTTCTAAGTAGCTTATCTGATTTGCATTCCCAACCACTCAGTGGTTTTGTCTAAACATAAGACAACAATATTCTTTATGAAACAGTGACAAAGCTTGTCACAAAAACAACATGGTACTTATAAGCAGTCTAAACTACTAGAAAAATATTCTCTGAATTTTTACAGAGTAAAAACATGAGAAAAACTAATTTTTTTTTTACCGTATATATTAGGTAAGTACAAAATATGTTTTATTATTTGCCGAACACGTTAATATTATTAATTTTACTAATATTATTAAATTCTCCTCCAGGTTATCACACAGCAATTTGTCTTCTCCCAATGTAAAAAAATAAAAATCTGACCATTAAATGTGTATTAATATGCATCAGAATAATAAGTAGTAATTTATTAATATGTTTCTTGGGAAAAACACTTTTTAAAATATTTTATTTACTTATTTTAGAGAGAGAGAGTGAGTGTGCATAAGGCAGGGAATGTGGCAGAGGGGAAGGGGCAGAGGGAAAGGGAGAGAATCCCAAGTAGGCTCCACTGAGCATGGAGCCGGACATGGGGCTTGACCTCACAACCCTGACCTGAGACCGTGACCTGAGCTGAAACTGAGAGTCAGACACTTAACTGAGCCAGCCAGGTGCCCCAAGGGAAAAATACTTCTGAGATGCCTATAACAAACTCTCAATAAAAGAGGAAACTTATTTCAGTAGTTGGCATGGCTGGTATAATTTAAAGTACATTCCCAACTTAATTCAAAATTAAATATAACTATGGAAACTTGTAAATATTTTAGATTTTTCAGATTCAGTAAGGTAACAGAGAGAAAGACAAGTATATCATAATTCTTATTTCCTATATTATGCATACTTCTTCATTCCCTTTAGAACCACGAAGGGCATAAACACAGTTATCTTGCTATCTAGTATGCAAAGAGGGATTTAGACAACCATCAACATCATACATGATTTAAAAAAAAATCTTTCTGAAGTATTATTTAATACATGTGTTATTGTGGGGGCCTGAATAAATTTCTTCAAAGAGGTCTGCATCCTAATCCCAGAACATACGACCATAGAACCTAAGTTTAAAATAACTTTTCAGATATGATTATCTTGAAATAAGGGGTTATCCTGGATTATCCAGAATGACCCAAAATAATTATAAGCATCCTTATAAAAGGGAGGCAGAAGGTCAGAGAAGGTAGAAGAAGCTATGTTGGTGGCTTTGAAGAGGAAAGAAGGGCTCATAAGGCAAAGGACAGCATGGTCTCCAGATGCTAAAAAAGACAAGAAAATGAATTCTTTCATGAAGTCTCCAGAAGGAATAGAGCCCTGCCAGCACCTCAATTTTACCCATTTGACTTCCAAAACTATACAACAATATGTGTTTTAAGTTTGTGGTAATTTGCTACAGCAGGAATAGGAAATTCTCAGTTACTTTAATAGTATTTGATTACTTTAAAATTTTGTTTCTATAATTTATGAATAGGAAACTATTTTGGAAGGCAGATCTTTTACAGAATGTAAAAAATGATTTTAAAGACTAAATATTAAAAATCTACTTGGGCCAATATGAGCAAAGAATTATGGGTATTCATTTAAAGACTAAATACTGAAAAATCTACTTGGGCCAATATGAGCAAAGAATCATGGGTATTCATTTATTCACTGGTAAATTAAAGATTGAAATTTTTAATATTTTCACTTTTTCTTCTAATTCAGAATTTACATTAGCAATTATTTGTAAATGCTATGAAATCCTAGCACAATACTCACGGACAAAATCTGTGCTCTGGAGTAGAGAGGCCCAGATTTTAATTCAGCCTTCACTCGCATTGCCCAGGCAATAACACCCTTTAGTATCTACATTCATATGTGACATGAGGGTAGCCCTCCCTAGGGTGTTATAAGCATTAAATTAAATAAGTATTTAAAAAGGTACTGGCCTTATATTAAGCTCAATAAATTATAAGGATGACAATGCTGATGATGAAGACATTAAAAATAAGACAACAAGCCCTAAATGGAATTTTAATGTATTTTAAGGCCTATGTCACCAAACTGAGATTTAACTTCATTACAGTTTCAGCTCTCCCAGGCAATGGAATCTTAAACCAGACTATCGGGATTGATCAGCATTATTAGGGTCATCTGCCTGATAAACCCCTGCCATCCAGGATAAGGAAAGTAACCTTGCAATAACCAAACCACTTTTTAGCCTAGTAGAACTTCCTTGATCCTGCTCCCTTCTGCCTAGATCTTTTGTGTTGTCTAGTTCTTGGAAGCTCCTTTCTAATCTGCTAAAGTGGATGCTGGCCAATTCGTGAATCCTTGAATAAAGCTAGTAAGATCTTTAAAACTGACCGGGGGGTTTTTTGTTGTTGTTGTTGTTGTTGTTGTTTTAAACAAAGGATGATCATGAATATAATGATGAGTTCCTACTGTCAATATTGACTGGAATCCTAACCTCAAAGTCCTTACAGAGGTCCCATTTTAAGGGGGATCTAATGTGTAGACATAACTTTTAAAAAGTATCAGTCATGTCAGTACATAAAAGGCAGAAGGCAACCCAACTTTCCGAGAACAGGTTGGCTGGTGTGTGCAGTGGCAGTGATAAAGGACGGTAGTGGGGGAGGGGAGAGGCCAGAAGCAGAGGCAAATAGTTCAGTGATTTGACAAGTTTATTGGGAACCAGCATGGAACACAGATCTAAGGAACTAGACTCAAATGAAAGATTAATGAGCTAATTTCCACTGAAGGCAAAAATACAATTATTAAATGGGGGGTGGGGGAAGAATTGTAGTGCACAAAGCCAGAATTCTTTTTAAATGATTTCTGAATACTAAACAACCCTTTAAAACTTTCATTTCATCTTGTTTTTGTGGAAAAATGCTATTTTAGTCATTTTATGCAAAACAATTCTCAGTGAAGACTGGCTGCTGAAGTCCAAATTTTGTTATTTAAGTCTATATTCCCAATAAGCACTTAGTGCTATACAAGCTTTTCAAAACGTGGTAACAAAATTAGCCATGTGTTTAGAGAGTGTCACTTCTCCCTGTTCCTCCCCTTGATACACAGTCACAAAACCTATGGATACACAAGCTTAAGTCTTTAAAGCTTCCAATAAATGATTTTTATTATATTTTCTGAAGCATTGGGTAAAAAATTTATCTGGTCCTAAAATGTTGGGTTTTTTGGGGGGTTTTTTTGGGGGTTTTTTTTTTTTTTAGCAAACTCTAAAGATTCTATTTTAGCTCTAGTCACTGATCTCTCAAAACACTTAAAGCTCAAATTCTGTTAAGCATCTATGCCTGACATTTTCTTCCAAAAGGAAATTAGGAGTAATCAATCATGATGACCTGAGGGAGTTTCCAGAGAAAAGAGCTATTTGAATATCTGACTTGTAGGCTTCACTTCCTAATTTCTTATGAATATGCATTTCTCTCTTTATAAAATGAGTGCTTAAAAAAAAAACCACTGGGCATAAACCTTTAATACAAAAACTGCTTTTAAAAGACCCATGCTCTATTTAGTCCTCATATTTAAGAAAACAATAAGCAAGATGCATATTGGTTACTTTCCATAATCAGTGATTTTTCCTAGTTTTTTTTTAATTTTGTTTTCTTTGGTTTGTGTTAGTACTATGTAAGTCCAAAATATTAAAGTAGTAGGTGAGTTTTAAACAGGCTCTTTATAGCTTTCCTTTTTAAAAGGTATTCAGCAGCTATTACCACACAATATTACATATATGGAACTGGTAGCTTTTGTCAAAATTTAAAAGTATACTTTTAAATGTAGCTCCTTTGGTACAATAGTTTTGGTAGAATAGTGAGAAGCCTTTAATGTTTTATTATAAGACCTTATGTTTTGCATTTTTACAATAAGTAAATCATAGTTATCACTTCTAAAAAAGAACTTTCTACAGGAAAAAAAGTAGTGAAATATTCATCTGGTTTTTCCTAGTCTCTTTAAAATCAGTTTTCAGTCTTCAAATAGTTTGCTAGTTTTCCGTGAATCTTTTGAATCCTAAGATAAAAACAAATACAGCCTCTGATTTAAAATTGATTTGGCAATATTGGCTTGATGCAATATATATATTTACTACAAAGTCCAGATGAATATTCTAGAAAATTATCAGGCATTTTCAATAGAATTTAAGGGGAGAAAATACAGAACCTTTATTTAACAAGAGAAGAAAAAGTGGTAACATCAACATGTCTAAAATGGAGATAGAAGTGAAGAAAAATACAGAGACAAAATTAATTATAATTTAAAGATTAGGGATAGTCAGGTGCTAAGTTCATACTCAATTTTTTTTTTAAATGAAGAACAAAGTTTAAAAGTCATCGTTGTGTGAATAGGAAAAAGAATTGAAATTTTAAAATATTTTTAAAAGGTGATAAATAGGATGCGGAGACAACGTTAAGTCCAAGTCATGATTTATTGACGTATTTGAGGGAAAAAATAAAACAACTAGTAAAATGGAATTTAAATATTTATGTGCTCACTGGAATCCAGTAAATATGTATGAATTATCAAAGTAAAGGCAGGTTAAAGAGATCACTTAAAAGGAAGAAAGTTACAACTAGCCTTACTCTCAGCAAAACTAAATTCCAGATGATAATATAACAAATGGCAATAGATTTTTAGGAGCAATTTGGTAATCCAATAATTTTAGACCCAACTTTCTCTGTTGTCCTCTAGCGACCATGTAAAAGCAGCAAAAATATCTTCAGATCTGGAAAATCCCCAAAATTGTCTCCTATTCTCTCTTGGAGAAAAGACTTTTGAAGACATGTATATAAGACATCTGAGGGGCACCTGGGTGGCTCAGTCGTTAAGGGTCTGCCTTCGGCTCAGGTCATGATCCCAGGGTCCTGGGATCAAGCCTCGCATCGGGCTCCCTGCTCAGCGAGAAGCCTGCTTCTCTCTCTCCCTCTCCCACTCCCCTTGCTTGTGTTCCCTCTCTCGCTGTGTTTCTGTCAAAAAAATAAATAAAATATTTTTAAAAAAGACATCTGAAATATAAGTCAAAATTATCTCTAAGTGGCCAACAGACACATGAAAAAGTTATCAATGCTCGGCATCAGGGAAATCCAAATCAAAACCTCAATGAGATACCACCTCACACCAGTCAGAATGGCTAAAATTAACAAGTCAGGAAATGACAGATGTTGGCGGGGATGTGGAGAAAGGGGAACCCTCCTACACTGTTGGTGGGAATGCAAGCTGGTCCGTCCACTCTGGGAAACAGTATGGAGATTCCTCAAAAAGTTGAAAATTGAGCTACCATATGATCCAGCAATTGCACTACTGGGTATTTACCCCAAAGATACAAATGTAGTGATCCAAAGGGGTACGTGCACCCCATATGTATAGCAGCAATGTCCACAATAGCCAAACTATGGAAAGAGCCAAGATGTCCATCGACTGATGAATGGATAAAGAAGTGGTGTGTACACACACACACACACACACACACACACACACACACACACACACACACACAATGGAATATTATGCAGCCATCAAAAGGAATGAAATCTTGCCATTTGCAACAACATGGATGGAACTGGAGGGTGTTATGCTGAGTGAAATAAGTCAATCAGAGAAAGACCTGTATCATATGACTCACTGATATGAGGAATTCTTAATCTCAGGAAACAAACTGAGGGTTGTAGAATGGTGGGGGTGGGAGGGATGGGGTGGCTGGGTGATAGACATTGGGGAGGGTATGTGTTATGGTGAGTGCTGTGAATTGTGTAAGACTGTTGAATCAGTCTTAGATTCAGACCTGTACCTCTGAAACAAATAATACATTATATGATAAAAATAAAAAGAAGAAGATAGTAAGAAGGGAAAAATGAAGGGGGGAATTGGAGGGGGAGATGAACCATGAGAGACTATGGACTCCGAGAAACACACTGAGGGTTCTAGAGGGGAGGGAGGTGGGAGGATGGGTTAGCCTGGTGATGGGTATTAAAGAGGGCACATACTGCATGGAGCACTGGGTGTTATATGCAAACAAGGAATCATGGAACACTATATCAAAAACTAATGATGTAATGTATGGTGATTAACATAACATAGTAAAATTTTTAAAAATGCAAAAAAAATTAGCTCTAAGTCATTATTAAAAATTTTTTTAAATACTTGTTTCAGGGGTGCCTGCTTGGCTCAGTGGGTTAAGCACCCAGCTCTTGATGTCGGCTCAGGTTATGATCTCAGGGTTGTGGGATCAACCCCTGTCTCAGGCTCCATGCTGGGCATGGAGCCTGCTTAGAATTCTCTCTCTCCCTCTGCCCCTCTTCCACTGCACAATAAACAAACAAACAAACAAACAAACAAACAAAATACTCCTTTCATTTCCTATAGGGTCATAAGAAATACACCCAAACTCAACAGGGTGCTGCCAAACCTCATTCATGCACTAAGAGCCTCAAAAAGTATAGTTTCTCATTGCCTGCCCCATGCAGACATTGGCTGCCATTTTCAGTGGGATAGATGTAGAGAAGACACAAAAAGTAAACAGTAGATACAAAAATAAATAAATAATGTAATATGTTAGAGAATAATGAGTGTTGTGAAGACAAAAAAGCAGAGTTGGAGGGGATGTATCAGAAAATGTAGGGTTGGGTAAATTGCAAAGTAAAGAGCAACAAGTCACAACAGTTTGAACATACAGGGATGTGCACATAAAGAAAGACTTTAAACTCATTATTAGTCATCACTGCTAGTATTACTAGTACATGCTTCTGCTACCATTAGCATTACTACCATCATTATTACTACTGTTCCTGCTGCTGCTGACACTGTTCCTAATGATATAATTACCATTTATGAAGTATTCCCTACTTTCTCATACATCACGTGTGCTTTGCACAGTTAATGCTCACAGGCTCATAAAGCTGTTACTATTATTTTCCATTTTATAGATATCTAAACCAGGACTCAGATTTTTAGCAAGTTACTCAGTATCTTTTAAGTCTTTCACATTGACTGAAGATTAAAATCAACACGTTTTCGTGTGATTTTTAAATCTTCATTAAATTACCTTGTAATTAGATGCAAGAAATACCTCTGGAAAGCCTTTGCTTAAGGCAGCATTGGCAAACAGATTCATAATTCTCTTTAAATGTAATTATCCTAACTTAAGTTAAAACACAGACCTTCAGAAAGTAAATATACCCAAATACTAACTTATACCTTACGACTAAAGTGACTTTTATTAACCCAATTTTACTTGCTTTATCTTAATTTTGAGGGTTATATGTCTTAACATGAAAAACAGGTAAAGTTAAAAACATTGAAGATAGCCCACAGATCTAAGAAATCCCACAAAACATTTACAACTGGTACATGAAACATCTTTAAAAATGCCACCTCTAGCCTTTGGCCAGTTTTGCTTTGCTGTGCAGAGGAGCAATAATGAAATTTAACTTCAATCGGGAGAGAAAAAAAAACTTATTTTCATGTCATGATCAGATTAAATATTGGGATCAATTTTTGACATCTTCTATTGGTGGTTAAATTCTAAGGATAGCTTTGGCCTTCACCATGATTCTGAAATGTTCACAAAGTTATTAGGATACTCTTAGCAGTAACTGACAATAAAGGATACTCATAGACAAGTGTGTCCATTTGGATGGATACTCAGCCCAAATTTCCCCTGGATCCCTTTATTATTTCTCTGTACCTCTTCCTGGCTTCCACATGGTTTTGCCTTCAAAGCCCTGAAGGTGCCAGGCTTCTTGTGAGGAATTCCCTTGGGCTACAGGAGCTGTTTGTCTGTGTCCTAGAAGCACCTGGGAGTTTGCATTGTGCCCCCACCTCAGAGGCCCTCAGCCAGTAGCAGACTACAGAAGTTAGAAGACCGTGGCTCCTTGGCTTTCTGACCACGTGTATATATGTGCTGTAGTTGATGGTCTGTGTTTGGGGTGGGGGTGGGTGTTCTCCAGTTAGTCTAACTCATCAGCTTATTTCCGTAACTTTTTTTGCTTCTTTTCTGCTTACCTATGTTTTATCAATTAGGAATATAAGGTGCTCAATAAGCATTTACTCCTAACTTTATTCATCCATTTGTTCATTTGGGCAATCATTCACTCAACTGGTAGGTACCGAGTGCCTACCCTATGCCTGTACGGGTATAACATCAGTCCAGACAGCAGGAAAGCTCATTAAGCATAGAAACATTGTCAGAATTTATCCTCAGTGCTCCAGCCCCTCATCTCTGCACGAGGAGAAAGGATCACAACTATTAATTTACTGATAAGGCAATTCATAAGTAAACGCCCTCATCTATAAATATCTATTTCTCAAATTCCAGGGACTATCTTTGATATGTTCCGTTTCTTAAGGCACATAAAATTTTAGATACAGCACATACATTTGTTGGATAAGAAAGCATACATAGGTTCTTACCACCATGTTAAGAGAGTAAACTCAGTTTACAGTGGAAAAAAATATTATAGTAATACCAGTGCCCTTCTTTGACAGACGAGAAAAACTGAGTTCCAGGCATAGGACCTGCTGACTTACTCCCTGAATACAGATCTTTGCCGGAGAGAAAGAACATTCACACTAAAATTTTTATCTCATCTTCTCTGGGTTCTTCTAATACTTTATTCCATTATTTTTCTACCTTCTTCCTGATTTTTCTCTGTCCAAATATTTTGAAATCAAAACTAACAAAGAAGAATAAAAAGCCAGGAGATAGGGAATATGAAAGTTTTAAAGGGTTATTTTTTTTTTTTTTTTTTTTTGGTCAATGCCTGCACAAATTTTGCAAGCCCCTGATGTAACTTTTCTTTCTGAACTCTTAACTTCAGGGTTCAGACTCTCCAGGATTGGTTTAAATTGGTAGTTTTTCTTAATGGCTTAAAACCACAGAACACCTTTTTGTGGGGCTGCCTGTTCCTGGACCATCTACTTCTGATACCTGATCACAGAACACAACTCATGTTCTTGCCAATGACAAGAAGGGAATGCAGTCTCACTTCCAGACAGAACCTCCTGCCATCTCTGACTCCCCTCCCCATATTTCCATTTGCTAAGGTGTTCCCCATCTTACAAAAGAGGAATCCAATACAAATTAAAACTGACACTCTCAAAGTATAATTTTCAAATTTCCAAAACATAATTCTAATGTAAATGAGCAGTGAAGATACAACAAGCTTTTATTTAACTCACAATGAGAACATAGCAGGGGAACAAATCCAGTCCAAAAGTAAATTCCAAAAACCCAATTTTATATTCAGTGGGAAAAACTGTTTATGTAAGATAGATATGTTAGACAAAAGTGGTAAATGTTCTATGAGGGGGGGAAGGCATACTTTTCAGGGTTATTTTTTCTACTGGACAATGAAAGTAACTATTTTATCAGTTACATATAAATTTATCTCTGAATTTACAGAGGTGCAAAGTATCAATAATATGCATTTTCTAAGAACATTATAAGACAATATGTATAATCAGTAAATAGCAAGTCAGATAAATTTACATATCTCTAGGCTCAGATGACCTATATGTGGGTCACCCTATGGTTGGATTTGTAAGGGGATGCCTAAGATTAAATTAAAAAGTCATCCATATTTTTTTCCCATTTCCATATTTTGGATAAGTATCTAACTCAAACTCACTGTGTCCTTTTTACTGACAAATTTCTCTAGTAAATTTTATCAGATCTATTGTACTTGTTTTGTTATGACTTACTCACTTTTTATGATCTTAGACCAACTTCCTCTAATACTGAAAATCCCAAACTGGGATATTAGCAATGATCCCATAGACTCCAAATACAAATGCTTTTTCTGTAAAGGCTTTATTCTTTGTTAATCTTTAACCATTTGGTAGTACTCTTCATTTCCTTCTTGAAAATCCTTTTTTTCCCCACTTTTTCATGGCATTGCACAAACCATCCTTCTTTCTTGGAGCACTCTTTTTCTCAACCACTTTTTGTATTTAGTTACCCCCACAGATTTAGCATTAAAAACTGGGACCTCATAATTCAAACATCTTTGTTCTCTAAATAAATCTTCTAAAAAATTAATTTGTTCAATATTTTTTAAGGATTTTATTTATTTGAGAGAGATAGCAAGAGAGAACACACGGAGGAGAGGGAGAAACAGACTCCCCGCTGAGCAGAGCGCCTCGTGTGGAGCTAGATCCCAGGACCCTGAGATCATGACCTGAGCTGAAGGTAGCCACTCAACTGACGGAGCCACCCAGGCACCCCTGTTCTCAATATTTAACGTATTATTTCTTTAAGAAATCTGAGGCCAATTTATTCTAACTCAGAGGCCAGAATTTTACTAGCAACTGCAAACTAGATGTTCTTATTTGCTATCATTACCCAAGTCAAAGCACGTAAAGTTAGAAGTCATTTTCGAGGCCCACTGCCCACACAATTCCTGTCTTCTGTTAATCAGATGGCCGTTTTCCCAAGTCTGGGTGTCCAAAATTTTACTGTAAGCATTACCTCTTTCCTTTCCTTTATTTGCTACATCCAGTTGTTAGAAACCCTATTAGCTAAACACTCAGTTGTGAGTTTGTGATGCCTCTTGCATCATTTTTATTCACTCTACCAATACACGGCATCTTTCTACTTCCCACTCAACTATGACGTAGCTGGTTGGCTTCTTTGGCTGAAGGCAGACTCATTCTCTCTCATCTAGCCAGACTGAACAGCTTAAAATATGACTTTCATAATGCCTCTGTTTAAAACTTTTCCTAAGGCCTTTTGAGATGATAAAATTCATGCTCCAATTTTAAGGTTATCCATGATTTGACCCTGACCTATCTTTCTGACATTAATGTCTTCTCCTCAATACACTCTCATCGTTTGTCCAACCACTATCCTCCAACAACCTGGCACTCTCTGCCCTGGCAACTTAGCTCAGGTCTCCACATGCTTCTTGGAGTTCCTGTTTCCTGTGAATTGTGTAAGACTGTTGAATCACAGACCTGTACCTCTGAAACAAATAATACGTTATATGTTAAAAAGAAGAAGAAGATAGCAGGAGGGGAAGAATGAAGGGGGGGAAATCGGAGGAGGAAATGAACCATGACAGACTATGGACTCTGAGAAACACACTGAGGGTTCTAGAGGGGAGGAGCGTGGGGGGATGGGTTAGCCTGGTGATGGGTATTAAAGAGGGCACGTTCTGCATGGAGCTCTGGGTGTTATACGCAAACAATGACTCATGGAACACTACATCAAAAACTAATGATGTAATGTGTGGTGATTAACATAATAAAAAAAAAGAGAACGCCTGTTTCCTCCTGAGCACATGTGCAACATTTAGAAGGAAACACACCTTTCTTAAGGGAAACACCATCAAATTCCTGTCTACTTTGGCATCAGTATCCATGGATCGTCTACTGCAGCAAGGGATTGATGGTTATAACTCATTAAATCACTCACCTTTTCCTTCAACAGAAATATTTAAGGCCTATTTTGTGTGCTGAAATAGAGTAGTGCATGAAAGAGATAAGTTCCTACCTCATGGAACTTATTTAATCCTAATTAATAATAATAGGAGCCACAGAGTATTAATTAAGTTCTATGCATTAAAAACAACAACAACAGACATGTAGGGGGAGGGAGGACACCTGAGCTGAAATCTGAAGATGAAGAGACATGGGGCTGTGCAGATGACCAGGCAAGAATGGATGAAGACCTCTAATAGCAGTACTGGAGGGGGAAATCAATATCAATATTTTCAATATCATTTCAAGGCAGAGTTGTAATTGTCTAATGGAATGGATTAAAGTAGGGGGTGATGCAAAGTTTTAAGACTGTTTTAATGTTTTTACTTGAGAAACTAGTAAAAGAAAGACCCAGTTAAAAAGGGAGTAGGGGAGACTCAAAAAATGGACAGTTATCTGTGGGGAAAGTGGCAAATTGTTTTGAAAATGTTGAATCACATATTCCTATTCTACATCTAAGTGGGAGCGAGGATTCGTCGGGTTGCTGTACAAGTGTAGCTGAAGGCAGAGGCCTAGGCTAGAGACAATTCAGGAGATGTCAGCATGCAGAGGAGAGTAGGAAGGAGCAAAGAAAACATGATCCCAGACTGATCCTTTGAGCACTACTACAGTTAGAGAGAACCAACCGGTCAAGACAACTGAGAAAGAGAACCTAGTGAAGTACAGAAGTGTGAAGAGAGTTGTGTTGGAAGCCCACTGAAAGTTTTTCAGAAGAAGTGCAGAGTAGTTTCCAACGAGATCCTGACTAATGTAATATTGATGGCTCCAGTTTCCTAGAAGTTTTCTGACCCCCTGCCCCTCCTCCTCGGTGCCTTTCACAGAGTAGGCATTCAATCAACAGTCATTAGCCGTCTCTTTTCGTCACTGCTGCATCATGTTGTCACATAAAGATTTAGAGTGACTAGTTTCCTAGTAAAAGTACAGTGCTGGCTTATCTCAGGAGTAAATTGGAGGCACTACATCCAATACATGCTCTAAAATTCTTCTATCAGTATAAATCCTTCAGGTGCGATGTCCATTTCCAAGACCAAAGTGACTGTGGCTAAGTTACTATAGATATTCATTTCAGTCTATCTTTTATTCATGTTAGCTATAGTCACATTTACAGTTTGAGGAGTCTATTACTTCCAAATGCCTCCCAAGAGGAGGGGGAAAAGTTACTAAATAAATCAGTATATATATTAAGTGCCAAGGAGTATCCCATGTGACCTTTTTTTTTCTTTAGGACTTCATGTCCAAAACCAATCTACTATTTCTACAAAAAAACAAGAGGAAAAAAAAAAATGAGCTTTTAAACATTCCCATCATTTCCACATAAAAATGCTCCATTATCTGATGCTCACAATAACCCCAAGTAGATAGAAGACTGTGGGTGGCCTAATAAAATCTATTCCCTTTAAAGACACAGACACATTCTGGCTCCAATCTCTTACTTTTCAGGAATTCAACAGAGGAATAGACCAAACTGTCTCTGCCTGACTCCTTACAGGCCCAACGACCTTTATAAATGACAGCAAATCTCTGTTGAATGAAAGATGAAGGTAAAGAAGAAAACATTAAGATATTTTGTCCTACTTTTTTGTGACTTGTTGAAAATAATCATGGGGCCTATTTGTCACACTGGAGCTTTGTCTCTTTCCCCCTGTAGCATCTGACAGACTCGATGAAAAAAGTGCAAGTAAAGATGAATTGGCAGCAGCATCATTTCTGCTCTGTCTCTTGGTCTTTCTAATTTTGTCTCAGATGAAATATATATACAATATCAAGTCTGTTAAGTGAAGAAACATCTATAGGGAGAAGGAGAGTAACCAAGCCCTTTTTCTAGTACAGAAAACAGCTATTAAACAATATCTGTCTCCTTCACTTTCATAGTCCAGTTATACCCCAAATCTTTATATTCACAAAATGAAAATGTGTTTTCCTCTAGAGAAGACAAATGACAGCTGGTCCAGGGAGGCAGAGGATTGAGAGGAAATGAAAGGGAGGAACAGAGAATTCAGGTTAAATAAATGCTAACAACCATAAACTGAGTTAAGGGAAAAGATTGTATTCTACAAGACATTGTCAGGATGAAATGTTTTGAGGTAAATAGAACAATTCACTCAAGAAATAATATGGCCTGGAAAATAACTGAAAATGATGACATAGGATTGCACTGCATAATTTAAAACTAAAGGATATGTTTGAGGTTCATTGAGTTATCTGGTTTAAGGATCCTTTCTGCAGTCTCCTTGACAGTAACCGAGTCCCTCCTGGAACAAACTGGAAGAGAGAATTTCTTTTCAAGATGCCCAGTCCTTTTGTTGGACATCTTTTTTTATTTTGGACTAATGTAACTTCCATTCCTCAGTCCTAAACAAACCATATTGTGCTGCTTAGGTAACTTACGTATTTATTTCCTATTTTTGGTGAGAAATGTCTTCCAAGGTTGACTCTTACTCTCGGTGAAATAATCTTGTGTCTTTTGCTCTGCTTTTGATTTTAATTTAACCCTCTTACTATGTTACATTGTTGCTAGACCCTTATTGTATTTCTCAAGCTTCAGTTATTTATTGTTTTTAAAAAATTATGCCAATATTCATAATTAGCTATTTGTATAGCAGCTAATTGCCCTATTACTTTTTTAAATAATTTTTTATTTTTATGTTAATCACCATACATGACATCATTAGTTTTTGATGTGTTCCATGATTCATTGTTTGTGCAAAACACCCAGTGCTCCACGCAGAATGTGCCCTCTTTAATACCCATCACCAGGCTAACCCATCCCCCCACGCCCTCCCCTCTAGAACCCTCAGTTTGTTTTTCAGAGTCCATCGTCTCTAATGGTTCGTCTCCCCATCCGACTAACTACACTTCGTAATTCCCCTCCTGCTATCTTCTTCTTATTTAATAATTTTTATTGTTATGTTAATCACCATACACCATTAGTTTTTGATATGTTCCATTAATCATTGTTTGTGCATAACACCCGGTGCTCCACTCAGAATGTGCCCTCTTTAATACCCATCACCAGGCTAACCCATGCCCCAACCCCCCTCCCCTCTAGAACCCTCAGTTTGTTTTTCAGAGTCCATCGTCTCTAATGGTTCATCTCCCCCTCCAACGAACTCCACTTCATTCTTCCCCTCCTGCTATCTTCTTCTTCTTTATTTTTTCTGAACATATATTGCATTATTTGTTTCAGAAGTACAGATCCGTGATTCATCAGTCTTGCACAATTCACAGTGCTCACCATAGCAGATACTCTCCCCAATGTCTATCACCCAGCCACCTGAACCCTCCCAACCCCCACCACTCCAGCAACCCTCAGTTTGTTTCCTGAGATTAAGAATTCCTCATATCAGTGAGGTCATATGATACATGTCTTTCTCTGATTGACTTATTTCACTCAGCATAACACCCTTCAGTTCCATCCACGTCGTTGCAAATGACAAGATCTCATTCTTTTGATGGCTGCATAACATTCCATTGTGTATATAACCCACTTCTTCTTTATCCATTCATCTGTCGATGGACATCTTGGCTCTTTCCACAGTTTGGCTATTGTGGACATGGCTGCTATAAACATCGGGGTGCACGTACCCCTTCGGATCCCTACATTTGTATCTTTGGGGTAAATACCCAGTAGTGCAATTGCTGGATCGTATGGTAGCTCTATTTTAAACTGTTTGAGGAACCTCCATACTGTTTTCAAGAGTGGTTGCAGCAGCTTGCATTCCCACCAACAGTGTAGGAGGGTTCCCCTTTCTCCACATCCCCGCCAACATCTGTCGTTTCCTGACTTGTTAATTTTAGCCATTCTGATGGGTGTGAGGTGGTATCTCATGGAGGTTTTGATTTGGATTTCCCTGATGCCGAGCGATGTGGAGCACTTTTTCATGTGTCTGTTGGCCATTTGGATGTCTTCTTTGGAAAAATGTCTGTTCATGTCTTCTGCCCATTTCTTGATTGGATTATATGTTCTTTAGGTGTTGAGTTTGATAAGTTCTTTATAGATTTTGGATACTAGCCCTTTATCTGATATGTCATTTGCAAATATCTTCTCCCATTCTGTCGGTTGTCTTTTGGTTTTGTGGACTGTTTCTTTTGCTGTGCAAAAGCTTTTTATCTTGAAGAAATCCCAATAGTTCATTTTTGCCCTGGCTACCCTTGCCTTTGGTGATGTTTCTAGGAAGAAATTGCTGTGGCTGAGGTTGAAGAGGTTGCTGCCTGTGTTCTCCTTTAGGATTTTGATGGACTCCTGTCTCACGTTTAGGTCTTTCAACCATTTGGAGTCTATTTTTGTGTGTGGTATAAGGAAATGGTCCAGTTTCATTCTAATGCATGTGGCTGTCCAATTGTCCCAACACCATTTGTTGAAGAGACTGTCTTTTTCCCATTGGACATTCTTGCCTGCTTTGTCAAAGATAAGTTGACCATAGAGTTGAGAGTCCATTTCTGGGCTCTCTATTCTGTTCCATTGATCTATCTGTCTGTTTTTGTGCCAGTACCATACTGTCTTGATGATGACAGCTTTGTAATAGAGCTGGAAGTCCGGAATTGTGATGCCGCCAGCTTTGCTTTTCTTTTTCAAGATTCCTCTGGCTATTCGGGGTCTCTTCTGGTTTCATACAAATTTTAGGATTATTTGTTCCATTTCTTTGAAAAAGGTGGATGGTATTTTGATGGGGATTGCATTGAATGTGTAGATTGCTCTAGGTAGCATTGACATCTTCACAATGTTTGTTCTTCCAATCCATGAGCATGGAACGTTTTTCCATTTCTTTGTGTCTTCTTCAATTTCTTTCATAAGTATTTTAGTTTTCTGAGTACAGATCCTTTGCCTCTTTGGTTAAATTTATTCCTAGGTATCTTATGGTTTTGGGTGCAATTGTAAATGGGATGGACTCCTTGATTTGTCTCTCTTCTGGCTTGTTGTTGGTGTATAGGAATGCCACTGATTTCTGTGCATTGATTTTATATCCTGCTACTTTACTGAATTCCTGTATGAGTTCTAGCAGTTTTGTGGTGGAGTCTTTTGGATTTTCTACATACAGTATCATATCATCTGCAAAGAGTGAGAGTTTGACTTCCTCTTTGCCGATTTGGATGCCTTTGACTTCTTTTTGTTGTCTGATTGCTGTGGCTAGGACTTCTCATACTATGTTGAATAGCGGTGGTGATAGTGGACATCCCTGCCGCGTTCCTGACCTTAGGGGAAAAGATCTCAGCTTTTCCCCTTTGAGAATGATATTCGCTGTAGGTTTTTCATAGATGGCTTTTATGATATTGAGGTATGTACCCTCTATCCCTATATTCTGAAGAGTTTTCTTCAAGAAAGGATGCTGTACTTTATCAAATGCTTTTTCTGCATCTCTTGAGAGGATCCTATGATTCTTGTTCTTTCTTTTGTTAATGTATTGTATCACGTTGATTGATTTGCGGATGTTGAACCAGCTTGCAGCCCAGGGATACATCCCACTTGGTCATGGTGAATAATCCTTTTAATGTACTGTTGGATCCTCTTGGCTAGTATTTTGGTGAGAATTTTTGCATCCATGTTCATCAGGGATATTGGTCTGTAATTCTCCTTTTTGATGGGATCTTTGTCTGGTTTTGGGATCAAGGTAATGCTGGCCTCATAAAATGAGTTTGGAAGTTTTCCTTCTATTTCTATTTTTTGGAACAGTTTCAGGAGAATAGGTATTAATTCTTCTTTAAATGTCTTATAGAATTCCCCTGGGAAGCCATCTGGCCCCGGGCTTTTGTTTGTTGGGAGATTTTTGATGACTGCTTCAATTTCTAGTGGTTATAGGTCTGTTCGGTTTTCTATTTCTTCCTGGTTCAATTTTGGTAGTTGATACATCTCTAGGAATGCACCCATTTCTTCCAGGTTATCTAATTTGCTGGCATAGAGTTGCTCATCATATGTTCTTATAATTGTTTGTATTTCTTTGGTGTTGGTTGTGATCTCTCCTCTTTCATTCATGATTTTGTTGATTTGGGTCATTTCTCTTTTCTTTTTGATCAGTTTGGCCAGGGGTTTATCAATCTTGTGAATTCTTTCAAAGAACCAGCTCCTAGTTTCGTTGATCTGTTCTACTGTTCTTTTGGTTTCTAGTTCATTGATATCTGCTCTGATCTTTATTATTTCTCTTCTTCTGCTGGATTTAGGCTTTATTTGCTGTTTTTTCTCTAGCTCCTTTAGGTGTAGGGTTAGGTTGTGTATTTGAGACCTTTCTTGTTTCTTGAGAAAGGCTTGTATTGCTATATACTTTCCTGTCAGGACTGCCTTTGCTGCATCCCAAAGATTTTTGAACAGTTGTGTTTTCATTTTCATTGGATTCCATGAATTTTTTTAATTCTTTAATTTCCTGGTTGACCCTTTCATTCTTTAGTAGGATGCTCTTTAGCCTCCATGTATTTGAGTTCTTTCCGACTTTCCTCTTGTGATTGAGTTCTAGTTTCAAAGCATTGTGGTCTGAAAATATTAAGGGAATAATCCCAATCTTTTGGTACCGGTTGAGACCTGATTTGTGACCTAGGATGTGATCTATTCTGGAGAATGTTCCATGGGCACTGGAGAAGAATGTGTATTCCGTTGCTTTGGGATGGAATGTTCTGAATATGTCTGTGAAGTCCATTTGGTCCAGTGTGTCATTTAAAGTCTTTATTTCCTTGTGGATCTTTTGCTTAGATGATCTGGCCATTTCAGTCAGGGGGGTGTTAACGTCCCCCACTATTATTGTATTGTTGTCAAAGTGTTTCTTTGCTTTTGTTATTAATGGCCTTATATAATTGGCTGCTCCCATGTTAGGGGCATAGATATTTACAACTGTTAGATCTTCTTGTTGGATAGACCCTTTAAGTAGGATACAGTGTCCTTCTTCATCTCTTATTACAATCTTTGTTTTGAAATCTAATATGTCTGATATGAGGATTGCCACCCCAGCTTTCTTTTGGTATCCATTAGCATTGTAAATGGTTTTCCACCCCCTCACTTTCAATCTGGGGGTTTTTTTTGTGTCCAAAATGAGTCTTGCAGACAGCATATTGATCGGTCTTGTTTTTTATTCCATTCTGATAGCCTGTGTCTTTTGATTGGGGCACTTAGCCCATTTACATTCAGGGTAACTATTGAAAGGTATGAATAGTGCCACTGTATTGCCTGTAAGGTGACTGTTACTGTATATTGTCTGTCTTCCTTTCTGATCTATGCTGCTTTTAGGCTCTCTTTTTGCTTAGAGGACCCCTTTCAATATTTCTTGTAGGGCTGGTTTTGTGTTTGTAAATTCCTTTAGTTTTTGTTTGTCCTGGAAGCTTTTTATCTCCCCTTCTATTTTCAATGGGAGCCTAGCTGGTAATAGTATTCTTGGCTGCATATTTTTCTGTTTAGTGCTCTGAAGATATCATGCCAGTCCTTTCTGGCCTGCCAGGTCTGTGTGGATAGGTCTGTTGCCAATCTAATGTTTCTACCATTATAGATTACATATCTCTTCTCCCGATCTGCTTTCAGGATTTTTTCTTTGTCTCTGAGACTTGTAAGTTTTACTATTAGATGTCGGGGTGCTGACCTATTTTTATTGGTTTTGAGAGGGGTTCTCTGTGCCTCCTGGATTTTGATGCCTGTTTCCTTCCCCACATTAGGGAAGTTCTCTGCTATTATTTGCTCCAATATGCCTTCTACTCCTCTCTCTCTTTCTTCTTCTTCTGGGATCCCAATTATTCTAATGTTGTTTCAACTTATCGTATCGCGACTCTCTCGAATTCTGCCCTCGTGATCCTGTAGTTGTTTCTCTCTCTTTTTCCCAGCCTCTTTATTTTCCATCATTTGGTCTTCTATATTGCTGATTCTCTCCTCTGGCTCATTTATCCTAGCAGTTAGTGCCCCCATTTTTGATTGTACCTCATTAATAGCCTTTTTGATTTTGACTTGGTTAGATTTTAGTTCTTTTATTTCTCCAGAAAGTGTTTCTCTAATAACTTCCACGCTTTTTTCAAGCCCAGCTAGTATCTTTAAAGTCATGATTCTGAACTCTAGGTCTGATATCGTCCTAATGTCCGTATTGAGTAGGTCCCTGGCAGACGGTACTACCTCTTGTTCTTTTTGCTGAGGTGATTTTTTTCGTCTTGTCATTTTGTCCCGTGGAGAATAGATGAATGAGACAACAGAATGCTAACAGGTTAACAACGTCTCCAGCAAATATACTCTATACAAATCAGAAAAGACCTGAAACCAGGGACAAGAAAGGGAAAGAAAGAAGAGGAAAAAAAGGGGAAAAGAGAAAGACAAAAACAAACAAAAACAGAATAAAACAAAAAAAAAACAGAATATGATCAAATATGATCAGGCTAGTGCATAGATCAGCGCCACACACTAGCTTTTGGGCATATTTTGGTCTGTTAGAAGAAAGTGCCTCCTAAAATTTTAAAGGAAGAAAGACTTATATATGAACAAAATAAGGGTTGATACAATGAAGGGATGGAAGGTGACTGTAAAGATGAAAATTATATAAGATTTTATAAAAGGAATTGATAAGAAGTTGTTTTTTAAGAAGAAAGAAGACTGAAAAAGAAAAAAAGAAAAAAAAGAAAAAGAAAGGGAGAGAATGTGATCAGGCAGGAGTATAGAACAAAGCCATACAGTAGTGATTTAGGGTATATTTTGATCTGTTAGAAGAAATTGTATCTCAAAATTTTAAAGAGAGAACAACTTATATATATATGCCAAAAATAAGGGTAACTACTATGAAGGGATAAAAATATGACTCTAAAAATGAAAAATAAAAAGTTTTTTTTTAAAAAAGGGATTGATAAGATGTTGTTTGAAAAAGGGAAAAAGAAAAATTAAAAAAAAGTTAAAAAAATTAACTTTGAAAAACTAATGAGTTATGGTAAAAAAGCCATGAATTCTATGTGCAGTATTCCCCTAGCGTTGGAGTTCTCCCGTTCTCCTTGATCAGTAAACTTGGTCTTGGCTGGCTGGCTGTTCGTGCTGATCTTCTGGGGGAGGGGCCTGTTGCCGTGGTTCCCAAATATCTTTGCCGGAGGCGGAATTGCCCCGCCCTTGTCGGTCCGGGCTAAGCAAGCTGCTCGGGTTTGCTCTCAGGAGCTTTTGTTCCCTGCAAGCTCTCGGCACAGCTTTGGAGGACCAGGGTGAAAATGGTGGCCTCCCAATCTCTGCCTGGTGCAGCTGAGAACTCGGGGCCCCGCTCCTCAGTGCGCCCCCCGAGAAAAGCAGTCACTCCCGTGTCCCCAGTTTCCGGCCACACTGCGTGCTCACCCAGCCTGTGTCTGAGCGTTTCTATCTCTGGCACCAGACCCCGTGTGGAGTCTCCAAACCCAGCAGATCCCTGTGGTGCGTTCCCGCGCCGCTCCTCCCGGGGGAGGAAGGGGAGTCTCCCCAGCTCTGCCGCTTGTTGGGTCCCTGATGGAGGAGCAGTGGCCCGACTGGGCCGCGGATCACGGTTTATGGCCACCCCGAGCTGAGAGCCCGCGCCTCGGCTCCGTCTCTGCAGCCGGCTTCCCCGCTCCGATCCCTGGGAGCTCTGCCGCACTCAGGCACCCCCGGTCTTTCTGTGACCCCGAGGGTCCTGAGACCACACTGTCCCTCGAGTGTTCCACCCCCCGCTTAGCCACTGGAGCGACGTCCCTCAGCGGAGCCGGCTTCTAAAAGTTCCGATTTTGTGCTCCGCGGCTCTAGCACTTGCCAGAAGCGGCGACGGAGGCCCCCTCCCCCGCCATCTATCCTCCCGAATATCGCTTCGGATTCACTTCTCCGCACGTCCTACCTTCCAGTAAGTGGTCGCTTTTCTGTTCAGAGTGTTGTTACTATTCCTTTCTTCGATCTCCTGTTGAGTTCGTAGGTGTTCAGAATGGTTTGATCCCTATTCAGCTGAATTCCTGAGACCAGACGAAATCCAGGTCGCCTACTCCTCTGCCATCTTACTCCGCCCCCTGCCCTATTACTTTTAAGTAGGCATTGTTGATTCATACTGAATGTTTAAATAACCCACTAAGCTTTTGTCTTTTTTCTTTGTTCTCCCATGAACCACTGCTCAGTTGATCAGATTTCCTGATCAACTTCAGCAGTTGTGTTACTAAGTGTGAGAGTTGAACTTCTTGAAATTGGACACAGCCAGGAAAATATGAAAAGTGACATTTTTTATTTCTGTGCAAAATTATCTGAGAACCAGGATGTAATCTTCTTTCCTTCCTCCACTCCCTAGCTATTATAACGTGTTCTTATAGTACTGCAATAGGTTCAGGTAGCTTTGAAGGAAGAGTCCCCACTAGTACTACACCTGCCCTGCACCATCCATAAGGGGAAAAATACTGGTTTTCTTTTCCTGCTGCATAGCCCATCTTATCCCAGCTGGTCACATCAGTAAATTAGAATCAGTATAGAAATTCCCTATTTGGGGTAATCCATATGTAAGTCAGCCAAATTCAGACCATCACGAAGCAGAATAATGGTTCTTGTGACACCATGTCCAGCTAGTACATATATATATTTCATAGGCCTATCCATTCCCCAATTCATGCCAGGACCATTCATTGTCCATATGAAGATAATAGTTTGGTGGAAAAAGAATTAAGAATTTCTCAAATTCCCAAATGTATTCGTGAACCAAAAAAAAAAAAAAAAAATTAAGATGTTCTAGAAGAAACTATGTCAGATGAAGTAGGATTTGAAACCTAGATTCCAGAAGAGCTGAAAAGCACACAGCCTATCCAAACTGTTAGATCACCCTGCCTGAATGATAGAGAGGGAGATGTGTAGATAAAATACAAGCCCTTCTATTCTAATTCTATCAAAAGGACCAGATATAAAAATAACTCCTCATATGCCTATTATTTTCATTAAATAAAAACAACTACACGCAGTAAGGGACAGTAAACAGAAAATACTGAATTTAATTCCTAAATTATGATGCAATTATTTTGCATTCTATTTACTTATTTGCTGTAGTGTTAGGAATCAAAAGAAAGTATTTTATTGTTTATGTTTTCCATGGGTTCCCCAATCTTACTATTTTCCACATGGTCTCAAGCTATTGAATTATAAATAATTTTAACTTCAGAAAGGTCATCATTACATTTAAAAGGGAAAGTCTATTATTCTTCCTTTGTGGTTGATTCTAAGAATCAAAAGGAAGATATTTAATAGCATATTTCTAATATTTAAAAAGCAATTCAAATTCCAGCAAATAATTGACAGAATTTTGAGACCCAGGTGCTGTCACTTAACTGTTAGAAACATTATCTTGAGCATTACGATGGTGTGACTTGTACTCTTTGTCACTCTCCTTCCACTTATAACTAGTAGGACATCCATAACCCACAAAGGTACTCTGCACAGCACATCAGGACACCAGAGATATACATGCATGTGTCCAACTAAAGCTAACCTGGGAGGAGATGGGGCTGCAGACATGGCGTGGGGGGGGGGCTGCCAATATGGGGGGGTCACAGAGGCACCCCCTATCCCATACAGCGACCCCAACAGCAGAGATGCTGGCACCCCTCTTGCAGAGGGGTGAAGGGTGGAAAGTGGGGAGGGAAAGTCTATGCAGCTCTGCAGGCAGCAGTTGGAGGGTCCTGTTGCACTTCAGCAATGCCTGGTCCTATGAGGAGAGACATCTTCACTGCAGGGGTGACAAAGGGGTGGGGATGAAATGATAGTGAAGGGAAGGAGATGGGGAGAAATGCATAACCTGCTACCCACACCTGGAGTTCAGCAAGAGGACCATCGAGGACTCCCTCACTAAAGGATTCCCCTACCAGGCTATGGGCACACCTAAAGCCCTAAGGGCCAAGTACACACCTCCCTGACTCTGTTGCGACCCCCCCTTTTTTTTCTTTTTTTCAGTGTGAGTTCCCAAACAGCCGCTGAGCAGCTTAGTTAGGAATAACCAAAAACTTGTGGTATAGAGCCACCTGCTGTAAAACAAAAGAACAGCCTCTAATTGCCAACCTGTGGGACTGTTAGAATCAGTCAACAAAACTTCACCTAAATAAGAAATGTGTGTTCACTACTCTAATGTGCCCAGGGAGGCACATCTCAAACACCATGAAAAATCATGGTAATATGATAGCACACACACAAAAGAATCATCCAGAAACTGAACTCAAACTCATGGAAAATTGTGATCTGACAAAGAATTCAAAATAACAGTTATAAAAAAAGTCCAGTGAGATACATGAAAACTCAGAAAGGCAATTCAATGAGCTCACAAAGTTACTAAAGGGATACTTTACCAAAGACATTGAAATTCTAAAACAAAACAAAACAAAAAACAAATTCTAGGGCTTAAGAACTCAATAAATGAGATGAAGAATGCATCAAAAAGGAATAGAAATAGAGCAGACCAGATGGAAGAGAGAATAAGCAATCTAGAAGTTAAAAATCTAGAAATGACTCAGGTAGAAGAGAGAAAATTAAGATTCAAAAAAAGTTAAAAAGTAAAGAAATCCAACAAGAGCTATGAGACTCCATTAGAAAAGCCAACATAATAATGGGAACAAGAGAAACAGAGAGGGGGACAGAGGGCTTAAAGAAATAACACCTGAGAATTTCCCAAATCTGAGAAAAGAACTGAACATGCAAGTCTACGAAACTCCTAGATCACCTTACTATCTAAATGCAAAATGACCTTCTCCAAGACATATTATAATGAAGCTGTCAAAAGTCAATGATAAAGAAATATTAAGGGCAGCCAGAGGGAAAAAGTAAGTAATGTACACAGAAACCCCCATTAGTTTATCAGCAGATTTCTCAGCAGAAACTCTACAATCCAGGAGAGAGTAGAATGACATAGTCAAAGTATTTAAATAACAACAACAACAACAACAACAGCAACAAAAACACATAGAAGTGTCTAGCCAAGAATACACTATCCAGCATAGTTATCCTTCAGGTATGAGGGAGAAATAAAGGCTTTCCCAGACAAACAAAAGCTGAGAAAGCTCATTAGCACTAGACCTGCTTTATAAGAAATGTTGAAAAGAGATCTTCTACCTAAAATGAAAAGACAAAAGTACACAAAACTCTGAGTAAGGTGATAATAGAATCAGAAAAGCATAACTATTTTAGAATAAGTTGTTAAACACTTATAGCACAAAGGTCAAAGGGGAAAAAAACATTAAATTATAGCTACTACAATTTGGTCATGAACTCACAGCATAAAAATGGATAATTTGTGACAGCAAAAACATAAAAGGGGAGGAAGAAAATAATGGACCCGGTATGCGCAAATGAGGATCAGTTACTATCAGCAGAAAAAAGATTATTTTATCTATGAAACAACTTATATAAACCTCATGGTGACCACAAAATAAACATTTAAAGCAGAGACATGAAAATTTAAAAAAGGGGGGGGGGGGACTGAGCAAATCAACATGGAAAACAACTAACTTTAAAAAGTATACAAATGGGGTGCCTGGGGGGCTCAGTTGATTAAGCATCCTCCTTCAGCTCAGGTCATGATCTCATGGTCCTGGGATCAAACCCAGCATCAGGCTTTCTGATCAGTGGGGAGTCTGCTTCTCCCTCCGACTCTCCCTCTGTGCTGTCTCTCAAATAAATAAAAATCTTAAAGAAAAAGTAGACAAATAGAAGGAAAAGCAATGGAGATACAAAACAACCAGAAAACAAAAGATAAAATGGTAGTAGTAAGTCCTCACATATCATTAATATAAATGTAAATGGATTGCACTCACCAAAATGCACGGAGTGGCTGGCTGAATTAAAAAAACAAGACGCAATTACATACTGCCTTCAGGAGACCCATTTCAGCTTTAACATACACATAGGCTTAAAATGAAGGGGTAGAAAATGATACTCCAAGCAAATGAATGTGTGTGTAGCTGTTTTTATCAGACAAAATAGATGTCAAGCCATAAATGTTAACAAGAGACAAAAAGGTCATTATATAATGATAAAAAGATCAATACATCAAGAAGATATATCAATATATATGCTCCCAAAATCTGAGCCCTGAAATACACGAAGCAAATACTAACAGATATTAATGGAGAAATAGACAACAATACAATAATAGCAGGGGATTCAATAATCCACTATCATCACTGAATAGATCATGCAAGACAGAAAATCAACAAGCAAATGTTGGAATTGAACCACAGTTTAGAACAAATGGACTTGACATGTATAGAAAATTCCATCCAATAGAAGAATACATATTCTCAAGTGCACATGGAACATTCTCCAGGATAGGTCATATGATAGGCCACAAAACAAGTATTAGCAAACTTAAGCAAACTGAAATCATACCATCTGTCTGCTAATTTCATAGCACTGGGGTCAGAGAAATCAACATCAAGAAGAAAGTGGATAGATCCACAAATATGTAGTAACTAAACAACACACTTCTGAACAACCAACAGATCAAAGAATGAAAAGAAATAAAAAATTACCTTGAAACAAATGAAAGGGGGAATAAAACATATCAAATATTGTGGGATACAACATAAGCAGTTTGAGAGTAAAGTTTATGGAAATAAATGCATGTATTAATAAATTAGATCTCAAACAATCTAACTTTATAGCTTCTCACTTAACACCTCAAGGAATTAGAATAACCAGTTAAGCCCAATGTTAGCAGAGAAAAGGAAATAATAAAAATCAGAATAGAAATAAATGAGACCAACAACTATTAAAAAAATCAATGAAACTAAAACCTGTTTCTTTGAAAAATAAAATTGACAGGGGGCGGAGCAAGATGGCGGAGGAGTAGGAGATCTGGATTTGGTCTGGTCTTAGGAATTCAGCTGATTAGGGATCAAACCATTCTGAACACCTACGAACTCAACAGGAGATCGAAGAGGAGAGTAGCAACAACTCTCTGAACAGAGAAGCGACCACTTACTGGAAGGTAGGACGTGCGGAGAAGTGAATCTGAGGTGATATTCGGGAGGATAGACGGCGGGGGAAGGGGCCTCCGCCACTTCTGGCAAGTGACAGAGCTGCAGAGCACAAAATCAGAACTTTTAGAAGTGGGCTCCACTGAGAGACATCGCTCCAGTGGCTAAGCGGGGGGTGGAACCCTCGCAGGACAATGTGGTCTCAGGACCCTCAGGGTCACAGAAAGACTGGGGGTGCCTGAGTGCGGCAGAGCTCCAGGTATCGGAGCAGGGAAGCCAGCTGCAGAGACGGAGCCCAGGTGCGGGCTCTCAGCTCGGGGTTGCCATAAACTGTGATCCGCGGCCCAGTTGGCCCAATGCTCCTCCAGCAGGGACCCAACAAGCAGCAGATCCGGGGAGACTCCCCTTCCTCCCCCGGGAGGAGCGGCGCGGGAACGCACCACAGGGATCTGCTGGGTTTGGAGACTCCACACGGGGTCGGGTGCCAGAGATAGAAATGCTCGGTCACAAGCTGGGTGAGCACGGAGTGTGGCCAGAGACCAGGGACACGGGAGTGACTGCTTTTCTCTGGGGGCGCACTGAGGAGCGGGGCCCCAAGTTCACGGCTCCTCTGGGTGGAGACTGGGAGGCCACCATTTTCACCCTGGTCCTCCAAAGCTGTACCAAGAGCTCGCAGGGAATAAAAGCTCCCGAGAGCAAAGCCGAGCAGCTTCCTTAGCCCAGACCAACAAGGGCGGGGCAATTCCGCCTCCGGCAAAGACCTTTGGGAACCACGGCAACAGGCCCCTCCCCCAGAAGATCAGCACAAACAGCCAGCAAGCCAAGACCAAGTTTACTGATCAAGGAGAACGAGAGAACTCCAGTGCTGGGGGAATACTGCACATAGAATTCACGGCTTTTTTACCATGATCCATTAGTTTTACAAAGTTAATTTTTTTAACTGTTTTTTTTTATTTTTCTTTTTCCCTTTTTCAACCAACATCTTATCAATCCCTTTTAAAAAAAAAAACATTTTTTATTTTTCACTTTTAGAGTCATATTTTATCCCTTCATAGTAGTTACCCATATATATATATATATATATATATATATATATAAGTTGTTCTCTCTTTAAAATTTTGAGATACAGTTTCTTCTAACAGATCAAAATATACCCTAAATCACTAGTGTATGGCTTTGTTCTAGTCTCCTGCCTGAACACATTCCCTCCTTTTTTTTTAAACCTTTCTTTTTTCAAACAACTTCTTATCAATTCCTTTTATAAAATCTTTTATAATTGTCATCTTTACAGTCATCTTCCATTCCTTCATTGTATCAACCATTATTTTGTACATATATAAGTCTTTCTTCCTTTAAAATTTTAGGAGGCACTTTTTTCTAACAGACCAAAATACACCCAAAATCTAGTGTGTGGCACTGATCTATGCACTAGCCTGATCATATTTGATCATATTCTGTATTTCGTGTATTGTGTTGTTTTTAACTTTTTCTTTGTTTTTTCTTTCGTTTTTCTTTCTTTCCCTTTCTTTTCCCCTGGTTTCAGGTCTTTTCTGATTTGTATACAGTATATTTGCTGGGGACGTTGTTAACCTGTTAGCATTTTGTTCTCTCATTCATCTATTCCCCTCTGGACAAAATGACAAGACGAAAAAAATCACCTCAGCAAAAAGAACAAGAGGTAGTGCTGTCAGCCAGGGACCTACTCAATACGGACATTAGTACGATGTCGGACATAGAGTTCAGAATCATGACTTTAAAGATACTAGCTGGGCTTGAAAAAATCATGGAAGTTATTAGAGAAAGCTTTCTGGAGAAATAAAAGAACTAAAATCTAACCAAGTCAATATCAAAAAGGCTATTAATGAGGTGCAATCAAAAATGGGGGCACTAACTGCTAGAATAAATGAAGCAGAAGAGAGAATCAGCGATATAGAAGACCAAATGATGGAAAATAAAGAGGCTGAGAAAAAGAGAGAGAAAAAACTACAGGATCAGGAGGGCAGAATTCGAGAGATAAGCGATATGCGAAGAAGAAATAACATTAGAATAATTGGGATCCCAGAAGAAGAAGAAAGAGACAGAGGGGCAGAAAGTATATTAGAGCAAATTATAGCAGAGAACTTCCCTAATGTGGGGAAGGAAACAGGCATCAAAATCCAGGAGGCACAGAGAACCCCTCTCAAAATCAATAATAATAGGTCAACACCCCGACATCTAATACTAAAACTTACGAGTCTCAGAGACAAAGAGAAAATCCTGAAAGCAGATCGGGAGAAGAGATATGTAACCTACAATGGTAAAATATTAGATTGGCAACAGACCTATCCACAGAGACCTGGCAGGCCAGAAAGGACTGCCATGATATCTTCAGAGCACTAAACGAGAAAAATATGCAGCCAAGAATACTATATCCAGCTAGGCTATCATTGAAAATAGAAGGAGAGATAAAATGTTTCCAGGACAAACAAAAACTAAAGAAATTTGCAAACACGAAAGCAGCCCTCCAAAAAATACTGAAAGGGGTCCTCTAAGTAAAGAGAAAGCCTAAAAGCATCACAGATCAGAAAGGAAGACAGACAATATACAGTCACAGTCACCTTACAGGCAATACAATGGCACTAAATTCATACCTTTCAATAGTTACCCTGAATGTAAATGGGCTAAATGCCCCAATCAAAAGACAGAGGCTATCAGATTGGGTTAAAAAACAAGACCCATCAATATGCTCTCTGCAAGAGACTCATTCTAGACACAAAGACACCCCGAGATTGAAAGTGAGGGGGTGGAAAACAATTCACCATGCTAATGGACACCAAAAGAAATCTGGGGTGGCAATCCTTCTATCAGACAAATTAGATTTTAAAACAAAGACTATAATAAGAGATGAAGAAGGACAATATATCCTACTTAAACGGTCTATCCAACAGGAAGATCTAACAATTGTAAATATCTATGCCCCTAATGAGGGAGCAGCCAATTATATAAGGCAATTAATAACAAAAGCAAAGAAACACATTGACAACAATACAATAATAGTGCGGGACTTTAACACCCCCCTCACTGAAATGGACAGATCATCTAAGCAAAAGATCCACAAGGAAATAAAGACTTTAAATGACACACTGGACCAAATGGACTTCACAGACATATTCAGAACTTTCCATCCCAAAGCAACAGAATACACATTCCTCTCTAGTGCCCATGGAACATGTTCCAGAATTGATCACATCCTAGGTCACAAATCAGGTCTCAACCAGTACCAAAAGACTGGGATCATATGCTGCATATTTTCAGACCAAAATGCTTTGAAATTAGAACTCAAACACAAGAGGAAAGTCGGAAAGAACTCAAATCCATGGAAGCTAAAGAGCATCCTACTAAAGAATGAATGGGTCAACAAGGAAATTAAAGAATTAAAAAAATTCATGGAAACCAATGAAAATGAAAACACAACTGTTCAAAATCTGCGGGATACAGCAAAGGGAGTCCTGAGAGGAAAGTATATAGCAATACAAGCCTTTCTCAAGACACAAGAAAGGTCTCAAATACACAACCTAACCCTACACCTAAAGGAGCTAGAGAAAAAACAGCATATAAAGCCTAACCCAGCAGGAGAAGAGAAATAATAAAAATCAGAGCAGAAATCAATGAACTAGAAACCAAAAGAACAGTAGAACAGATCAACGAAACTAGGAGCTGGTTCTTTGAAAGAATTCACAAGATTGATAAACCCCTGGCCAGACTTACCAACAAGAAAAGAGAAATGACCCAAATCAACAAAATATGAATGAAAGAGGAGAGATCACAACCAACACCAAAGACATACAAACAATTATAAGAACATATTATGAGCAACCTATGCCAGCAAATTAGATAACCTGGAAGAAATGGGTGCATTCCTAGAGATGTATTAACTACCAAAATTGAACCAGGAAGAAATAGAAAACCTGAACAGACCTATAGCCACTAAGGAAATTGAAGCAGTCATCAAAAATTTCCCAACAAACAAAAGCCCAGGGCCAGATGGCTTCCCAGGGGAATTCTATCAGACATTTAAAGAAGAATTAATACCTATTCACCTGAAACTGTTCCAAAAAATAGAAATGGAAGGAAAACTTCCAAACTTATTTTATGAGGCCAGCATTGCCTTGATCCCAAAACCAGACAAAGATCCCATCAAAAAGGAGAATTATAGACCAATATCCTTGATGAACATGGATGCAAAAATTCTCACTAAAATACTAGCCAATAGGATCCAACAGTACATTAAAAGGATTATTCACCATGACCAAGTGGGATTTATCCCTGGGCTGCAAGGTTGGTTCAACATCCACAAATCAATCAACGTGATACAATATATTAACAAAAGAAAGAACAAGAATCATAGGATCCTCTCAATAGATGCAGAAAAAGCATTTGACAAAGTACAGCATCCTTTCTTGAAGAAAACTCTTCAGAATATAGGGATAGAGGGTACATACCTCAATATCATAAAAGCCATCTATGAAAAACCTACAGCGAATATCATTCTCAAAGGGGAAAAGCTGAGATCTTTTCCCCTAAGGTCAGGAACGCGGCAGGGATGTCCACTATCACCACCGCTATTCAACATAGTATGAGAAGTCCTAGCCACAGCAATCAGACAACAAAAAGAAGTCAAAGGCATCCAAGTCAGCTAGGAGCAAGTCAAACTCTCACTCTTTGCAGATGATATGATATTGTATGTGGAAAACCCAAAAGACTCCACCCCAAAGCTGCTAGAACTCATACAGGAATTTAGCAAAGTAGCAGGATATAAAATCAATGCACAGAAATCAGTGGCATTCCTATACACCAACAACAAGACAGAAGAGAGACAAATCAAGGAGTCGATCCCATTTACAATTGCACCCAAAACCATAAGATACCTAGGAATAAATCTAACCAATGAGGCAAAGGATCTGGACTCAGCAAACTATAAAATACTCATGAAAGAAATGGAAGAAGACACAAAGAAATGGAAAAACGTTCCATGCTCATGGATTGGAAGAACCAACATTGTGAAGATATCAATGCTACCTAGAGCAATCTACACATTCAATGCAGTCCCCATCAAAATACCATCAACTTTTTTCAAAGAAATGGAACAAATAATCCTAAAATTTGTATGGAACCAGAAGAGACCCCGAATAGCCAGAGGAATCTTGAAAAAGAAAAGCACAGCTGGCGGCATCACAATTCCGGACTTCCAGCTCTATTACAAAGCTGTCATCATCAAGACAGTATGGTACTGGCACAAAAACAGACACAAAGATCAATGGAACAGATTAGAGAGCCCAGAAATGGACCCTCAACTCTATGGTCAACTAATCTTTGGCAAAGCAGGCAAGAATGTCCAATGGGAAAAAGACAGTCTCTTCAACAGATGGTGTTGGGAAAATTGGACAGCCACATGCAGAAGAATGAAACTGGACCATTTCCTTACACCACACACAAAAATACACTCCAAATGGTTGAAAGACCTAAACGTCAGACTGGAGTCCATCCAAATCCTAAAGGAGAACACAGGCAGCAATCTCTTCGACCTCAGCCTCAGCAACTTCTTCCTAGAAACATCGCCAAAGGCAAGGGAAGCAAGGGCAAAAATGAACTATTGGGATTTCATCAAGATAAAAAGCTTTTGCACAGCAAAAGAAACAGTCCACAAAACCAAAAGACAACCAACAGAATGGGGAAAATATTTGCAAATGACGTATCAGATAAAGGGCTAGTATCCAGAATCCATAAAGAACTTATCAAACTCAACACTCAAAGAACATATCATCCAATCAAGAAATGGGCAGAAGACATGAACAGACATTTTTCCAAAGAAGACATCCAAATGGCCAACAGACACATGAAAAAGTGCTCCACATCGCTCGGCATCAGGGAAAGCCAAATCAAATCCTCAGTGAGATACCACCTCACACACCTTCAGAATGGCTAAAATTAACAAGTCAGGAAACGACAGATGTTGGTGGGGATGTGGAGAAAGGGGAACCCTCCTACACTGTTGGTGGGAATGCAAGCTGGTGCAACCCCCCTGGAAAACAGTATGGAGGTTCCTCAAACAGTTGAAAATAGAGCTACCATCCGATCCAGCAATTGCACTACTGGGTATTTACCCAAAGATACAAATGTAGGGATCCGAAGGGGTACGTGCACCCCGATGTTTATAGCAGCCATGTCCACAATAGCCAAACTGTGGAAAGAGCCAAGATGTCCATCAACAGAGGAATGGATAAAGAAGATGTGGTATATATACACAATGGAATGTTATGCAGCCATCAAAAGGAATGAGATCTTGCCATTTGCAATGACGTGGATGGAACTGGAGGGTGTTATGCTGAGTGAAATAAGTCAATCAGAGAAAGACATGTATCATATGACCTCACTGATATGAGGAATTCTTAATCTCAGGAAACAAACTGAGTGTTGCTGGAGTGGTGGGGGGGGGAGGGATGGGGTGGCTGGGTGATAGACATTGGGGAGGGTATGTGCTATGTTGAGCACTGTGAATTGTGCAAGACTGTTGAATCACAGATCTGTACTTCTGAAACAAATAATGCAACATATGTTAAGAAAAAAGAAAAAGAAGAAGATAGCAGGAGGGAAAGAATGAAGGGGAGTAAGTCGGAGGGGGAGATGAACCATGAGAGATGATGTACTCTGAAAAACAAACTGAGGGTTCTAGAGGGGAGGGTGCTGGGGGGATGGGTTAGCCTGGTAATGGGTATTAAATAGGGCACATTCTGCGTGGAGCACTGGGTGTTGTGCACAAACAATGAATCATGGAACACTACATCAAAAACGAATGATGTAATGTATGGTGATTAACATAACAATAAAAAAATTAAAAAATATAAAAAAATAAAATTGACTAACTTTTAGCTAGATTGAGGGAAAAAATGGGTGAAACAAGATTTTAACTGAAAGAGCTGACATAAGCTGATACTACAAAAAACAGAATTTTAAAAGACTACTATGAATGATTATATGCCAACAAATTACATAACCTAGAAGAAATGGATCCATTTCTAAAAACACACAACCTAACAAGAATGAATCAAGAAGAAATAGAAAATCTGAGCAGATAAATTACAAGTCAAGAGGTTGAGTCAGTAATTAAAAATCTCCCAAGATAGAAAACTCCAGGGTCTGACAGCTTGACTGGTAAATTCTACCAAACATTTCAAGAATTAACATCAATCCCCCTCAAACTCTTCCACAAGACTGAGGAAGAGGTCACACTTCCAAACTCACACAAAGCCAGAATTACCTTGATACCAAAACCAGTTAAGAATATGGCAAGAAAACCATATAGGCCAATATCCCTGATGACTATAGATGCAAAAATTCTCAACAAAATATTAGCAAACCAGATTCAAGAATACATTAAAAAGATGATACACCATGACCAAGTGGGATTTATTTCTGGGATGCAAAGATGATTCAAGACACACAAACCAATAAATATAATTTATTACATCAACAAAATAAAAGATAAAAGTCACATGATTGTCTCAATAGACGCAGAAATAGTATTTGAAAAAATGCAACATCCTTTAATGATAAAAACCCTTAAAAGACTGGGTATGGTAGGAACATACTTCAACACAATAAAGACCATATATGCAAACCCAGAGCTAATATTATATTCAATGGAGAAAAATTGAAAGATTTCCTCTCAGATCAGGAACACAACAAGGTTGCCCACTCTCACCATTCCCATTCGAAATAGAAGTCCTAGCTAGAACAATTAGACAAGACAAAGAAATAAAAGTCATCCAAATAAGGAAGGAAGAAGTAAAATTGCCACTACTTGCTGATGACATAATCTTATACAGAAAATCCCAGAGACAATCAACAAACTGTTGAAAGTAACTATTTCAATATATTAGGTTACAAAATCAACTTATAGAAATCAGCACATTGACAATAATGAAACATCCCACTAAAAATAAAGAAAACTATCCCATTCATGACTGAATAAAAACAACAGAATGCTTAGAAATAAATTTAACCAGAGGTGTCTGAGTGGCTCAGTTGGTTGAGACTCTGATTTCAGCTCAGGTCATCATCTCAGGGTTATAGGATTGAGCCCTATGTTGGGCTCTGTGCTCAGCTTAAGATTCTCCCTCCCTCCCTCCCTCCCTCCCTCCCTCCCTCTCTCTCCCTTCCTTTGCGCTACCCCTGCTCACTCTCACACACTCACTCTCTAAAATAAATAAATTTTTTAAAAAAGAAATAAATTTAACTAGGAAGTGAAAAGTCTGCACAATGAAAATAACAAGACTTCATTGTAAGAAATTAATGAAGACACAAAAAATTGGAAAGACATTCCATGTTCATGGGTTGGAGGAATATTGTTAAAATGGCCACACTACCCAAAGCCATCTATAGATACAATGCAATATCCATCAAAACAATAGAAGCATTCTTCACAGACATAAAAGAAACAATCTTAAAATTTGTACAGAACCCCAGAAGACCACGGATACCCAAAGCAATTCTGAGAGAAAGAAGAACAAAACAGAAGTATCACACTTTCTGATTACAAACTATACTACAAAGCCAGTGCAGAGAAACACAGTGAAGGAACGAAGTTGGACCCCTACCTCACACCACTCATAAAAATTAACTCAAAATGCATTAAAAACTTAAACCTAAGACCTGATACTATAAAACTCCAGAAGTAGCTCATTGAAATTGGTCTTGGCAAGGATATTGTGAACATAATGTCAAAAGCACAAACAACAGAAACAAAACAAAAATCAACAAATGAAACTATAAACTCAAAAGCTTCTGCACAGAAGAAAAAAAAGAACAAAATGGAAGGACAGCCTACAGAATAGGGAAAAAGTTTTACAAGCCATACATCAGATAAGGGGTTAATATCCAAAATGTATTAAGGACTAACACAACTTAACAACAAGGACCACAACAACAAAAACCCAACAATCTGATTTTTAAAATAGGCAGAAAAACTAAATACATTTTTTTTTCCAAAGAGGACAGCAAAATGCTCAAAAGGCACATGAGAAGAGGCTCAACATCACTAATCATCAAAGAAACGCAAATAAAAACCACAGTAAGCTATTACCTCACATCTGTTAGAATGGCAATCATCAAGTAGACATAAAACAGGTACCCATGAGGATATAGTGAAAAGGGAATCCTTACACACTATGGTGGTAATGTAAATTAGTCCATCCACTAGGCCAAACATTATGGCAGTTCCTCAAAAACTAAAAATAGACCTACCATACTATTCATCAGTTTCACTTCTGGGAATGTCAATTTCCTGTTTTTATTTCCTTTGTGTACAAGATACATGCACATCTGGGTTTTTTGCAGTACTATTCACAGTAACCAAAATAAGGAAATAACCCAAATGCCCATCAATGGATAAGTGGATAAAAAAGATGTGGTATATATACACAATGGAATGTAAGCTAGCCATAAGAAAGGAGGATATCCTACTTTTCATGACAATATGGATGGACCTTCAGTACATTAAGGTAAACAAAAACAGCCAAAGACAAGTACTGCATGATATTGCTCATATGTGGAGTCAAAAAAAAAAATGTGCAAAAAAGATAAAGAATAAAATGGTGGTTACCAGGAGATGGAGGTGGGGAGAGAAAATTGCTGGTGTTTAAGGGTACAAAGGTGTAACAAGTATTAAAATAGCTTTGAGATTTAATGTATATTTATTGAACATAGAATTATTGTACTATTTTGTACTATGTTGTAATAAATATGTAATGTGATTAACATCATTAACAACAGCAACCATATTACAATATATAAATGTATCAAAGTAGCACAATATACACCTTAAATTTACACATTACATGACAAATTTATCCAATAAACATCTTGTTCATTTTGTTACTAATGACATAACATGCATGCTCACTCAAATGCATATTTTCCTGATATTTCTTGGGTAATTATTCATGAAATTGTTCTTTTGCTGTTTTTATTTACTATTTGTACTATTTTATATATTGAATAAATGTTTTATAGAAGGCACAATAGGAAAGAACATAAAATTTAGAGCCAGATGAGTGAGTTCCCTTCTTCCTTGTTTCACTTTTTAGCTGTGCAAGTCTAGGAAAGCACATGACTATAGTCATGTATATATATGAATATGTATTTGTAGAAAGATTTATCTGCTTAGTTGCAGGCATATTTGAGGGCTGATATAGAACAACAGCCACAACCCTGTGGACACCTCCAGACTCCCAACCCTTCTAGTCTCTCTTCCTGGAAGTGTTTCCTAGAAGTGGTTACTCATTTTCAGATTTCCAGAGCCAACCGCAAGGAATTCAACAGCAGAAAGATCAGATTCCTCATGGAGAAACAAAGGCCTCTCAAGTGCATTCACTCAATGGTCATTAACCAAGACTCAGATGGGCATCCTAATGAGACAGACTATTGAGGCTGATGGTCCCATGAAACCAGGCCATCCTGTTAAAACCCCTTGCTTACATGAAACCCATGAGATGGAAGACGCCTCGTTTACAAACTTACTTCCCTTATAAAGTAGCATACCGAAACCAACATTATGGAAGTACCGGGTATCAAATACGATGGTTTTTAAGTTACTAGAATAGAGTAGGTAATAGATGATACCTATTATTTTTTATAATGTATTTTTTTTAAAGATTATTTATTTATTTGACAGAGAAAGACACAGCGAGAGAGGGAACACAAGCAGGGGCAGAGGGAGAGGGAGAAGCAGGCTTCCTGCTGAGCTGGGAGCCCGATGTGGGGCTCGATCCCAGGACCCTGGGATTGTGACCTGAGCCAAAGTCAGACGCTTAATGACTGAGCCACCCAGGCGCCCTATAATGTATTTTTGATACATTTGTTGTAAAAATTTTTCATGATAATGTTTACTGTTTAACTTCATTTATTTTGAAACAAATCTCTTGCTTCCATGTTTGTTTTGGAGCTTTTATGGTTAGATATTTTTTCCCTCTTTCAGAGTTTGAATCAACATTAAATGGCTTTTTATTGAAAGTAACCAACTTAATTTTTACATGTAGCTGTTCACTAATTATGGAATTTATTTAAATGTTTAATATGATGTAAAACTTGTTTCTAAATTTCTAATTAATATTCCAGAATTATTTATCGAGTAGCAGTACGGATACTGAAACCATAATCAAAATGATTATCTACACCTAAATGGAGAAAGTAGGTGGGAAGAACAGGAAAAAAGTTTTATGGAAACATAACTCTTATTCATTTTGACATTGGAACTGGGTAAATATTTTATGTACATTAAAAATCATACCCTAAAGCAGTCCCTAAATACTGGGTTTGGAGTGCAGAGACTGAAACAAATAACATTGAATATTATAACAAAAGCTGCAAATCACAGAGAGAAACAGTTATTTTGAGAAAATAGTTAAAATGTTTTGGATTATTATTTCAAAACCATTACTGGTATAGATCAAAGCAAATACTTTTGTTAATATTGTTAAGAACAAATATTTTCATCAAAATAGAAAAATATATAAGTATAAAATCAAAGAATTTCAGTAAAATATGAAATATCAAATTTGAATTTGAAATACCAGAATAAGTACATGCACACTATTTCTTTTCAATGTATTAATAGCCTGATCTACCAAATGAAAAGACCTGGAAGTAAAAAGATGAATCTGGCTGTTTTCCTGTGTAGAATGCAAGAGACCAATATAAGTCCAACGACATTATGACAAAAGGACAAAGAATTTGACAGAACCCCTACTGGACAATTTAAACAGCATAAAAAAAAGAGTAATGACTATAATGAATTAAAGTATATCAAGTATACTAAAATTCCTAAGATTATACTAAAAAAATAAGTATCGTTGGACACCATGGAAGTTGCTAGTGCACCAGCTCACTGCTGTTATTTATTCTACCTTTCCCTTACATTTAGATGCAGAGTAGCAAGAGGGTGATGTGATAAATTTCCTTTCACAGAATTCCAGTAAGGACAGAAGGAAGATAGTATTAGAACATTTCCACTTGAAAATCATAACAGAGTGCTAATGCCTTTCATCATTATCTTAATGATACAATGGTAAAATAGGACACAGAGTCATCGATAAAGTATTATTGTCTAAATATCAAGTCTATGGATCTATCAATTTATAGGAAATACTGGGTAGAGAGAAGCAAAATAAATCCATGAGGCAACAATCAGCAAATTAAAAATCATCTTTGATACAATGTGGGGGATTAAATATGAGCTAGGTATTAGAGGCTATTAAGGAACTACTACTCATTCTCAAGGATTCATAATGACATGGTAGTTACATTAAGAAGAGGCTTCTGACTCATACATAACTGGGGTTAGTGTTTTAAAAAAAAACAATAGTTTTTTTTAAAAAAAAACTACATGCATGCATAAATGGGAAGGGAAATGTGAAGAAGTGTTGGCAAAGTCAGTAATTGTTCAAGGAAGACAATTACAAATGGTTCAAGGAAGACAATTACAAATGGTAGTTTGTCATATAATTCTCTTTAGGTGCATTTGAAAATGTCCTTAATAAAAAGTCAAATCAAATGAAGAGTCACAGGAAGCCAAAATCCCATGGAAGCTGAACTTGTAAGGAGAAATCAGGTGTATGAAGTTGGTCCAGTAGAGAAAGCGGATTAGAAAGAGAAATGGGAGGGCGCCTGGGTGGCTCAGTTGGTTAAGCGACTGCCTTCGGCTCAGAAAGAGAAATGGGAAAATTGGCTGTCTCTCAAGATGTCTAGTTCCAGTCCTGGTAAAATCACAGTGATTTCTTTTTTCTTTTTTTTAAGATAGTGATTTTTCAATTCAACAAACCTGACTACTATTTCAAAAGGACAAAAGTGTGTCCTAGTGAACAGTGACTCTCAAGTGTCTCAAACTGATACAACTAAGATGAAAATGAATCTTTATTTACTGAGTATTGTGGAACATTTAAAAACATTACTGGATTTCCACATATATATTATCCCCTTTAAATTAGAACTTGTTTTGTGTGACTCTAGTAAGAGACACAAATCCTTTGTCTATTATATGGCCTCAGAGAATCTCACTCCTTTGTAGGTAACATAGCAAAGGGGTAAGCTCAGTTAAACTGACTCTACAGAGCAGTTTCAAGGTTTAATTAAAACTCCAATACCAAATAAATAAATAAATAAAATAAAACTCCAACACCCCTTTGAAAAATAAGGTCTTTTTCTGAACCCAGATGATGCAAACTACAGCTACAAATCCACATACTGCTGATTACTTTTGGTTCAACCCTGAGTTCCCAGGTTCTGGTTGGGAATGTCTCTGTTAGAGTTCTACCTTAGATGGCCCCTTGCCTTGGTGTATACATCCCATGGTGTATAAAGCCATTAATTAAAAGTTTAGCATTCTTAATATAATAGCAGTTTTTGTGTTCTGCTTACGTCTCTACATTTTTGTTTTTGTTTCAAATTTTATCTGGGTATTATTCATAATCATGTCAGGACTTCGATGCTTTAAACAACGTGATTTATATTTTTTCTTTGGCATTTGTAATGGTTTTCAGTGGGACAGTTAGTCTCAATCACCTCATCCACTGTTATCAGAAACTAGGATTCTCAATTTTTAAGTATTTAGCAAGTAGATATATATATTAAACCATAGGTCTAAATGAGGAAACTATATAAACAGAGATTAAAGGCTAGAGGACAAATCTTTGAAAATGTCCAAAAGTTGGACAGTCAAGTCCATGGAAGATAAAGGAGTAAATAATTTGGAATAAAACAAAAAAACAGTATCAGAAAATAGGCAGAAAGCTGGGTATGTGAATGAAAAAATATCCAATGCCAAATGTAACAGAAACAATGAATAATGTAAAACCAGAAAAATAATCAATGGATTTACCCATGTGCAAGCATTAGTGATTTTAGTGATAGCTCTTTCAAAGGAGTGGAAGAGATAGGAGCCAAATCAACACTACTGTGAACGGCGAGTGGAGGGTGTGCTGTGAGCTCTAAATATGCTTTCAAGAAGCTCTAATGAACAGAGGTAGGCAAGAGAGGGCCAAGAAGTCTAAAGTGGCTTTTGATGGCTTGCTGGATAGTGAGAGGTACTCAAAAGTAAGCATATGCTTTGGAAATGAACCACTAGAAAAATATGGTTAAAGACACATGAAGGAGAGGTGTATTGTCAGAATTTCATTAAATCTGACTAACTGAAACTCACTTAAAATGACTTTATCAGCAAAGAAACTACTGCTTCCTATACTTAAGGTGCTGAATCTGGGGGCTCAAATGCAACCATCCAATACCACCCTATGGCTCTCAGTGAGGCTGTCTCTATAGGCTGAGAAAGGAGGCTAGTGGCAACACACACACACACACAACTACCAACCTTATACCTTCGGGCGGCATGAACACCATCTCAGCACCTCTACCGGAAGAGTCTCAGGGAAGACAATAGTATCAGGAACCAAGCAGGTTATATACTATCCTAAACTACTTTTATGCTGTACAGGGAGGCTAAATAGATTAATTGATAATGCTCAGATTATATATATGTAACATGAGGCCTGACCCAATCCCAATAGGAAAGAATGGGGCAAGAATGCTATCCTGGCAAAAACAAATGTTGCACCGAGTGGAAAATACCTGGCCTAAGGTATTTCAGGAAGCAGGTAGAAACAGATTTCAAAGGAAAGACTTGAGAATTTGCCTTCCAATCTTTAGTGACATTTCAATTATACTTGCCGGGGATAGCACAGAGAATTCTCAATAAGTAACAGATGCCGTTTTTTAAGAAACTTAAAAAATATTTAGGGAATCAAAAATTAAACATTCTAAAAACCCTAATATACAGGGAAAATTATCATTCGATTTAACAATATGAAAAATATCCCAAAGTATCGTGTGAAACTGAATGACCAATAAGAAATACAGAGGTAGAAATCCCTGCAGACTGGACCAGCATAAAGTATTTCACAGAAAAAGAATAAAAAGCAGGTGAAGGACATCCCCTTAATAGGTTCCACGTGTAAGAAGCTTGGATGACGCCACTCTGTCCTAACAACAGCTAAAAAAGCTGGACAGACTGGGGGTCGCCTGGGTGGCTCTGAGGGTTGAGCGTCTGCCTTCAGCTCAGGTCATGATCTCAGGGTCCTGGGACTGAGCCCCACATCTGGCTCCCTGTTCGTGGGGATCCTGCTTCTTCTCCACCCCTTTCATGCTCTCTCTCAAGTAAATAAAATCTTTAAAAAAAAAACCAAAAAACAAAAACTGAACAGATTGAAAAATCAACAACTCTTCTTGGATCTATGAGAGAGGTAGGACACAGAGCCAACCACTACCCAGATTCAAGATCGACAAACGCAGGGACTCCAGACTTACCGAAGCAGATTCACAAGCTAAAGCCACGGCAGCACATGCGTGAGTGGAGAAATATGAACTGGAATTGGCTCAGTGCAGGCAACTCTGAGAGTTAAAAAGTCCTGCGGACCCAGTCATGGTGGGGGGTTGTCCCATGATATTGTGAGGTTTACTTCCGGGCGGTCAACCATACTCCCATAGTGAATATCCAACAAATTCTGTCGGGCTCTGGCAGTGTCAGGGGAAAAGGAAGCATTTTGAAAAACTCTAGGAGCCTGTGTTCTCAACAAGGCCTGCCCTCCATGGAAACTCTTTAACTGGAGCCTCACCTGCTCAGTATTACGGAGCCTCATTGACCTGGGCATGGAAAACCAACTCCAGCTGGCTCTACCATCCTGTCCCATGTAAGGGGAAAGGAAGAAAATGAGAAACATCTATGAAGTTCACAACCCAGCAGCACAGGCTCCCCAAAAGACTGAGACCTAATCATGGAATTTTAGAATGCGGCCCCTCCCCCTGCACACCACCACCACATAGCTGAAGGCCTGCTTAGGGCAGTTCCCTTTACTTGGGGCATTATGTCTAACAGAAAAAAAAAAAAAATCACAAGGTATGCCAAAAGGCCAACAAACAAACACAACTGGAAGAGAAAACCCCAAATCACAACCAGACATAGTAGGAATGTAGGAGTTATCAGGCCAGGAATTTAAAACAAAGATTATTAATGTGCTAAGGTAGACAGCAATGTAAGCAGATTTTAGTGATAGATCTATCAAAGGAGTGGAAGCCGGGCAGTGTAAGCAGAGAGATGTAAATCTAAGAGAACCAATAGAAATGTTAGAAATAATAATACATTGTAAGAGAAATAAAGAATATATTTGATGGGCTTATTAGTAGACCAGACAGGACTGAGGAAAGAATCTCTGAGCTGCAAGATATCAAAAGAATCCTCAAAAACTGAAAAGCAAAAAGAACAGAGACTGAAAAACAGGAAAACAATAAGAACCATGAGACAAAAAAAACATATTGGGAATATCAGAAGAGAAGAAAGAGGGAAAGGATCAGAAGAAATATGGAAACAATGATGACTGAGAATTTCCCCAAATTAATGTCAGACACTACACTACAGATCTAGGCAGAGACAGGAGAAGCAATTAGGATTATTTGCTTCTATATTTTGTTTTTATATCCGTCAAGTGGGATAGTGTTATTTGAAAATGGATTTGGATTGGTTGTAAAAGTATTTGGTAAACTCTAGGGCAACCACAAAAAATGTTTTAAAAAGAAGTATAACTGATGTGCTAAGAAACAAAGAAAATGGAGTCATAGAAAATGCTCAGTGAAAACCACAAAGACAGGGCACCTGGGTGGCTAAGATGGTTAAGCATCTGCCTTCAGCTCAGGTCATGATCTCAGAGTCCTGGAATCGAATCCCACATGGGGCTCCTTGCTCAGCGAAGAGCCTGTTTCCTCTCTGCCTGCCACTCCCCCTGCTTGTACCCTCCTCTCTCTCTCTCTGTCTGGCAAATAAATAAATAAAATCTTTAAAAAAAAAAAAGGAAAGAAAAAGAAAACCACAAAGACACAAAAAGAGTAGAAGACCAAAATAGGAACCTAGAACACGGGCAACAAATAGAAAACAGCAATGAATATGGTAGATATTAATCCAACTATATCAGTGATCACTGTGAATGTCAGTGGCTTAAATGCTTCAGATAAAAGATGGAGACTGTCAGAGTGGATCAAAAAACACCACCCAATTATATGCTGTCCTCAAGAAATCCACTTTAAATAGACACATATAGATTAAAAGTAAAGAGATGGAGAAAAATACACCATGCTAACACTAGTCAAAAGGAAGCAGGAGTAGCTACATTTATTTCAGACAGAGCAGGCTTCAATGTAAGAAAAGTTATCAAGAATAAAGAAAGGGATTACCATAATGATAAAGGGGTCAATTCTCCAAAAAGACATAGCAATGTTTAATGTGCATGTGTCTAATGACAGAGCATCAAAGGATGTGAGGCAAAAACTGAGAAAACAGCAAGGAGACAGAGAGGAATCCACTCTCATAGTTGGAGGTTTCAACACACCTCTCTCAGAAATGGACAGATCCAACAGGCAGAAAATCAGCAAGGACAGAGTTGAACCCAACTCTGCTGTCAATCAGCTGGATGTAATTGGAATCTCTACACTAGACCACTTCATCCAACAACAGCAGATGATACGTGTTTCTGTAGCTCACATGGAACTTTCACCAAGATAGACCACATTCTGGGCCATAAAACACATCTTAGCAAATTAAACAGAGAAATCATAAAATGCCTGTTTTCAGACAACAGGGGATTTTAACTACAAATCAATGACAGATAAGTAGAAAATCCCCAAATATGTAGAGATTTAAAAATACACTTCTAAATAACACATGGGTCAAAGAATAAATCTCAAGAGAAATTTGAAAATGTTCTGAACTTAATGAAAATGAAAACACAATTTATCAAAATTTGTGGGATGTGGTGAAAACAGCGCTTGGAGGGAAATCTATAGCATTGATTGCATACACTTAAAAAGATAAATACTTAAAAGCAATAATCTAAGCTTTCATCTTAGGAAACTAGAAAAATAAGCAAATTAAACCCAAAGCAAGCAGAAGAAAAGTAATAAGAAGAATTTGAGCAGAAATCAAAGAAAGTGAAAACAGAAAATCATTTCCAATGAGCAAATTTTATATATGAAAAGCTAAATTTTAAAGAGCAAGGCGAAAGAATTTAGAGGCATAGACCACCTCTCACCAAGACTCACATAATATGGATAACTACCCTCAAAAAGCAGATCTGGGTATTAATAAGTCAAAAACTTTTAAAATTCAAATTTCCTTACAATCCACCTCACTACCCAGTATGTATTTATTTATTCATTCAACAAATGTGTTTAGAAAACCTACTATATTCTAGGTACTGTTCTAATATCAGCATATACCCTTTTTAGTAATAAAAATTTTTTAAAGCTCCAAGTTAACTTAATTCTACTCGGCATTATGCAGCCTGAAATGCACTCAAAAAACAATTCAAATTCTTATCTCTTAACTAATTCATCTCCAAGAATCTCTGATGTCTCCTTTCCCTCTGCTTCTTTTGCAATCCTGTTTCAATAATCAGCTATCTATAGACCAAAATGTATAATTAACCTCCACAAACAAATCCCACATAAAATAATGGAGGAAAGGTGGAATGAAAAAGAGGAAAATGAATAAAATTTTGAAATCCTTTGTTGTGTGAGCCTTTTCCCTACATGTTTGACTTTGTAATTGGTCTCCTACACATACTGGAATTGGATGCTAATTATAAGTCTGGAGATAATGAAGAGTGATAGGGAAGGAACATGAAGAAAATTAACTTCCTCTTGAAAGGTAAACTCCTCTGGCAAGGCACTAACAGTTTCTTTCTTCAAAGGAGGAAAGAATTATCAAGTGAGGAAGAGGAGGCTGTGATGCCCAGCATGGAAGGTTTGGCAGGAGGCAATTCTTGTTATTCCAAACACAGCTCTACACTACCACACAAAGGCCCGGAGGTTTGTCAAACCTATCCTGTGTCTAATTCTTCCCCCACGCCATCTCTCCCAAAAATTAGAAAAAAAAAATAATAAGAAATTCAAGTCTGTGCTCCACCTCCTGACAGTCTTCAACCCAGTCTGTTGTGCCCCCTGTCAGGCCAAGTATGTTCCGATACCCATAGATGCGGGGCAGGAGAGACATGTAACTCTAAAACTGTTCTCATTCAGGGGGAAAGGTCAGAGAGCTCAATTTTGGCTTCAGGTTCAAGCTGCATTTTACAATTTAAACTTAGTCTTAATAAAGGTGATTAAAAATAATTAAATTTCCTCTCTGCAATCATGGGGATTAAGAACATGTTAAAGGAGAACTATAGTAAATTGTCACACCAGAGTATCTAATATCTATGTAGAATAGGAATACTACTATAATGTATTCAATAAAATGATGAGATAAACATAGATAAATGAATAATATTTCAGCAGCCAAACAACCTACCAAAACCCAAAAATGAACCAAAAATCTATTTCACAGTACAAATGTAAGATTCCCAGGAATAAATCCAATGAGACCTTTGAAGTTTCATAGGAGAAAAATAAAAATATATTATTGAAACCTACAGAGGAATGTTTAATAAATGGAAACACATGGATATTCATTACTCTATTCCTTGAAATCATTACCAATGGCATTTTTGAAACTTGACAAGCTGATTCAAAGATCCTACAGAAAAATACATGTACAGAAAAACCTAAGAAAATTATGACTAAGAGGAACAAAGACTAATGGTTTGACCTATCAAGTAATAAAAATACTAGAAAAGGATCATAATTTAAAAGTATATCATTGATGTAGAGACAAATAGTTTACAAGAACAGAATAGTGAGTATACAAAGTAACCCATTCACATAAGGAAATATGTATATTGTATGTATGGCATTTCACATTGGTGCAAAAGCTAAACTACTCAATAAATGCAAAAGAGAATATTGTTCACTCTAACCATAACAAGAAGCAAACAAATTCCATTATATAAAGATTTAAGGTCCTACTGCCAAATAGTGAAACATGAAAAGTTTTTACATTGAAAATATATGGCTATTCCATCCCAAAGCAATGGAATACACATTCTTCTCTAGTGCCCATGGAACATTCTCCAGAATAGATCACATCTTAGGTCACAAATCAGGTCTCAACCAGTACCAAAAGATTGGGATCATTCCCTGCATATTTACAGACCACAATACTTTGAAACTAGAACTCAATCACAAGAGGAAAGTCGGAAAGAACTCAAATACATGGAGGCTAAAGAGCATCATACTGAAGAAAGAATGGGTCAACCAGGAAATTAAAGAAGAACTAAAAAAATTCATGGAAACCAATGAAAATGAAATTACAACTGTCCAAATCTTTGGGATGCAGCAAAAGCAGTCCTGAGAGGAAAGTATATACCAATACAAGCCTTTCTCAAGAAACAAGAAGGGTCTCAAATACACAACCTAACCCTACACCTAAAGGCAGTAGAGGAAAAAAAACAAATAAAGCCTAAACCCAGCAGGAGAAGAGAAATAATAAAGATCAGAGCTGAAATCAATGAAATAGAAACCCAAAAAACAGTAGAACAGATCAACGAAACTAGGAGCTGGTTCTTTGAAAGAATTAACAAGATTGATAAACCCATGGTCAGACTTATCAAAAAGAAAAGAGAAATGACCCAAATCAACAAAATCATGAATGAAAGAGGAGAGATCACAACGAACACCAAAGCCCAGGGCCAGATGGCTTCCCAGGGGTATTCTAACAAACATTTAAAGAAGAATTAATAGCTATTCTTCTGAAACTGTTCCAAAAAATAGAAATGGAAGGAAAACTTCCAAACTTGTTTTATGAGGCCACCATTACCTTGATCCCAAAACCAGACAAAGATCCCATCAAAAAGGAGAATTACAGACCAATATCCCTGATGAACATGGATGCAAAAATTCTCACCAAAATACTAGCTAATAGGATCCAACAGTACACTAAAAGGATTATTCACCACGACCAAGTGGGATTTATCCCTGGGCTGCAAGGCTGGTTCAACATCTGCAAATCAATCAATGTGATACAACACATTAACAAAAGAAAGAACAAGAATCATAGGATCCTTTCAAGAGATGCAGAAAAAGCATTTGACAAAGTACAGCATCCTTTCTTGATCAAAACTCTTCAGAGTATAGGGATAGAGGGTACATACCTCAATATCATAAAAGCCATCTATGAAAAACCTACAGCGAATATCATTCTCAATGGTAAAAAATGAGAGCTTGCCCCCTGAGGTCAGGAACACAGCAGGGATGTCCACTATCACCACTCCTATTCAACATAGTATGAGAAGTCCTAGCCACAGCAATCAGACAACAAAAAGAAATCAAAGGCATCAGAATCAGTAAAGAAAAAGTCAAACTCTCACTCTTTGCAGATGTTATGATACCTTATGTGGAAAACCCAAAAGACCCCATCCCAAAACTGCTAGAACTCGTACAGGAATTCAGTAAAGTGGCAGGATATAAAATCAACGCACAGAAAGCAGTGGCATTCCTACAAACCAACAACAAGACAGAAGAGAGAAATTAAGGAGTCGATCTCATTTACAACTGCACCCAAAACCATAAGATACCTAGGAATAAATCTAACCAAAAAGGCACAGGATCTGTACTCAGAAAACTAAAATACTCATGAAGGAAATTGAGGAAGACACAAAGAAATGGAAAAACGTTCCATGCTCATGATTGGAAGAACAAATATTGTGAAGATGTCAATGCTACCTAGAGCAATCTACACATTCAATGCAATCCCCATCAAAATACCATCCTTTTTTCAAAGAAATGGAACAAATAATCCTAAAATTTGTAGGGAACCAGAAAAGAACCTGAATAGCCAGAGGAATGTTGAAAAAGAAAAGGAAAGCTGGTGGCATCACAATTCCGGACTTCCAGCTCTATTACAAAGTTGTCATCATCAAGACAGTATGGTACTGGCACAAAAACAGACACAAAGATCAATGGAACAGATTAGAGAGCCCAGAAATGGACCCTCAACTCTATGGTCAACTAATCTTCGACAAAGCAGGAAAGAATGCCCAATGGAAAAAAGACAGTCTCTTCAACAGATGGTGTTGGGAAAATTGGACAGCCAGATGCAGAAGAATGAAACTGGACCATTTCCTTACACCACACACAAAAATAGACTCCAAATGGTTGAAAGACCTAAACGTGAGACAGGAGTCCATCCAAATCCTAAAGGAGAACACAGGCAGCAACCTCTTTGACCTCAGCCGCAGCAACTTCTTCCTAGAAACATCGCCAAAGGCAAGGGAAGTGAGGGCAAAAATGAACTATTGGGATTCATCAAGATAAAAAGCTTTTGCACAGCAAAATAAATAGTCCACAAAACCAAAAGATGACGGACAGAATGGGAGAAAATATTTGCAAATGACATATCAGATAAAGGGCTAGGATCCAAAATCTATAAAGAACTTCTTAAACTCAACACCCAAAGAACAAATAATCCAATCAAGAAATGGGCAGAAGACATCAACAGACATTTTTCCAAAGAAGACATCCAAATGGCCAACAGACACATGAAAAAGTGCTCAACATCACTCGGCATCAGGGAAATCCAAATCAAAACCTCCATGAGATACCACCTCACACCCATCAGAATGGCTGAAATTAACAAGTCAGGAAACGACAGATGTTGGCGGGGATGCAGAGAAAGGGGAACCCTCCTACACTGTTGGTGGGAATGCAAGCTGGTGCAGCCACTCTGGAAAACACTATGGAGGTTCCTCAAAAAGTTGAAAATAGAGCTACCATACAATCCAGCAATTGCACTACTGGGTATTTACCCCAAAGATACAAACGTAGTGATCTGAAGGGGTACGTGCACCCCGATGTTTATAGCAGCAATGTCCACAATAGCTAAACTGTGGAAAGAGCCAAGATGTCCATGGACAGATGAATGGATAAAGAAGAAGTGGTATATATACACAATAGAATATTATGCAGCTATCAAAAGGAATGAGATCTTGCCATTTGCAATGACGTGGATGGAACCAGAGGGTGTTATGCTGAGTAAAATAAGTCAATCAGAGATAGACATGTATCATATGACCTCACTGATCTGAGGAATTCTTAATCTCAGGAAACAAACTGAGGGTTGCTGGATTGGTGGGGGGTGGGAGGGATGGGGTGGCTGGGTGATAGACATTGGGGAGGGTATGTGCCATGGTGAGCGCTGTGAATTGTGCAAGACTGTTGAATCACAGATATGTACCTCTGAAACAAATAATGCAATATATGTTAAGAAAAAAAAAAAGAAGAAGAAGATAGCAGGAGGGGAAGAATGAAGGGGGGAAATCGGAGGGGAAGACGAACCATGAGAGACGATGGGCTCTGAGAAATAAACTGAGGGTTCTAGAGGGGAGGGGGTTGGGGGGATGTGTTAGCCTAGTGATGGGTATTAAAGAGGGCATGTACTGCATGGAGCAGTGGGTGTTATACACAAACAATGAATCATGGAACACTACATCAAGAACTAATGATGTAATGTATGGTGATTAACATAACAATAAATACAATTAAAAAAAAGTTAGGCATAAAATAACATTAAAAAATATATTTATGCCAAAATTATAATATCATAAATATAGTTAATAGATACACAGTGGACTATTTGCAATATTTATAGCAAAATTTTAATATCTATAATACAGTATATAATGAACCTCTGCAACTGCAAACATAAAAAAATGTTTAAAAATATGCTTCTGGCACAGGGGAAAAATATAAGGGCCACTTAATATATGAACATTAATTAATAAATAAAATGAGATTAAGCCTTGTTGATAATCAAAGAAACACAAACAAGAATAATGATAAATTATTCATCACTCATTAGAATGGCAAAAGTTAAAAGCATTTAATAACGTCCGGGGTTTGGTTGTGAGAAAATAAGCATTGTTGCATATTTTTGGTCAGTCTGCATGTTGGAGGATACTTCGAGAACATTTTATCACCATCCATCAAAATTTTAAGTCTCAGGGCACCTGGGTGGCTCAGTTGGTTGGGCCTCTGCCTTTGGCTCATGTCATGATCTCAGAGTCCTGGGATCGAGCCCCGCATCAGGCTCCCTGCTCAGCGGAGAGCCTGCTTCTCCCTCTCCCTCTCCCTGCCGCTCCCCCTGCTTGTGCTCTCTCTCTCTCTGTCAAATAAATAAATAAAATATTTAAAAAAAATTTTTAAGTCCTCTGAATCTCACTTCATAATCCCACTTGCAGGAATATAGCCAACACATACTCTGAGCATTTGTGTACAAAGATATACATACAAGGGCACTCATTGCAGTATAGTTTATGTTTTTTGTAAAATTGCGTATAATATTGTAGAATTTTAAACAACTTAAATATATGTTTAAATATATCATGCTGCATTGCTATTCAGAACACCAGAGGGCAGTTAACAAAAGATCAAGCTAGAACTATTAATGATTTCATGAACAATTGTTGGGGAAGAAAATGTAATTGAGAAAGATAGAAATTCACTTGTGAAAGAAAGAAACTATTTCATAATTTTGTGAATGGCTTAAAATTGTTATAATCACCAGGAACATAAGAAGTATTTCTTTCCTAAGTTTTAACCAATTTAAATGACATTGTGAGTCAGAGGGCTACTGGGTGCTGAGATTGACCCCGGCCACACAGTGGGATGGATTTTGCACCTGCCATCAACATTCACTGGGGAGCCTGACTGAATTCTACACAATTTTGAATTGTGTTGAACATCTCTTGGCCTCAAAACTCTTTTCATCTATTCTAAAATCCAGAAGTTTGTAATGTTAAAACATGAAAAAAGTCATTTATCAACCATTTCTCCCAAGATCAGAAACGTCATCTAGTTTCTTCACAATTGTTTTTCAGCACCAACAGAGGGCCTAGTATATGGTAGGCAGCCAATATTTCTTCAAGTAAGTATAAACAGAATGAAGCTGGTATTAATCTTTTCATAAAATAGCAAGCAATTATTTTATTTCTTTTGCTTCACCTTTTTCTCTTGAGATTTGCAGTTTCTATTACTGTCCTATGTTAAATTGTTGTTACACTGTTAAGAAGTCTTCAAAAATAGCTGTGCTTTGTTAAAGTTTCAGTTCAAAACAAAATACTTATAATGCCTAACATTTGAAATATTTCCCTAGATTTTAAAATACGAATTGTTTAAACTTTAAAAACAAAATAAAATAGGGACTCCTGGGTGGCTCAGTCAGTTAAGCATCTGCCTTCAGCTCAGGTCATGATCCCAGGATCCTGGGATCCAGCCCCATGCTGGGCTCCCCACTCATCTGGGAGTCTGCTTCTCCTTCTGCCCCTCCCCCTGCTCCTGCTCTCTCTTTCTCAAATAAACAAATAAAATCTTTTTTAAAAATAAAATAAAATAAAACACAAGTTGTTTTTAGTGTCCTTTTCTTCCTCCAAACAAAATCAGCATTAATTTATTAGAAAATTAGTTACATATTTTCTCTCAGGTATTATGAAGGTCTATTTACACATTGCTACCAGAGCTGAGCAGGTTTCATTGAACCAGATGCAGCAAGAACTTTAATAGGATTCTATTTTTATGTTGTGGCAAAGAATCAGTTGCTTGCCTCACTGCCCCAATCTTCTGTCAGAGCTATTACGAAAAGGAAAAACAAATTAATCCAAGATAGTGTCATTCCCCCAGAAACAGAGAGGGCAGACATCAAAATCTGTGGTATTTAGTGTAATGTCACCAAAACCTGCCAATGAGCTGGAGAAAAAAAGGAAACAATTACTCTATGGTCAGTTCCAATGTTGTATTACTAAGGAAAATATTTCTTCTCTAACAATTTAGAGTGTTGAGTTTCAGAAACAAAACTTATCTTTGAGATGTCCTTACTTAAAATATCACTTAGTAAAATGGATTAGCAAGTCTGTGACTCTCTCTACTGAGAAAGCTGAACTAGAATTGAAGGACATTCATTCACCCTTTCTCATGGGATAGGAGCCCAAGAAAGGAATGGTGGTGCAAATATTAATCAGTGCACATTTGAGTCTCAGGCACTACTGAGAAGTGGAAGAGTCTGAAAATAATTAACGAAGTGAGATCTTCTCCTATGAAAGAGAGACAACGTTCCTTGGGATGTAATAAAAACTGGTCCCTCTTCCTTGTGGGAGAGCATGAGTTGGTACCACAGAAAGATTTAAGGGATTTATTTGATGCAAAACCCTGCACCTGAAGGCAGGATTATCAGGGAAAGGCAGGAAGGAACCTCCAAGAGTCCCTCTTTTCTGAAGACTTAAAAACATCAGGTGCCTTCCTTGAGCACTTACAAGAAAGGTCCACGTTAGCAAGTTCAGAGACTAAATTTTCATTAGCGACCCTGGATTAGTTTCCTGTGGCTACTGTAACAAAGTACTATTCGCTGGGTGGCTTAAAACAACAAAAATTTCTTTTCTCACTAAAAGTCTGAAATTGAGGCACCAACAAGATTGGTTTCCCCTGGAGGATCTTAGGGAAAAACTGTCCTGTGACTCTCTCTTAGCTCGTGCTGTTGCTGGCAACCCTTAGAGTTCCTTGATAACAGCTGTATCATTCCAATCTCTGCTTCTGTGGCCTTTTTCTCTGTGTGTCTGGGTCCAAATTTCCCTCTTCTTAGGACACCAGTCATATTGGATTTAGGACCCACTCTAATGCAATATGACATCATCTTACCTTCATTACATCTGCAGAGAATTTATTTCCAAATAAGGTCACATTCATAGGTTCTGGGGGAGACAAGAGTTTTGAGGAAACACTTCAGTCCAGCACAGACCCACAGTAAGAAATGTATTTTATATGTATGGGGAAAAGAAAGCCTCCAAGGACAATATTTAGCCTTGCTCTGTACAATGAACTCTAATATTTTTTATTCTCTTACTTTTAATTAAAACAAAAACTGGTTACAATACACAAAACTGAGTCCTATGGTTCAATAACATGTGACCATGTCAACCTGAAAACACTTAGTAAGACCAATAATTTTTGTTCCTTTGACACTTTAAGTCAGTGAAATGTTAAGTTAGTGAGACAAAACAATGTTGGTGAAGCAAGGAGAGGAGCGACAGGATATTTGTCCCACCAGATATCTTTTTTTTTACAGACCTCCAGAAGAGAAGGGGCATGGGTTCAATAGGTGGCCTAAAATAGAGTTATCAGTATTATTGCCATCAACAAAGAGTCCCACAGTCCTGTAGACAAGATTCTACACGAACAGACACAATACTTGTAAACTAAATCATAATCTATCCCAGGAGTTAGCAAAGGTGACACCTTGACAAAAAAGAGAGACAGACAGACAGAAGGGTTAGAAGGAGCAATAAATACATAGGCTGCATTTATGTTAAATTAAAATCTATATTATTTTTCACTAAAAGCAGCTATGATCAATAAACATTAGAAAGTACCTAGCTGTTTTCATGTTTTCTTGATCTATAAAAAGTTCTAATCAAAACAAGGGAAACACCCTTGAAAGGTAACTCAACACTCTTCTTACAATTCCTTTGACAAATGTGTTATTCGAGAAATCTGTAGGTATCAAATTGAATAAATCTGAGTTAAAGTCCTTGCTAGAAAATAAAGAACAGAGGTGTCCTTTGCAAGTCACTTTTATGACTAGCCCCAAACCTTAACTACAAGCTAAGAGATCATACCAATGATTAACCCGGGAACAAAACTCTTCTACAATATTAATTGATCTAATAAAATATTCTTCCTCAGGCTACTTTTCACACATTCATTTTAGTATCAAGGAGGCAACCAGTCATAGGAGTTATAATTCTTTTTTTTTTTTTTTTGGTACCCATATTCTTGGATGAAGTAATAGTATGATGAGCTAGCCCTTTATAACATTGCTCCAGAGAAACTAGACAAAAAAGGGTCTAACTTAAATCACAGAAGCTATCAAGGTGAGATTCTAATTCATAGGGTTGTGCTCATGAATTTCAGAGGGCTATAGTCTGTGTCCATATCTTACCCTCTGAATTTAGTTTCTCATAGGCTCTCCTAACCTTAGTCATATCCTTCTTATTTAAGGACACCTTTATAATTTGTTCAAATATGAAAGAGTTGCCATTCTAAACCAAAAACACTGGTCAAATCTAGTCTTGAATATAACCTATTATATAAATGATAATAAATACTCTACTGGAAATTTTTTATATATTTATATAATTATCATGTTTCTTATAATCTGTTAAAGTTAGTTTGTCACTATCTTTGCTGTAAGGCACTTTCATTGCCATATCAGACATCTAAAGGGGTGATATATTTAACATATGTTAGTCAAGAAAATCCCTCTAAGGTTTAGAGATCTAGGCTGCCATCTAGAGAAAAATACAGAGTGACTTTGTTTTCTTTCTCATTACACAGAGTCCATAATAACCCGAGGCAAAACTCAGAGTTTAATTCTCTCCAGTTCTAACACATTGGATTTGTTTTCCACCCTCCCCTGAATGGAAGGGATTTACAACTCGTTATCTTTTAGCAAGTACATGGCAATGTTATTTTTAAATAACATTTTCTAATCAACTCCTAGACTAAAGAATGTTTGCTAAGCTACTCCAAGCAAAGACCCAGATACTGCTCTTAAAATAAAGAGGTATTCCCACAATCTGTCTTCAGTATCTTCATAACTAATTTCCCTACAGTAATGACTCAACTTTAATTCTTTACTTACTCATTAGTATGGCTCACAAGAACAGCTGAAATAAATGCAATTTTTTAAATTTGGGGAGACCTTCTCTGAAAACTCAGGTTTGTTCTAAAATATGGAATGTATCTGAATGAGAGTGAACACTGCTCAGTCATCTGCTCTGTGATTTTGTACATCAAGCAAACCAGTGATTAAGTTCCACTAACCATCTGGATCTTCTTTGTCATAGATCAGCATTGTCTTTTTTTCAAGACATTTAATTTATTTCCACTACAGAAGAAATAGTCAAATTTATTTTGACTGAAGATAATTTTTTGAGTGGGAAGAAAGTAAACTTTCATATACCCACCACAAACACTTTTTAAATTCTCTTTATATTTCTATTATTTTCTCCATTGATTTTTGAAATCACTCACAAAATCTCAAAAGCCTACTCTATCCTCAAAAGCACACAACACTTTTCTTCCTCCACCATCATTATCTATGCATTTTCGTTTTCTAGTCATTCGGTTTTATTTATTTATTTTTGTTAAAGATTTTATTTATTTATTTGAGAGAGAGAGAGAGCACATGAGAGGGGGGAGGGTCAGAGGAGAAGCAGACTCCCCGCCGAGCAGGGAGCCCGATGCGGGACTCGATCCCAGGACTCCAGGATCATGGTGAGCCGAAGGCAGTCGCTTAACCGACTGAGCCACCCAGGCGCCCTCTATTTGTTCAGTTTTAAAAATACTCATTCTGCTCTCTATAAATTGTTTTACCCATTCCTCGTACAATTTAAGAAAGACCTACTCTTCCAGCCTGAAACTCAAAACAGATGAAGTTTGAACTGCTGAGCATCACCTGTTTAAAAAAGACATCACATTGTTGTTCCTCTGCTCATCATCACCTACATTATGGCACTCAAAGCTACATTTCCAATGCAGGAATTAATTGTCAGTTTAGAAAAACATAAGCAGGATAGGAAACGGAGTTTCATCAGTTCAATTTTAACCTGTGGGGTCAGACTAAACGTCCTCTAAAACCTTCCACTCGATTTTCCCAAGGGAGTTGGTGCCTGAACGAATTGACAGAACCAGCCTGTGTCCTGAATGTTAGGAGCAGCTACCCAAAGAGCTAAAATGGAATGGATTTCTGACTTTCTTGGCCACAGAAATCCTAGAGAACTTTTCCTTAAGCCCTGAAGGAGAGCATCAAATGTGCACAAGTTTACCTCTCCGAGCCAACTTGTTCTCAACTAATTTGTGTTTTAGTTGTGCTTGTTTCCAGCCAATAACTGGGAAGTGGGTTCACTGAGCCCACAATCGATCCTATTTCCCCTCTTATTCCACTTAACCCTGCATTTCTGGGGCAGACAGAAATTCTGTTTCTAGATGCTCCTTGTAGATACTTGGGGAATAACAGACACTGTAAAGCTGCAAGAAGGTTCATTGCAACTGGTGTTTAATTTCTAGACCCGTCTGTAAGTTGTTTATCTTCTTCTTTTGGGAAAATGTAGGTGATGACTAGAAATCCATGTAGGCAAAAAGGTAAGGAGGAAAAGAACACGACTGTAAACTGTCCGCTTTGACACTTTGCCCATGCATGACTCCATTCTCTTGAATGGGAAAAGAAAAAACTAATTTTGCCAAAGATAAGAGACTCAGAATCCGATGCCAGCAGTTAGTTGGTTGTGACTTCAGTTGTTTGAAAACTTCTTTGAAAAGACAGCTGGGTTTCAGTGAGAAGAAACTAAGGGGTCAGTGGCATTCTTTCACGCTCCCTCGAAAAGCCTGCCCCATTCACTCCCTCCTCCAATGTGCTCACTGTGAAGGAGGCTATTTCATGACTAGAGAGATGGGTTAATAATGCTGTTAATAATGCTGTTAGATCCTCCGTAACTACAATATCATTGTATGAGCTACCTGAACTACTTACTACCCCATATTAAGGATAAATTTTTCAACTTTGCTCATTATTTTCTATAGCCTGGGTAACTCCCAGAAAATTACTTTGGAACCTCGGATTGACATCTAACATATTGACTATTATAATAAAAATAGAGACCATTTAATAAGCACTTAAACATCTAGGCATTTTGTTATGTTATCTCATTTAATACGCAAAATAGTTGTATGAAGTTAAGATTATCTCCATTTTGCAGCTGAAGAGTCTGAGGCATACAGAGGTTAACCATCTTTCTCAAAGTCCTGAAGTGCAGCAGGGATTTTAATGCAAAACTGACTAATCCCAAATCCTATCCTATTAAACTTTATGCTTTACTCCTTTTTCTCTGTTATTTGGTTTCATGATGACTGATTCAGAGTGCCAAAACTGCTATGTTATGTAAACCATTATAACTTCAAGTTTTTGAGAAAAAAATAAACAGCCAGTATCTTTGGCCCAGATAAAATAAATAGAAATGAGGGGCCTGTAGCTGAGAAAGTAGAGGTGGAGGGGTTGCCTTTGCAGGAGCAGAGTTGGACCTTGCTAAATATAAAAACTTAATTTATAAAAGAAAGGCAGTTTTATGTAGCAAATTTGTGTATTCTTTCAAATTCCTTTTTATTTAGTCAAATTTCATATCAAATTTGTAAAGCTAATTAAATTTCAACTCTAGACACAGTTCAAAAATATCTAGCATGAGTGTGGCTTCCCTGAGTAGTATTTTTTTAATTGAAATAAGGGGGTGAGGCTTATTTTCTTGAAACATCCTTCTACATTTGATAACATGTGAATTAAACAATTCTATCATCCTAATGCCACTTAATATTTCACAAAACCATAGAAAATTATTGAGAGTAGTTTCATTAATTAGATGCACTGATTTCATTTCAGAATGTTGACTCTGGTTTGGATCAGATATTTGGAATTCTTCCTTTTTCTCATTTTTGAAATGTAATGTTATAGCTGCTAGGAACATGGTATCTCAGTTGCTCTAATTCAGGTACTAATTCTCAGGGCCTAGGACACTTCCCTAAGTGAATGGATACAGCAGATGCCGCAGTGTAATTTTTTAACCAATGAAAATGTCTAATATAAAATGATAGCATGTTTATTTTATTACTATATTAAAAATAATATTGATGTATTTAGCATAAGAACATCATATCACTGTGTAGCTAACCCCGATCCCAATCAAGTTATTTAAATATCTTTATGTGCTGCTTTCTCCTGATATTAGCTAAAAATGAAGTCATACCTAATGGTATCAGTCTGGTTTTCATTTTTTATAACTGTCCTTCTTAGGTTTTTCGTATGTGCTTAATCAATGTTTGCTTAATTAACAGATGCATACTTTTGTGTATTCATATTTACTGGTATAAATATATGTGGTCATGATAGAAACATTTATATGAATTAGCTACAAATGTCCATTTCCATAAGTAAACATATTTCATATCAACAGTATTATTCATTGTCAAGTGTTGTTCCCGAACAACACCTCCTAGATAGTTACTCTCTCTTGAACCAAGAATATTTGATATGATCTCCAGTTCAGTGGAGCAAAATGGAAAATAACCCACCTTCAACATCATGGTCCCAAATATAATCACTATGATTACCATCCCTCGTAAGGCCTCACACCTTACTTACATATGCATCTCAAAGTAATCAAAGCAGGAATAGAGATCTTCAATAAATGATTATTCATTTCTCTCTGAAACAAATATAGAGTTTGACCATTGACACGGTCTCATTTGTGCCTCACACAATGTTGTGAGGTAGGGTGAGCCATTATGACTCTAGATAAACCCAAATAAAGTGTATGCAGATATTTGGCTTTGCCCAGCTTTAAAAATGCTTCCAGATCCCTAGGTCAGGGCATCCACCACTCACTCCCTAGGGGGGAGCTAAGGAGCACATAATTGTGTCTCTGAGGAAGCAGGTTCCCTGGCTGGGCATCAAGGATGGAACACTTGACCTTCAGAGACAATCTAGTAAGTTTGTGGACAGAGGGAAACACAGTACCTGACTCAGAAATCAAACACCTCTGGTAAAACGGGCTTTTCAGACATAGATTCACTCCCAGGGGTACCACTTAATTCTAATACGTGTGTAGCATGCGTTAACATCATCCTCCACTCTGAGAACAACTTACCTTTGGCCTCTGTGTGTTTGCTATCACTGTGCCTCTTCTAACTTTTTGCTTAGGTCTTGAGCCCATTACCAGAATTCCTGACTCTTCTATGTTTTTGATCAGTTTCATCTCTTTTTTTTCAGGTCAACCTCAGCCTGCTGCCTTCAGTGAAGAATCTATCTCCCATCAAGTTTCGACCTGCCAGTCATGAGTCAGCTGCTTATCAGTCTCCAACTAAACCTATATTCAGCAACGCTGCACATTCTGTGTTGCACCTGAAGCCAAGCCAGATCACCAGACCTTATCTGCCTTCTGCAGTTTCTGGAATAGTAGATATTTTACCTACCCAAAAATGCTTTGACTCAGGACCTGGGCCACATGTGCCTGGCCCCAAACCCCAAGTTCCTTCCACCATGCCATGTCATCTCCCAGAATAGGAGACATGCCAGAGATGGACCAAATGTAAACATTGATTATAACCATCTGCAAAAACATATTTTTAAAACACATTGTACCTCTACAAATTTCTTAGACTGCATAGAAAGTAGGTGATTTTTAAATTTCTATTGAATTAGCTTTACTGTTAGTGTCAGTTAATATATTGTGCATTATTGACATCACGTGCGTATGCATGGCACTGCACTATTTTCAAAGCACTTTTATATGACACATGCAGAGAAGGCCCTGTACAAACCATAAAAAATACTTGATTGTTCCCATTTAGAAGCTGAGAATTCTGAGTCTTAAAGATATCGTATGAATTTATTAAAAATCGCAAGCTAGGAAGTGCCTGGACCAGGGACTGAAATCAAATAATTTTAATTTCTGATGCAGAACTCGTTCCTCCACATATTATGGATTCCCTGGAAGGCTGTTGAGATTGGAAGCTCATGAGCCCCTACTCAAAATGGTCTCACTAGGCTGTGATTTTAGAGGACTTGCACATTTTCCCATAATATTCCTGTTCCTCTCATGGGGAGGAAGTTGTCAGTTACTTTTCTTTTTTTGTCACTATGGCTTTTTATAGTAGTTCCCCATTATCCCTCTTTTAAATTCCTGCTACCAATTTGCTGTTGGTTTGAAATCCAATCATTAAATGTTTAAAATAAAAAATCTGTGGCTATGAGAAACCATCTAAAAGTAAATCATATGAGCTTGCATTTTATAGGAGACTTCCGGTTGCTCTTTATAAATTTTTTCTGACTGTGAAATTAACCCATGCTCATTATTTTAAAAATAACACAATGTAGAAAAGTTTAACTATGAAGACTGAGTACATAATCTTTAACCTCAGCAGGCAGATAACTCAATATTTTAGCGCATTTTCTACTGTATATGCTTTATTACTATTAGTGTGATTATCGTTAATGTTATTAGTTTTAGAAAATGGAACAGCTTGTATACTGCTTTTTTCACTTAGCATTTAAATTGGAATATTTTCCTATGTAAATAAATAATTTTCAAACACATGAATTTTGATTGCCATATAAACTTTATGGTGTGAATATGCCATAGTTGATTTAGCTATTTTCCTTTGTTCCACATATTGTTGCTATCGCTTTCATTTTGGGCTACAATTCTATGAAAATCACTTTTGTCTAATCACAACCCTAACTTGGATTTCTAGTTATGAATTCAACGTCTAAGTTTATGAAAAATGCTGGCACTAGTTACATAGAGCCAAATACTTTTTTCACCAGTTATATAAATTTATACTCCCACCAAAAGTAAATGAACTTTAATAATTTTTACTTACTTATTCTAGCTGTGATAATGCTTTTACTTGCTCACTCCAGGTTTGCTAGTTGTGTTTCAAATATTTGAGGTTGAAATTAGAGGTCACTAAAAAAGTGAGGTGTTACTGTAACCAAGAATGCAAGGTTTTCATTCCACAGTTAGAAGTTTTTATTATCCTTAAAATTGAATTTTATTTTTAATAATTAAAAATAATATTACTGATTCACACAAAACCACAAAAGGCCTTGTGCTTTGAGCTGTCTTTACAGCATGTGGGGACTGGCATACAGAGCCATCTGTACTGTTTCTTACTCCCCTCTTCAGATTTGTATGTAATTCCAAAGCAGCTGTCTGATATTAAATTACAATCTGTAACAGTGCCATAGTGTAAAGTTAATTTGTCCATACTGTTAGTAAATCTGTTGGAAGAAAAAAAAGAGCACTATCATAAAGCATAACCATTTCCAGGATATAAAATGGAAAACCCTAAAAAAAAAGTTAAGAAACATGCAAAACATAATATTAGGATCCGTCTTAGTCGATTTGGGCTGCTACAACAAAATATCACAGACTGGGTGGCTTATAAACAGCCACAATTTATTTCTCACAGTTCCAGAGGCTGGGAAGTCCAAGATCAAGGTGTCAGCATGGCCGCATTCAATGAAGGATCTCCTCATATCTTCATATCTCTTCTTGGATAGCCAGGATTCAGGAATCCAGGAATCAGGGTGTGAAAATGAGAGTAGCACCATTTACTAGTATCTCCAGCAACCCACTAGCAAAATGTTTGCTCCCTGTTCTCATAAATTTTATAATCTGCTGGCCTAGAGATTCTAGTTCCAGAGGGAAGAATGCTTTCACCAGAAAACACAACGATGATTCCGTTGAACCAGAAGTTAAGACAGCCACATGGCCACTTTGGGCCTCTCATGCCTCTGAATCAACAGGAAAAGAGAGGTATGACAGTGTTGGCTAGGGGGTGATTGATCCTCACTACCTAGGGGAAATTGGGCTACTCTTCTATAATGGAGGTATAGAAGAGTATGTCTGGAATACGGGAGATCCTGTGGGGCATCGTTTAGTGTGACCATGCCTTGTAATGGAAGTCAATGGAAAACTACAGTAACTCAATCCAGGTAGGACTTCTAATGACCCAGACTCTTCAGGAATGAAGATTTGAGTCACACCATCAAGTAAGAAACCAAGATCAACTGAGGTTCTTGCTTAAGGTGAAGGGACTATGGAAAGGGTAGTAGAAGGCTGTAGTCATAATTACCAGCTACAACATGTGAGCAGTTACAGAAATGAAGATTGTAATTATCAAGAATATTTTCTCCTTATTTTGTAATTATTATGTTTGTGTGTGTATAAGTACTGCAGCATATATTAAATATAGACATATAACATATGTTAAACAACCATTCTTTGTTTTCTTTCCTCTTTATCATATAACATCAAATGTATTGACTTTATATCCGTATTTAATTATTGTTAATTTTACATCATAGTATTTAAGTTATGAAGTATCAGGAGAAGAACACACATTCCTCAAGGACTTTATCTCTTCTTCTGAGAAAGAGATTAGTGCATTTTTGGTTGTAGACAGGATAGTTGTATCATGTTGGGTGGAATTATGACCTTGTTCCCATCTTTATTTGGAGGTTAGGTATGGTTTAAGGAGATGGGTGCCAAGGTGACAAGGGGTAGACCTGTGATGATTAACTTTAGGTGCCAACCTGACTGGGCTAAGGGATGACCAGACAGCCAGTAAAACATTATTTCTGGGTGTGTCTGTGAGGGTGTCTCTAGAAGAGATTATCATTTGAACGAGCAGACTGAGTAAAGTAGATTGCTCTCACCAATACTGGTGGACTTCAACATTCTTCTCTGGGCCTGAATAGAGTAAAAATGTAGAGGCAGGTCGAATTCACTCTTCCTGCTAGAGCCGATCCACCCAGCTTCTCCTGCCCTCAGACTTCTGTGTTCCTCCTTCTCTGGCGTTTCGCCTCAGACTAAGAGTTACACCATCAGCCCCTCAATTCTTAGGCCTTCAGACTCAGACTGAATTGCACCCCTGGTTTTCCTGGTTCTCTAGCGTGCAGACAGCAGAACTGTGGGACTTCTTGGCTCCATAATTACGTGAGCCAGTTCCTATAAGAAATGTCCTGTATATCTATATCTATTTACATCTATATTTATGTATCTTCAGTTGGTTCTGTTTCCATGGAGAGTTCCTTAATCCTGACTAAATGGATAGAAAGGCCATTTACATAGTCTTAATCCCTTTCTTTATACCATACCCAATAACAAGTTATTGTATTTGTGTATATTAAACCCTAGCTTTATATTCAAATTACCACTACAGCAAACATAAGTAATTAGGGAAGGGAAGTGCCACCTCCAACTGGAGATATTTACGTCTCCCTAAGATGTGACAGATCTGGCTCCATGTGTAATAAGGCTTTTTTCTTATGGTTTAGACTCATCATTTCTTCTATCCAAACCACATTGCCAAGTGAATCCAGGAAGAAATAATGAGAAAACTATCAAAACAAATCAACTGCTCATTCTTAAGATCTATAAATTATAAGTCATATATTCTTAAGCACATTCATATTTTACACTCTTGCATATATACTTTTTTCACCATAAAGGGATTATTTTCCTTTAGCTTTCTCTTCCTTTTGATCTTGTACACATTTTCTTGCCCCTTGTAACAGGCATATTGAATTCCCTAGCCCTATAACATCCCCATGTTTAAAGTATGGAACCTTAGGATTTCTTACTTACTTTTGCTGACTCATAAATATAATGTTAGTAAGATGTGAGCACTTTGCTATGGAACATTATGAAGTGAGGACATCTTTAATGTCTTTTTCTTTTTTTTAATTTAAATTCAATTTAGTTAACATATAGTGTGTTATTTCAGAGGTAGAGTTTAGTGATTCATCAGTTGCATAGAACAACTCAGCACTCATTACATCAAGTGCCCTCCTTAATGCCCATCACCCTGTTACCCCATTCCCCCCACCCACCTCCCCACCAGCAACCCTCAGTTTGTTCCCTAGAGTTAAGGGTCTCTTATGGTTTGTCTCCCTCTCTGTTTTTATCTTATTTTATTTTTCCTTCCCTTTCCCTATGTTCATCTGTTCTGTTTCTTAAATTCCACAGATGAGAGAAATCATGGTATTTGTCTTTCTCTGACTGACTTAATTGACTTACCATAAGGCCCTCTAGTTCCTTAATATCTTTTTCATACTTGCCTTAAGTAAGGTCAGACTGAGTAGCTGGCTGTGTGTATGTGGGGTGGGGAGGTTTGGCGGGGGGGTTACCTGTGTGTCAGATGCACATGCTTTGCCAGAGGTCAGAACCTCTGCACTGAAGACTCAGATCTCCCGAGCCACTCCCCTTGGGTCCCCAGTTAAGAACGCTAAGTAGCCCATAATAACCAGACCCTAGCATTCCAAGACAGCCTGCAATTATGCTTATTACAATGATATAAACAACAAATAATGTTATAAATGGTATTATGAGCAAATGCTACTCCTAGCTCTTTCTGGCTCAAATTATAAGGGTTGACTATTTTGGGAATTTTTGTTTATTTAAGCTAAAAAAAAAAAAAGGAAGAACAAAAGGCTATGATATTTTGACAGCCTTTGCTATTTTTCCCTTGACAAATGTGTGGCAGCTTTCAATTTGATCCAAGTACTTCTGTTTTTAGTCTCAGCCCCATCTCTAAAAATGATTACTATATTTTGCAATTGGTCTTACACTGGCTAATTTTTATACAGCATATTGATTTCTAATTTTGTTGCTGGCAGTTCATCATTCAATTGTAAGGCACATCATTCTTTCTGTGAATTGAAGTTTCATATTATCCATCTTGATCATTTATTCTAAGCAATGTTACCTCCTTTCTTTATACCTCAGGCCTTTTTCCCTCCCTAAAGATTTATCTTGTTTAAAAATGCATGTTCCTTCATGGGTTTTTTGTAAATGAGGTATTAAACTTTATTACAAGGCACACAAGGGGATTGAATTTGAAGCTTTATTTTTGAGGAAGTAGGAACAAGTGACTCTCCTAACCTTAATCTTGCACTAGTAATATAAGGTGTGTGTTCAGAAGCCCCGAAGCCACAAGGAAGCCAAAATCAGAGGCCCCTGTTCCTCTTGAGTACAGTTTCCTTTCCTAGAACCACATATGGATTGATATTAGCACTGTGACATCTGTTTCTCTTGAATGAGAAGCGAAGGAAGAAGAGAAATACATTGAGCCAAATCCAGAAGAAGCGGAAGTAGAATCACAGACCCATCTCCACAATCCACCAGTGTTTGTACTGGGTAAGCATCCTTTATAGTTCTTTCTTAGCTTATCTTTAGGCTAAAGGAGGATCTGATTGTCAGCTGGCTCCTCTGGCCAAAAGAAGGCCTCCCTCAGGGCATGGTGGGGAGGGAGAGGAGAGAACAGAGAACTTCCTCTTTTTAAGGAATACTTCCAAACTCCCAGTTGAGCTGGCTCAGCAGAATCTGCAGACCTCCTTACCTACAGTCTCCCTGACTTTACAGCCGTTCTGCACATCACTCCCACACTAATCTTCTAAAGTAGAGCTTTTATCATGTCACTCCCCTGCTCAGGAACCTGTAGTGGATGAGAATAATAGTATTAATGCCTCACATTAGCATAGAGTTTTTCCATTTACCAAGTGCTCTCACATATGTTATCTCCTAACAGCAATCTCTGAGTCCTTATTAGATCAAATCCAAACTCCTCATCCATAGCACAGTCTTAACACTTGCTTGACTAGTTAGCTGTCTTCCTCTGACTTTTCCCGAAGAAAGCCTTCAGCCTCTCATTCCCTCCCAGGCAGCATTTATTTTCACCTTCAAGAGCTGCCATTTCTAGATCCCTCTGCCCTCTGCCTGAAAATCCCCCAGCCTCTTTCGGCCTCCCTATGAAAGCCTGGAGGCAATGCCAGCAGCCTGGGGAATCCTGGTGTCTGGGGACAGTCTGAGGACAATCCCATGCTTTCTGGCCTCAATTTATCCAGTTTGTACACGGACGCATTATGCAGTTTCTTCCCGCTCCTGAGGCATGACCATTGTTAGTGAACCAGTATTTGGCTTATCAGCCTTCTGACCCTCATCTACATGTCATACTATTTTTTTTTTTTTTGGCTCAGTTTCCTTGCAAATGCAAATTAGGCAATGATTATACCCACCTAGTCTTCCCTCAGCCACCTTACATGGCTCTGAAAATTCCTGTCAGAATCCCATCATTAGGAACTAGGGCATATCCATTAACAGAAAATTCTGTAGAAGTATTTTCTCGGTTTACTTTGTATTAACTTCCCTTTCTTTTTGGGAAGGCTTTAAAATGAGCCACATGACATAATCTATTCTCTTAAACCTGAAAGACTAATGGGGATAGGAGTCAGTAATGCAGACTTTCTTAACCTCTGTAGCCTTCACTGTCCCTGTAAAGACATTCCATTTCTCAGTCTCTCTGACAGTTGGATGGTAGGTCAGATGCAAGCCAAAGCCAAGACTTTTATCTCTATAAAATTTTAGCCACAATATTAACTTCTGAGACCTTTATGAAATGATCTGTAATGGGATTGTACTTTTCTCTGATTTTTCAAATCAAGTGTTAAAACTTCATGAAAAAGGATGTCTAAGGGCCCAAAGTTAAAAAATACTCATCTCAGCCTATTTGGAAAACACTTTTCTTTTTTTCTATTTTTTTTGTCATTCTCTTTACCACTCTCTCAATTTCTCCCTCTTTTTCTCTCTCCTTCTTTCTTCCTTTCTCCCTTTTCTCTCTTGCTTTTTTTTCTTCCCTCCCTCTTCCTTTTCTTCTTTACACTAATTTATTAATTTCAGTAATTATCATTTGTCCATAATTTAAACAGATCTCAAATCTGAACAGAAAAGTTCTGGAGAATAAAGTATAAGGTCAATTTTTTCTTTTTCAAGAAATGTATGTATGTATGTATGTATGTATGTATGTATGTATGTATTTATCTCTATACCCAACATGGGACTCTAACTCATGAGCCTGAGATCAAGAGTTGGATGCTCTACTGACTGAGCCAGCCAGGTGCTCTTAAGGTCTATTTTTTCACCCAGCTTCCCCTATTCATCAACAAACCCAAGCAGAAAGGCCATTATTGGCAAATGGCCACAACTGGCAATCACCTGACAAGGAAAAAGACTGCTTGCCAATGTATCTATGTCCTCTCCCATCATGGCCTCCTCTCTACTTCCAGTCATTGCTCTTTGTTGCTGTCTCTGCTCATCATCCAGATTTTTCCCCTTCAACCTTACCAGCAGAATATTTCATTGCCCATTATCCAGCATAAAATCTATTCTTTCAACTCCTACTCTCACAACATAGCAGAGGAAAAACAACAAACAATTATCATTATACAAACAAAAATCTAGCCTAGCCTTAAGCCATGGAAATTGATAGCTCCACTCCTCCATTCCTTTCTTCATCCTAATTTCTATGGTTCCCTTTACTCCCAAACAATAAGCATATCCACATCTCCTCTAATCTATATCATTGGATATAAACCCCTCACTTTGAGCTATGCCTCTACCGACCTTGGTGTGTTACCTAAGGCTGTGACTTAACCTGAACCCCAAAGGTTATTGAACCCCCTGATCACCAAGCCCTTCCCAGACTGAGGACATTGACTTAATGCATTTACCATCAAATTTTAGCATTAGAAAGTCAAGATGCACCCAAGGGGATTACTTGGGCACTGATCCCCACTTCATAACTATAGCCCAATCACCTCTTAATAATCAGGGTCAATAATACCTGCCAAGTTGTGACTCCTTCCTTGTCTGATATTCCCTTGACACTCTGAAGGGCCCAGGTGGTAGTTGAAAAACATGATGTGCCATTTCCTTCTGGCCTCTCTGGTTTATGATGAAAAATCATCAGCAATTCTAATTATTTTTCTCCTATAGGTAAGGAGTCATTTCTCTTCTCTCTTGCAGCTTTCAATAGTTTGGTCAAATGTCTCTTCCTTTCTTTGTCCATTTTCTAATTGGATGTTTTTGTTTACAGTTAAGTTTTGAGAGGTCTTTATATATTGTATATTTTTTTCTCTGTTTTTAGTTTTCAGAAGCTTAACTATGATGTGTCTTAGTGTGGACTACTTTGAGTTTATTCTACTTGGGATTTACTCAGCTCTTGAATCTTTAAGTTCATGTCTTTTGATAAATTTGAGAGATTTTTAGCCATTATTTTGAGTATTTTTCAGTCCCACCCTTTTTCAGTTCTCCTTCTAGATGCTGATGACATAAATGTGAGAATATTTTTTTATTCCCACAGGTTCTAGAATATCTGTTCTTTTCTATTTTAAAATCTCTTTTCTCTACTATTCAGATTGAGTAATTTCTATTATACTATGTTTTTCTTCTGTCCCCTCCATTCTGCTTCTGAGCCATCTATTGAGTTTTTTATGCCAGTTAGTTTATTTTTCAGTTATAAAATTTTCATTTGTTTATTTTTGTATCTTCTGCTCCTTTTTTTTTTACTATTTTCTATTTCTTTGGCAACACTTTGTTTTTTCATTTGTTAAGGCATGTTTGTAATTGATTGTTGAAGAATCTTGTAATGACTACTTTAAATTCTTTCTCAGATAAATTTAATATCCCTGTCACTTCAGTGTGGATGTCTTTTAACTATCTTTTTCCACTCAAGTTGAGATGTTCCTGGTCCTTAGTATGCTGAGTTATTTTAAACTGATATTTGAACATCTTGTATGTTACATTATGAGACTCCGGTGCTTTTTATCTGGCTTCTTCTGACACTGCTCCCGTAAAAGGAGGGATCACGCCATCTCTTTACTGCCAGATGGGGGAAGAAGTCCAGGTTTCCCACCCGGCCACCACTGACATCACAAGGGTATGAATGTGGTGCGGAGGAGGGCCTTACCAGTAGGCTGGGGTAGCAGTGAGAGTCTTGACTCCCCACCAGGCCTTCTTTGACACTAACCTAGAGGGCAAGAGAAGGGGTGCCTCATTCTGCTGGATAAGTGTAGGGCATCCTCAGGAAGGTTTCTGACCATGGATGAGGCAATTCCCTGATTCTAATTAGCAGAACATAGGTTTCTTAATATTTATAAATTTAATATAGCCCATTTCTTTCTGATGATGATTAACACATACAAATTTATACTCCTTAGCCAATTCTTAAATATTTCCATCTTCTAAATAAGCTGTGTGACTTTTTTTCAGTAAGTCCATGAAGATAGGTGAAAAAATGACCAGAAAACTTAAAAAGATAGATATGTTATGAAGATGACTCCTCACTGGTATGAATGTCAGTATCTAGAAATAGCCTTAATGAGTCAGCATTTTTTCTCAGGAAAGACAATAATAGAAGCATGAGGGGATACATAACTATGACAATAGTATTTATGCAGTTGCCTATTAATCATTAAATTATCTATTTTTATTTGAAATTATCCTTGTTTATCATTTGAGATCAAAAGAATACCCCCCTAAAATATGCCCCAAATTTAAAAGTATGAAAATATACTTTATCCCATTTGTTAAAATATAAAGAGCATGTATCCCCCACAGGACACACTCAAATTGCCACATTGAGTCACTGAAAAAATAATCTAAGCACTAAAATGTATGCTGGAAAGTGTGAACATACTAAATACCAATTAAAGGATCTGAATTCTAGTCTCCATCTTCCTCTAAAAAGTGTGATGACATTGCTAAAACTGTTTCTTGATCTGCAAAAAGAAGAGCTTGGATTAAGGGAGTCTATGCCTGATACAACTCTAAAATTTCATACCTCAGAGTAAGGATAAAGTGATTACATTTAAATATGTCGATGGAGCTTCATTGCAACTATGTAACTGTGGTGTACAGAGTTAGACATTGTTTTCAGAATTATAAAATGTTTTATATTATAGGAGTGAGGAGTCATTTGCTTCATTCTTTTATCAGTTCCTTTAGTTAATATATCAGTTAGGGCTCTCCAGAGAAACAACAATAGGTGATAGGTAGTCAGATAAAGGATAGATAAAATTGGCTCACAAGATTGTGGAGGCTGGCAAGTCCAAAATCCATAGGGCAGGCAGGTGGCTATTGGAATAGAAATTCAGACAGGGTTTCCATGTTAACAGTCTTGAGGCAGAAATGCTTCCTTTCCCAGAAATCTCAGTGGCTGCTCTTAAAGCCTTCAACTGATCAGATAAGGCCCACCTACATTATCCAGGGTAATCTCCTTTTTGTTTAAAGTCAATTGATTCTAAATGTTAATCTCTTCTACCTTCACAGCAATATCTGTACTAGTGTTTAACCAAAGAACTGGCCCCAAGCCTAGCCAAGTTGACACATCAAATTAACCCTCACAATGATGATGTGTATAACTGTACTACCTGTTATCTAGCACCCAAAATGCCTCACAAATTATTAATGGTGCTTTGAGTAGGTAGTCTCATGTAATTCTCAATGTAATCTCATAAATTACCTTATTTTCACTTGAGACATGAGGAAGCTGACTCTCAAAAAAATTTTGCCCAAGGTCATAAAGCCAATGAATGATACGGTCAGGACTGAAACTTAGGCTTACTCAACTAAAAAATGTGACAAAGTGAACACTGAAGGAAGAGGTTAGAAAACTCAGATTTCGATAATTTCTCTCCCAGTAGCTCCCTGTTGAACTTGAGGCATGTAATAGCATTATTTTCTGTGCATCTATAATGAAGAGCTTGAACTGGGCATTCTCTAAAAATATTCTGTGATTCTATTTTGATACTGTACATATTTTACCTGCTTTTCTTTTCAAATACATTATTATATTTTAAAGGGTAGACATTTCATTGGAGTTTGGGTTGGGTTGTTCTCGTGAGCCACATAATGAACATTTTGTGCTGGTTGATTATTCAATTACAACAGAGAAGAGACAAACCATTATAAGGAATTATGAATCTACATATTGGAAGGAAATCCTGTGATTTTGTTTTGCCCATCAGCCTTTCCATCTGTACTTATGTTATAATGAAACAAAATACAATTTAATGAATAGGGAGCCACGTGAACTGAAGAAAACAGTAAGGATGGCTGATGCCAGGTGGTGAATTTTGCAGTTTCACTCAACACTTTTTTTCTCCCTAGGTGTCTTGGCCCAGTATCTACTTAACTAGGTAACAGAAAACAGGTTTTTAACACCATTATGTCCTGCTGAGCCACTGCAGTTATGAAAGAGCAGGCTGGATTCTTTTTGTCTCATACATCAACTACAAGACTGGCGGCTAAGTTCCATTCGCAGAATCTTTATTATTGCTGATGATGTCAGAGAAAAGGAACAGAGCTTGATTAATTGCAGGTGGAATTTACAACACTGGCAGGTGAAAATGATCTTTTGATTTATAAACTGAGAACATTCAATTTAAAAGTCACTGAGAGTGAATAAATATGTTCAAAACTCACCAGATCACTTTAGAAATCAATTCTCTATTTATAATTACAATTTAAATGCCATTAAAAAGTTCCTTTCTTTGCTGTTTTGCATGTATTTTTTTACTCTGTTAGGATCATTTGCTTTTCTGAGTGGAATCATTACAGAGGATCCTTCCACAAAGACCTACTCTGGCCTCTGTGAGTAACTTATTCTTATTCCAAGACAACATAGTACTTGCGTATGTGCATGCTGTAGACCAACAGACACATACAGCACATGCGTAGAATGTGAAAATCTGCAAGATTATCTATTATCATCCAAAATATGATCAATGACAGTAATGTTTATAGTTGCAATACTCACTTCCTCAGAACTTTTATTTTTTGAGGTTGAAGAAAATAGCTTCTGACTTTTACCATACTCCTCTACTGCTTCTTTAATCAGAAAGAATTGAATGTTCTCTTGTCTAATGTCACTCTTTATTCTAGGAGATCTGAATAAAGCTGGATTTTTTTTCTTGTTTACAGTAGAGACAGCTAGGATTCAGTGGTGCACACCTGCTTGGACCGAAAGTCACTCAGTTGTTTGCAATCTTATCGTACCACTACCCTTTAAATAGGCATCCAAATGGAAAGGCACCTGATAAGCTTTTTTAAAACAGGAAACTGCAGAAAGAATAAAAGTGGTATTTTTTTAAAGAAGAATTCCTGAGTACTGCAATATCCACATGTTTTTTAAAGTATAAGAAACACATTGAACGATATTAGTTAATGGGCACCTGAGTGGCTCAGTGGGTTAAGTGTCTGCCTTCAGCTCAGGTCATGATACCAGGGTCTTGGGATCAAGTCCTGCATCAAGGCTACCTGCTCAGCAGGGAGTCTGCTTCTCCTTCTGCTCCTCCCGCCGCCCCCCCCCCGCTTGTGTGCACATGCTCATTCTCTCTCTCACAAAAACAAATAAATAAAATCTTTTAAAAAAAGATATTAGTTAAAATACTTGTATGAAGTACATTCTTTTCTCGTGTTACCCTAATTTGATTTTCTTTGTTGGCTCCATAACAACCCTCCCCCTTTTCTGGAGTTGGTGGAGATAATTTTCATTCATCCTCATTCTTTCGTTCAACTGACATTTTAAAATTAATATTTAGATGTTCAATTTACCCCTAATGGACTGTACTTCTGTGTAGCATCAGAAATACACAGTATATATTATAGAAGGTCAACTATCAGAAGATACAGAGAAAGCTCCATAGCAATACCAGCTTCTGTACATTAGAGATAACCTAACCTTCAGGATTCTCTATATTATTATGTGACATTAATATGTTAATGTCTACATTAATTTCTTTAAATGTAGTTGCTTCTGTCCTTGGACTTATCCTAAACAAGCTTTTAGCACCTCAAATCTATAGATGTAATCACTGATAACATCTGCTAGAGCTTGAATTATTTTTTCACTATGATTCTCCATGGTTTCTCTACACTTAACATACAATGTTTTTTAAGAAAACTCATCCAAAAATAAATATACAAAATTTCTCTGGTCAATCCATAGGTCAAAAGCCAGTTGGTGATATAGCAGATAACAGACTTAGGTGTGAAGGAAATTTAAGTTTATGTTCCGTTTTCTCAACTTAATAACTTAATCCCATTTAGTGATGACACTAATCTTAGTCTCCGGAGTAAGGGGTGGGGAGGTTGTCCCTGATTTCTGATGTCTCAGCTTTTGTCAAGGTTTGGAGTGGTTTACATATTGCCAAGGAATTAAGGGACACGAAGCCAGCTGATCTTCAAGTTATCCATTTGTAAATCAGAACGGACATAAACCATCACCTAAGCATGCATTGTGTCTTTGGTGTCGTAGCTAAAATGTCATCACTGTATCCAAGTTTACCTGTATTGTTCTCCCACCTTATCTTCTAGTTTTATAGTTTTGTGTTTTGTATTTAGGTCCATGATCCATTCTGAGTCCATTTTGTTCATTTTGTGAGGTCTGTGTCTAGTTGTTCCCAGACCATTTGTTTAAAAGACTGTCTTCTCCATTACATTACCATTGTTCTTTGCCAAGGCTCAGTTGACCGTGTTAACCATATGATAAAAGGGATTTCTGCATTGGCTGGAAGAAAGAAATCTCTGCTTAAAGAAAGAGATTTCTTTCAATGTTAAGATTTGACAGTTTAATTGACTGATAAGATTGATATTAGTAAGCATTTCTTTAAATTTTTAGTTTTCAAATGTATTGTTAAAAGTGGCCATCCAGTAGTGAAAGTAAGCATGGGTCTGCTCTCTCTAGGGAATATTAATCCAAGGAAACTTGGATTGCAAGTTTTCCTATTTCTTGCTCTTACACACCTTCCCAAGGTCTTCTAGTAAAATTCACTTTAGGAGATTAATGGCAGTATATTTTCAAGACATCTATAGTACAGAATTAGCTTCTATAATGGCACTTAGGTACTTTGCTCATAAAATTCAACACTCCAAACTCTACTTCAGATCCTTCGGTGGCCTCTATATTGTCCACTAAAATTATTTCCTAACGGATAAATTCTTTTTTGACACTAAACTTGTCAAAAGACTTAAAAATCTTCCTCAGAGTAAAGAACAGCTCCCAGAAAGGCATTTACTTGGTTTTAAATTGTTCTGCATGTTTTATAGTTAAAAAAAAGTAAACATATGATCAGAGATAATTATCAAAACAGAATAATCTAAAAACCTAAGCATATAGACATCTTGAAAACTCACCTTAACCATGGTCATGTTTTATGAAGTAGATCTGAAAATAGGAACACAAAGGAAAAAAATGTGTCTCTTCAGCATTTCATATGGTTTAAGTAATACAGAGTGGTTCTTATGATTTTTGTAACACCTCGTTTTATAAGTGGATATTTTGTCTTAAAACACATAGAATCATTTTCCAAGTAAACATGAATACATAGTAAATTCTTTGAGGTACTAAGCATCTTGGGAGTGCACTTGGTCTTTTTTTTTTTTTTAATTCACTCAAAAAATATCTGGTAAAGGTCCAAGAGTGTAACTTACAGGGTAGGGGGTGGGAGAGGGTGGGTTGTAGATAACTGTTGATTGAACTGAGTTTGCCTTCTTCGGGTACTTTTTCCAAGATTTGCTCAACTATCACTGCTAGCTTGATCCTGAAGGGGAAGCATTTCACCATTGGCAACCATGCTACGATAGATTGCTACCGTCTGCTCTCGGTTCTTCTTTCCCTTCTAAAGTTTACCAGCATTCGAACAACGTTACCAGCTTCCAGTCAAACTTGTTTGTTCACGTTTCAATCATCCATGATTTGCGTGAGTGCAGCTTCCTTTTATGATTGCACATCCACATTTTCTCCACAGGAGAAGTTATCTTGGACATCATCCTGGGTGAATTTTCCAAAAATATATTAATAATTTGAGTTGTAATATTATGTTTGAGGAACCTAAACTCTGTCATTGGGTCGTTAGGCACTCCCTTCCCACTGGTCAATAGGCCTTTGGCCCGTTAAGCTTCAGCTGGAGGAGCCAGTGATAACAGTTGAAGACTAAATACAACAGCAAGTTCTGTGATCATCAGTATTTCAGCACAAGGGAAAGAAAGAGCTGTTGCTGCAGTATTCAGCACAGCACTCACTCTGCTGGGCCTGAGATAAGACTTAGCACAATGTCATAAGTAAGTAATAATCAAAAGAAGTTCACACTGCAAGATCCAATTTGATACATATGAAAGCAAGTGTGGAATACAATGGAAACAGTCAATCACAAAACACTATCCTGAATGTCCTGAACTCCTTTAGAATTGTTGAACAAGTTCTAATATCACAATACACCCAGTGAGATCATCAATATTCAGAATTTAAATATTTCCCATGTTACATGTACTATTTAGCAGAGCCAGAGAATTGATTAACTGCCCATTCAATATATACATTTAAAGAGTTTCTTTTAATTATAAGGAAAGCCATATCACTAATAATTTCATTTTAAATTTAAACATGTGATTGATCACATGTGATGTGCCATCATAAGTAATGGCAACTCATTTAACAAAAATAAAAAGTATTGATTGTTTCATAGCAAACTCTACTTAAATCTCTTTGGTGATACTCAAAAAGAGGAAATTGTCTCTGCTTTCAAAGAATTTATAATCTAGTGCAGGGAAAAAAATAAATAACCAGAGCTTAAACTGTAACTAGAAAACATTTGTAAAGGATTAGGCCACGGCAGTTAAAGTAATTCAGCAATATGAAGCAAAAAGGAGTGAAGAAGTCTTCAGAGTGGATAGCAGAACATATGGTTATGGGTTGCAAAGCATTTTGGGATCAAGGATTGTACAAGCTCCTCTCTATTCACGCAGAACCAGCTGAGTGCAGAAATCAAACTCTTTACCAGCAGGTCACACCACATGTGAGTCAGTTTAATGTAAACTACTAGGCCTTTTGAACCAAAACTCACAAGCAAGGTTTGGCAAGGTTCTTGCACTGAAGACAGCAAAGTTGAGCACTTTGCAAACCAAATAGAAGAGAATGCTATGCGGGACCTTTTCTTTCACAGTGACCTTGATCCTTTTGCTGTCCCTTTCATGACCTGTCTTCCTATGTCCCCTCAGCCATTCCAGTTGACTATCCAGCTTAGAACAATCTATCTCCTCCTAATTTCTGTTTTGTAGCTCCTGCTTCAAGACATTGGACCACTAACAGAAGTCCTTTAGTGGTGGCTTCAGGCTGTGGAAACTCTTGTCAGAGTCTTTTTATAACTACAGTCCGGTCAAAGGGATTGAACTTTAACTTGGTTAAAGTTTCCCATAGTACTAATGTAGGCTTCAGAAGGACTCAACAAAGAAGTCTCCGTGTGTGTGTGTGTGTGTGTGTGTGTGTGTGTGTGTGTGTGTGGTGTGTGTTTTCTAGGCTTCTAGGCTGTCAGTGGATATAGTATATGTATAAAATGTCTATGAAGAAGTTTCTGGAAATTATATAAAAATGTTTACCCTCAGCAGAATATCACAAAACTTAGAGCTTCTTAGCTGAAAATCTACAGAAATAATGAACTTAAAACTGTTCTGCATTTGCTAGCAATATATATATATATATATATATATATATATTACTAGCAAAAAGGTTAATCAACACTGGAACCTGTACTTTCTTTTGGTAGGGTTATTACTATCATTTTCTTACAATATAAGTAGTTAATCTATTCTCATCAAGTTATATATTAATATTCTCTTAAGATTTACAATTAAAATTGCCCCCAAATTTGGGATATGAACAAATTCAAGTTCTGATGGGCAGCATTATCCACATTCCACACATTTTTATATAAAAGCTGTTGACCACCTTTGAAGATTGCTCCTGTCCATGATTTCAAAAAGGCTAAAAAACCAATTTCAATAAGAACAGTATTAGAGAAGAAAACCTAGTCAACTTTCAACAAAACGTTCTTAGTAATTTTCTTGTTAGGACTCCTTATGGTTTTGGTCTTAGTATTACCTTCTTATAAACTAACATTCATGTCCCTATTTGATATATAGAAATATAAAAGTGAGGGGAAGGGGGGAGAGGACCTGTGAGAGATTGGAGGGATCCTCTATTATATGCATCATACTCTTCAGATATTTACTTATAACTACTAGATTTGTATTTCTTTTTTTTTAATTTTTTTGTTTTTATTTTTTTACTTTAAATTTTTTATTGTTATGTTAATCACCGTATATTACATCATTAGTTTTTGATATAGTGTTCCATGATTCATTGTTTCTGCATAACAACCAGTGCTCCACGCAGAACGTGCCCTCTTTAATACCCATCACCAGGCTAACCCATCCCCCCACCCCCTCCCCTCTAGAACCCTCCGTTTGTTTTTCAGAGTCCATCACCTCTCCTGGTTCATCTCCCTCTCCGGTTTCCCCACCTTCATTCTTCCCCTTCTGCTATCTTCTTCTTTTTTTTTTCCTTAACATATATTGCATTATTTGTTTCAGAGGTACAGATCTGTGATTCAACAGTCTTGCACAATTCACAACACTCACCATAGCACATACCCTCCCCAATGTCTGTCACCCAGCCACCCCATCCCTCCCACCCCACCCCCACTCCAGCAACTCTCAGTTTGTTTCCTGAGATTAAGAATTCCTCATATCAGTGAGGTCATATGATACATGTCTTTCTCTGATTGACTTATTTCACTCAGCATAACACCCTTGAGTTCCATCCACGTCGTTGCAAATGGCAAGCTCTCATTCCTTTTGATGGCTGCATAATATTCCATTGTGTATATATACCACCTTTTCTTTATCCATTCATCTGCTGATGGACATCTTGGCTCTTTCCACAGTTTGGCTATTGTGGACATTGCTGCTATAAACATCAGGGTGCATGTACCCCTTTGGACTACGTTGTATCTTTGGGGTAAATACCCAGTAGTGCAATTGCTGGGTCATATGGAAGCTCTATTTTTAACTTTTTGAAGAATCTCCATACTGTTTTCCACAGTGGTTGTGCCAGCTTGCATTCCCACCAACAGTGTAGGAGGGTTCCCCTTTCTCCGCATCCCCGCCAACATCTGTCGTTTCCTGACTTGTTAATTTTAGCCATTCTAACTGGTGTGAAGTGGTATCTCATTGAGGTTTTGATTTGGATTTCCCTGACACTGAGTGATGTTGAGCACTTTTTCATGTGTCTGTTGGCCATTTGGATGTCTTCTTTGGAAAAATGTCTGTTCATGTCTTCTGCCCATTTCTTGATTGGCTTATTTGTTCTTTGGGTGTTGAGTTTGATAAGTTCTTTATGGATTCTGGATACAAGCCCTTTATCTGATATGTCATTTGCAAATATCTTCTCCCATTCTGTCGGTTGTCTTTTGGTTTTGTGGATTATTTATTTTGCTGTGCAAAAGCTTTTTATCTTGATGAATCCCAATAGTTCATTTTTGCCCTCGCTTCCCTTGCCTTTGGCGATGTTTCTAGGAAGAAGTTGCTGTGCCTGAGGTTGAAGAGGTTGCTGCCTGTGTTCTCCTTTAGGATTTTGATGGACTCCTGTCTCACGTTTATGTCTTTCAACCATTTGGAGTCTATTGTTGTGTGTGGTGTAAGGAAATGGTCCAGTTTCATTCTTCTGCATTGTGGCTGTCCAATTTTCCCAACAACATCTGTTGAAGAGACTGTCTTTTTTCAACTGGACATTCTTTCCTGCTTTGTCAAAGATGAGTTGACCATAGAGTTGAGGGTCCATTTCTGGGCTCTCTAATCTGTTGCATTGACCTATGTGTATGTTTTTGTGTCATCATCAATTGTGTTGATGATGACAGCTTTGTAATAGAGCTGGAAATCCAGAATTGTGATACCGCCAGCTTTGCTTTGCTTTTTCAAGATTCCTCTGGCTATTCGGGGTCTTTCCTAATTCCATACAAATTTTAGGATTATTTGTTCCATTTCTTTGAAAAAAAGTAGATGGCATTTTGATGGGGATTGCATTAAAAGTGTAGATTGCTCGGGGTAGCATTGACATCTTCACAATATTTGTTCTTCCAATCCATGAGCATGGAACATTTTTCCATTGCTTTGTGTCTTCTTCAATTTCTTTCATGAGTATTTTATAGTTTTCTGAGTACAGATCCTTTGCCTCTTTGGTTAGATTTATTCCTAGGTATCATATGGTTTTGGGTGCAATTGTAAATGGGATTGACTCCTTAATTTCTCTCTCTTCTGTCTTCTTTTGGTGTATAGGAATGCCACTGCTTTCTGTGCATGGATTTTATATCCTGCCACTTTACTGAATTCCTGTATGAATTCTAGCAGTTTTGGGGTGGAGTCTTTTGGGTTTTCCACATACAATACCATATCATCTGCAAACAGTGAGTTTGACTTCTTCTTTGCCGATTTGAATGCCTTTGATTTCCTTTTGTTGTCTGATTGCTGTGGCTAGGACTTCTAATACTATGTTGAATAGGAGTGGTGATAGTTGTCATCCCTGCCACATTCCTGACCTCATGGGGAAAGCTCTCAGTATTCCCCACTGAGAATGGTATTCGCTGTAGGTTTCTCATACATAGCTTTTATGATATTGAGGTATGTACCCTCTATCCCTATACCCTGAAGAGTTTTGATCAAGAAAGGATGCTGTACTTGTCAAATGCTTTTTCTGCATCTATTGAGAGGATCCTATGATTCTTGTTCTTTCTTTTGTTAATGTATTGTATCAAATTGATCGATTTGTGGATGTTGAACCAACCTTGCAGCAAGGGATAAATCCCACTTGGTCGTGGTGAATAATGCTTTTAATGTATTGTTGGATCCTATTGGCTAGTATTTTGGTGAAAATTTTTGCATCCATGTTCCTCAAGGATATTGATCTGTAATTTTCCTTTTTGAAGGGGTCTTTGTCTGGTTTGGGAATCAAGGTATTTGTGGCCTCATAAAAAGGGTTTGGAAGTTTTCCTTCCATTTCTATTTTTTGGAACTGTTTCAGAAGAATAGGTATTAATTCTTCTTGAAATGTTCGGTAGAATTCCCCTGGGTAGCCATCTGGCCCTGGGCTTTTGTTTGTTAGGAGATGTTTGATGACTGCTTCAATTTCCTTAGTGGTTGTCTGTTCAGGCTTTTTATTTCTTTCTGGTTCAGTTTTGGTAGTTGATACATCTCTAGGAATGCATCCATTTCTTCCAGGTTATCTAATTTGCTGGCATAGAGTTGCTCATAATATGTTCTTATAATTGTTTGTATGTCTTTGGTGTTGGTTGTGATCTCTCCTCTTTCATTCATGATTTTGTTGATTTGGGTCATTTCTCTTTTCTTTTTGATAAGTCTGGCCAGGGGTTTATCAATCTTGTGAATTCTTTCAAAGAACTAGCTCCTAGTTTCGTTGATTTGTTCTACTGTTCTTTTGGTTTCTAGTTCATTGATTTCTGCTCTGATCTTTATTATTTCTCTTCTCCTGCTGGGTTTAGGCTTTATTTGCTGTTTTTTCTCTAGCTCCTTTAGGTGTAGGGTTAGGTTGTGTATTTGAGACCTTTCTTTTTTCTTGAGAAAGGCTTGTATTGCTATATACTTTCCTCTCAGGACTGCCTTTGCTGCATCCCAAAGATTTTGAACAGTTATGTTTTCATTTTCATTGGTTTCCATGAATTTTTTAATTATTCTTAAATTTCCTGGTTGACCCATTCATTCTTTAGTAGGATGCTCTTTAGCCTCCATGTATTTGAGTTCTTTCCAACTTTCCTCTTGTGGTTGAGTTCTAGTTTCAAAGCATTGTGGTCTGAAAATATGCAGGGAATAATCCCAATCTTGTGGTACCAGTGAGACCTGATTTGTGACCTAGGATGTGATCAATTCGGGAGAATGTTCCATGGGCACTAGAGAAGAATGTGTATTCTGTTTCATTGGGATGGAATGTTCTGAACATGTCTATGATGTCCATTTGGTCCAGTGTGTCATTTAAAGTCTTTATTTCCTTGTTGATCTTTTGCTTAGATGATCTGTCCATTTCAGTCACGGGGGTGTTAAAGTCCCTCACTATTATTATATTGTTGTCAATGTGTTTCTTTGCTTTTGTTATTAATTGCTTTATATAATTGGCTGCTCCCATGTTAGGGGCATAGATATTTACAATTGTTAGATCTTCTTGTGGGATAGACCCTTTAAGTAGGGTATAGTGTCCTTCCTCATCTCTTATTACAGTCTTTGGTTTAAAATCTAGTTTGTCTGATATAAGGATTGCCACCCCAGCTCTCTTTTGGTGTCCATTAGCATGGTAAATGGTCTCCCACCCCTTCACTTTCAATCTGGGGGTGTCTTTGGGTCTAAAATGAGTCTCTTGCAGACATCATATCGATGGGTCTTGTTTTTTAATCCAATCTGATAGCCTGTGTCTTTTGATTGGGGCATTTAGCCCATTTACGTTCAGGGTAACTACTGAAAGATATGAATTTAGTGCCATTGTATTGCCTGTAAGGTGACTGTTACTGTATACTGTCTGTGTTCCTTTCTGGTCTGTGCTGCTTTTTGGCTCTCTCTTTGCTTAGAGGACCCCTTTCAATATTTCTTGTAGGGCTGGTTTTGTGTTTGCAAATTCCTTTAGTTTTTGTTTGTCCTGGAAGCTTTTTATCTCTCCTTCTATTTTCAATGACAGCCTAGCTGGATATAGTATCCTTGGCTGCATATTTTTCTCGTTTAGTGCTCTGAAGATATCATGCCAGTCCTTTCTGGCCTGCCAGGTCTCTGTGGATAGGTCTGTTGCCAATCTAATGTTTCTACCATTATAGGTTACATATCTCTTCTCCCGAGCTGCTTTCACGATTTTCTCTTTGTCTCTGAGACTCGTATGTTTTACTATTAGATGTCGGGGTGTTGACCTATTTTTATTGATTTTCAGAGGGGTTCTCTGTGCCTCCTGGATTTTGATGCCTGTTTCCTTCGCCACATTAGGGAAGTTCTCTGTTATAATTTGCTCCAATATACCTTCTGTCCCTCTCTCTCTTTCTTCTTCTTCTGGGATCCCAATTATTCTGTTGTTTCGTCTTATGGTATCTCTTATCCCTCAAATTCTGCCCTCGTGGTCCAGTATTTGTTCATCTCTCTTTTTCTCAGCTTCTTTATTTTCCATCATTTGGTCTTCTATATCAATAAATCTCTCTTCTGCCTCAGTTAGTGCCCCCATTTTTTATTGCACCTCATTAATAGCCTTTTTGATTTTGATTTGGTTAGATTTTAGTTCTTTTATTTCTCCAGAAAGGGTTTCTCTAGTAACTTCCATGCTTTGTTCAAGCCCAGCTAGTATCTTTAAAGTCATGATTCTGAACTCTAGGTCCAACATCATACTAATGTCCATATTGAATAGGTCCCTGGCAGATGGTACTACCTCTTTTTCTTTTTGTTAAGGTGATTTTTTCCATCTTGTTATTTTGTCCAGAGGAGAACAGATGAATGAGAGAACAAAATGCTAATAGGGTAACAACGTCCCCAGAAAATATACTCTAAACAAATCAGAAAAGACCTGAAACCACGGAAAAAGAAAGGGAAAGAAAGAAAAAAGAAAAAGATAAAAACAAACAAAAACAGAACAAAACAAAAAAAAAACAGAATATGATCAAATATGATCAGGCTGGTGCAGAGATCAGTGCCACATGCTAGATTTTGGGTGTATTTTGGTCTGTTAGAAGAAAGTGCCTCCCAAAATTTTAAAGAAAGAAAGTCATATATATGTACAAAATAAGGGTTGATACGATGAAGGGATGGAATATGACTGTAAAGATGAGAATTATAAAAAATTTTATAAAAGGAATTGATCATATAAGTTGTTTGAAAAAAGAAAGAAGAGGATTTAAAAAAATAAAGAAACAAAGAAACAAAGAAAAAAAAAGCGGAGGAGAAAATGTGATCAGGCAGGAGACTAGAACAGAGCCATGCACTAGAGATTTTGGGTATATTTTTATCTGTTAGAAAAAACTGTATCTGAAAATTTTAAAGAGAGAACAACTTATATATATATGTATATATATATATATATGCCAAAAATAAGGTTAACTACTATGAAGGGACAGAATATGACTCTAAAAATGAAAAATAAAAATGTTTTTTTAAAAAAGGGATTGATAAGATGTTGGTTGAAAAAGGGAAAAATAAAAACTCAAAAAAAAAAAGAAAAGACAGTTAAAATAAATTAACTTTGCAAGACTAAAGAATCATGGTAAAAAAGCCATGAATTCTATGTGTAGTACTCCCCTAGAGGTGGAGTTCTGCCATTCTCATTGATCGGTAAACTTGGTCTTGGCTTGCTGGCTGTTCGCGCTGATCTTCTGGGGGTGGGGCCTGTTGCCGTGGTTCCCAAATGTCTTTGCCGGAGGCGGAATTGCCCCGCCCTTGTCGGTCCGGGCTAAGCAAGCTGCTCGGGTTTGCTCTCAGGAGCTTTTGTTCCCTGCAAGCTCTCGGTACAGCTTTGGAGGATGAGAGTGAAAATGGTGGCCTCCCAATCTCCGCCCCAGAGGAGCCGAGAACTCGTGGCCCCGCTCCTCAGTGCGCCCCCAGAGAAAAGCAGTCATTCCCGTGTCCCTGGTCTCCGGCCGCACTCCGCGCTCACCCGGCCTGTGACCGAGCGTTTCTATATCTGGCACCCAACCCCATGTGGAGTCTCCAAACCCAGCAGATCCCTGTGGTGCGCTCCCGCGCCGCTCCTCCCGGGGGAGGAAGAGGAGTCTCCCCGGTTCTGCCGCTTGTTGGGTCCCTGCTGGAGGAGCAGTGGCCCGACTGGGCCGCGGATCACGGTTTATGGCCACCCCGAGCTGAGAGCCCGCGCCTCGGCTCCGTCTCTGCAGCCGGCTTCCCCGCTCCGATCCCTGGGAGCTCTGCCGCACTCAGGCACCCCCGGTCTTTCTGTGACCCCGAGGGTCCTGAGACCACACTGTCCCGTGAGGGTTCCACCCCCGCTTAGCCACTAGAACGATGTCCCTCAGCAGAGCTGGCTTCTAAAAGTTCCAGTTTTGTGCTCCGCGGCTCTATCACTTGCCAGAAGCGGCCGACGGAGGCCCCCTCCCCCGCCGTCTATCCTCCCGAATATCGCCTCAGATTCACTTCTCCGCACATGCTACCTTCCAGAAAGTGGTCGCTTTTCAGTTCAGAGAGTTGTTGCTATTCTTTTCTTCGATCTCTTGTTGAATTTGTAGATGTTCAGATGGTGTGATCCCTATCCAGCTGAATTCCTGAGACCAGACGAAATCCAGGTCTCCTACTCCTCCGCCATCTTGCTCGGAGCTCTCCTAGATTTGTATTTCATATGCTTAGAAGGAGACGAAGATTTTTGCATTGGAATATTCAGGTTTACCCTCTTCTTAAAATTCTTTCATCAGAACTGTTTTGTCTAAGTTTACCATCTGAAAGATATTCTCAGTCTATATTCATTATATAAAGAAAATTGTCTTCACGTTTTAGTATCATTGAATCATGTTTAGTTACCCCGATTCCTTTTTAAAAATGTAGCTATATTACTTAATTTCTTCAAACATTTTTATGTTTATATACTGTATATTTTCTGAGAAAATCAAACAGTGCAAATAATACCATGTTCTTTATTTAAAGTGCAGATGAAGTTTTCTCCATATAAATCTTATGTAAGTGCACATGGTATATTCTATTTCCTTTCTTTTTTTGGAATAAAGATATAAACCACAACATTCTCATCTACAAACTATCTCATCTACCAAAAGATTCTACTTTATAATATTTATATGAGAATTAAGTGATACCATGTATGTCTTTAATAATTTACAATATATTGAGCAGTTTTTATACACTTTACAGTAATTTTAAATGAATTAAAGATGCAAATAGATTTTATTAAGAGAAAATACAGAAAATTTGGTTGGTAAAAGAAATTGCTGAATATCACAGAGGGGTCCATCCCAAATATAGATATATTACATTGCAATAGACATAACTGGGCATTAAAATATTTAGAAACGTTACTCATTTTTGTCTATTTACAGCAACACTACATTAATCTAGAGGGAAAAAAATCTCATTTTAAAATATTTAAATTTTAGGGACACCTGGGTGACTCAGTTGGTTAAACATCTACCTGCGGCTCAGGTCATGATCTCAGGGTCCTGGGATCGAGTCCCTTGTCCCGCTCCTTGCTCATCAAGGAGCCTGCTTCTCCCTCTGCCTGCCACTCCCTCTGCTTGTGCTCTTTCTCTCTCTGTCTCTGACAAATAAATAAATAAAACCTTTAAAAATAAATAAAATAAAAATATTTAACTTTTAACAATACAGGAATAAAATTCTGAAAGTCTAGGAGCTTCAAGTTAAACATTCAATTTAGACAAATTTGACTTAATAGTGAAACAATGCTTCATATCATTGAGGTTCATTATCAACACCAGAGTACTTTATTTAACATATATGCAGCTATCTGGTCTCAAAAGCTCAGGAATGTAAGCAGAGCACAGACTATAATCTTTCTTTCTTTCTCCACAGGGGGCTCAGAGTTGAGGGACTGCATTGCTTTCATAGGACTAGGAGAGGGAGAAATTGGGAAGAGAACAATGCTATCAGTACCCATAGACTTTCCTCAACTTATGCCTTGGAAGTTCCATTCAATGACATTTAGTGATCCTTTAAAAAAAACTCTTCATACAAAAAGAAAATAATTATGAACACAATATCCCCCTCCACATCTACATTATCTATATTTTTATAATAAAGAAAATCCATGTGCTTTTAAGGTTTGCGGCTAGAATTTCTTGTTTGTGAATAGGCAGGTCTGCTTATTACCAAATACACCCACTCCAAAAATTAGTATTCATGTTTTTATTTCTCTTTGCATTAATCTGAATACTCAGCAAGATTTCATAGTGGCTTTCAGCATTCAGCATGTATTTTTTCCTCTGTGAGTGCTATATTTCTTAAGATACATAATCAGATGAAAGGCTTTGAGATAAAACACAAAAAAGTTGAAGTATTTGCTGCAGTTTTGCTACTGTTGCCTTTTAATTCCTATCAAAATCAATTACATTTTCAAGCCCCTGAATAGAGAAGTATGTACCTGCCAGTGACTGAAAGGACAGTACACTTATTACATTGATATGGATGAGTTTTCCTTCCTCTCTCTCCAACCCTCACAGCAATCATTAACAATGAAGCCTTCATCACAATAGGCTGTCAGGGCTTTCCTCTCTATTAGAAGAAAAATACACCACCCATCTCCAGAGAAAATAGGAAATACAAGCTGAAAAATGGAGCAATGCAAAGAAAGGCATTCCTTCAAGTTATTTTACCTAATTCCATTTGACACCTGGAAGAAAGTAATATTCATTTTATCTTTCTATCGTAGATACTGGATAGGAACAATCAAGGCAATATATTCTGGACTTATCAGGCCATAAAAAGTTTTCTTTTGTGACTATGATTCAGTTTGACAGGTTTTATTGGTGGTGGTGGTGATCTTGGTGATGTTAGTACTGACTGGAGAAGAATTTTCCAAGTTTTGTAGGATTTTGCAAATTAGAACCCATAATGCAACCATAGAATCCACTTCTCAACTCCAGGTGTTAAAAATGTTTAAATTTTAGTGGTATAGAATAAGAAACTAACATTTAAATTATTAGTACTTTTGTTCTCTTTATTATTGCCATCACGAAAATTTAGTTAAAAATTTTATTTTTCAGATGTCAGTTGGGAGTGGTCAGGAACAAATCAGATTAAATATAATGTGGCTAACTGCTATTCCCTGGAAATTATAATATAACTCATGTTAGAGATATAACACTAATTCCTCTTAGTTGAAGGAAATGTGCCTAATAGTGAAACAAACAGCCATATAAGGTAGTACATTCATTGCCATGAGAATACTCAGAGATTAGATGACCACTCCCCAGAAATGTTCTAATAAAGCAATGGCAATTTTTGGGGTAAAATAACAGATGAGCCAATTTACCCTAAAGTCTCTCCCTACCTTGTCATTCTATGTTTCTATGAAAAAAATAATATGATATAAAAGATTCAAACTGGTCAAGATTACTCCAAGGCACTAAGAATTACCAGGAAGAAATGTTTAATATAGACAAGCCACTCATATCAAGCACTTATATATGCCATTATATATGAATCATTCAAATTTCACATAAACATACGAGTTAAACATGACTAACATCTCCCAACAGTTAACAGGTAAGGCAGTTTTCACTAAATCACACAGTGACATGCAGCTCGGACCCCCAACCCTTTACATCTAGTCACTCTGCTTTTAGTGTTTAAAATACTCACTGTACTCTTCTAATTATTTCTGAAATATGTGATTCTAACCCCATTCAAGAATATTACTGTTGAATCTCTGGAGAAAAATTCATCCAGAATCATTTTTCTCAGGCGGCCTGCCAAAGACTTAAAATGCCAATGCCCATGTTAAGTTTTTGGCTAAGTTTATTTTAGTGAAGTCTCTTTAACAGGTAGTGCTGGATGGTCCTGCAAGAAACCCCAGAAGTGGTTCCAGAAGACCTAAAGAAGGCCTTAGAAATCCTCACAGGAGCATTTCTAGACTCTTGCTGTGAATAGAATTCATTAGATCAGAAAAAAACTTACCTCATTTCATGGAAAGTAAGCGTAATTTGTATGAGTCCTCCAAATAGCTCTACAGGAATCTAGCCAGAGAGTGACTGTCACACACTAGCCTGGTTTTAAGGGAATCCCAGGCTGATTCAAATCTTTTTCACTTAAAAATTCTCAGATTTTTTTTTGGCCTAAGATTTTTGGCTTCAACTAGATTAATATTATTGTTCATTTTCTCTCTCATTTTATAATATGTGAATTTATCCAAAACAACATTCTGCTTTTGCAGCATGTTACCGTATATTCAGTTTTAAGCTAAGGCAAATTCTACCCATTAAGGTTTTTTTTCTCAAAAGTCTTATTAAATTCCTACACCTCACAATACATTTTCTGTGCCCCACCTGCCCCCCAGGCCTCACCCACTTGCTCAAAGAGCCCTGGTCACTCCTGCCCACTGATTGCTCATCACCTAATATTCTAGGCTGTCTCCACCTCTCCAAGTTGTGGAGATGACACTTCCAGAGGATCCCATCAAACGTGCTGCAGAAATACCAGGAGCACCAGAATCCAGCAATGATCCTACAGATAGATGCTCTGGCTTCTGCAGCAGCTGCCCCCTGGACCACATAACCAAACCAAGGAATGCAAAGAAGTGAACACCTTTTGTGCAAGGTTTGACCAACATCAGGATATGGAAAGCATCTGACATAAATTGTTTCCTCCTCTTTGGGAATCTTGAACATGACTGAAAGATTAGTTCTGCTTCTTATAAAGCTATGTGGCTTGGCAACACACCAAACCATATTTATTTATAATTGTTTTTCCTCTCCTCCCTCACTCATAAAGCCCTGGGATTGCACATCCTCAGTATGGGAATGTTAGTTTTGCCTCCATCTCTAATTTCTAAGAGACGTTGTCCAAACTGTTTTTCCCCCTTCTTGTTAGCTTGTGACACTGCTTAAAACAAAGGCAAACATACAAGTTTAATCAGGAGAAATGTTTTTCTATCTTATTGCTAAAGCAATTTTCATATAGATTTCTAAGTGAAATTTGAGCAATGCATAAACATCTAGCCATAATGTACCATTTTCTTGTTGTCTTGATCAAAATGTAATACAATGGCCTATATTCCATATTTAATTAATCACCAGAATTTACAAAACAGACTTTCCAATTTGAGGGAGAAAGTGTCAAACTCTTAAAGGTTTTTCTCCTTTTTTTCCCCTCCCTTCCCCTATGATCCTCTGTTTTGTTTCTCAAATTCTTCATATCAGTGAGATCATATGATAATTGTCTTTCTCTGATTGATTTATTTCGCTTAGCATAATAATGAAACAAGATGAAACCAGAGAAGGAGACAAACCATAAGAGACTGTCAATGTCAGGAAACAAACTGAGGTTTGCTGGAGTGGTGGGGGGTGGGAGGGATGGGGTGGCTGGGTGATAGACATTGGGGAGGGTATGTGCTATGGTGAGTGCTGTGAATTGTGTAAGCCTGCTGAATCACAGACCTGTACCCCTGAACAAATAATACATTATATGTTAATAAAAAAGTAAAAAAATAAAATAAAATAAAGTTTTTCTCCACTTTATTTCTTTATATAGGTGGCCACTTCTCCTTGAAAATAAAAAATACCACTGCCAGAAAATTTACTTTACTGGTACTTTAAGGTCAATAATTTTTGTAAGCACTTTCCTTTCTCTTATTTCCATACCTTCATTATAGCTCACTTTCCACATGAAGCTAAATATACTCTTTCATCACCAAGGCAGTAAAAGGTTAATTTAAAGCAAGAGGAAGAAAAAAAAAATAAGTCAGCACTTTACCATGGCCCAATCTCGGGTTCTCTTCCACAGCTTTGTTTCATCATTTTCATTTTGAAATATTCCAAACACCCCAAAATAGACTCATAAAATGAACATTCTGCTCTGCCTAATCCTGACTTCGGGCAAACATGCTTCAGATTTTTAAAATCAATAAAACATTACTTAGGGAGTTGGCCCCTCCCTAAGTCATGTGTCTCCTTCTCTGCCTGAGGAATCCGATTTTCAATCTTAGACACTGGTTGTGCTGTTGCTACAGTGTATTTATACATAACTCAGAACACAGAAGGTCTGCACAATGACTTCCACATGCACTGCTTTATTTAATTTTTAGAAAATCTTCTGCATTATAGTTATTATTCTTATTTTGCAAATAAGGCCAAATTAAGGCTGACAGAGTTTAAGGAATTCCCATGAACCCAGAGTGGCAAAAATAGAATCAAACGAATGTCTTTTGCAGATTCCTTTACTGTGTCCTACTTATTGCCTGTTTTTATATAAGCGTAAGAAAGCTTTAGGACTTTTCAGATGTTTCCTGAAAAGTTGAACTCCTTTTAAAATGTAGATAATACTACAAAATAGGTTATACTTATCCTGCAGCATGATTCTCTGTTTTTACAATCAGTTTCTACGGGGTTAAAGTTGAAAATCCTTCAGAATCCCCTACTGCTTTCCACAAAGCTATTCCCTAAATAGGGGATTGAGAGAGAAAGGTGTGTGTGGGGGGGGTGGGGGAGAAAGTGAGAGAGAGAGAGGGAGGGAGAGGAAAGAGAGAAAGAAGGAGGGAAGAGGGAGACAGAACTGTTTTGTTACTAACAGCAGAATGAGAACATCAGTCAATTTCCCTCAGTGTAGCGAGAACTGTATAATAAATTCAAGTGTCCCATATTAGGGATGGGCTATTTTATACTCGCCCATTTTGCCTAAGAGTGTGGAATCTCAAATGCACAACATGAAACAGTCACAGCTGTTATTTCCACTATTTCAGAAACAACCCTAAAATAAATCCCACACTTAATTAGCAATTCAAATTCTGCATAAAATATTTCTATGCTCCAATTTTTTCAGCTGATAAAAATTCAGGTTTTTTAATAAAAAGGAAGACAACTAAAATATTATAAGTCCAAGGAGAATGCAGGAATAAAATTGATTTTAATTTTAATTTTTCCCCTAAAGGAAAAACATTTTCTTCATGTAAAGTGTGTTTAGGGATCACTAAAATTTTTGCAATTGCTTAACAGCTGCCTGGCACCTTCACAAAAGAAAAAAAAAGTGGGTTTTGGGGGGGAAGTTTTGAAGACTGTCAAAAGCATATGCCATAAACTATGAAAACGAGAAACTGCTGTTTTTAATTGCATACATGACAGAATACCCTCCAACATGGAAATAAAGCACCTGTACATGTATATGTGTATTTAAGTTCTACCATTAGTACTGGCTGAGTCATTCAAGATGTTTTCGAGACATTTTCTTTTCCTTGTTTCTATTCACATTATGTCTTAAACCCAGAAGAAGACGAAGTGCCATGTAGGTTTTTTGGTCAGGAAGTTTCAGAACAATCACTCCAAAGCTTTTCTCACTTTCCTAATCCTACAAGTACACGTGCTGGGGGAGGGATTTGCCACATTGTCAATTAGTGCTCATAGTGGCCACGTGTGACTCAAGTTTAGCGGCCATTAAGCGCAAAAATAGTAAGGAGGTAGTTGAAACTCTCCATTGACTAAATTATCATCCCTAGGGCAGTCTTTTCTTTACTGCTTACATTAGTTTCTTGTCATCATTCACAGTGAAATTCAGGTGACAACCCTTGCGCTTCTTAAACCTTTTCCAATTATATGGCTCCAGGTGTTCTGGTGGACTTGGGTTCTGTTCAAATCTGTCTTGAGTGTTAGGAACGGTGGACTTCACGTAAAAATGGAATGGGTCAGATGGTGTGTGTTGAACGAGGCTATGTCTTTACTACCTGAGTTTTCCACTTTGCCATTATTTTCTTTATTTTCCAGGTAAAGATGGAACACCTCAGAAGCAATGGTCCTGTTCCCCTCTGAGAGAACTGCAGAATCCTTCCTAACTGGCTGGATAAGACTGCCTCTTGTTTCTTGAGAATTATGCATGCTGACAATTTGTCACAAAACTGTGAACTTCCAGAATCTCTAAAAACCACAACCATTCGGTAAAGTCTGTAGCCAACTATGCAGTCATCTATGCAGCTTTATGGACTATGTCTGGTGTTCACTCCTTGAGGTTCACCAGCTGTCTTTTGGGGTATCCAAAGTTAGTGACTATCTTCTAAAAATAATTTGGCCAGGTTCATGCCATTACACCTTCTGTCTACTACCTACCCAATGGAAAATTAATTTCATGGTGTATACATGGGCAAAGAAAAAACAACAATTAAGGGCAGAAAGCAGAACCAAATTAAAGATTAAATTAGCGGTAGCTTCCCAGTATGAAATCCTATATTAGTGGAATATTTTGGAAATGGGGTGTCAGTTAACATATCTTACACAACAGGAAAAGCACAAACTGAGTAAGTCTTGGAGGAGGAATGAAAACAAGATGCACCAGCCAGATGGCTGTCACTTAAAGTTGTCATTCATAAGCAGCCGATATTCTGAGAGAAAAAGCACTGTGTAGTGCAGTTTTACTGGGGACAAGTAGAGTGAATTGTATATATGTAATTTAAATGCCTCTCAAGGAATTTTTCAGAAAATTTGTAGCAATAAATTCCATATTTGAACCAGCCTAAAACTTTAGTAATAAAAAATGTATTTGTCTATGCATCCAACTAAATAAATGTTAAACAAACATTTAAGGGCTCTCAGTTTTTGGAGGGAGCCCGAAAATTAATGTGATAGGTCTCATTATCAGTTCAGTTCTGATCCTGTCAGAATCAGCTACAGAATTGTCATATATTTTTTAAGATTTATCTATTTATTTTAGAGAGAGAGAGCATGTGTAAGTGAGAGTTGGAGGAGGGGCAGGGGGAGAGAATCTTCAAACAGACTCTGCACTGAGTGCGAAGCCCAATGCAGGGCTTGATCTCACGATCCTGAGATCATGAATTGAGCCAAAACCAAGAGTTGAAGGCTTAACCGACTAAGACACCCAGATGCCCTGAATTCTTGTATCTTGATCCCCAAAAGGAGACCATGGCTTTATCATTTTGTTCTATTCTGAATAACACAGGAATGTCCTATTTACTATCCTAATTCTCACCATCTGCAGCAATGAGATGCCATTTGTAAAATTTTTACAATCCTAGGGAAAATTATACCACCATATATAAAATACATTTATCTTTGTTATAACTGTACAGAGTTGTAATTGCTCCTACTTTTGTAAACGTATTCTGTTGTATTTTAAGAACTTTTATATTGGATATAATTCTAACATCACTAACACGGCTTTGTAAAATTCATATTGAAGACAATACAGCTTTGCATGAAGATGTCTTTTTTGCAATTGTAAAGTATGAACTAAATTATGAATAACTATGGCCCAGTGAATGAAAGCACTTTTAATATGTTACTAAAGCATAAGAGGAAAAGATTCTCTGTAGCCTCCATAATGTTAACAAAGAAGCTAAAATGTTTAAAATCTGCCTCAAATTTTTGGTATGTCTTAATGATGCCAATTCTCAGTTTCTAATATAAACATCTCCATCGTTCTGCAAGTGATTTATTAGGTTTTCATTTAAGTGGTCATATTTGTCTTTAGATCTCAGGTTGCCTCTTTCCTTGTCCTACCTGGTCACTCACTCCTCACCATCCAGTGACTCTAACTGTTCGGCCTCTCCTAGGACTGACCCATACCCCCCCTCCAAGGAGGCAACAGAGCTGGGGCCTGCTGTGAAGAGTTCTTCTCTGACCCCAAATCTTATTAATTTAGGGCATACATCCAGATGTAGAAGAACAATTTCCTACAACTCTGAAAAGACACAGCACCATAAAAGAAAATGAGCATATTGTCCAAAGGAATACAGAGCATATTTATGAAGTGAAATAGCTCTTCGGAAAGTATATTAAATAAGAACCTAGTTAGGTAGCACTATATTGGGGGTATGTGCTATGTTTCAACATTCAAATAATTGAGATACTTTAATCATTTCAGAAACTACCTTTCTCTTCATTTTTTAAAAGTTTTTTATTTTGAAGTAATTCTAGACTCGCAGGAAGCTGCAACAAAAATAGCAGGACCTGTGAATCTTCATCCAAGTCCCCCCAATGCTAACAAGTCACATAACTATAGTACATTAATTACTAGAAACCAGGAAATTGGTGCCAGTTCAATACTGTTTCATAGGATACAGATCTTACTCAGATTTCACCCATTTTTACATGCAATCCTTAGTGTGTGTGTAGAATCTTACACAATTTTATCACATGTATATGCTTATGTAACCACCACCAAAATAAAGATGCAGAACTGTTCCATTGAACAAAGTAACTCCCCTCCCCTGGTCCCTAGTAACCACTAAACTGCTCTTCATCACTATCCTTTTGTTATTCAAGAATGTTATATCAATGGATTCATGCAGCATACAACTTTTTTTGGAGGCAACTTATTGCCTTAATTTCGTTTCAATGATTTTGTATTCAAATGTTCTAATGTACCCAAATTTCAATAGTGAAGATGCTTTAGAAAGGAGTAAATTCCTACATATTTCTGCTAATGCTCTAATAATCAGAAGGAGGCGAATATGCTAATAATATTTGCATAAGATTTATATCATCTGACAAATATATGGGAAGTTAAAAACATGGCACCTTCTCCAGTATTGAATTTCCTCAATTTCTGATGTAAACTTGAGAATTCAGCCTTGAGTAGTTGGCCTGTATATGACTTTTGTGATTGACTGTTTTTACTCAGTGGATGGCCCTTGAAATCCTTTCAAGTTGTACTGGGCATCTGTAGTTTGTTTCCTTTTATGGCTGAGTGGTGTTTCATTGTGTGGATATACCATAATATGCCTAACTATTCACCCTTTGGAGGACTTTTGAGTTGTTTCCAGTTCAAGACTATCTAGGTGCTATGAACATTCATGTGCAGGCTTTGTGTGAATGTATATTTTCATATCTCTAGGATAAATGCCTAGAAGTGCAATCGTGGAAATAATTGTTAATGATGAGGATAAGCCTAAATTAACATTTGCTGTATAAATAGCATTAAGAACAATAATAACAAAAGTAAAAGGAGTTAATAATGAGATTGAACTTAATGCTAGGCAAAAATAACATGGAGAGGGATGAGACTTCTGTCTATGAATGAGTGAAGAGTTTGGCAAATCTTTTCCCACAAAACAACTATAAAACTACACAAAAACTTCCCAAAACAACCATGTCAGGGATCTGGGTATCAACTAAAAGCAAACATCAAATTGAGAAGCAGTCATTCATACAGAGCTGCTGAGCTTCAGGCAAGAGCTGTGGGTGTCTACATCTTTTATGCCTGGGGCTCCCACCACCTCCCACATCACCTCGAACAGCATGGTTGTTCTACTGAGCCATGGCTGGTTATGACCACCAGAGGCAAAGTGGCCAGAGGGGGCTGACTCAATCTGGAGTGGAAGGTGGACACCCGATGCACTGTCAGTGCAAGTAACAAACCCATAGAAAATGAATGGACACAAGCTTCAGCAACATTAGCCTGAGACTGTAGTCCCAGGTAGGTCACACAGTAGACTAGAAGAGTCAGAAATTTAACAAGGTGATCTTGAAACTGATAGATCCATAGAGACTTCACAATCTCTCCATTCATCTCAGGCATTTATCTCAGGTGTGCACAGGGACGATCTGAGAGGACGCAGCAAAACTACAAAACAGGCAATTTTAAAAACCACCTGAATTTTGGGTGCACTTTCAAACCCACATACTGATCTATCAGCAGAGGATGGAAGCTTACTCCTCAAAGCGTTTCAGCACAACAGCATAAGCTACAATGAATTACTGGCTGCTCACAAAGACACCCAGGAAATCCACCTAAATTTTAAATAATCATCGTCATCACCATCATCTAAGGAGAGACATCAGTGATTGAGCAACACAGAGGAGGAAGAATCCACAGAATAAGTCCACTCAAGTTACTTAAAATAAATAAACAAACAACAAAGCAAAAGCAACAACCCTCAAGGGGGAAAAAAGTCAGAATATGGAGTTACTAAATGACCAAAAATATCCAGTTTTCAACAAATAAGATGAGGAAGGCAAAGAACCAGTAGTGGACACATTTCTGAGTAAAAAAAAAAGCAATCAGCAGAAATTGTCATTGAGTGGACCAAGATATTTGGTTTGGCAGACAAAGACTTCAAAGCAGATACAACAAAAATATTTAAGCAGTTAAAGGTAACCAAGTTTAAAGGAATAAAGAAAGATACCATGATAATTACACAACCAATAAGGAGTATCAATAAAGCAAAAGAAACAAATGGAAATTCTAGATGTGAAAAGTACAATCATTTTAATGAAAAATTCACTAGATGGGCTCAATAGCAGACTTGAAATGCCATGACACGGGATGCCTGCGTGGCTCAGTTGGTTAAGCATCTGCTTTTGGCTCAGATCATGATCTGAGGGTCCTGGGATCAAGTCCTGCATCGGGGAGCCTGCTTCTCCCTCTGCCTGCTGCGCCCCCCCCCCCGCTTGTGCTCTCTTTTTCTCTCTCTCTGACAAATAAACAAATAAATAATCTTTAAAAAAATGACATGACAAGTAATCAGTGAACTTGAACATAGATGAATAGAAATCATCCAATATAAAGAACAGCAACAACAAACTGGGAAAAAAATGTAGGGACCTGTGGTTTAACAGCAGGTGTGCCAACATATAGGTAACGGGAGTCCCAGAGAAGAGAAGAGAGAGGAGCCAACAAACAAACAAACAAACAAAGAGAAAGAGAGAGAAAATTAATGGTAGAAAACTTCTCAGTCTTGATGAATATTTTCAAAATTCCATTCTTCCAATCTCTGATTTTGTTAGGTGTTTCAGTCCTTTTGCTTTTAATGTAATTATCTATATGTTTAGATTTAGCTCTACCACTTAATTAATTTTTACTGTTTTTTCCATCTGTTATCTTATTCCTTTGGGTTATTTGGAAATCTTTGGCATTCCATTTTAATTCCTTTCGTTTGGTTTTGACTATACATCTTTTTATATTTTAATGGCTTCTCTAGGGATTATGAAATGCATATGTAATTTTACAGTCTATTTAGAATCAATACTTCACCACTTTTATTATAGTGTGGAAATACTATCACTTTTTAGGTCCCTTTATGCTACAATTGTCATAGAAATTACATACACATACCCTGAAACCATTAAACTCATATTAAAGTACTTGAGAGAATAGCTATTCTATGTACCCAATATTTACTTTTTCTTTTGTGCATCCTTCCTTAGTGATGTTCCAAGTTTCCTTCCAGAATCATTTCCTTCTGTCTTAAAAGTTCTCTCTGGTAGTTATTGTAGGTCAGTTGGCCTGGCTACATATTCTCTTAGTTTTCTCTTATCTGAGAATGTTTTATTTTATCTTCAGTGCTGAAGGATATTTTCACTGGACATAGCATTTTGGGTTAACAGTTTTTTTTCAGTGCTAAAAATGTAGTGCCACTCTGTTCTGGTGTTATGGTTTCCAATGAGGACTGTTCACTCATTAGAATCTTGATTCCCTTGTAAGTAGTCATTTTTTAGGGATTGCATTCAAGGTTTTTATTTGTCTTTAGTTTTCAGGGATTTGATTGTTATATAGGAACAGAGATTATTTGGGTTTCCTACTGATGGTTTCCTCAGATTCTTGAATTGTAGTTTTATGTAAAATTTGAAACATTTTCATTATTTCTTCAAAAATGTTTTTTTCAACACTATACTCCTTCTGGAATTCCAATAACATGAGCATTAGACATTGTATTATAACCCCACAGGTCCTTCAAACTCTGTTCATTTTTTCAATTTTTATTAATATTTGATAATTTTTATTGATCCATTTTCAGGTTCACTCACTTTTTCCTCTTATATCTTTATTCTCCTGTTGAGTGCTTCCAGTGAGTTGTTTTTTTTTTTAATTTTGGTTATTATGCTTTTTAGTTTATTTGGTTCTTCACTTGCTCTCTTTCTTTGCTGAGCTTATCTATTTTAGCAGATGTTTAAGGAGTGTTCATGACTGTCATTCAAGCATTTTTACAATAGTTGTTTTAATGTCTGCATCAGATCATTTTAACATCTTTATCATCTTAATATTAGCATGTGTGAATTGTCTTTCTATGTCAGTTGAGATTTGTTGTATGCAGAGTAATTTTTTATTTCATTTTGGGCATTTTGTATATTAAGTCAAAGCTCTGTGTTTTATTGCAATTTTATAGAGAATGATAGTATTTCTGTTTGACTATCAAGACCTGGTTAAGTTTAGTCCTTAGGTTCCAACCTGCCTTCAGGTAGGCTGCGGTTTGAATATGTGTTCAGTTTTCAAAGTCTTTTTAGATGTTTACTACACAGGTGTTTACTTGCTATTGGTGAGTCTGTGTCATAGATTACAACTCCTACATAACATGCTAAAGCCTACAAATATGTCACATTAAGCTATCAGGATCAATAAGCTTAGTGTCTGCCCTCAAGAACATCTTAACCTAATTTCAAAGTCAAGCATGCAAACAACCACATACTGTTTGTAGATATGTACAAAGTTAACATGGAAAACAGAGGAACAAAAAGAAGAAATCTATAGGTCAATATCCGTAGAATTTATTTTCTTTAAATGCAGTATAATTTTTTTAGATTTTATACTAAAAGGTACATTTCCATCTATTGAAATGGTTTTCATACTGTTATTTGACCTGTACAGAAATAATTTCAAAAGCTTTGACTTAGATCACCATAGTCTAATCATCCTACCTTCACTAACAAGCATGACAGGGAATAATGCAAATGCTATGCACAAGAAATATTTCTAACAGTAATTTGATTAGCAGGTGCTCAATATTCACTAACAGAATGAATATTTCCAGGAAAATCCTAAATTGCTTAAACATTTCTGACTGCATTATTTGCCCTACACATCTTGTGAGCTTAATTAATCACCTCATATACAACCCAGAAAAATAATTATTTGCTGTCATGAATTTGTTTTGTTTTGTCTTGCTATATGCATAGCATTTTTAAAGTACTTACATTGCTAAGACTCAAACTTGGACCACCTTCTAGAAATATTTTGCCTTCCCTCTACTCTATACTTCCTTCTACTATGTCCCTTTGAGTCTGTAATTGTGTTGGATACATATTCATGTTTTACTTAACTCTTGGCTTTGGCTTTCCTTCAGTACTAACCTACATTGTGCCCCTATGAGCAAGAGTAATTCTAAAAACAGAAAGAAAATAAGGAAGGAAAGAAGGAAGGGGAAAAAAGAAGAAAGAAAGAAAGAAAGAAAGAAAGAAAGAAAGAAAGAAAGAAAGAAAGGAAGGAAGGAAGGAAGGAAGGAAGGAAGGAAGGAAGGAAGGAAGGAAGGAAGGAAGGAAGGAAGGAAAGAAAGAAAGAAAGAAAGAAAGAAAGAAAGAAAGAAAGAAAGAAAGAAAGAAAGAAAGAAAGAAAGAAAAGAAAAAAGGAGGGGATGGAAGGGAAAAATATAGCTGCCAAAGTGTAAATTATAGATAGGGTATTGGATGGATACGTTTGTTTATGCTGGTGAATTTGGGATTCAGAGGAAAAACTAAAGAAAAATACATCATAGCAAGGAATGGTATAGCATAGAAATTTACTCCTTATTCATAATAACAAAATACATTTTCATGTCTGAAAAGGGAATTCAGTTTTCTCTATTTAATGTTATTTGTTTAGTAAGCTTTTAAATAACACGCAGTTTCCTTAACACATAACTCCAAATGCATACAGGGATTGCTCTCCCATTCAAATGGTACTGCTAAGTTGAACTATTGATCTGTGGTGTTTTAATAACAGCATTTCAGTTTACCAGTAACATCACAATATAGGTGTTTAGGTTTAAAACCTACCTTGTGAGGTAAACGTGCGAATAATGCATGAGGATATCTACAAAATTCTATTTATAAATGTCTTTCTCTTAATGAGACTAGTAGAGATAACATTTCTGTATGGTTTCTACGTGCCTAACCAGTTATGTCCCTAAGTCTGTTCTTAGGAATTTAACATGTATTAGAACAACTTGCCTTCTTATTCCAGTATTTATCTGAATGCACCAATTCCTGTTCTGTACTACAGGAGTTGAATTTAATGATTCAGCTAATTTTCATATGGTATTATTTTGTATAGCAAGATTCTTTCTTCTTGCTCACTGTTATCACACAGTCTTGATCTGTGGCCAGAGTAAATATGCTGATTAATCTGATATTAATAGATTTGGTTTCTCTTTGTGTAAAATATTTAAGACTTTGGTTGCAAAAGTGCTGTCATCCAAAAGAAAAACTATATTAAAAACAAAAATTAATGCAAGTGACTCAAAGTCATTACCAAAAAAAATAAATTATGAAAGTCATAGCACAAAAGTAAATACCTAGCACGGCACATACTACCATTTCTGGAGGTAACAGAACATTGTTCCAGCACACAAGGGCGCGTGAAAAAACTCTTAGAAAACCAGTGCATTGGCTCACATTTCTACCAACAGAGGACAAGAGTAAGGTCATAAGACCAGATGTGAAAGCATTTCCATAAAATTCATATCGTATGAAGTGACGATAAAATCCTATGTATATCTACCTAATTTCTCTTCAATTAATTTCAATTTTTTCCACTTCTTCTACCTACTTCATTCTGCCTTGCTTGAAAGTTGAAGCCAACAATACCACCACAGCTACCTTCAGACCTATGGTATGTGTACTCATATATGTTCTGCTGTCTTGCCTATAGAATAGATCAATAACGGTAGCCCTTTCCTTCACTTGGGCATTATTAGATCTTACTCCCTCTCATCAGCTCTAATATTTGCCATAGTAATTATCCCTCCAGCATAATCAATTTTTTCCTCCTCTATGACTATTCTAATTAGCATAGAAATATGCTGTGCTTTTCTCTCATTAGAAAAGGAAAAATTCCCTCTGACCCTACCTCCTTATCAGCTGCAGTTCCTTGTTGTTGCTCATCAAAGAGCTGTCCAAACTCACTTTACCCCACTCTTCTCTTTCCAGTCTCCTTCAAACCCCTCCATGGAAGCAATCATCCCATACCAGCATGAAACTAATTTTGTCAAAGTCACCAACAACCTTCAGTTTCTTAACTCCAACAGTCAGTTCTTATCCTGCATCTTACCTCACCCACCAGCAATACTTGGCACCCATCACCCCTTCCTTGATTCCTTCCTTCTCTTTGATATATTCTTTTTGATTTTCAGAACACTACACCCTCTTGATAGCCTATCAGGCTGTTCTCTTCTTATCAAGTCTCCTTTTCTTAATCCTCCTTTCTGTCTGACCTCTTAAAATTGAAGTGTTCCAGGACTCAGTCCTTGATCTCTACTCCATCTATACTCACCACATTGGTGCTTCTATACAGTCTCTTGGATCTGTCTTTATACCAATAAATTCCAAATTTGATGTCTGCAGCTGATACCTCTCTTTTGAACTCCAAACTCATATTTCAAATCTTGATTCATTTCCACTTGGGTATCTAGTAAATATCTGTAAGTGAATATCTAAAAAAATATATATTTGATTATTTAATAAACTTTTCCATTTGGATATTATATTTCAAATTTAACATAATCCTAACTGAACCTCAGATATCCCCCAAAACTGTTTTTTACCTGCATTCTTCACCTTAGTTGACAGCTCAAGCCAAAAAAATTAGATTTATCCTTGAGATCTTTCTCTTACAATATAGCCAATCCTTCAAAAAATTATGTTGGCTATATCTTCAAAATACACCAACAATTTGCCCACTACTCATATTTCCTCTTCTAACACTTTAGTTCAAGCACCTTTATTTTTGTTTGCTTGTTTGGTTTTGTTTGGTTTTGGTTTTGGTTAGGATCACTGCAGTAGCCTCCTAATTAGGTCCTTGCTTCCCTCCTTGCCCCATACAAGTACTCTCAATAAAGCAGTTAAAACGATTGTTTTAGAATGTGAGCCATATTCTTATGTCAAACCTAGCTCAAAGTCATCAAATGTTTCTCTCTTCCTTTCAGAGGAAAATCTGAAATTTTTATATACCCATGTGTCCCTACCTGACTTCTTCCCTTCTTCTTCTTCCCGCTTTGCCCAAGGTGGGACTTACCTTCTTTCCTCTCGCTCTCCCCCTCACTTCCTCCAGTGGAGCAGCTCCACTGCTCCTTTGCTGTTCCTAGAAAATTCCAATTATTGCCTTTGCTCTAACTATTCTCTGCCAACAATCCTCTTTCCCTAGATAGCCGCATATCAAACTCCCTTTTATTCTTCAAGTCTTGGCTCAAAGAGTACATTTTTAGTGAGATCTTCTTCCATAAACTTATTTAAAATCGATTCTCTACATTCCAGAATCAACATTTCTGATCTCCTTTATCTTGCTCTATCTGTGTTAGTATTGTTTTCTAACATTCTATATAACTTACTTATAGAGTACAGGGATCTTGTATCTGCTTTGTTTACTCATGCATCTCATTTGCTAGAACAATGAACAAAGAGTAGGTATTGACATATAGTAGGTACTCAAAAAATAATTGTTAAACTAATGACATGTGAACAGTTTATTTTAATCTGTGTTTTCACTAGGATATTTCTCAGATTCTACTGGCTCTCCTGGACACCAGACCTAGGGAGCACTTACCACAAGCCTACAATGACAAGATAAAAATTTAAAGGAGTATCTATTCACTAGAGATTCAATGATCCAAATTTGAATTTAAACACTCGGTAGCCACATAGGTAACTTCTCTCTAATTTTCAATATTTATTCAATCACATGAATCTCCATCTATTTCTTGTAGACTGTCTGTGCATTTTATAGGGAAGCATTAGAGTCCCTCATCAATATTAGAAATGAGTGACTGTATAGTTATATTTGAATTCCATAATCCCAGGATTCAAATTGTCCTATGACAACTATAATGAGAACCAAATGTGGCAAACATAACTGCAAGGTTTTACATTAAGGAAAGCCATAATAAAACAGAACAACTATAAAGCTTGCTTTACCAGACTGGGTGGATTGTAAGAAGACTTTATCTCCCTACCTCTAAGCTGAGCAAAATATCACGTGCCTATGGAGGTATGTAATGTGATAATTGGATAGGTTGTGTTTTATGAAGAGATTGTAAAACCTGCAAAAAGTTGCCCACAGCCAAAAGGAAATTAGGCCAAGCATAAAAAGCAGATAGCTAGTTGAAAATAAGAATTTTAATAAAATTGAAAATACAGCCTATCTCCCTCTTTTATACTTCTTCAGGCTACCAGTGTTCTCACCCAGCCATGTTTCATTGTTACGACACTGGTAAGTATGAAGAAAGTAGGTAAAAGTTTTTAGAGCTGGCAAAATATTTTTTGATGTTGAGCTACCTGAAACCTAGTATGGAAGAATTAGTTCGCTGATAGCATTAATTTGGCTGTCATATTAATGATATAATGATATAACTGAAAGTGGGTAATATTTTACATGTATTAGAATGAAATAATAATTAGTTTTTGGGTAGAGAATATTACTGAGAATCTAATCTAGTCTCTCGATTCACAGTCATGAAAACAGGGGATTAGAAAGAGTAATAGTAATAGACGAATTTAAATCCAGTGGAAAATCTGAAATTAAATTCTATCCGTTTTGATCCCATCTTTGTATACTTCACTCTACCAGATAGAAATGATTTATAACAAAGTTCAGATGTCCTAAAAGGAAAAAAAAAGATTAATTGAATAGTAACTTTTACTTCCTTAAAGTACTGATATTACCAATATTACCATTAAAATCAGGTTGTAAAAAAAAAAAAATGCCAACACTTCCAGAAGGGCTTCCTTTGTTCCTAACTCTAATAAAACAAGATGGAAAGGAACTTAATTAGTCAAAGGAAACTCCAGCTGTATCTGAATCTATCCAAATTGATGATAAACAGGTTAGCTTTTCTCTAGTTTTGATTCATAATGAAATTCCTTTCTGCAGTGTATAGTTCTCTTCGGTGATTTCATGTTCTTAGAGTAGTACTGCCAGTTGAGACCTTTCAAGATATGCACACGACTGTGGAGAGGTGAGGGAGGTCCTCAAAGCCAACTGTTCTCCTAGAACAAAAGCTCCATTTTCATTACACCTACATACACACTTACTTAAATACTGACACACTCCTCATGAGGAAATACATTCCTTCTTTTTTTTTAACTTAAGTTCAATTTAGCTGGCTTTACAACAAAAAGAGTCCTAACTCATGGGTTAATTTCTGTGTGTGCAACTGCTCTCTCCTTCCTAAGATTTCCCTCTGGGGTAGAGGAAGAGAATGAGGTCAAAAACAGACAGTACCACGTAAGCTGACTTCATTCAATGGCCCCTAAGAATTGTGCTTTGCCCACATCTAGGAATGCTGAATCCTAATATAGGTCAGATGGTCAAAAACACAAACTGAATGCACAACATGGTTTCTTCTTTCATCCACATGGTAATCTGCACAGACGCAAGGGACAGAACTGGTGGAAGCCTGTTTCATTGTGTTCAGCACAAAGTTAAATTTTAAAGACTGCAAAACAAAAAGAAAAATATACTCTGCTGGCAAAATCACAAAGAGAGGGAGGACTAGTTCTAAGGCCTTCCACAGGGAATAAAGGGAAAATTAAGCTATATAAGTAAAAATCATCCATTCTCATGAACATTTCTGCCTTGTGCTGTGGGGTAATTAAAGTCAATGACTCACTCAGGGTGACGAATCCACCGAGGCATGACTGGGAGGTAATACAAAGCATTGGTTCTAAATAGCACAGTAATGTGGTTTGCTCTGCCTGCCATCTTTAAATCTAGCGGTCTAGGGGTCTCTGTAGGACACAGCCTATATCCACAAGCGAGCTTTGAACTGATTAAGGCAGGCTTCCATGGTTGGCAGCATTGTGAATGCATACTTAAAATTTTCCCCTCTCAAGAAATAGGATCATGGATCCAAGATGAAAATGAAACCTTCTTCAAAGTGGCTGAAGCTTTAAAATCTACCTATCTAAAATTCAGACTCATGTAAGTTTAGAGTCTGATGCTAGAGATTTAGATACACAAAGATGGCATTTGGGAAGGGAAGACATGTGTAAATACAGGAGAGCAAGGATAGCCTGCAACCCGAGCATGAGCTAGAATCCATGAGGATGGATTGAAATATGAGTCAGTTCCTGTTGCCTGTAATCTTGAGGGTAAGGAAGTCCTGCAGGGGAAGCTGGTGCCCTTCATTATTGTAGTGAACACAACTCTGGACCAGAAGAAAGAGCTGAAAGAAGACCCAGAGGAAGAAGGAGCATTGTAGGATAGGTAGCTGTCCCACACCGATGACATGAGCTAGCTGACAAGCTACAATAGGGATGAGTTATAAAGCAGCTGCTGCCTTAATTCTGTCCTCCAAATCTCACTCAAGAATCTCTCTTGTTGCCCACTCTAGTAGGAAACATACATGGAATCTTTGAATAATGGTTTTTAGCTTTCCAATGAAAGAATTTAGTCTATAAGATCCCAACAGGACCTACAGCCACCCAGAGAAGATGGCCGTCCCAGCAGCGTCTGGGCTGTCCTGGCAGGTGCGATGCTTTAGTATGACTGTGGTCAGGCCGTTTTCCAAGCTCGTGCAGCCACCTGTTCAGGTATATGGTATCGAAGGTCGCTATGCCACTGCTCTTTATTCTGCTGCATCTAAACAGAATAAACTGGAACAAGTAGAGAAAGAATTGTTGAGAGTAGCACAAATCTTGAAGGAACCCAAAATGGCTGCTTCCACTATGAATCCCTGTATAAAGCGTTCCGTGAAAGTGAAAAACCTAAGTGACATGAGCGCAAAAGAGAGGTTCTCTCCCCTCACATCCAACCTGATCAATTTGCTTGCTGAGAATGGTCGCTTGTACAATACCCCTGGAGTCATCTCTGCCTTTTCAACCATGATGAGCGTCCACCGTGGAGAAGTACCGTGCACAGTGACTACTGCATCTCCTTTAGATGAATCCACTCTTACTGAATTAAAAAGGGTCCTGAAGAGCTTCCTAAGTAAAGGCCAAGTCTTGAAATTGGAAGTTAAGACTGACCCGTCAATCCTGGGTGGAATGATTGTCCGTATTGGAGAGAGATATGCTGATATGTCTGCGAAAACCAAGATTCAGAAGCTCAGCAGGGCCATGCTGGAAGTTGTCTGAAAGTGTTGATTTTCTGTCAGTGAAAATTCCTAAACTTGGAGCAACAATAAAACGCTTTCTGAACCGGAAAAAAAAAAAAAAGATCCCAACAGAAAAGCTACATGATTATTGGAATAGAATCTTGGTCACATAGGGGAGAGGAAATAGGACATAGTTTCCACAACAGAATATATTTGTGTGTATTCTGATCACGAACAGGGCAAGAATAAGTTTTCCTAACTCTATGGAAATATCACTAACATAAAATTAACTGCGTATATATAAAGCATATTGTTTGGTCAATGTGGACATACACACACACACACACACACACACACACACACACACACACACACAGTGAAACCATAACAATCAAGATAATAAAAATATCCATCATCCCCAAAGTTTACATGTGTGCTTTTGTACCCATCCCTCATGCCTCTCTGTATTCCTAATTCCCATCTCTAGGCAACCTCAAATCTTTCTGTCTCAACAGATTAATTTGAATTTTCTAGAATTTTATGTAAATGGAGTCATAGATATGTATCTTTTATTGTCTGGCTTCTTTCCAGCATAATTATTCTGAAATTCATCTTTGTTGTTGGATATCACCAAAGTTCATTCTTTTTTATGGCTCAGTAGTATACCATTACAAGAATGTATTATAACTTATTTAATTATTCAGTTATTGATAGACATTTGGGTCATTTTTTAGTTTTTAGTTAGCACAAATAAAGCTATTACGAACATTTGCATACATGTCTTCACGTGGAAACATGCTTTCATCTCTTTCGGGTAAATACCTAGGAGTGAAATAGCCAAGTCATGCCATCGGTGTATATATAAATGTTTTCTAAGATGGTTGTGCCTTTTTACATTCCCACTAACAAGATACAAGAGGCGAAATGGTTCCACATCCTTGCCATAATTGTTTTTATCGTGTTTCTAATTTTAGTCATTCTAGTAAGTGTGTAATGACATCTCATTGTTTTTTTCTTTTAATTTACATTTTCTTAATGACTAATGATGTTGAGCATCTTTTCAAGGGCTAATCTTTAATGTATGTATCTTTTTGGGTGAAATGTCTGTTCACATTTTTCGCTCATGTTCTGTTTGTGTTGTTTGCTAATGTAGGTAGTATTTCATCTTTACCTAGTTGATAGAAGTCACCACCTGAGCCTAGAATTCTCTTTGTTTAGTAAAATTGAAATTGTTTAGTAGAAAAAGCACAATTCAGCTATTTCTTTTTGAAGGAACTTTAGCAATTGTGTTTTTCAATGAATTTTTTACTTCATCTCAGTTGTCATATATTGGCATAAAGTCGTCCATAATATTCCCTTATCCTTAAACTCTGTAACCTCTGTACTGTTGTCTCCTCTCTCATTTCTGGTAATGGGAATTTGTTTCATCTCCTCTCTTCAGGTTGTCTAGAGATTTATCAATTTTATTGATCTTTTCAAAGAATCAGATTTTAGTCTAATTTTCTCTTGTTTTTCTGATTTCTTATTTCTGCTCGTGCTTTTCTTCTGCCTACTTTAGGTTTAATTGCTCTTCTTTTTAAAGTTTGTTTCTGTTTTGTTGTTGTTGTTGTTGTTGTTTAAAGGAAGATTTAACCATCAGTGACCTCAGCTCCATGTCCTCCTTTTCTAAGATATATATACACATATATATGTATGTATGTATATATATATATATACATAATATTCCCTTATCTATACACACACACACACACACACACACACACACATGCTGTAAATTGTACTCTAAGCACAGCCTTACCTGCATTAAATAATTTTGATAGGTTTTGTTTTCATTTTTATTAGGTTTTAAATGTGTTTTAATTTCCCTTTTGAGAGGTGCCTGGGTGGCTCAGTCAGTTAAGCTTCTGCCTTCTGCTCAGGTCATGATCCCAGGGTCCTGGGACTGACTCCCTGCTCAGCCGGGAGTCTGCTTTTCCTTCTGCCTCTGCTCCTCACTACCCACCCCCGCTTGTGCTCTCTCTCTCTCAAACAAAATTTTTAAAAAATCTTAAAAAAACAAAACAAAAACCAAAGGTAATGTTACCCTAGCCCCAGCATCCATAAAATTCCCCACAGCATAAATGGGACATAGTCTAACCTAAAAATACATGTTAAAGTTCCTAACATGATAAGAAAATAAAATCTTATCTTAAAAAGAAAAAAAGAAAAAAGAAAAATGTTTTTACTGGGTAAAGATGCAAGGTACAGGAATTTTCTTTTTGCTTTTCGGCAACTCTAAAGACGTTACTCCTGCCTGTCATCTTTATTCTTCTATACATATCATATTCTTCTGACTTTTTTTCTGACTGCTTTTAATTTTTTTTCTAATGACTAATTTTAAGCAATATGACTTTGAGGTGCTTTAGTGTGGCTTTCTTCATATTTCTTGTGCTTATGATGTGTTGAACTTCTTAGGGAGTTTATATTTTTCATCAAGTTTGGAATATTAAAACATTTGGTCATTATATCTTTTTCCTCTCTTTAGTCTCTTACATGGGCTGCAATTACATGTACATAAACCTCTCTGAAATTGTCCCACAGTTGTTGCTGGGTTCATTTTTTTAGTTTTTTTTGTGTTTCAATTTGGATAGTTGCTAGTCCTGATGTCAAGGTCCCCACTTTTTCTGTGTCTGACCAGCCATTATAACCACCCAGAGCATTTGTCATCTCTGACATTTGTAGTTTTCATCTCTAGAAGCTTGATTTGGGTCTTATCATTTCCTTTTTATCTCTACTTAACATGCATAATCTTTCTTCTACTTTCTTACATCTGCACCATATGAGTATAATAGCTGTTTTAAAATTCTTGTCCTAGGGGCACCTGGGTGGCTCAGTCGTTAAGCATCTGCCTTCGGCTCAGGTCATGGTCCCAGGGTCCCGGGATTGAGTCACATTGGGCTCCCTGCTCGGCGGGAAGCCTGCTTCTCCCTCTCTCACTCCCCCTGCTTGTGTTCCCTCTCTCGCTGTGTCTCTCTCTGTCAAGTAAATAAAAATCTTAAAAAAAATCTTGTCCTAATTCTATCATCTGCATCTTTCATAAGTTTATTTATATTGATTGATTTTCCCCCTCATTACAGATCATATTTTTCTGCTTCTTTGCATGTCTAGTAACTTTGGATCAGATGTCAAACACTGAATTCTACCTTTTTGGATCCTGCATATTTTTATATTCCTGTAAATATTCTTGATCTTTATTCAGGGCTGTGGTAGAGTTACTTGGAAACAGTTTGATCCTTTCAAAGCTTGCTTTTATACTCTTTTAGGTGGGACCAGACATGACCTTAATCCAGAGCTAGTTCTGCTCCATTACTGAGGCAATATACTTCTGGGTACTCTACCCCAATTCCTTTATTTACACAATTGTAATCCCTCCAAATGGTGGAAACAAGAACTATTGCCACCCTTTGTGATTTCTGTAAATTGTTTCCTCTAATCCTTTTGCATATCCTTTCCCAGCCTTGGATAGTTATCTCAAATGCATTGATCAGTACTCAGCTAAAGACTAAAGAGAAATTTTGTAGATGCTCAGATCCACACACACACACACACACACCTCTCTCTCTCTCTCTCTCTCTCTCTCTCTTTCATCTAGTACTCTGCTGGGCAAATTCAAATCACTTGGTCTCTCCTTTCCTCAACTCAGTGAGTCCCTGAGGCTGCAGTAACCTGGGCCAGAGACTCACCTCATTGTTTCTTCTCCCTCAGGGATCACTGTTCTGATGTCTAATGTTTAAAAATCATAGTTTTGTCTATTTTGTCTATTTTTTATTGTTTCAGATGGAAGATAAATCTGGTCCCTGTTACTTTATCTTCCCAAGAATATATTAAGACCTTCACTTCCATATAGTGCAAGGAACATCAGATTTAGAATCAGAATATCTAAATTCAAAATCTAATTGGCTTCTGACCAGCAGTGGCTTACTTTTTTATGAACTATAGCAACTTTGGCAAGTAATTTAATACATCACTCTAAAATGCCTTTCCCCTTTTACAAAATAAGGATAGTTACACATGTTTACTTCTTCATGAGGTTTTTTTGTGAGGGGAAATGAGCACTAAATTACATGAAGCTGTGCTGTAATTTCACAGCTGAATTCTCTTTTCCAAATCTAGTCTTGTCTCCGCAATTGTCCACTTTGTTAAATATACAATTTAGGAACTGATTCTTGTTAATATAGCATTCTAGAGACTAACATGACTTTCCTTACATTCTGTGTTTTTCCCTCTTCATATTTTTTGACCAGATATTAGAACTCTATATTACTCTTGAAAGATTTATATATCTTTTCACCTAAAAATTGAGATAGTCACCAATTGCATTTAAAATCCAGTTATAAGTATGTAGGTAGAATGAGGGTTCATAACATTGGGTAATTACATATTATTATTACTAACTACATAAGGCGATTCTTAATTCTGCCTAGTACAAAGAAATCCATGCTATCTCAAAAGCACTATAGAGAATTTGCAACAGATGTAGAATGTGAGCCAATTTTAGTCAATGTGTTGATAAGGAAACTTGATTAAAACAAAATGGGCCCTAGGTCCTAGATTTAGGATTAGAAACGATTTTGCAAGAAAATATGCCATAAATACATGTTGATTACATTTTATTTTCAATACTTTCTATGCCTTCTAACCTCTAGTGATTATCTCCCCCGGTATGCCTTTCCTGGGATTTTCATATTCTCTCCCGCTATCCCTGTGAAAATAGCTCTTGGAAAAAGACTATGGAAATGTCTGCTACAGATAAGTCATTCCAGGAGATAATGTACCATTTTTCTTTTTGGTTTCTTTTCGTTTGAGGTTAAAAAAGTAACACAGCCTCTTTTTTAGCTTAGTTCAGAGAAAGCATGTTTGGAACAAATGATCTGCAACATTGCATCTAATCCTGATTCCTCTATAACTCTCTGAATGAAGATTCAATGATAGAAATTCAACAGTTATCAAGGGATTCTGGTATAGAAATGATGAGAAAATTCACTGAAATACGATTTTCAGAGGTGTGCAAAACACAGGACTGAGAGTCAGGAAACAATTTTGAAACCGATCCTCGCTCAGAGTCCCAGAGCTCCCCTTAGAGACTTGGATAAAAATTTCTCAGAATGCAGTTTTCTCATTTGCAAAAACGTAAACAGTTAACAAACCAGGGATTATCTACAGCATTTAGCACAGAGAGTCCACATTGAAAAGGCTCAACCTCTCTTTGTGAATTGAAGTATCTTATTCAGTATCCTGCAAAACTCTCCAGAGGAAGAAGCAACTTTCTTCTACTTATAAACTTCCACTAATTTTCAAACAAGAAAATATCAAGCCCTTGAATATAATGAATGTAAACAATTTTCATTTGTTTCTTTTCCATTTAAAATCCTGGAAAAACTGACTCGAGGAGATAGCATAACAAAGAAAAATAATTTATTAAAGGTGGTTAATTATAGTCGAGGTCAAGTGATTAATTTGGAAATATTGTGTCATGTCTACTTCCACCAAAGTCATGACCAAAAGCTTCTAGCTATTAAGACTTTGAGGGAGTTTATAACAGCCTTTTTTCCCCCTGGTAAGGGAAAGATTACATGTAGATCAATCTAAGTTAGATCTAGCATGAAGCCTCCTTAAACCAATTTTTGAAGTTTCCAAAGAAATATTTTTGGAAAGTAAATTTTCAAATGAGGTTGATATCTTAGGTGAAAACTACACTATATTATCCTGCCCTTAACTGGGGAACAAATTAGAAAGTGATTTCTTTCTGAGGACATTATAATTTACTTTTTATGGCTGAAAAAATTTTCATGTATTTCTTCAAAAGAAAACATGACAGATTAGAGAAATTTTAAAGATTTAAATATATTTAACTCCTCCCAGGCTCACACTTAAATCAATGGTTATTGTAAACTGTTAATTGGTTGGTAAAGACAGATGTTATAAACTGCAAAAAGGCACCAACAATGTTCTAGAGTTTGTGCATAATCCTGCTATTTTCGTGGGTGTTTTGTTTTACTTCTCCCTAAAAAAAGTCTCTGTCAAACTATCAATCCTATATAAAATTTGAATTTTTGGTAAGTGTGGAGCCTCCAGAAACTAAAGGATAATTAATTCACTGCAAGTGTTCCATAAACAATGGGAGAGATATTTCATTACTCCTTTTATTCCAATTTAATATATTCAAAGTTATGTTGACATTTGTTAACTCTGCTTAGAGTATTTCAGGATTGCGGAAAAGAAACTCCAGAATTTGTTAGAGGAAAATATATTCTTTGGATTTACCTCAGCCATACAGACATATTTCTCATCTTAGTCCCTTAGATTGTGGTCATTAATCTCTGACACGCATAAGAATCACTCTGGCATCTTTGGAAAGATATTTAAGGTCCTCACACATGTGACATGTCTGCCTCTTTTAAGAAGCTCCCCGAGTCTAGCACCTACTCATATATAAGAAGTTCCTTCTTGTGTGCTTTATGGGGGACAGTACTTCTTCCAGCAGGTCTTATCAATGGACATGGCTCATTAACATCTATGGTAAGGTAAAAATAATAACATGCATTAACAAATCAATTATCCTACATGGAAAACTTCTGATTGATAATTTTGCCAGCTGAAGATCCAAACAATATGCAGTGCTAGAACATAGTTGTCAACATTAGAGTTTGTTGGGTAAGCGTTCCCCTCTGGCTCTGGGTGTGGGATTTGAGGGCAAAGGGGTTTCTCAGAGCCCTCCACGTCAGCTGTCATTAAGTATTTCCATAGTGTGTCATGACCAAAGTATATAATCATTTAGTAGTTCATTTGCTCAAAAATATTTACGGTGCATATACTATATAACAAGAACTATGCTGAATACAGAGGATGCAACACTGTCCAATGCTTATTTAACCGACTTCATACACCTTAATATTCAGCCCCACTCTTGTAAATGTGGAAAACCAACAGTTCAATGATTATTTTGCATCAATATATTTTTTAATTCATCTGATTTTCTAAGCATGTTACAAGGCTCTTGGGATGGTGATGACTAAAACACTATTCTTTCCCCCAAAACAGTACAGAACTAAAAGCAAGTGGAGCATAAAGGAGGGAATGATTAATCCTGGAGAGGGTCAAACAGTCTACCAAGTGAGGTAAAGTTTATCGGGGAAAGAAGGAGAAAAAGACATTTTCTAGAAGAATGACCAAGACACGGAGTGGCGAGAGTATGTCTGGACAACAGGAAAAATTTGACATGGGAACAGGCTGGGGTGTCAGTCAGAAAACTGGGAATTAAAACCAGAAATGTAAATTAGGAAATGACTCTGAAAAGTTTAGTACACCAAACAGAGTTTGGCTATTAATTCTTACTGATTTGTCAGAGAAAATATAGACATATACGTGATGTGATCATATCCTATCTTCAGAAAAATGACAGCTTAGAAATGCACTTGAGGAGGAAGGAGGAAGTGAGAGTATCAGAAATAATCGGGAAGTTGCTATAACATGGGACTGAAAAATGTTCAAGGGGCATGTTAAGGCTATACCAGTGAGGCAGCTTGAGGGATAGATTTTATTTTAAATAAAGGGGGTTTAATGACTGGTTGAAGTTTTCAACAGATGGTAAAAGAAAGGAAAAGCCAAAGACTTTAACATTTCAACCTTGAGAAGTAAAATGGTAATATTATTAATTAAACAGGGATAGAGGAGGAGGAACTGCTTCACCAGTGAAGACACTGAATTTAGTTTCGGGCAGATCATGTGTTAGGAGCCCTTAGAACTGAGTCGTAAATGGAATGGCTGCTGAATAAATGAATATAGATAAAAAGAAGGCAGAAGTGAAGATACAGATATGAACCCTGGAATAGGGCATACTTTTTGGATAAAATATTTCCACTTGGCAAAATTTTATAAACTGGTAATACTATTCTGGTCTACATTTTTTCTTGATCTTAACTGTTTTTAAAAACCTAACATGTGGAAACTACAGTGGGACAGACTTTTAGAACAACCAGTTTATAAGAATGAGGAAACAGGTCCAAAATGAGGAACTGCTTTGCCCTAATTCTCAGAGTAAATTATTGGCATATTCAGAATTATAACCTAGCTCTTTGATTCTCAGGTAAAAAAATACCTTCCCCTGTATCATCCACACTATCCAAGACCCAAAATCCCTATGTTTGACCAGAAAATCATCACCTAGGAAAATCACAGCCCAGGCTATCCAAAATACAAGAAACAAGAGAAAAAGAAGGAAAATACTAGAAAACCTTGAGTGGCAAAAGTACATGGATATACACATCCACACTCAACATATAATCCTAGAAATGATTTTCCTTATCATAAAATCTACTTCTTGAAAATATTGTGAATAATAAAAATAATAATGAGGTATCACTCTTTAGATCCAAAATAATAAATAAATAACAGGATAGTAACCATATCAAGGGCTGAAGGTAAATAGTAATACATAAAATTAAATTAAATTAAGTTACATAAAGCAAAATACACCAGGGTCCTTGTGAACTAACAATATTAATGTGCAACTAAATTCTTTAACACCTAAACACAAATACCTAAGTTTCAAGCACATCTAAGGTTTACATACTCTTTTTACTCTTCAGATATATTAAAATAAAAATCAGTGCTATTTTAAAAGTTATTGATTTCATTTTGATTATTTCTTAATACCATACATTCTCCTAAGATTCCACTTATTTTTTAGGATGAAATAGAAGTCTCTACTATAGAGAAGAAATGTTAAATGATGCAATGAAAGATCATTATCATGAAGACAGATTGCATTTGTCTTAAACAGAATCATCTTGATAAAATACATATTTCTATACAAATTTGGTTACCATTGTCTATTGTCTAATCCTTTCATCTTCAGAGCAAGTTGTCACAATCAGGGAGCACACAAGATGATCCCCTGGAATGTGAGAAGAATATATTAAAATTTTCATTGAAATTTATTTTTTGTATTTTTATTTCAAAATAGAATGGACATATTTAAAAGTCTACAAAACACAAATACGATTTGGTGCTTTAATCTCAAAAATTATAAGCAAGTTATCATCACCCAAAGAAAAAAATAGAACATTCATTGGTCATTGGTCACCACCTTCATCCCTTTTCACAATTACTAACTCTTCATAGTCCTCATAGAATGGCATCCTCACTTGTATGGTATTTATTTTCTTAATTTGTTTACAGTCTATCAGCTAAATATGCATCTTTAAAAAAAATGTTTTATTTTAGTTTTGTCTGATTTTCTTGAATTATATATATAAAAGGAATCATACAACCTAAACTCTTTTCTTCCTGTTTTTGATTATTCAAACTTTGATCTCTGAGGTGAATTCATACTCTGGATAACTATATCTCCCTCACTTTCAGTGCTGTATAATAGTTTCAGATGACTACTACAACTTAATACCTACTCTGTTGTTATTAGATATTTGGATGGTTTAAGAGGTATTGTAAATAATGCTGCTGTGAACATTCTTTTCAAAGTAAGCCTGTTAGGTGTAACCTAGGAGTGAAATTGTCAATTCATTTCATTTCGGAACTACTTTGTATCTTTTACTAGTATTTTAAAAGTTTTGGATGTTGTTGTTATTATTTTGTTTGTTTTGCTTTTCTTTTATTTAGGTTTTGTGTGTTTCTTATTAAATATACTCTAAGTAAATATACTATTTTTACTTTTTGTGGTTATTGTAAATAAGGTGATATCTCCCATTATAGCTTCTGACTCTTAATTGTGAATACAAAAGCATTTGATTTTTATGTGGTAATTATATCTTGTAATCCTACTGAATTTTTTTCATTGTACAAGTTCGAATACAAATTCTCCAACTTTATTTGTTTCAAATTTGATTTGACTATTCTAGGTCCTTTGCATTTCCATATGAGTTTTAGAATCAGCTCACCTATTTTTATAAAAGAATATGCTAGGATTTTGATTGTGATTTCTTTTTTCTTTCTTTTCTTTTTTTACTTAAACTCTCTTAGCCAACATATATGTGATTTCTTTAAAATTGGAATTGTATTACATCTGTACATCAATTTGGAGGAAAGTGACATTTTAGCAACAGTAAGTTATCTACTCTATGAACATGGGATAGCTATGTGCTTAGATATTCTCTTTTTTTAAATTTTTTATTGTTATGTTAATCACCATACATTACATCATTAGTTTTTGATGTAGTGTTCCATGATTCATTGTTTGCGTATAACACCCAGTGCTCCATGCCAGAGCGTGCCCTCCTTAATACCCATCACCAGGCTAACCCATCCTCCCACCCCCTCCTTGTGCTTAGATATTCTTTAATTTCTCTCGTCAGTGTATTGTTTTACAGTTTACTGGTCTCGCATTTGTTATGCCAGATGTATCCTTAATTACTGAATTTCTCTGAAGTCCTGTGACTTCAAACTATAACATCACCAACACAAAATAATTTTCTAATAATTCTATTATGGATTGAATTAGGCCCTCTCCAAATTTATATGTGGTAAGTACTAACTCCAGTACCTCAGAATGCGACCCTATTTATAGAGAGGGTCTTTACAGAGGTAATCGAGTTAGAGAAGTCTCAAAGATTATGCCTGGCATCATGAAAATAGGAAATTTGGAGATAGATAGGTACTGGAAGAGTACCACGTGACCATGAAGGCAAATGTAGGGGTGATGCTTCTATGAGCACATGGAACACCAGATTGTCAGCAAAGGGGTAGAAGTGAGGGGAGAGGCATGGGATAGATTTTCCTCACATCCCTCAGAAGGAATTAACCCTGCTGACATCCTGATCTCAAACAGCAGGCTTCCAGAATTGCGAGACAATAAATTTCTGTTATTTAAGCAACCCAGTTTGCAGTACTTTGTTACGGCACCCCTAGCAAGCTCATACAAATGCTATGCACTAAGATTCAGAATACTGGATTTTGTTTCAAGACTGGAAATAATTAATCTCCTTTTTCAGATCACAGAGCCAGAGTATGCCAGTGTCTCACCTATTTCTAAACAAATGGAAACTCCATTAATTCCCTCAGACTCTGGGATTATCGTTTGGCAAAATTAACCTCCACGGTGCAAAGGAGGGAGTAGACTGGAAATGAAGCCAGCCCCAAACACTCAGTGCTTAGAAAGAGCTAACCAGCCCTGTCCCATTCTGGATCCTGTCACCTGCACACACCGTGCCCAGCTCTTCCTAAGTGTGAGCTGCTTGCTCATTGACGTATCATGTTTGGAAGTTACGTTATCTCATTCAAGGCTCTAGTATATCATTAAGAGTAATTCACCAGTTTGGAACTGGCTAAGACTGGCCCAAATTATATTAAGTACTACCCTAAAGGCCTGAAGGAGTTAATGTAGCTTCCAAGTGGCCTCCTTTAAATATACAATCTGCCAGATCCAGACAACTACAGCCTGCTCGGGCACCATCTTCTGGGAAAAATCAGAGAAATGCACTCTCAGGAAAATAATGGGCATTTTACCATCCTAAGGTCTAACCAACGGAAAAACACCAAAATTATTTATGCGGCCACCACTGAGAATAGTAAGCGTAAATACGCTCTACTTATGTCTTAATCATTATTATTACACAGTAAGAGAAAAGAGGGTGATGCAGACAATAGCAAATGAAAAATAACATTAACGTCGGAAAAGCTAAAAGCCTTACACTGATTTTAACCTTTGTCCACCTTAAACCCATGCTTCCATCACTGGATGCCTCATATCCTGCTTTCATTTTTTAAATGTTTCCAAGAATTACTCTCATTTGTGCTAGGGAATACAGACTTAATAAGGACTCCAATTTACTCTCAAAAGAAATTTATAAGCAAATGAGAAAAACAGCATAGCTGGGGGGAAAAAGTTAGAAAAAGGATGTGGTTTTAGGAGAAATCAAGGTCAGTCTAGTCCCACAGGGAGCTCTGGAACACGGGCTGCACCATTGTTGTACTGAGCAACTCACAGAGGCTAAACTGTTACATCCTCAGTGTGTGAGTGCTTGACCTCTCAGGGGTCATCAGGCAAGGCATCTCCCAAAGCCCAAGACCACCCCCCAGAGATGGGTACATCAGAGTGCCCTAAGCAGCAGATACCTCAGCAGCTGAGGATGGGTGCCTCCAACCACTCGAGGGGACCTGGGCGGGGCATCAGCATCTTCTAACACAACCATTAACCTATGTTTCTCTGTACCTAACCAACTTGTTTCAGGTGCATTAAGGTAAGTGATAGGCCCCACTCTCCTGAAGTTTGACCTTACTGAGAAGACAGGATACACACATATGTAAAAGCTAAGCAATGAAAATAGGTTTCTATTTTAGCAAAACCTGCTATACTGAATCTGAAAACCTTTAATAGATTACGGCAAAATCTTTTATCTTTGAATTTATCTCCAACGGGTTTATACATTACACATAAAGAAATGGAAATTTTTAACACTAGTTTCCCTCACAATGAAATAAAGAACATTCATATTGAAGCTACAGGAAAAAAAATAACTTAAATGAGTTTGATAATTTTTTGAAGTTTGGAAAGTATCTTATAAAACCTTATATATGAATATTAGATTTAATAAGAAATATCTTAGTCAAATAAGCCAAAGACCAAATGCTGTTGAAGAACGTTTTACCAGAACTACAACTTGCATGTGTTTCCCAGTATTTATTTTCCTAACTTTTCAAAAAAAAAAAAAAATCCCAATACCTCAAGTCCTATGATTAAATTTTCCTATACAAGGGTAAACATGAAAACAGGCTTCCCTTCTGTACTGTACCTATGGATACACACCAGACATATGCAGAAAGTTGTTTCACAAGAAGGTATTTTTGGGGAATAATTAAGTATTAAGATCAATCAAATATCACTTGTTATCTAAGTACATTTGAGTGGCTTGGCCTATGTCTTAGAGAGTTGTAAAATTCATAATTCTTGAAGAAAAACAAAAAGAAAATCATGGTTTTATGGCTAGAAGAATGTGTCTTAATATTTACCATCGTCCTAATATTTGCCATGAGGAATGATCCTGATGCCTATTCAAATTTGTAGTTTCACAAATAATATTGATAACATAGTTCTGCTGCCCTGAGTTCTCCTGCCCATAAGAATTGACAGTTATTTTGTACAGTGAGAGGCTCGTGACAGGAAGTCTACTTGATGAATGGTTGTAAACACCTTCTATTCAGGTACTTAATAGCTGAAGGAAAGAAAACAATAGTGATAATGATTCTGATGGGTGCAATATGCAGTAAAGTATACGCATTGAAATTTAGTAGTTTCAAAAAAGATTTTTTTTTTCTTCCTTGGGATACCTTTACTGATGTCTGTATATTCTGACAATTGACCTGGAGCTTTATTTCCAGTATGCCTCACTTCTGATAAGGAGGTGACTGCCACACCAGTGATGTCCAAAGGCTGCACACAACCCTTTTTGATTGCTGGATGCTGAGTCAGACCTACTGTCCAATATATGATCATTTAAAAACAATTTAAGGATTTTAAAGTTTATACTTATGGTCATATAGGTCATTTTTTCTTAGAACTCATCATTTCAAATGTCAAAAAAAAAAAAAGCCTGGAAAATCAGATTAAAAATTCAAGAATACAAAGTTCAGTCATGAAGAGAGCAAGCAATTACCAGCATTAGGAGTTCATGCTTCTGAATTATCCCTTTGTATTACCAAAATAAATGTCTATGGAGTTGAAGTAACTTTTTTTTTTATTATGTTATGCTAGTCACCATACATTATATCATTAGTTTTTGATGTAGTGTTCCATGATTCATTGTTTGTGCATAACACCCAGTGCTCCATGCAGAATGTGCCCTCTTTAATACCCATCACCAGGCTAACCCATCCCCCCACCCCCCTCCTCTCTAGAACTCTCAGTTTGTTTCTCAGAGTCCATAGTCTCTCATGGTTCGTCTCCCCCTCCGATTTCCCCTCCTTCATTTTTCCCTTCCTACTATCGTCTTCTTTTCTTTTAACATATAATATATTATTTGTTTCAGAGGTACAGGAGTTGAAGGAGCCTGATGTGGGGCTCGATCCCAGTACCCTGGGATCATGACCTGAGCCAAAGGCAGACACTTAACCAACTGAGCCACCCAGGCACCCTGGGTGGCCTTCATTTTTAGAAATAGCAAAAAAGACAGAGAGATACAAGTTTAGTGAATAATATGAAAAATCACACAATCAGTAAATGCATACAGAGGCACTCATTGAAATGATAAAAGTACTGTTTTTCAGATATATAGAATATATTAAATTGTTCATAGTCATTATAATAATGTATATGACTTGATATGTTTTTGAAAGATTTTGAAAAGTTATTTCTTATACTTCTTCCTACAGCTTGAGGATCACTCTGACAACCCCAGACATATCAGCTGTCCAGAAATAAGGAGGTCAGGAAAATATTTCCTCCCATAATAACATTACCAGTATTAAAATTACCTCATTGCCTCCAAAAGAGAACCGTGAACTGTGGCCTTGATGGTAAAGTTGCCTCTTTTACAGTTGGTCATTGGCCAGCCTCTCTCAATCTCTGTCCTTAACAAATATGAACCATGGGTTCATAGGTTGCATTAACTCTATTCTAAGAAAAACAAGTTAACCTTGTGGTCAGAGGTGGCCTTGCTCAGTTAGTGGAGGGTATATTTCTAAGTAATGAAGATAAAATGTCAAGATATCAGTAGACTTTGTAACTATTATGGATGGGTAACTCTCTGATGAGACACGGCTGGAAATGATTTGTCTTCAGTAATATAGAAGGATTAGAGTGTACCAATAAATGATGTTGTTGGGAATTACTCAAATAGTTATATCTCTTGGAAGTTCAATGCATGATGCTGGAGAAAATCATGTGATCTGCCCAAATATTGACCCTATTTTAAAAATAACCCTTGTAGGGCGCCTGGGTGGCTCAGTTGTTAAGCGTCTGCCTTCGGCTCAGGTCATGATCCCAGGGTCCTGGGATCGAGTCCCACATCGGGCTCCCCACTCCACGGGAAGCCTGCTTCTCCCTCTCCCACTCCCCCTGCTTGTGTTCCTGCTCTCACTGTCTCTCTCTCTCAAATAAATAAATAAAATCTTTAAAAAAATAAATAAATAAAAATAACCCCTGTAGAGCTAAAACATTCTTAAATTTCATTGTTGAGATAAAGCCTTATGTCCCAAGGGTAAACCTGCAAAATTCAAACAAGAGTTTAGGCCTTTGGTGTATATGTTAATGGCTTATACAAAAGCAGAGCAGTATTTATTTGTTTCATATGTGTTTTCGTGTGAATCTGTATGCGTGTGAGTGAGAGAATACTCCAATATTTCACTTTTATTAGGCCTTCAGAAATTAGTGAGGCAAAAACATACATCATTATAAATAAGCTATTCCTTTTTTCTGACCTTATTTTCTTCTAAGCATGCTCCACTTTACCTAGTGATGGATACTAAAAGGTTGAATCCCAGTAGAAGTTTCCATTATGGATTTTTGTTATGGCTAAGGAAACACACAAAACAAATGATTTGTAACCATCTAATTGGGCATACACTAGCTATAAATGAAAGATAACTTTTGGACAGTCTGTAAATTATTTGATTTCTTTATGATTGTCACACAATGAGTTATTAAGAGAACTCATGCATTCTTTCAATCATCCAAATTCGATTAACCATAAAGTGTCCTCGCAAAATATGTAAGTAAAGGGGTACCTGGCAGGCTCAGTCGTTAAGCATCTGCCTTCGGCTCAGGTCGTGATCCCAGGGTCCTGGGATCGAGCCCCATATCAGGCTCCCTGCTCGGCGGGAAGCCTGCTTCTCCCTCTCCCACTCCCCCTGCTTGTGTTCCTGCTCTCGCTGTGTCTCTCTCTGTGAAATAAATAAATAAAATCTTTTTTTAAAAAAAGAAAATATTTTATCATTAATCTGTTTAAGTTTTTATTGATTATGAGCAAAGAATATAAGTATTTCATTTCCTTGGAAATTAAACATGTAAAATATATTTTGATATCGTTCCGGAATTCAACTCAATGGGTATTCAACTCAAAAGTTGTGACTCTCTTTCTGTGAGTGAGCATGTCGCAGATATGTTTGACAGCTTTTGCATCATCTAGAAAAGAATCTTAAATATCATCTAGTGTTTTAGTTCAAACAGAGATTTGTGAAATCCTAATTTGGGGAACCATGCTTGAATTCCTGTCTCTACCTCAATCAAAGCGTTTTACATTTATCTCTCATGATATTATGATTTATAAGAAATACACATTCGGTTTTCATCCACAGTTCCTGGCTCATAGCTCTCAGAACCCTGGATGAGAGCAATGGGAACACCTTTTGTTATAATACTTGGTCTCTTGAACCCAGTGCTAAAATCACTCTGGAGTCATAAGGTGAAATGGGTATCTTGTTATTCTTAACAAGCCCCTCTGTTCCACAACTGGTTTTTAGTTTAATGAGGTGACTTTCGAAAAGCACAGAATGGTGGGAGCTGGTTGTCAGGGGAACCAACCTTGAATAGACGGTTGGTTGGCACTTTCAGTCTGATCTCCTGAATTCTGGGGAGGAGACACGGGCTGGAGGTTGAGTCAATCACCAATGGCTAATGGTTTAAACAATCCTGCCTATGTAATGAAGCCTCCCTAAAAACACAGAAAGGATAGGGTTCAGAGAGCTTCCAGGTTAGGAAACCAGACCCCTTTCATGTGCCAGGCCCCAAACTCCACAAGGACAAAAGCTCCTTTGCTTGAGACCTCACCCTATGTATCTGTTCAACTGGCTGTTGATTCAGATCCTTTAATATCCTTTGTAATAAATCAGTAACCTAGTGAATAAACTTATGTCCTGAGTTCTGTGAGCTGCTCTAGCAAATTAATCAAACCCAAGGAGGATCTTGTGGAAACCTCTGATGTACAGCCAGCCAGTCAGAAGCACAGGTAACAACCTGAACTTGCAATTGTCATTTAAAATTAAGGGCAGTCTTGTAGGACTGAGGCCTCAGCCTGTGGGATCTGATGCTATTTCCTATTTCCGAGTAGATAGTGGCAGAATTGAACTGTGGGACACCCAGTTGGTGTTGGAGAATTTCCTGAAGATATGGGGGGAAAAACCCACACATTATAATTGGATTCTAATTAGAATTGTATTACCTCTGTGTTATATTGTGGCTCTGTATATGTTTCACTTAAATAAAGATGCTTAGGATATTAAAAGTACTAGAGTTTTAGGACAATAAGGCAGGAACCACGTATTTTGTGTTTATCATTCTATCCCCAACATTTGACACTGTGCATTGCACAGATCCTCAGTAAATATCTATTGAATTAACGAAGGAATGAGTATGTCCTCTGATTCTTAAATGATCTCCATAATATTCAGACTACGTAGTGGGCCAGCTTATTTTCACCCATTTCTAGTAGGAGAAAGTATACCAGATGAATTAATTCTATCTTGGGTGTTCAGTTTGAAATTTCTTCCCTACTGCAAGACCAACTCTCTTATATTCCTGACTTTCCTATTGATCCTGATTCTACCTCTGCATATCATGGTTGAAATTTTCCAAATAACAGGATTTTCTAAAAACAGTGTTTGAAATAAGCACTAATGTCCAGATAGTGTTTCTTTCTCTAGACAAGATATTTACTGCCAAATTTAGAATTTGTTCTCCATTGAGATCACCTCGCCCTGAATGCATAAGGCAGATAGGACATGATTCTCTCCCTCATCTCAGGTGCTATAAATCCATTCTTTAACACTTTTAGTAAGCACATCATTCTCTTGACTTATTTTAGGTTTAATGTTAAACAAAATAGCAATCATTACAATACTTTCATTATCCTCTCCTTTGAAAGAGAAAATATGATATAAAAATATAAAAGTACATAAAGTTTAAACATATATGTCAAAGAAGAAAAATAAAATGGACACACACATGTCAATCACTCAACTTCAGAAACTGACTTTATCCCTTCCTTTAACCTCCTGCCTGCCCTCCCAGACAACCAATTGTTCCTTCCTCCCTCTTAACTATCATAGTGATAGTTGTGCAAATTATTCCTTTTTTTCACCTATGCAAATGTATATATACATACCTATGTCATAGATATGTATATGCATAGATGATAATTTAATACTGAATTTATATCAAACTTCAAAAAATAATATTCCCGTATCTTATAAAATTTGTCATTTTTAGCGTATAGTAGACATTGTGGTATGCCACCCAGCTTCCCCTTCAGGACTGAGGCATGACTGGAAAAGTGGCCAGGAACCTTGGCTGCTGGTGTCTAGCTTGCACCCCCCTGGAAATTGCCCTCAGCTAATGGAAATTGTCACACCAAATTAAACCCCTTCCTGAAAGCAGCCTGTATTCAATGATTGGCTGATACATAGGAACAAATGCTTGGCCTTCTTGTCTTGGACGGAGCAACTCTGAAGAGACCTCTCAGCTACAAATGTCCCCATAGTGTCTGTTGCAATTGCATTGCAGGTCAACTTCTACCTCTGTCCCATAGAGCTTCTCTGAAGTCTAATAGACGTTGATCTCGCTGACACTCCCGAACGAACAGACATGCACACAAAGTCTGTTTCCTACGGAACATAATCTATAACATTGATGCCAGTAGTGGACTTAGGAAGCAGATTCTAAGATTCTAGAGTAGGTCACTGCACAGCTAGCAGAGAAGGAAAACTCCATTACTTGTGACAAGTGGAGCGCTGGTTGCCACTGATGTGTTTGGGGATCATTTGTTAAACTTTTATTAGTGGAAAACTGGAATGAAATGCTAGAGGAAGAAAATTCACTGGTGGGTGCAATAACTCAGATGTTTGACAAGTACAGGGAAAATAGAAATTATAAGAACTATGGAATGGGATAACTGCTGCTGGGGCCCATCAGTGAACTGAAAGAAGATAACGTAAGGCTGAAGGTTGTGAATCACCAATATAAAAAACAATATAAAGCTAGAAGCAGTTCTTCACAGCATATAAAGAGTCTCTGATCTCCTATAACTTGGGGGGCAGAACAGCTGAGGATCAGGCAGAGGCTGCCCTTATAAGAGTAACAGCTCAACAGAAGGTTGAACCCAACACCAGCAGGATTGCTATATGAAAGTCAGGTCTCTGATGTGGAAGGGATTGGACGCAAAGTCTCTGCATGGGATATATTGGTCAATGAACTCAAATATCCGGAACCTCAAATTCTCCTGAACACTCTGGACCTGGTAAGTAGCTCACTCCTTCCTGTCAGAAACAAATATTCCATTCTTGCTTGGAGATATTGTAGAGTCTTCTGCTCTGCAAGACAGCATACACTCCCTCAAGATCCACTTCTCTCTACCTTCTTGTCTATCAAACAAATCACTAAGGTCAACTCATAACATAACCTGGCCAGGGAATGCCTGGGTCTGCTAAGAAACTATACCCCAAAGTAGCTATAAGACCTAGCTAACATAAACCAGCAGGAGCTGGGAGATTATATAGGGATTAGATCTTTTAGGTTCTATAATAAAGGAGATGGGATATAAAGTTGGAGTTTGTTGAAATGGGTGCTCTCTCCCATGATACACAATTAAACACTCTTGGATTAAAAAATCCAAGGATCATGGAATAGAGTGTCAATATTCATCTAGGTTTGCACAGAAAAACTTAAAAAAAGCAATGGTTCAAACCTAGGAAAGTAGAAATCCAGAATTTCCATGGCAAATGGTACCTGAAGAGATCAAAAGACTCAGAGAATTGGGAATTTGAAAGTCAAAAAAATTCACCAGAGAATCAAGAGGATGTTCCATTCACCACAGTGATAAGAAATGTCCTAGTGAGGGGCGCCTGGGTGGCTCAGTCAGTTAAGCATCTGTCTTCGGCTCAGGTCACGATCCCAGGGTCCTGGGATCTAGCCCCACAGCAGGCTCCACGCTCAGTGGGGAGTCTGCTTCTCCCTCTACCCCTCTCCACCCCCTCTTGTGCTCTCTCTCTCTCTCAAGTAAATAAATAAAATCTTCAAAAGAAAGAAAGAAAGAAAAGAAAGAAACGTCCTAGTGACTAGGGCACTTACATCATTAAATATCTGTTCTCTGTAAGCCAGGGCTAAAGGTACAATATGCTCTTAAAGATCTTGGTTATGTAATTATGAGACTCTTAAACAATGATGACAAACAAAGTGGGCATAATTATTTTATTGAGTGGCAGTGTCAGAATGTCAATAGGAGTATCTGGCCCTCAACAAGTTATGGAGATGGTCAATGGTACACAGCATTCCCAGCAACAAGAGAGATAAGGAGCCAATAAAGGTAATGCCCAATCTGTTTGATGTGGGGTACAAAAGTCTAGCCCCTTTGCCTCAGTTGGGACAATGCTCAAGGGCCATCCCTGTCAAAGCTCCCCACAGTCTTGGCTGAGGCTTCCTATGACAGCATTACAGTTTTCTCTTTCTAAACCTGCTTCTCCCACTGCTCACACATGTTTTTCCTAAGAGCACCCCCTCGCCAATCTCCTAAGCAAAAATCTGTCATAGTCTATTTTCTGAGGATTGCACCCTACATTATTCAACAGTTTATTTTTTTAATTAATCTATGTTGACTTATATGCCTGCAGTTTGTTCAGTTTTTACAGCACTCTGTAGTATGATTGTGGTCAGTTGATTTAACTCTGTGGTTTGTGGACATCTAAGTTGACTACAGTATTTTGCTATTTGCTATTCTCATTCTTGTCTCTTGGGTTACTCACATATGAGAGACTTTCTCTAAGGCAGTATTTCTCAGACCTACCTGCACATAAAAATCACGCTAAGAGCTCTTCAGAAATACTGAGGTTGAGGCATCATCTCTGAGAGTCTTGAATTATGTGGACTGTGATGAAGTCCCGGAATTCAATGTATTTTTAAAGCTCTCTAGATAGCTTTCATGTTGTCAAAGAATCATAACTGAAGTGTTGTAAATACCATCATACATGTGTACATGTTTAATTTGATGCAACAATAACAAATTGTGCTCCAAAGTCTCCCATTTACTTTTATTCCAGTATTAAATGGGAGTTTCCACTGATTCCTATCTTTGTCTACACTTAGTATTTTCAGATTTTTAAAATTTGAATGCTCTTGTAATATTTAAATAGTATCTCTTTACAGTAAAACTTTTATTCGGTGGTCAATGCTGAAGTTGAATTTCTTGTTCCCTTTTCCTTATAATTCCATTTTTTTTGCTTTGGCGCATGTTGCTAGTAATTTGGCTTATAAGTTTTAGATTCTTTACCTTTTGTTAATAAAATATATTAATATCCTGAGTGTATGGACTTTACTTTTCTTTATAATGATTTTAGTGTAATTAAGATTTTCAATCTGTTTCATTTTAGTTTGTATTGCTTGCATATTTACGAAATCTTTACTTAATCACAAGTTATAGCTTCTTCCATATTGTGTTCTAAAAGTTTTATAGCTTTGTTTTCATATTAAATTCTTTATATATCTTGAATCGATTTTTGTGTATGGTTGGACATAGAGAAACTTTTTATTTTCTTCTCTATGACTCACCTGCTATCCCAGCACATTTACTGAAAATTTTATCCTAACTCTACTGACCTGTCTTATATCAGAATTTCATGTGGATAGAGATATGTATCCAAGCTCTGAATTCTGTCCTATAAATGGCTTTATCATCTGTGAACCAAATACTCTATTTGATTGTGACTTTAAGATATGTCTTGATATCTGATAAAGCAAGTCTTTCTATCTTTGTCTCTGTCTGTCTCCACTGTATAATGCCCATATAAATTGAACATGACATATATAAGACCAATATGGAGACTATTTTAAAACACTTTTGAAAGACATAAAGACTGAACAAATGAGAATGGATAATATTACTTTTAATTTAAAATCACTTCATCATAAAATATATCTATAGGACCCCCTCATTTCCATCAACACACACACACACACACACACACACACACACACACACACACACACAAGCACACTGGTTATATCCTCTTTCTCTGCATTGCTGCCCCCCATGTATTCACCTTTGAATATATGTTATCATTTGCTTATTATACTTCCTTCATTATTTCTCTACCACCACCAAATGTGAGCTCCATAAGCACAGTTGATCTCCATCAATTAGACATATCTTTGTACATAGTAAGTGCTCAATTAACAGGTACGGATAGACACAAAATAAGATTGTATAAATGGAAAAATACGCCAGTTGTTGTATGAGTATACTCAACATTAGATTGATAGATGATAGATAGATAGATAGATAGATGACAGACAGATACATACATACATACATACATACATACTGACCCTCTATCCTCATTCCCTACTTTAGTTTTTTCTATAGCACTGGAAACTTTTAATATATTGTACTATTTACCCATTTTATTTTCCCATTGTTTTTACCCCACCACTAAAGTGTAAGTTCTTTAAGGACAGTGAAGCTTTGTTTTGTTATTTTTCTTTTTTGTCCACTGCGGACTCCCAGCACTGGAACATTCTCTGCACATATTAAGCGTCAGATAAATATTTGTTGTTTATAAATTATTCTACACATTTAAAATAAATTCAAATAAAAATTAACTTTCTTTAGACCTATATAAGCAGATGTTAAAATTCTTACAAAAATAAATAAGAATATTCAGTGCATTTTTGTAAAAGATTCATGAAGGAGGTCTAAACCTATCAGGAACATAAAGATATAGTCTCAATATTTGAAGTAAAATGGCACCAATCTACTAATAGACCAATCAACAGTATGGAAAAAACAAAACAAAACAAAATTTGACTAAAAATTACATATACATGGAAATTTGGCATCTCAAATTTGTAAGGGAATGGTCAATTGTTCAATAAATAGTATCTTAACTCCAAAACCACATCACAAACCAGGAACACCAGGATAAACCTTAAATATATCAAAGATTTAAATATATAACTTGAACAAATATACCATAATGAAACAAGTGAGTATTCCTTTATAATCTTGAAGTAGGGAAGACGTTTTTTGCTTTGAGAGAAAATCCGGAAGACACAAAATAATGATTGATAAAATCAGCCTCCTAAAAATAAAAATCTTCTATAAGTAAAAAAATTGGCAAGGCGAAAACTTGAATGAATGAATGAATGAATATTAAACTGGGAAAAATATTTACAATTCACATCACAAAAGCTGATCTCCTTAATACATTAAAAAACTAACATAACATAATAAAATAAAATTTTAAAAAAGCTTTCAGAAATGAATCACAAAGGCTAATAACACAATAGAAATATGCATAAAACACATGAACAAATTTTTCATCAAAGAGGAAGTTCAAGTGATTCTCCATCACATGAAAAGTTTCTGAATTTTGTTCAGAACATAAGAAATGCTCATTTAGGGGCACCTGGGTGGCTCAGTCGTTAAGCGTCTGCCTTTGGCTCAGGTCATGATCCCAGGGTCCTGGGATCGAGCCCCGCATTGGGTCCATTCCAGGGTCCTGAGATCGAGCCCCGCATTGGGCTCCCTGCTCGGTGGGAAGCCTGCTTCTCCCTCTCCCTCTCCCCTTGCTTGTGTTCCCTCTCTTGCTGTGTCTTCTCTGTCAAATAAATAAAATCTTAAAAAAAAAAAAAAGAAATGCTCATTTAAACTACACAGATTTTTTTTCACTGATGAGTTCAGCAGAAATCCAAGAAATTATTAACATCCTCTGTTGGTAAGGCTGTGGAAAAATATATGATCAGTAACATGGCTCAAAATGTCTATGGAAAAAAAATTTTCAGTATTTATCAAAATTACAAGTGAACATACATTTTGACTAAACAACCCCACTTCTGGGGTTCTCCTGTGGTATACTTGCTCATGTGCAAAAATATCTTGGGCATGATGTTATCAATTGTGAAGAGAATCCCCCAAAATCTATCAATAGGAAACTGGTTAAAAAACCATCATGGATCCCACTAGAAAACAGAATAAAAGCATCCTATCTCAAATGATGATACACAAAGATGCACATAATATGGTATATTTGAAGAAAGCAAAGTCTAGAAGAGTATGAATAGTATGCAACCTTTTATGAGAAAATAATAAAAATACATATTTATCTGCTTATACTTGAAATAGGAATCTGTGCATGTATAGAAACTAATAAAAATAGTTAAATGAAAAAGAGCAGGAGTCCAAGGAAGATGGGACAGAAACTACACAGCTTGGTCTACTGCTTTTCCTCTATTATTTTTGTTTTTATTGTTATTATTAGAGCAATGCTCATTTATCAAGCATTATTAGGTCAACAATATGTACATTTACCTCGTCACTTGATTGGAAACATTTAAATAACATTTCCCATATGCACTAATTCAATCACACTGATTAGAGATGCTTATCATTTTTACCTGATACCATACTAGTGAAGAGGGCAGGCATCCTTAATGTGATGCTTTTGTTAGCATTGAGACAATACTTCATTCCTCTACTAAACTTGTACTAAATTTACTTGTTCTTGCTTCTTTTCAAGACAGACACACAGGTACAATAATTTTCTTTTGCTCTTAGCACAACTTGTTAAAACTTTTGCTCTTAGCACAACTCTCAGCTTTGATTTTACTTTTGATTATGGAATTCAGGCAGTGAGTAAACTGTGATCTTAGTTTACAACTTTACTAATTAAAGTTTGGCCTATAATTCAACAGTCTTGCACACTTCACTGTTGAATCACAGATCTGTACCTCTGAAGCAAATAATACAATATATGTTGAAGAAGAAGAAGAAGAAGAAGAAGAAGAAGGAGGAGGAGGAGGAGGAGGAGGAGGAGGAGGAGGAGGAGGAAGAAGAAGAAGAAGAAGAAGAAGAAGAAGAAGAAGAAGAAGAAGAAGGAAGAAGAAGAAGAAGAAGAAGAAGAAGAAGAAGAAGAAGAAGAAGAAGAAGAAGAAGAAGAAGAAGAAGAAGATGATAGCAGGAGGGGAAGAATCAAGGGGAGTAAATCGGAGGGGGAGACGAACCAGGAGAGACGATGGACTCTGAAAAACAAACTGACGGTTCTAGAGGGGAGGGGGGTGGGAGGATGGGTTAGCCTGGTGATGGGTATTAAAGAGGGCATGTTCTGCATGGAGCACTGGGTGTTATACGCAAACAATGACTCAGGGAACACTACATCAAAAACTAATGATGTAATATATGGTGATTAACATAACATAATAAAAAAATAATAAACTTTGGCCTATAGATATCATTGGTATCATCTGGAAACTTGCTAGCAGTGCAGAAGGAAAGGCTCCAACCCAGAATAACAGAGTCAGAATCTACATTTTTTACAAAAGCCCCAGATCATCTCTATGCCCTGTGAAGTTCAAGAAGCACTGATTTACAGGACAATACACCTGACTTTTTTGGTTACTTCTGTATATTAAACACATACAGTATTTACACATTTTTAAGTTTCCTGCCTGAAAATTTTTCCACATTCTATTCCATTAGCCATGTTTTTCTTTCTCCTAATTTTTCTTCACCTTACTGAATGTTTTTCTTTTACCATGTTTCTAAGTTTTCCTATTCCTCTGTTATCAAGATAGCAAGAAATTTTATAGTCTTTGGGATCTGAGTAATTTTAGCACTGTTTTGACCTGTACTAGAAAAATTTAACCCTTTAAGAAATTCTACACAATAATTTTCTTCAATATCTGCATTGTTTTAATTTGTTTCTATTAGAGTGTTTCATTTATTTGACTTCTGCTGAGGTGGCAGACTGGTGAGAGATATTGCTAAAGATTTTCAGCATTAAGTGATAAGTAACCATAAGGAAACCAGATATATAGGTCCACCAAATGAGGTTATTAAAAACAAAATAAAGGATCATTAGTCTTTGAATACCTAATGACTATTTTTAAATTTTATTTTGGGGACACGGATCCAATTTGAGAACTTAAGAAAATCTTTTTAGTAAAATACTTTAAGCACATGCATGTAAAATTCTGCATATAGCTTCTGGGCATTCATATACTCCAAAACCCACATATGGATCTTGAATTTCATATCCTAAGCTCAAGCTAAAATATAAATGTCTACACTTCCTTATCAGTGTTTCAGCCAACTAAAAAATACAGATTGTTCTGGGAAAGAAAGTAAATTTTTTTGTCCCTGCCGATGCACATTAATTGTGAAATATTGGTATAATCATAACAAACCAAATGAAATATAATTTCCTTTACTGAACTGAAGATAATTAATTCCCTCTCAGATGATGAAATGGAGCAGCCCAATAACCATTTGTTTTGTAAAAAAAAAAAAAAAAAAATTGATGTAAAGCTCCTTATATGCAAAACCGTAGGGTCAGAAATGCTCAGCCAATTGAACAATTGGGTTGGCTGCACATCCTCAAGTGCTGTATAATTTAGGTCAAGCAGGTTAATTAGCATATTATTGTTTCACCAAATGAACAGCATGAAGTTGCCAAACCTAAATTCCTTAAATAGTAACACATAAATCTTAGTATTGTGGTTCTTTCACAGATGGCAGCATGCTATCTGATGGATGGAAAGGGGTGCATGAGCATAACATTAGGATTCTAAACAGCAAAGGAACTCCACAATGAACAAATTTCACAGGGCAGCAGAAATTCATCATGTTTGTTTTGTCACTGTAACTCATATCTTGCCAACTCAACCTCAGAAAGAAATAAAGGGACATATACAGGAGGTAACAGAAGGGGGAGTTCACAAAAACAATTTTTGCAAAACTGCACCATCAACAGCATTCTAAGAAAGAAATGATGTAAAGTACTATAGCGTGGCTTTGCTTTTTATGGATAATGTAAACTTCCAGATCTCTTTCGTCTCTTTCTTATTTATCTAGCTGCTCATATCGGCACACAATGGTTTTGGAAATTTTCGGTCAGGTACTAATTCTCCATTTTATTGTTTTCTGCCTTCTGTCTGATGGGCATTATATTTATCCTTAAATACAAACAGAACATAAAGCACACATGCGTTATGCAAACAGTCCCTGAGAAAAAGTGTGATAAGCAGAGAGAAGGAATGGGTTCTATTCTCTAACTCAAGGTTTTATGGAAATCTAAGTTAAATCCTGTGCCCCGTGTGTGCTGGAGGTCCACAAGACCACCCTCAGGCTTGATGATTCACTGGAAGGAAGAATTCACAGGATGCCACAGAGCTGTTACACTCATGAGTAGTATAGTTTATTATAGCAAGAGTATATGGATTAAAATGAACAAATAAAAAGTTGTATAGGGTGGAGTCCACAAGAAACCAGGCAGGACCTTCCAGTTTCCTTCCCCCAGTAGAGCCACACAGTCAGTATTAACTCTTCCAACAACATGTGACAACATGTGCAAAGTGTTGCCAGTCAGAAAAGTTCACCAGAGCCCTTGTGTCCAGGGGTTTTATTTGAGTTAGTCACCTAGGTATTCAGTGCCTGTATAACTAAACTCAGTTCCCAGACTAGCACTTCCCCAAATAAAGGCTGTCTCAAGGCCCCAGGCATTCAGGCAAAAATAGGCATCTACCATAAATCATATTGTTAGCATAATCTATCAGCATGGCCCAAGGTCTCAGGTATGCAAAGACATTCTTATTGATAAGCAGGATATATCCATGGCTCTAAGGTTATCTCCCAGGAGCCAGAGAAGGACCAGTCCCAAAGACCTATGGAATGTGCAGAGTTTGGGCTACTGAGACCTGGTGAGTTAGCCTTTTACTGCACACCATGGAAGGAGAAAAGCAATCATGGCCATATATTCACTCTAAGGTTTTACCTCGCTAACTGCTATTTCCCCTAATCTTTCCCAAATTTCTCATTGCCATATGCTCTGACAAGACTGTATTTTTACTTCCTGGAAGCTCTGATATCTATGTGTAGCCAAGTATTATCTTATAACTTTTTTTCTCTTTAGGCATCCAGATGTATTCTTTCCAAAGCAATGTTGATCATTATTAGGTTAATTACCCAACATCTGAATATATGAATCTTGGGGGAGGCAAGATGCATGACGTCCTAAAGAAGCCAAAATGTCTAAAGCTTGTTTCCTTGCTCCTCTTGTTCTTAGGGTGTAGGCATGGGATCTTGGATCAGCCAATAATACCATCCCATCTGGGACTGAATCTGGTGTAAGTAAGTATCGCAAAGAGAGAGAGAAAAGTCTTCCTCCCAAAAGGCTCTTGTAGATTCTCAAGACTTGCTTAATTCCTACCCATTTTGGATCCAGGTTCTCAACTTCCCCCAAATTTCTACAAGCTATAAAATATCCTTTCAGTAAATTAAGTTTATGTCAAAATTTCCCAGAGTCAAATTTTGTTGCTTTCAACAAAGAATTTTGGCTGACAGAGGAATTAAGATAGAAATGAATAAACCATTACAGGGAAGATTACTAAATTTGTAATAGAAGTCTAGCAACAGATTTCATGGGTTTCTCAGGGACTCAAAGTCTCTACAAGACTACCGATTACTTTTCTCGTCCTGTCTGAGCAAATTCTAATATGAAGTGACTTCTATGGGCTCTGTTATGAGATCTACTGAGAACCTCAGTCTCCCGCAGGCTATATTTCCTGATCCTTCTAAATGTGACCTCAGTGTCACCTCTAGTCCTGAGTTTCATCACACTTTTTAATTTTCTGGCCCTGTCAATTTTTCTCTGAATCTAGACCTAATAGTGATGAAGACTGACTTTCTTTCTTTCCTTCTTTCTTTCTTTCTTTTTCTTTCTCTTTCTTTCTTTTTCTTTCTTTCTTTTTCTTTCTCTTTCTTTCTTTCTTTCTTTTCTTTTCTTTTCTTTTTCAAGTTTTTATTTAAATTCCAGATAGCTAACATACAGGGTAATATTAGTTATAGGAGTAGAATTTAGTGATTCATCACTTACATACAACACCCAGGGCTCATCACAACAAGTACCCTCCTTAACACCCATCACCCATTTAACCCACCTCCCCTCCAGCAACCTTCAGTTTGTTCTCCATAGTTAAGAGTCTGTTTTATGGTTTGCCTCTAACTTTTCCCCCCTGTGTTTGTTTCATTTCTTAAATTCCACCCATGAGTGAAATCATATGGTATTTGTCTTTCTCTGACTCACTTATTTTGCTTAGCATAATACACTCCAGCTCCATCCCTGTCATTGCAAATGGCAAGATTTCATTCTTTTTGATGGCTGAGTAATATTCCATTGTGTATATATTTCACATCTTCTTTATCCATTCATCAGTTGATGGACATTTGGGCTCTCTCCATAGCTTAGTTATTGTTGATAATGCTGCTATAAACATCAGGGAGCATGTATCCCTTTGAATCTGTATTTTTGTATCCTTTGGGTAAATACCTAGTAGTGCAATTGCTGGATTGTAAGGTAGATAAAGGGTTTTCCAGACAAACAAAAACTAAAGGAGTTCATGAGCACTAAATCAGCCCTGCAAGAAAAAAAAAATTTTTTTTAAGATTGTTTCAGGCAAGATCACCTTCTCTTAGAGGAAGGCAGGGGGTCTTTTTTTTAAATTTTATTTATCTATTTATTTGACAGAGAGAGACACAGCGAGAGAGGGAACACAAGCAGGGGGAGTGGGAGAGGGAGAAGTAGGCTTCCTGCAGAGCAGAGACCCCTCTGTGGGGCTCGATCCCAGGACCCTGGGATCATGACCAGAGCTGAAGGCAGACGCTTAACGACTGAGCCACCCAGTCGCCCCCCTGCAAGAAATTTTAAGTGGAACTCTTTGAGTGGAGGAAAAAAAAGACCGAAAGCAACAAAGATTAGGAAGGACCAGAGAACATCACCAGAAACACCAACCCTACACACAATGGCACTAAATTCACATCTCTCAATAATTACTCTGAATGTAAATGGACTAAATGCACCAGTCAAAAGACATAGGGTTTCAGAATAGATAAAAAAAAAAAAAAAAAAAACAAGATCTATCTATATGCTGCCTACAAAAGACTCATTTTAGACCCAAAGACACCTGCAGATTGAAAGTGAGGGAACGGAGAATGCTAATGGATGTTAAAAGAAAGCCAGAGTAGCCATACTTATATCAGACAAACTAGATTTTAAAACAAAGACTGTAACAAGAGATGAAAGGAATTGTATCATAATTAAGGGATCTATCCATCAGGAAGATCTAACAATTATAAATATTTATGCCCCCAACTTGGGAGCACCCAAATACATAAATCAATTAATAAACATAAAGAAACTCACTCATGATAATACAACAATAGTAAGGGACTTTAACATCCCACTTACAGCAATGGACATATCACCTAAGCAGAAAATCAACAAGGAAACAATGGCTTTGAATGACACACTGGCCCAGATGGACTTAACAGATATATTCAGAATATTTCATCCTAAAGTAGCAGAATACATTCTTCTTGAGGTCATGTGGAACATTCTCCAGAATGGGTCACATACTGGGTCACAAATCAACCCTCAACAAGTACGAAAAGATCGAGATCATACCATGCATATTTTCAGACCACAATGCCATGAAACTGGAAGTCAAGCACAAGAAAAAATTTGGAAAGTCCTCAAATACATGGAAGTTAAAGAACATCCTACTAAAGAATGAATGGGTTAATCAGGAAATTAAAGAAGAATTTAAAAAATACATGGAAGCAAATGAAAATGAAAACATGACAGTCCAAAACCTTTGGGATGCAGCAAATGCAGTCCTAAGAGGGAAGTATATAGCAATACAGGCCTTCCTCAAGAAGCAAAAATTCTCAAATATACAACCTAAATAAAACTGATAAACCCCTAGCCAGACTTATCAAAAAGAGAAAGGACCCAAATTGATTTTTGATGATAAACACAAGGTTTCTAGAGGTCTTTGTGAAATGAAAACAGGTTTTTTTTTTTCACCTTTTTAAACAATTACACCCAGTTTAAGGCCCCCGATTGAATTCTTGCTCTAGATGCAGAAGAAATATATTTCTTGGTTTATGTACAAAGAAGAAATTCTTAATAAACCCTAAATGTCAATTCACCCTTAAACCCAGGAAGGGAGGTCCCTACCCTGACCCTTGAAATTTGGGTGGCTGACTTTGGCTTAAACCCTCTAACGGCTATATTCCTTCCAACCAACAGGATAAGGAGTTTGTAAATCAAAGTGATGTGCCTACTCCAAGTTTTCCTGACTATAATTTAGATTCCTCAGGACCAGAAAATCACTGGCCAAATATTCCAAACCTGTATGCAGGACATGTACAAGCTTCTTCCCAAGGTCTATTCTCCTGAGAGAGCCTCTTACACAGACATAGGCATCCTTAGGCTCAATGAGCCATGGCTGCAAAGGTGTGGGAAGAGCTAGGGCTTTATGTCCAATACATGTACACACAAGATCTCTCAGTGGGGGACAGAGCGAGGGTAGAAAGAAAACACAGGTAGACTGGGGTAAAGACTGGGTCTACCATATTCTTGCATGCCATTAGAAGAGGCTGAGAATTTTAAATCCAAACCAGGCTTTCCAGATCATTATGCAAGATATCTGTCAAGGAGAGAAAAAAAGTTTACTAACTTTACTTCAATTTTTAAAATATTTATACATACGGTGTATAGCCTCCATTTGTACCTATGTTCCAGGCAACTTTGCTGATCCCAATAAATGACTAATTTTCTTTGTAGTTAGTTCTTGAAATCTTCACAACTTCTTAGATTATGTTTTACAACAGGAATTAATATGTATTCTGCAGAAATATATAGACATATTCTCATTTAAAGGAATGATTTCATGTATATTTAAGTCTGTTACCCAGTTACAATGGAGAAGAAAATATACTAAGCCTGATTATAATATTCAGACATTGTACAACTGTATCAGTTTCATGAAAAATCTATATTTTGTTTTTCCATTTCCACCAATTTCTCTCATCTTTCATGGGTTTTATCTACATGTATGTGTATTTACACACCAGCAGAGAAGACAGACTGTCCTGTTGTGGATGTGAACTCTTATCTTAGGCAGGCAGGACCTAGGGTTCTAACCCAGAGCTCTGATGTGGCTGGGGTTTAGAGAGCAGGGACTGAATATTAAAGGAAAAATTGAGTTGTCAAAGATCTGGGGATGGAGGGTGACAGAAAACTAAAATGAAAGAGTCAAATCCAAATGGAGAGAGAGAGGTAAATTCTGGCCACAAAACAGAGGTTATCACAGAAGGCAGGCAATATGGAGCAATTAGTTTTAGCAAAGTAAATACAAGACGGATCTTGGAGAAAGTCCCCAACTCTTCAGTACACAGAAGATGACGAGTCACTTGTCACTTGTGTTTGCTAGAGGGAGGGGGTTTGTAGGGAGGAATGGTGATTTTGACATTACGGGTATGAATTTACACACATTCTAAATAAAAGTGAACACAACATTTTCAAGGTGTAATTGTGAAGAGTAACTTGTTAAGTGGACATGGGGGCTGGGGGCAATGGGACTGTGATGATATGAGCAAAGTCTCAGACTTTAAGCAAAAGAAAAGAAGAAAAAAAGTAAGGGAAGGAGGGAGGGAGGGAAGGATGGAGGGAATATGCATACTGAAAAGGCAAATCTATGGAAATAGCATGAATCAATGAAGAATTTCAATAAGAAAGTTAAATTGTGAAATAAGAAAATAAAGAAGACAAACTAAGTGGGAAATTTTAGGGCAGATTAAAATAGAACAGAGATGAGAAGGTTAGTGTAGTCCAAGAAAGCACCCACGTACCAGGTAGACTGAAGTAGAGACAGAGAGAATGAGATCTGGGGGAAAGAGAGAGAGACAAAAAAGGACATGGAATGGAGATTAATTAAGTTAAAATGCTCTAGACATTATGGGGAATCCAAACACTATTCATGCCACAGATAATATTGAAATCTAACCGATGAGCAAATTCATTCAGTCACTCAACCATTAGTTATTGAACACCTCCTATGTGCTGATCCCTGTGCTCAGTACCGGCTAGATAGTGAACAAATGAAATATGGTCCCTGCTGTCATAGGGTTTACTGTCCACGGGAGCAAGAGATGAGAAAAATTGACACAGATTCATAAATTGCTGAATTGCCAAGTATAACATGCTGTTATAAATATTTCAATATGAAAACCAGAGTTTATGAAAGTTATCTTTAGAAGCTACAATTAATACATAATCTAAAATATGAAGAGGGAAATTAGCCAAGCTACAAGAGATACTAGTAGTTCAAGCAGAAGGAAGAGAATGTGCAAAATTCCTGTGATGAAAAGAAGCTTGACTTAGTCGGGTTGCTGAGGGGAACCCAGCACGGGCAATGCCCGGTGAACACAATGGAGAGTGGTACGACAGATTACAGAGCTGCGCAATGTCTCCTGGTTCATAATAAGGATGTGAACTTCTATGCTAAGGAACAAATACTAATTTTCAATACAAGGTGAGATCATAGCAATTTTTTGAAGTACATAATAAGTCAGAGTACGAAATCAAGATGGGTTGGCACTTAAAAAATAAAAATATCGTGTGCTGAATTAAGTGAATTAAAAATATACACTGAGTCTGTAAGACCCCAAGATACACATGCGTCTTAAGGAAAATGAGTCTTTAGGATACTGGTCTAGAGACAACAGAGAATATTAATAAGTAAAGAATATATGTACCCAATTTAAACTCAAGCTGTTCCATGGTCATGCTGAAGACAATGAACTTTGGATCAACAGCAGCCCTTAAAAAAAGGTTGAATCGGGGCACCTGGGGGGCTCAGTCGTTAAGCGTCTACCTTCGGCTCGGGTCATGATCCCAGGGTCCTGGGATCGAGCGCCGCATCGGGCTCCTGCTCTGCGGGAAGCCTGCTTCTCCCTCTCCCACTCCCCCTGCTTGTGTTCCCTCTCTCACTGTGTCTCTCTCACACAAATAAATAAATAAAATCTTTAAAAAAAAAGGTTGAAAGTATTTTGCTTAAGTGGAATATGAAAAAATATAATGCATAGTGCATCCGAACATCACAGATTTTGCAGCGCTGGGCAGCTGTGTTACTTGGTAGTGCCACCTCTCATTCTCCAAGGAAAGCAAGAAGAGGTCTATATACCCTAGGATGTAAAGGTGATATGATGGCTGCTCATCACAGGAAATGTGGAGGCATTAGCTGAGGAGCTGGGCATCAACACCTACTAAAGTATATCTAAATGAAATAAACTCAAATTCATATTTTTGCATGTTAAATGAAAACTAGAATACACCATTTTATGTTTAGCTGCTTACATTTGATTATTTTTGTGTTAGCTCTAACATGATCTTGAAACATGAAGTCATCATGAAAGACGTCTTTCTTATAAATGAGAAATAATGAAAAGACTTCTAACCTTAAGAGTAGTAGACTATTGTCCCACTGTTAAACTGTTTACTCAAAAGCACCCAAAGGATTCCACTTTATTTTCTTCAAGCTGCAGGGTTTTTTTTCTGATGCAATGTAACTGTACTAATCCATGTTTACTGTCTATTTGCATTGTACTTATCAAAAGTTATAGTATATTCTTATGGTTTTGAGGGCAGGTTTTGAGATTTATATCTAGGCTCTGCTATTTGGCAAGTTAGAGACCTCACTGTGTCTCATGTTCCTAATGTGTACAGTGGACTGCCTCGTGGAGCTGCAGGAATTAAATCCTTCAGAACATCACCCAGAATATAGCACAGGGCCAGGGGATATTATCAATTATTTTATGAATATCTATTAAATGTGGGCAAGCATTTTAAAGAACTTAGAAATATTAAGTGTTATGCAACGTATGACCCATTATTACTCTTACGAGGTAACATTTTTGTTTTCTCTTGAAGTCAAAGGGCACGACTGTGAAATTCAGCCTTTTATGACACCCTAATGTCTGTGGCTAATAGTGACAATTGTCAATCAGTGTTAAAAGAAATGTATTTAATTGCTTGACATATGGCAGATACAAGTAGGCAAGAGTGGTTGTGCCAAATATTTGTATTTTCTACTCTAGAACCATTCTCCATCCTTCCCCATCCTGTTCTGGGCCTCTGAGGTTTACCTGCATGGATTGCATCAACAGGACAGCCATGCCATCTTGCTTGCAACTGAGTTCAGTCAATAAGGAGTCCTAGAATGATCTCTTCAAGAACATTTGTTCTTTAGTTATTCCCATTCTCTGTTGTCCCTGGTGCAGTCTCTTCACCTCGCAAACCATATATTCCACGGAGTTCTTCCCTGAGCCAGTGCCTCCTGCTGGCTGTCTCCAAGGAAATGAAGGCTATGCTCCCATGCGACTCCATCTCCAAGCTCTCATCTCTTTGACCCCAGGAGGGGTAGCAGCCCCACTGCTGCTACTCCAGGTCCCTGCACTCTTGTGGCTCCTTAATACCTTGCCCACACCTCTGTATAAGATCTATTTTATATAAGTCTTCTTTGAATGATCTCTTCCTGGTTGGATCTTGACTAACACAGGGACCTTAAATTATTCTTAATTTTACTCGATCAGATCTTTATCTCAAACAATATACAAACTACTATACCAGCATCCCTACTGTGACCCTTCTCTAAAAGAGTCAATTCTGGAGGAGTGAAGTCTTTGACTACCCCTTTCATAGAACGACACTTGGCAGCAGTCCCGAGCCAAGGTGGAGACACTTAGGAAGAAGCCAAGAAGCAGTGTTAAGTGAGTGCTATAGCTCAGAGGACTTCTTGAGATTCCAGAGGGGAGAAAAAACGCTGGAAAAGTGGAACTGCCACTCTGCATATAGGAGTATAAATTGGAACTGTCACTCTGCATATAGGAGTATAAATTGACTCATTAGTAGTTAGGCATGCACATTAATGGGATCTCAACAACAGATTTTGAGGTTTTTATTGTTGTTTTACAGTAGTTAGTGACAAGTGGATTTGCCCACTGAGTCCTGGCAACATGTCGTGACTTGTGCAGCTGAAACACATCCTCAGAATGGTCCAGGCCAGTAGGTACTCCTACTGAGACTACCTCAGTGTACTAACACTGTTCAGTACAAAAGGGGAAAAAAGTAACAGAAGAAAATTTGATGATTAATTATTCTTTTTTTATTTGTAAAATATATATCTATATTCATGAAGAAACACACCATTATAGATTTCTATTTAAAGTCATAATCTTAATTATCTCCAAATGAGTAAATTATACTTAACACATAAATTTAATTTGGGGGCTCCCTAGCTCTCAAAGGACATACAAAAAGTATACCATTTACTCTTGAGACCTGCAAAATAAATACAGTAAAGACCCTGTTATATCCCCTCAAAAAACCTATCATGGGCTCTCACATTCTAAACACATTGAACTCTATTCAAATGAAGTGGGTACTGATGGAGAAGATGTATCTGGCACCTGAGCAACCTTCTGTAAAATGTCATATATTTTAGGACTATTTCGATAGCTTTAAACCATACTAGAGATTATAGATTACACTTCTTTCTTCTACAAAAGAAAAAGGAGAAAGATAATTTCAGATGAAACAGGAGAGGCAAGCAAGGTCTAAGATGCATGGCGGTAAGAAAGAAGGTCAGGGACCCTGATAATGGACTTGTTTATTAGGTATCAGATGTGCACAACCCTACCTCTGTCCCCTGCCCCTAAACCTTCTGACAAAGTGCATCTTTAACACATTCAACAATTTCAGTAACGGAAAGAAAATCGGATCTTTCATTGGAAATTATGATGTAGTTTAAGAAGATATTATTTTCATTCAGTAATTCCCACTGAAATCCCTTTCTAATTTTATTTCTTGTCTTCTTTAAGTGTTTTGATTTATGATCTCTTATTAATGGCGTGGTATGGCATTTTAACATCAATAACCATTAAGTGTTAGGAAAATGTGGAGGTTCATTCAAAATGACTTCCAAAGGGTCCCAAGTATTTCGCCATTAAAGTTTGAGTATTTGAATAGTTAAAACTGAATTGCTTTAGACTATGTTGAGGAACAGATTTTCGGAGGTGAAAACAATCACCAAAGGACATTAATGGAGGCAATAAGGCTTACTGCCTCTTGAAGGGATTAACAAGAAACAGAATCACATTTACAAACAACAATGGTTGTGTTCTAATAAAATGATTCTGTTCACCCAGGTCTAGAAAGACAACATTCCCATTCAAAGGATCATTACTTTGCAAGACATTTAAAGCAAGAACATGACTATGGTACAATAAGAATAATAAATTATAAAGTCAAGAATTAGTGTGTGGGTGTATTATAGTCATTTATATTCTATAACACAGAATAGAACATTTAATAAATTAACTGTCAGCTCAAAATTCCTTACAGTTATTTGTTCTACAAGGTTTATTCTGTAGTTGCCTTCTTGGGGGACTTTTAGGTCAAGTGACATTTTTAAAATACATGATAAAAAGTATATGCCTTTCAAAACCGTTACTTCTACATTGAGACACTTGATATTTTACGGCTATTTTGTATTGTTTCACATTATAAAGATGTAATTTACTGGGTTCTACTTTCTGCTGAATACACTAGTTGTACTCGAGGTATACTGGTATAGTTTAATATGTCATAATGCTTCCTAATAAAAACCTCCCACTTCTTCCTTACTTAAACCCCACTGGAAGAAGCCAAGAAAGTCCCATTTCATCTGAAACACGTTTGAATAGTAAACATTGCTCTAATGAGGTTTCTGTGCTTTAAAAAAATGATTCCAGTTCCCAAAGTACTTTACTTAAACTCAGGGAGTGATCGAGATACCAAGAGACAATGACTCATTATTCTATGGTGACTCTATTGCAATCCTCAGAAACATTACCTTCATCTGGTTTAATGCTCTCTTACTAGTACTCACTAGGGATCTCTATGGAATGTTCTACCTTTAACTTGTGCTTTTTCATAATATGTTAATTTTTCTACTTCTTTTTGTTTTTGTCTTCCTATTCAGATATTTACACTTTATTGGCTGTATTTTATTCAACCCTTCATTGTTTCTGGGTCTTAATTTATACCATATTGGAAGTTTATGGCTGCTCATTTGGGGGTTTTTATTTATGTACTTAAAACAATACTGTATGTTTGATGAATTGATTTTATAGTAAGAGAAAAATTATTACGGACTACTTTATGAATATCCCGTCTTGAAATCCCTTTTCCTAATGCACAAAGTGCACACGCTGACATGACTTTTCTTAATAGGTTTGAAAAATGAATCATGAACAATATTTCAGAAATAACATTGCTAGTAACTTCCAAAACTAAAGAAAGGGAAACAAAGAATTCAAGGACAGCTGAAAATACACAGGGCAAACAAAAATGCTCCCCATTCAATGAGGTGTTTTTTATGTTTGCCAGATTTAGAAGAAAAAATAGATAAGAACACCGTTTTTCTTATACCTGCTGGAGAAAAAAAAAAAAAAGACATAGGCTTTCCATTTTTGCAATGATGGATAATTTGATGTGCCATGAAGTCAAGAAAACAATAAAGAGCAAAAAGCAGTGGACGGAAAGATACCTGGCCCAGTTTTCTGCCTTGGAAAGAATGACCAAAGATAAGAGACAAAGTTTGCATTTGTCACTTTCCTATGTGTATTTTTGCATGCTTTTAAGACCTACTAGGTGTTAAGCCTAATTGAACAGAAGTTTTGACTAGGATTGCTTGAACAGAATACTTTTACTACTGAAAACAGGAGACTGTCCTGAGAGATCCAGACATCTAAATAAGGCTGCGGAGGAGATACTGTATCAAGCAGGAGACAAATTTGGTTTAGTCTGATCTGCTGTAGGGTTTCTCCAGAGTATGCTAATAAGCAAATTTTTGTCAGAAAGCATTTATTCTCATAAAAGCTATTGTCAGGACAGCTGTTAATAGCATTAGCAACACCAATAAAATTAAGAAGCTCTCCTCCTTATGGTTAAAAACTAAAAATTCTGCTTACCTGAGTTGGACTCATAAGTACAAAATAAATACAGTAACCTACGTTTATGCAATAAGCAAAAATGATATGATACAAATCATTTACAGAGGCTTTACTGCTAAGTATCTATTACAGCTAGACACATTAAGAAGCAACGGACCATGTTGTACCGGCCCACATACTGTACTGTATATAAACTGCATACTCGTTATTGATATCAGGAGTAATCCAGCAGAGCACATCTAGCCAGAATGGTCACATAAAGGAAAGGACTGTTTGAAGGGGTTATGGAACATAAATGGAGCTAGTCATAAGAGCCATCAATGCAGTCTTGAGACCAGAAATCTTTCCCTATCTGTTCCCTACCTGTTCCTAAAAACCATGAAGATTTCAAGTAGTTTAGAAAGCCCCCTCGTTGGAGAGACTACCTCCTGAGATTCCCCCCATAGTGTCCCTAATTCACAAGGGATTAGCTCTATCTGCTTCCTAGAGGAGTCCACGTAAGTCAGGAAAACCTGTATCATTCTGGCCGATGAGTTCAATATCTCTTCTTTCTTATTTTAATTTTTAGCATACTTATTGAGGTACAATTAATATACAATAAATTACACATACTCAAATTGTACAGTTTTGTGAGTTTGACATATGCATCCATGATGACAAACACATGCATCGCTACAAAAGTTTCCTTATGCTCCTTGGTAATCCTTTCCTTAGATTCCCTCCCCATTCTCTGGTGCCCGTCACCAAGCAAATAGCAATTTACTTTCTGTCGCTATAGAGTAATCTGCCACTTCTAAAATTTTATGCGAATTTAATTTATATCAATTGAGTCATGCAGTATGCTCACTTCCTTGTCTGGGTTCTTTCACTTGCCATAATTATTTTGCAGATTGTGTGTGTATCAACAATTTACTCAACATAATTATTTGGAGTATATTAAGAGTTTATCCCCATTTATTGCTAACGTTGGGCCTCAAAGCCCAAACAAGGCTGCTATTTTATCAGAGGCTTTGACTTCAACTAAAGATGATTTGTGCGACAACTTTTTTTTTTTGTAAGATTTTTAAGTAATCTCTGCACCCGGTGTGGGGCTCAAACTCACAACCCCAAGATCAAGAGTTGCACGCTCCACCGACTGAGCCAGCCAAGCACCCCTGTGCAACAACTTTTGTTGCTTTCTTACTCCTATTACAGTGATAAGAAATAACAATGAAATTTTTTTTTTTCTGCTACCAGCTAGATGCCCCATCTTCTGCTGGCCTTTCAAAACCCTTCTCCACTACTTAAGAGTTGTATGACTATAAGAAATATGCCCCCACTAGGGGCGCCTGGGTGGTTCAGTCAGTTAAGCACCTGCCTTTGGCTCAGGTCGTGGGATTGAGCCCCGCATCAGGCTCCCTGCTCAGCTGGGAGCCTGCTTCTCCCTCTCCCTTTGCCTCTCCTCCCGGCTCGTGCTCTCTCTCTCTCTCTCAAATAAATAAAATCTTTAAAAAAAAAAGAAAAAGAAATATACCCCATACTGTACCTCTCCTTCCTCATCTGTAAAATTGGGTGGTGCCTAATTAAATTTTGTGAAGACAAAATGAGTTAATATGTGTAGAGCAGTTAGAACAGTGCCTGATACATAGTTAACACTGCAAGTGTTATCTATTGTTAGAAGTGGTAGTTATGTTGTTAATGGCATTTTTAATAGAGGACACATACTCCTGATTTAAACAATGTTAGAAAAGCAAAAATGTTTTTTCAGCTTTATTTTTGATTGTTTGTTCCTATTAAGAATCAGATCAAAGTAATGAGACAAAGGAAAAGTCTGACAACAAACCCCTCTTACATATCTTATTGGTTCTTCTCCTCTGATTCTATTTAAATATTGAATATTGACATCGACAGCACCAGGGCATATCCTACAGTTGGCCCATTTTCCTCTTACAGCTGTAAATCAGCCCACCACAACAGCTCTCTGTCTAGGATTAGGAATTCTTACTTGGGTATCAACTTGCTACCATACCCCATGAAGGAGATGATACCAAGGTAGCCAAAGGGAGCCCTTTCTATGAGGTGCTCTGTGCCTCCAACTTTGCATCATGAACCTAAAATAAAAATCCAAGTTGTTGGCCATATTCAGAAAGTCCTATCTTCATTTGGAATATATCAGTGAGAGCGTGTAATCAGTCATAATGTTTAAAATATCAAAAAGTGAGATGCTAGATTTCCATGCAATTTACCAAGTTTGGAGTGGGACCCCAGCCACTGGCTGGGATGGGACACTAAGCTCTTGCTCTGGGAAAAGTTGCTAGCAAGAACGGGAAGAATGATCAGGGTAGCAGCCACAGTGGTACCAGTGCCATGAAGCTAGGAGTCTGCAGGAAACCACGCAGCAGTCTATGAGGGGAGAACCTGGTGACAGATTGGTGAAAGTCTGCAGGCACAGAGGGGCCCAGAGACCCCTGAGGCACATTTTCCTAGGGAAGCAAATTGATTCCTGATCCATTGGCAATGTGAGCGGGGCTCAAGATTCTACTGCAGGTCTATTTCAGGTAAGCTCAGAAGCTAATCCTCTAGGATGATACTTTTCACTACCCGCTGTGGGCTGCACTGACCTAGGCAGGGAATGACGACTCTGTAGGAAACAAGTTTATGTGTCTTTAAGTAAAATGACCACAATAAATAACATAGTGAAATCTTATTACTTGAGAGAGTCCTGAATAGTTGCCTTTAAAAAACAAATATTCCTATTTCAATTAAAAATAAAAATTATTTTTCAAAACATGACACAAGAATTATGTTTTCTTCTTTGTCAAAAATTATTTATTCATATTAATGGGTCTTTTCTGGATGTGACATGACCTTCTTCCCTCCCTATTGTGAAAACTTCCTTGTATGCAAAATCCATCTCTCAACTCCTTCTTGAAAGGGGTTTTGTTTTTCTTCATTTTATAGTTATTGGAACCCCAATTCACTGAAGTGATGTGTTATTGTAAATGTTAGATTTTTTTTACTAGCTCATTATGAGTACAAATATCAACCATAAGAGAAGAAATAATTTTAAAGATAATGCATTTTCAAATTAGACGAAAGAAAGAAAAAGAAAAGAAAATATACGAATTTTTTCAAACAGTAAGCAGTTTTTGTCCTGAAAATAATTCAAGAATAGACACTCATTTTGATTTTTTGTGTTGAAAATAATATAGCTACAAATGTATAAATCCTGCTGAGGAATGCTTCCTGTGGAGCAATATTAAGAAAAAGGACTATGTTTCAAAGGTGGATTCATTTCAATGGCTCAGTATACACAGATAAGATGTGGGTCTGCTCCACAGCATACAATGAACCCAAAGGCAAAATGCATTTCTAAGCTCCATAAGCATTACAAGAAACATTTCAGAAAAGTTCCTGCCTTCAAGAGCCTTACTATTAATTCATAATATAAACTTAATTGATTTTAAATTTCTCATTGAAAATAAAAGAATACCTTATGAAAATGAGCAATTATATTTGTTTTACAGCAGTTTTTTAAAAAATAATTCATTAATTAGCAACAATGGGAGTTGATTTTTAAGTAAATCAACTATAATATAGAGTTTATTGAATTGGGGTAAAATTTCCATGACAAAGAAAAGTTAATTCAAGAATAAATAAGGAGAGCTACTTAAAATCTCTTCATTTCTTAGGATAGAATGAAAATATTATTTCAGCCATCTGGCCTTTAGTGTAAGGTTCATTAACATGCAGTAGTTTAGTTTGGCCATTTACAGAAAGTTAGGAAAGTATATCCCTGTAGATCCTGCTCTACTTTATTGACACAGGCAGACTTTAGTTTGCATCATTTGAACTAGCTATATCACTGGCTGAAGCCCCACACTATAGTCCAATATATAAAAATAGAAAAACATTATTTTATTTTTTTATTTTTTAAAGATTTTATTTATTTATTTGACAGAGAGAGAGAGACAGCGAGAGAAGGAACACAAGCAGGGGTAGTGGGAGAGGGAGAAGCAGGCTTCCCCCTGAGCAGGGAGCCCGATGCGGGGCTGGATCCCAGGACCCCGGGATCCTGACTCTAGCCGGAGGCAGACGCCGAATGACTGAGCCACCCAGGTGCCCCAGAAAAACATTATTTTAATTGTAGGAAGTCTCATAGAGCTAGCAATTGAGGGTCAGACTATGTAAAGCTAATTTGCCTATTCAACTTAAAACTGTATGTTATTCATAAGACTCTGCTACCCAAAAGACTGGTAGATTTCGGAGGATGGTGCTGAGTCTTCTCAAAGGCCTAAAAAGCTTTTGAGTACTCTTATTCTTCATAATCAGAAAGTTTAAAACTTGCACTCTAGAATTATTTGTGATAATATGTCAAGGCTACATTTGTCAAATATACCCTATTGTAAATAGTAAAGCATTTGGAATGCAAAATGTTAATCTTAATTTAAAAAGGAGAATAGGGCTTACTGAGACAAAATATAATGTAAGAGCACATTATATTTTTGATAAGCTCTGAGAATCTAGAGCATGCTCTCATTTATTGGGAGGATTAAAAATTTAGTTTTACAAAAAATATATATAGCTTTACATAAGAAGAAAAAAAACTTAAGTGCTATTTAGGGAAACTATATGGTGTGTTGTGCATTTATCCAGAATCAGTACGATTTTTCTCTCATGGCTACGACACTAGTCATTAATTTTTGCAAGTGGCCAAGTGGAAATCTAAAGTGTCATCCATGCATAGCATTATATTCACAGACTACTAGTAGCACATTTTAAAGTTCAGCTCACTGAATCATTGAGCAACTTACATTCTCTAAAAGAAGTGTACTTTGATCCACACCTTTCAAACTGGCAATGATCAGAGATCTTAACTACTTTTAGCAGTGTCATCATTTTTCAAAGCAAGAGAGCATACAAATATATTTTGATTGCCATTGAAAATACCTTGAAGGGCATTAGATTTGCACAGAAATGGCATTTTACCTGTAATCAGAGCTTTAGTAAATCAAAGTCCAACTTCTTTCTTGTAGATCAATTCCACTCCTTAATTTAGGTGTTCAGCGGGCACTGCTCAGTAACCATTAGGAGGACCTCAAAGAATTGCATTAATTTAATAATACCCGAATACAGCCAAACACATCCCACTTCAGGCTAGGGGCAAAGGTGATTGCAGAAGAGTTGTCTCAGGCATGTGTGGTTTTTGTATGCCTAAATTATTAAGAAGAATAAACTGAAGATATTCAGGAGACCTAGATGTAACCTGATTCCACCTGTTACTAGCTGTGTGACCTTGGGCTAGGAACACACCTCTCACAATATTCATCTAGAAAGTAATGATATGGTTTGCTCTACATAACACACTAAATCCCTATAAAGTTCAAATGAAATTATGCATATGAATGAGACATTACAATTTTAAATGCTAAGCAAGAGAAGACTGATTATCATACTGCTACATTTTTGCCTCTTCACCTTTCAAGTATCACCTTCCTATAGCATTTCAAGATAGGAATGAGTGTGAAACAGACCCTGTTAAGCCAGCTCACACATCTACTCCTAACTCCTAAGTGTGGCTCTCTGTCTTGGGCTCCACTTCATGCCTGGTCTTGCTCTGAAATTCTCCTACCCTAGGTAGCACTCCTGCCATTGTAGGTCTAGTGGACCGCGCTGCACTTCTCCCCACTTCCCTGCCCTAGTTTACTACATAACTAATGCCAGGCTGCTGCATCAGCAGATCAGGAAAGATTAGGCACCGTGGAGGAGGGAGTGCTGCTCACTGGGGCAGAGCGAATGAATTGAATTAAAACTATGCTATATATGTCTGTTCTTCCCAGTTATCACACAGCTACCCAGAATTTTCCTTCAGGCTAGAAATCCTTAGACTTGTTAAACCAAGACCTTCTCCTTCTCTCTTCCCTTCCTCTACCCTACAAGTTTCAAACTCCCATCCATCTCCTTGCCACTCACTCCAAAGTAGGCTCTAAGCCTCCCTTTGCAGAACCCCTCCAAAATAAAGTCTTAAAGTAAAATAATATCACTCTGTTCCATTGCGCAGTCCTTATCAAGGAATCAATTTTTTTAAATTATTTTTTTTAAGATTTTATTTATTTGACAGAGAGAGAGACAGCGAGAGCAGGAACACAAGCAGGGGGAGTGGGAGAGGGAGAAGCAGGCTTCCCACGGAGCAGGGAGCCTGATGCGGGGCTCGATCCCAGGACCCTGGGATCATGACCTGATTTTTTAAACAGGTGTGGTTATGCATGTATATTTGGTTGTTGTTTTATAGTTATTAAATTTTAGGTAAGATTCTCACACAAAAAAGGAGTGATAAACTAATCATACTTATAAATATTGATGCAAAAACACTAAACAAAATATTTCTGAGCAAAAATCAGCAGTATGTTAAAAAATAAAATCATGAGTATTCAGAATTTTTTCCCAGATTTCAAGGATGAGCCAATATTAAGAAAAGAAGGATGCCTGAGTGACTCAGTCGGTTAAGCAACCAACTCTTGATTTCAGCTTAGGTCGTGATTTCATGGTCATGGGACTGAGCCCCGCATCAGGCTCTGCACTTAGCATGGAGTCTGCCTGAGATCCTGTCTCTCTCTCTCTCTCTCAAAATATATAAAATATTGGGAAAAAAAAGAAAGGTAAAAATATTATTTTCCTTGCTGATAGAGCTAACACAAAATTATGTGACAATCTTCACAGATATTGAAAAGGTATTTGACAAAATTGAAAACCCATTCTACATAGAAATCATTCAATGATATAGGGAAAACAGAGAACTTTAAAATTATTTATATATTTACACATAATTTTATATGTAATTATATGGATGTATATATAAATAGATGCATTTGCATCTAAAATACAAGAAAAAAAACCTGTATTACCTATACTACTTAACATTGTACTATAGGAATGAGCCAGTACAGCTAGAAATGAGAAATTAATTAGAAATTTCTAGTTCCAGAAGATGACTGTAACCCAGAAAAGGAAAGAATATGTTGAAAAAATATTACTAAAAAAGTACAGTAAGGAAATTTTTAAAAGAGAACACAAAGGGAGAAAAGACTGTTTACAGTGACAACCCCAAACATAAAATATCTACGAACAAGATTAACAAGAAATATGTAAATTATATATGAGGACATTTTTAAAGCAATACTAAACCCTTAATAGAACACTTGAACAAATGGAAACCATACATTTTCCTAGGCAGAAAGCCAATACCACGTTCAAATGTACTGGGGTTTGTTTGCAGGCCTAGCATCTAGTCTATCCTGGTGAATAGTTCATGTACATGTGACAAAAAGATCTTTTTTCCTGTGGTTGAGTGTAGTGTTCTAAGGATGTCTGTTAGATCTAGTTGGTTGTATAGTGTTCTTCTAGTCTTCCACTTCCTTTTTAATCTTCTGCCTACTTGTCCTACCAATTTTCCCAGTTTTTGTTTCTGTGGAAATGCCTTTGTTTTGCTCTTAGTCCCTTGTAAGTGATGATTCATTTTCCTTTACTACTTTCAAGACTTTCTCTTTGGTCTTTGTCTTTCAGCATTTTTACTGAGGTATGTAGGTTTGCTTTGCTCTTTGCTTTGATCTTGCTTGGAGTTTGCTATTTCTTAAACATGTAAATTAATGTCTACCAATAGATTTGGGAAGTTTTCAGCCATTATTTATTTGAATATGGTGGTAAACATAAAATATCTTCTTTGAACCACAATGAAATAAAATTTGAAAACAGTAGGAGACAGAAATTTGGGAAGTTCACAAATATGTGAAAATTAAACCACACATTCACAAATAACCAATAGATCAAAGAGGCCATCAAAAGGGAAATTAGAAAATACTTTGAAACAAATGAAAATAAAGACACAGCCTACCAGGGCGCCTGGGTGGCTCAGTCGGTTATGTGTCTGCCTTCAGCTCAGGTCATGATCCCAAGGTCCTGGGATCGAGCCCCACGTCGGGCTCCCTGCACAGTGAAGAGCCTCCGTGTCCCTCTCCCTCTGTCTGCCGCTCCCCCTGCTTGTGCTTGCTCTTTCTATGTCAAATAAATAAATAAAATCTTAAAAAAAAAAATCTTAAAAAAAGCTACCAAAGCTTATGGGATGCAGCTGAAGCAGTTCTTAGAGGGATTTATACAGTTGTATGTGTTTATATTAAAAGATGGGGTGGAGGAGTGGAGAAAGATCTCAAATCAAGAACTTAACGTTCCACCATAAAATAATTTTCTCCATTGCTTTCCTGTTCTCTCTTTCATTAATTTCACTTCTAATCTTTATTATTTCCTTCTGTCTTATCATAAAGCAACAAATCCACAAAACAAAATTCAGGCAGATAACTTCACTGGTGGATTCTACCAACACTTAGAAAAGAATTAATACCAATTCTTTGTAGACTCTTCCAAAACATGGAAGAGGAAGGAATACTTCCCAAGTCTTTTGATAAGGCCAGTATTACTCTGATACCAAAACCAGATAAAGCCCTGACAAAGATAGAAAACTGTAGACCAACGTCTCTTACAAATATGGATGCAAAAACCATATCACTCACTCACTCACACACACACACACACACACACACACACACACAATGTAAGAAACTAGGATTGCTACCTGACAGCCGTGCCTATCATCTAAATAATAAGCACTTGGAAGCACTACTTGCTAGTGATCTGTTGCTGCTAGTACTTCACTTACGAGAAGAAGTAGCAGATTGGACAACATATGTTGTTTCACTGAATTTCATTTTTCAGGGTATATACCCTACTTCTTCACTTCTTTTTCTAAAGTTTTTATTTAAATTCCAGTTAATATACAGTGTAATATTAGTTTCAGGTGTACAGTACAGTGATTCAACACTTCCATACATCAGCCAGTGCTCAACACAACAAATACACTCCTTAATCCCCATACCTATTTCTCTTATCTCCCCACCCACCTCCCCTCTGGTAACCACCAGATTGTTCTCTATAATTAAGAGTCTGTTTCTTGGTTTGCCTCTCTCTTTCTCTTTCTCTCTCTCTCTCTCTCGTTCCCCTTTGCTCATTTGTTTTGTTTCTTAAATTCCACATATGTGTGAAATCATATGGTATTCACACATAAGTCTTTCTTTGACTTGTTTCACTTAGCATAATACTCTCTAGCTCTATCCATGTTTTGCAAATGGCAAGATTTCATTCTTTTTTATGTCTGAGTAATATTCCATTACATATACTTATTCTTTATCCACTCATCTATCAGCGGACCCTTGGGCTGCTTCCATAATTTGGCTATTGTAGATAACACTGCTATAAACATAGAGATGCATGTATCCCTTCAAGTCAGTATTTTGTACTCTTTGGGTACATACTTAGTAGGGCAATTGAGGATCATAGGGTAACTCTCTTTATAAATTTTTGAGGAAACCCCATACTGTTTTCCAGAGTGGCTGCACCAGTTTGCATTCCCACCAACAGTACACAAGGGTTCCCCTTTCTCCACATCCTCACCAACACCTGTTGTTCCTTGTGTTGTTGGCTTTAGCCATTCTGACATGTGTGAGGTGATATCTCATTGTAGTTCTGATTTGTATTCCTCAGATGATCAGTAGTGTTGAGCATCCTCTCATGTACCAATTTGCCATCTTCACGTCTTCTTTGGAAAAATGTCTATTCATGTTTTCTGCCCATTCTTAACTGGATTACTTGGTTTTGGGTTTGATAAGTTCTTTATATGTTTGGGATACTAACCCTTTACCAGATATGTCATTTGTAAATATCTTCTTCCATTCCATAGGTTGTCTTTTATCTTTGTTGATTGTTTCCTTCACTGTGCAGAAGCTTTTTATTTAGATGAATTCCCAATAGTTTATTTTTTATTTTGTTTCCTTTGTCTCAGGAGACATACCTAGTAAGAAGTTGCTATGCCCCAGGTCAAAAAGGTTACTGCTTGTGTTCTCCTCTAGGATTTTGATGGTTTCCTGTCTCACATTCAGGTCTTTCATCCATTCTGAATTTACTTTTGTGTTTGGTAAGAAAGAAGTCCAGTTTCATCCTTTTGCATGTTTCTGTCCAGTTTTGCCAACACCATTTGTTGAAGAGATTGTCTTTTTCCCATTGGATGTTCCACAACTGTATGGTCAATTAAACTTTGACGATGGAAAAGGACAGTCACTTCTTCCCTTCTTGAGGTAATAATGGAAAGCCACCATCAGGTTTGCATGCATTCCCAATCCATCTTTGAGAACACTCTCTTCAAACCCTTCAGAAGTTGACTTTAGCATATGAACAGTCACATTTGGAGTCAGAAAGGCTCAGCAGTTTCTCAGAGAGAACTGTTCCTACAGTTCTCCATTCCCATTTAGGCAACTTCTTTCTTAAATTCGAATACCCATACCTATGCACACTGCAACAAGTTACTGTCTCCTAAGACCATGACATTAGTCAAGGATTTGCCACTATTCACTGGGGATTCTGGGAGATGGAAAGAGGCAATAATCTGGCTTTTAAAATATTAAGATTTTTTTATATTTTACCAAAAGCAAAAAAAAATAATAATAATAATTCACATAACAATGAACTCCTTACTGATAGAAATGCATTCATCTTTATGTCTCTAACATTTAGGATGATGCTTGGCATATAGTGTTTATAGAATGATTGATGAATGAATAAGTGGATGGATGATAAATTGTGTGTCATGTTTCATAACTCTGCAGAAATATCATATTCTGTCTCCTACCAAAAACCCAATACCTTGATTCTTGTAAACCTGAGGCTATGTTATTAACGTATGCAAACTTAGAATTGTTATATGTTCCAAGTGAATTGAACTTTGCTAGATTCACAATTTGAAATTGAAATCTATTTTTGTTCTATATTAATATAACTACAACAGTTTTTTGAATGAATACTCACACAATCTCTCTCTCTAGAATCTTTACTTTCAACTTCTCATTATTTTTATAGAGTAGATTGCATTGTTATCCACAGCTATTTATTTCCCTGTGATGATCTTATAGAGATGGAGTATATATCCATGGGGATTACCACAGTTTCTGATTCAGTAGGTCTGAGGTGGGGGCCAGAGAATTTGCATTTCTAATAAGTTTCTGAGTAATGTTAATGCTGCTTCCTTGGGACCACAATTTTAGAAGCATGTTTTAAGAAGCAAAAAAAAATTTTATTTGTATTTTAATCGAGCACTCAGGTGATGCTGATATTGCTGCTCCAGAAACCAAATTTTGAGTAGCACTTGTTTTCTGCTTCTGCCCCTGCCTTCTGAATTTTCCGTCTTTTTTCTCTATGCACTGCATCTGGATAATTTTATATTTTTATCTTTCTTCCAGTTTTCAATTCTAGAGAATTCTGCTGTATTCAATCTCTTAATACAACCGTAAAGTTTTTCATTTAGGTTACCTTAATATTCATTTAAAAATTATTTTTGCTTATTTTTCAAACCTTAATATGTCACATTTATAAAATCTTATCTGCAGCTGATATTTGACATTCTATACTTAAACAGAGTAAGCAGAGTTATGTTAAAATTTATGTCTGAGGTTTGCAATTTGTTTTATACTGCTGGTTCATATTCATGACACTCTGTTTCTAAATGTGATTAGCTAATATTTTAAAAATCATGAGCCTTTGAACTTGAAATATTATTTGTGAGCATCCCCTGGTCCTAGGATGCATGAGTCCTTTCTCAAAAAACTTGACTTGTGCTTCTGCAGGTACATGGTTACTACAAGTCATGGATCCCCACCAATAAAGTTCTTGTCTTGAGATTCCTTGGTTACCCCAGCCTAAGTGTACTCAGAAAGTCCATGCAGAGGCAGGTCTTTGGCTTTAAGTTCTCATTTTTCCTTGCCAGTTTGTTCACCTGCCCTGCTCAGAGACATGCCAGGCATCTCTGAAATCCCTAGGGATTCAGAATGGGGTACAGTTAGAGTGAGATTAATCTGGTATACCATTATCCAAAAGATGTGGATCAATATTTTTTAAGATTTTATTTATTTATTTGACAGAGAGAACACAAGCAGGGAGAGCTGCAGAGGGAGAAGGAGAAGCAGGCCCCCCCTGAGGAGGGAGACCTACATGGGGATCATGACCTGAGCCGAAGGCAGATGCTTAGCCAACTGCGCCACCCAGGTGCCCCAGGATGTTCTTTGAGTTCCCAACTTAATTAAAAAGGGAATCCTATAAGACTCTGGGCAGTGGTCAGATTCCGGGCCTTGACTTCGGTCTTTCTTGCTATGTTAATGGCATCAAACTGCAGCCCAAAGCAAAGATAGACTTAGTATTTATATCTCCGCTAACAGGTTTTATTTAAATATTTGGTCTTGGAATTCCCCCCATTGTCTTCTGACTCCTCATTATTTATGAGTTTTAAAAAATATATTTCTTTTGGCATTTTTTGTTGTTTTTAGTGAAAGAGTTGATCCAAGTAACCTTATTTTTCATTACCTGGGACTACCCCTGATTTTAAAATATGTATTTTGACAAGAATGTGGATAATGTTGATAGATACTACATTAAAATGTCGTTAGAAGTACAAGTAGTACCTGTTCTCATTGTGCTTTAAATATACTCCTTTCACTTGAGTGATAATAACCCCACCATGAAGTAATTTTGGCTAGGAGTTAGATGACTTTGAAATCAGCATTCTTATACATATAGCATTGGGTTTTCTGTTCCATTTTATAACTAATGTTTCACTGTAAGATTTGACTTTTCTTGGTACTTATTAGAAACTAGCTATAAATTTGTTGCAAAACAAAATTTTAAAATGTAGGTAGGTTAAGGGTAAATAAAAAATTTTAAAAAATTAAAAAAAAAAAAGAGGCTTAATTCTCCCTGTTAAAAATAAGGGAAGAGACTCCATGAACCCTCCCTTTTTTTTTTTTAGAACACTTACTTTGAAAAAACGTGTAAATTCTTTCTCTATCCGTTTGAAATGTATGTAAATCATTTTAAAAGCTAAATAAGTCCCTTACTGGCATCACAATCTCAGACTGCCTTTCTGGAGTACATGGGAACCATCCTCTTTGAAATGTAATCATCAAGGAAGAGGTCTCCTTGTGCTATGGGAGCAAGGAGCCTAACTTCAGCTGCAGGCTGCCTCTCTCCAAAATGCAAAATGATTGTAAAGATATGAGAAGTTTATTTTCCCTATAAATATTGTCAATTAGCTAACACAGAAGTTCACTTCAAATACTAAATAAATTTATAATGAACAAATAGAGCTGACAAGTCTTATTTGGAGACTAGTTTTGTTTATCTTCAGAAAATGCATACAATGGGTGCACCTGCTTGGCTACATAACAGAGTAAGAGCTCTTTCTAACTTTTAGATCTTTGTGATGGAATGCCTTTGATGTGTGTCACATTTTGGTCTAATGCTTATTCAATAATAAAAATTGTTTTCCTTCCCTTCTGCCTTTGTGGAGAAATTTTCTGGCTTGGGAGGAGATTTTTGTTTGTAATTGTATTTCCCCAATCACACCAAACAACCAGCGGAGCTACTATTAACTATATAATGAAATAAGCCCTGAGAAATCCTTCAGTAAACTAGAACATATAAAAGAAAATTTCTATCAACAGCCAGCTAGAGTATGTTTAATTACAGATGGAACTAAACATTTGTTATGTAGCTAGAAATGTGAGTTCTTTTTTTTAGAGGTGGGGGAGGGGCAGAGGGAGAGGGAAGGAGAAAATCTTAAGCAGGCGCCACACCCAGCATGGAGCCCAACATGGGGCTTAATCTTAGACCCCGAGGTCATGACCTCAGTGGAAATCAAGAGTCAGACGCTTAACTAACCAAACCACCCAGGTACCCCTAGAAATGTTATTTCTTAATCTTCATTCAAGATAAACATATCTGTTTTGCCATATTTAGAAGAGTAGTTATAACATCAGTAATAAGTGCCTATAGTTTATATTTTTAAAGTATTGTCATTTATAATTATGCTTTAGTTTTACAAACTTATAACAGATCTCAGCACATAAAACCATTGAAATTTTATTACAAACTGAATAATGGTGTTATGATTATACACATTATACCAATTAATCGATTGAGATAAAATATAGGAAAGAGAATTTATTTGTATCATAATGCAAATCAATGACACAATTAAAAACAATTTTCATATCCATCCAAGCTCCTAAGTTCCCATTTTCAAATTCCTAATTCAGATTCATATCATGCTTTTTCTGAATGACTACAAGAGCTGCCTAGCCTACAAATATAACAAAAATAAATACTAGTATTTCGAGGGGGCCACCTGGGTGGTTTAGTCAGTTAAACATCTGCCTTCCACTCAGGTCATGATCCCAGGGTCCTGGGATTGAGCCCCCGCATTGGGCTCTCTGTTCAGCAGGGAGCCTGCTTCTCCCTCTCCCTCTGCCTGCCTCTCTCTCTCTCTCTTTCTCTGTGTGTGTCAAATAAATAAAATCTTTAAAAATAAATAAATATTAGTATTTTCAAAAACCATGTGGGGTAAGTTTCAACTACTGTCATTTGATTATTTCATTATTACTGGACATTTTTTTCAACATTTTAAGTGAGCCAACCCCTTATTATTCCTGTGCCCACATTATCAGTTGTTGTTTTGATTTTGTGTGCATCATCAAATCTTAATTGATTTAGCCATGTTCTCTGGGAAATTGTCTGAATATAAAGGTTTTGGCCCTTCTAAAAATTTGAAAAAAAATCACGTTCTCCCATTTAGCCTTAACATTTTCTATTGCTCCCACTATACATCCCTTTATATCCTCCCAACACTCCAATCACATTAGGCTAGAGCTCATGTCATAATTCACAAGGGCAATAACTATTTTTAATTGATACCTTTAATCAATCACTTCACTCTCTGTATTTGGAATGACCAGCACTCTTTCTTCTTCAGTGTCTAAATACAAACTATCTTTCATGAGCCAGCTCAAGCTTCATCTCCTCCATCTTCTCTGAGGATTCTCATCAATGTAGAACTCTCTTTTCTATTACCTCTACTCTGCTGAACAGGACCACACCTTTGAAACTTTCTATTCAACAAAATCCCTAATATGTTGTGGTGTGCTACAATTTTCCTGTATGCAAATCACCTTTCCAAGACTTTGATGAGCCTTATTATTTATTAACTATACTGTTAATATAACGTTTTTAACATGTGATTGTTAGGATTTTCCAAATGTCTGCTTTCCTATCTTGCCCTTACAAGCCTCTATTCACTATATTTCATGACTTTTGATGCTTGAGATGACTATTCTATAAAAGGTTTTCAGTATTTTCAGTTTTCCTAAATGAAAGAGGCTTTTTAAAAATGTTATTAGAGTTCTAATTATCTGATGATAATTCTGCACCTTAGAATTCTAGCCCTATGCCTTTCAGTTATTTGTAATGAACACTAAGGAATATTAAACATATCAGTAAGGACAGTCCCAAATGTCTTAGAGAAGTCATTAAAATAAACTAAGAGATGCATTTTTTTAAAATGGAAAATCTAATATCTGCAATTGTTGAGATGATTCAATAGAGGGATTTCTGGAGATGTGAATAACATGAGATACAGTTTGTAATTTGAATATATGATCATCATAATTAACAGAGTGTTTTGAATAAGTAATGAAAACTCCAAAGTTTTCTTAAACTTTATAGACTACTTAGTACAATCACTACACGAAGCATTATTTAGATCACTACAATATGCGATGAAAGAAAGAGAAACAAGAGCACTGAAGTTGCACACCTATCTCTGCCACTAACAATTTTGGAAAAGTCACTTAATTGCCTTCACGTTCCCATCCAAAATCTGAGTGTTGAGCTAGAATTCTCATTAATTTTTTTTAAGTATGCTCAACGCCCAGCGTGGGGCTTGAACTCACAACCCTGAGATTAAGAGTCAGATGCTCTACTGACTGAGCCACCCAGGTGCCCCTCTCATTCTGTAATTATGATTGCACCTTTTTACTTCATTTTATAGGACCTTCTGATGCTTTATTTTCACAGGAACAAGATTCAGCTTCTTACCTGAGGTATAAAAGTCTGTCTGAGGACATCAACAAGAGGGCAAACAAGGAATCTACAGGCCATCTTTCCCCTGACAGACACACCAAGTTAACAATATATGGACCAGACTATCTCTGTGAGAATTCTAGACATCGTTGAGAAGCTACAATACCCCAACCAGTGTAAAACCAAGAAGGGATTCCAATGAAAGGGGTAAGAAAATTTTCAGGTTTTGACATAACCTGCATTCCCCTTCATGTATGTGGCATAGTGGAGCAACCAGGAGGAAATCCCCCCCATGCTGGGGATCCTCTTTCATGACAGAAACCAAAGAATGGACCCTAAATCCAACATTCATGCTGTGTGAGGGCTGCCCAAGGAAATGATTTCTATCTTGCCTGACTCAGCACTAATTGCTCAGCACCAGAGTTTGGAAGCCACTGGAAACAGTTGCCTGCAGTTCCATAGGCAAGCACGAGAGGGAGCAATAGAACAGAAAAGGTTTGACAGACCCTAGAACACTAGGTCCGCTGATTGGTAAAGGTCTTCCCCTGTATAAAGCCAGTATGCAGACTGAGATAGGCAGTTCTTTTCTCAAATGCCCACATCAATCCCTGTCAACAATATTATAAGGCATACAAAGAAACATAGCCCAATTAAAGGAACAAATTGACACTCCAGAAAACAGTGCTAAAGAAATGCAGATCTGTGAGCTGACAATTTAAAATAACTGTCATAAAAATGCTCAAGGTAAAAAAGAACACAGACACGGGGCGCCTGGGTGGCTCAGTTGGTTAAGCGACTGCCTTCAGCTCAGGTCATGATCCTGGAGTCTAGGGATCGAGTCCCGCATCGGGCTCCCTGCTCAGCAAGGAGCCTGCTTCTCCCTTTGACCCTCCCTCCTCTCATGTACTCTCTCTCATTCTCGATCTCTCAAATAAATAAATAAATCTTTAAAAGAAAGAAAAAGAACACAGACACAAAACTAAGTGAAATCAGGGAAGCAATGCAAGAGCAAAAGTAGAATATAAACAAAGAAATAGACTCTATAAAAATTAACCAAACAAATTCTGTTACTGAAAAACACAATACCGGAATGGAAAAATTCATCAGAGGGGTTCAATATCAGATTTAACCAGGCAAAAGAAAAAATATGCAAACTTGAAGAAAGGTCATTTTAAATCATTGAGTCAGAAAAATAAAAGAATAAAGAAAACTGAAGAGTGACTAAGGAATTTATGGAATATTATCAAGGGGACCAATATAGACATTTTGAGGATCCCAGATGAATAAGAGAGAGAGAAAGGGAAAGAGAATTTATCTGAAGAAACAATGCTAGAAAACTTCCCAAGTCTGAGGAAAGAAATGAACATATATATTCAAGAAACTCAAAAAAAAATTCAACCAGAATAAGTCCAAAGAAAATTCACACTGAGATACATTATTATAATCAAACCATGTAAAGTCAAAGACAAAGAGCAAATCTTGAAAGCAACAAAAGAAAAGCTACTCATTTGGTTTGCTGGAGTGGTGGGGGGTGGGAGGGATTGGGTGGCTGGGTGATAGACATTGGGGAGGGTATGTGCTATGGTGAGCACTGTGAATTGTATAAGACTGTTGAATCACAGATCTGCACTTCTGAAACAAATAATGCAATATATGTGAAGAAAAAAAAAAGAAGAAGAAGATAGCAGGAGGGGAAGAATGAAGGGGAGGAAGTTGGAGGGGGAGACGAACCATGAGAGATGATGGACTCTGAAAAACAAACTAAGGGTTCTAGAGGGGAGGGGGGCAGGGGGATGGGTTAGCCTGGTGATGGGTATTAAAGAGGGCACATTCTGTGTGGAGCACTGGGTGTTATGCACAAACAACGAATCATGGAACACTTCATCAAAAACTAATGATGTAATGTATGGTGATTAACATAACAATAAAAAATTAAAAAAAAAAGAAAAGCTACTCATTGCATACAGAAGAGCTTCCATAAGATTATCAGGGGAATTTCAGCAGATTTTTCTGCCCTTAACTCTGTAGGCCACAGAGGAATATGATGATTTATTCAAAATACTGAAAGAAAAAAAATTTCAGCCAACAATACAATATCTGGCAAAACTGCCCTTCAAAAATGAAGGAAAAATTAAGACTGTCCTAGATAAACAAAAACTGAGGGAGCTCATTACCACTAGATCCTCTCTACAAGAAATGCCAAAGGGAGTCCTTCAAGTTGTAATGGAAGGATGGTGGATAGCAAAACAAAAGCCATACAAAAATATGTGTCTTCAGTAAAGGAAATTACATGGGCAACAAGAATAACTTGTAGTATTGTAATTTTGTTGCATAGAATTTAAATGACAAACAGAGAAACATAACACAAGCCAATGCTCATGGGTATAAAACATAAAGATATGATTTGTGAATCAATAACATAAAGGGGGAAGTGGAACTGTAAGAAGTAGAGTTCTTATATGTAGTTGAAATTGATATCAGTTTAAAATAGGTGATATTACTGTACAGTGTTCTATGTAATTACAAGGGTAATCACAAAAGGAAATGGGAAGGGGACCAAAGCACATCACTGCCAAAAATCAACAAAACACACAGAAAGGCAGCAAGGGAAGAAAACGGCTTTGTAAAAAAAAAAAAAGCTGCAAGACATAGAGAAAACAATTAATAAAATGACAGTAGTAGGTTCTTCCTTTAGGTTCTTCCTTTTCAGTAATTATTTCCATGTACGGTAGTCACCCCTTATGCATGGGGGGATATAATCCAACACCTCCAGTGTATGCCTGAAAGAGCAGATAGTACCAAATCCTATATATACTATATATTTTCCTATACATACCTAAGAAAGTTTAATTTATAAATTTATAAATTAGGCACAGTAAGAGATTAACAAAAATAATTGATAAAATACAATTATAACAATATACTCATAAATGTGTTCTCTTAAAATATATTATTGTAGTGTACTCACTCTTCTTGTGATAACATGAGATGATAAAATGCCTACATGATGAAATAATGTAAGATGAATGATATAGTCCTGCGATGTAGTGTTAGGCTACTATTGACCTTCTGACAATAGGTCATAAGGTGGATCATCTGCTTCCAGACCACAACTAACCACAGGTAACTAAAACCATGGAAAACAAAACTACAGATAAGGATTGACTACTGAATTCAGATAAAACCTTTCAATGAAAGACACTAATTGGCTGCATGGATTAAAAAAAAATAGGATCGAACTATGTACTATCTATAAGAGACTCATTTTAGATCTAAATATACAGGTAGCCTGAAAATGAAGGGATAGAAAATGACACTCCATGCAAATTGTAACCAAGAGAGCAGGAGCAGCTACACTAATATGAGACAAAATAGACTTACATAAAAAACTGCTACAAGAGACAAAGAAGGATATTATTTGTGAAAAATGGGCCAATTCACGAAGAAGATATAACAATTATAAATGTTTAGGCATAAAACCTCCAAACTTACATGAAGCAAACTTTGACAGAGTTGAAGGGAGAAGTAGACAGCAACAAAATGGTATTAGGAGACTTCAATATTGCACTGCCAGTGATGGATAGAAAGCTAGACAATATATCAATGAGGAAATAGAAGACTTGAACAATGCTATAAACCAACTGAACTTAAAAGTCATTTACACAGTACTTCATCCAACAACAGCAGAAAATATATTCTTCTCAAGGGCATATAAAACACTCTTCAGGACAGACTACATGTTAGGTCACAAAACAAGTCCTAACAAGAAGGTTGGAATCATATAAAGTATCTTCTCTGATCAAAATAAAATGAAACTAAAAATCAATAGCTCAAGGAAAACTGGAAAATCCACAAGCACATGGAACTTAAACAACATACTGTTAAACAACAAACGGATCAAAACAGACATCACAAGGAAAATTAGAAAATACCTTAGGATAAGTGAAAATGAAAATACAACATACCAAAACAGATGAAATGCAGTGAAAGCAGTGCTAAGAGGGAATTGTATAGTTGTAAATATGTATATTAATAAAAAGAAAGGTCTTGGGGCACCTGGGTGCCTCAGTCGGTTAAGTATCCAACTCTTGCTTTAGGCTCAGGTCATGATCCTGTGGTCTCAAGATTAAGCCCCGCATTGGGCTCTGCGCTCAGTGCAGAATCTGCTTCAGATTTTCTCTCCCTCTCCCTGCAGCACATGTGCTCTCTCTCTCATTCTCTCAAATAAATAAATAAAATCTTAAAAAATAAAAAGAAAGACCTCATATTATCAACCTGACTTAACATCTCAATAAACTGGAAAAACAGAACAAATCTAACCCAAACTAGCAAAAGGAAGGAAGTAATAAAAATCAGAGAAAAAATAGAAAATTTTAAGACGAGAAAAAAAATCAACAAAACTATAAGAAACTAAGTTGTTTTTTTAAAACATTGACAAAATTGACAAGTCTTTAGCTAGATTAAGAAATAAAAAGGTAGACTCAAATAACTAATCAGAAACAAAAAAGGGGGACATTACAACCAATGCTGCAGAAATTAAAAGGATTATAAAAGAATACTATGAAAAATTGTATGCAAAAACTTGGAAAACCTAGAAGAAATGTATACATCCCTAGAAACACATCCTACCAAGAGTGAATCACAAAGAAATATAAAATCTGAACAAAAAATAAGTAGGTTAAATCAGTAGTCAAAAACCTGCCAACAAAGAAACACCCAGACCCAGATGGAGAATTCTACCAAACATTTAGAGAAGAATTAACACCAATCCTCCTAAAATTCTTCCAAACAATTGAAAAGGAAGGAACATTTCTATGCTCCATCCATGAGGACAGCATTATACCTATACCTATACTATATACCTTGATACCTAAACCAGACAAATACACTGAGAAAACTATAGACCAATATCCATGATGAATATTAATGCAAACATCCTCAGTAAAATGCTAGCAAACTGAAATCAACAGCACATTAGAAGGATTATATACTATAACCAAGTGGAATTTATCCTGGCATGCAGGAATGGTTCAACATGCAAAAATCTGTCAATGTAATACTCCACATTAACAAAGTAAAGAACAAAACCACATGATTTTCTCAAGTGACACAGAAGAAACATTTGATAAGATTCAACACCTTTTCATGATTAAAAGCATTCAACATTCTAGGAATAGAAGCAAACTAAGCATAATAAAAGCCATATATGAAAATCCCAGAGGTAACCTCATCCTTAATGGCGAAATACTGTGAACTCTAAGATCTGGAACAAGGCAATTGCCCACTTTTACCACTTCTTTTCTACAAAGTACTAGAAGTCCTAGCCAGGACCATTAGACAAGAAAGAGAAATGAAAGGCATCCAAATTGGAAACGAAGAAGTTAAATGATCCCTATTCACCGATGATATGACCTTTTGTGTAGCAAACTTTTAAGAGTCCAAATAGACACACACACACACACACACACACTCTCTCATACACACACACACACACACACACACACACAACTTAGAACTCATCAATTCAGCAAAGTTACAGGATATAAAGTCAACACACAAAAGTCAGTTGCATTTTTATATACTAACGATTAACAATCCAAAAAAAAAACTTAAGAATAAATCTAACTGAGGAGGTAAAAGACTTATACACTAAAAGCTACATAACAGTGATTGAAGAAATTAAAAGAAGGAAAATATAAATGGAAAGACATCCTGAGCTCATGAATTGGAAGAACTTAATATTGTTAAGACACCCATACAACCCAAAGCAATCTACATATTGAATGCAATCTCTATCAAATTCCCAATGGCATTTTTTGCAGAAATAGAAAAATTCATTTTAAAATTCATGTGGACTCTCAAGGGACCCTGAATTGCCAAAACAATTTTGAATAAGAAAAAGTTGGAGCATTCACAATTCCCCATTTCAAAACATATTATAAAGCTACAGTAATCAAAACAATGTGGCACTGTCATAAAGACAAAGACCAATGAAATACTACAGAGAGCCTGAAAATAAACCTTCACATAAATGGTCAAATAATCTTTGACAATGATGTTAAGATCACTCAATTGGGAAAGGACAGTGTCTTCAACAAACAGTGTTAGGAAAACCGGATATCTGCATGCAAAAAAAAAAAAAAGAAAAAAGAAATCGAACCTTTATCTTACACCATATACAAAAATTGAGAATAAAGACTTTAAAGATTTTAAATTTAAAACAAATAATTATAAAACTCTTACCAGAAAACAGGGAAGTCCCCTGTTTAAATGTTAAATTTAAAATCTTTAAAGTCTTTATTCTCAATTAATTTTTGTATTTGGTATAAGATAAAGGTGTAATGTATGGTGATTAACATAACAATAAAATTTTTAAAAAAAGAAAATGGGAAAAGCTTCACGACATTGGACTTGACAATGCTTTTGCAGATATGACAATAAAAGTACAGGCAAAAAAAAAGCAAATATAACCAAATAGAGCAACATCAAACTGAAAAACTTTTATGTCTGAAAGGACAAAACAAGAGAGAAAAGTCAGGGTGCCTGGGTCATTCAGTCAGTTGAGCATCCAACTCTTGATTTTGGCTCAGGTCATGATCTCAGGGTCATGAGATCAAGCCCTGTGTCTGGCTTTGTGTGGAGCGTGGAGCCAGCTTAAGATTCTCTATCTCCCTTTTCCTCTGCCCCTACCTTCTCTCTTGTGCACATGCTCTCTCTCGCTTTCTCTCTCTCTCTCTCTCAAAAAAAAAAGTGATATTTGCAAAAAAAAAAAGAGAGAGAGAGAGAGGGAAGAATGAGAGAGAAAAGGCAACCTACAGAATGGGAGGAAACATTTGCAAATCATATAGCTAATAAATGATTAATATTCAAAGTATAAAAAGAATGCTTACACTTCAACAACAACAAAAATCAAATAACCTGATTTTTTAAATGGGCAAAGGACTTGCATAGACATTTCTCCAAAGATGATATACAAATGACCAACAAGTATATTTTAAAAAGTGCTAAATATCACTAATCATCAGAGAAATGTAAATCAAAACTGCAAAGATATATCACTTTACACCTATTTGCATATCTAGTATCAAAAAATATTGAGAAAGTAACAGATGTTGACAAGAATAGAGAGAAATTGAAACCGTTGTGCCGTACTGATGAGTTTGCAAAATAGTTCAACCCACATGGAAAACAGTATGAAGGGGCCTGAAAAAATTAAAAACAGAACTACCACATGATCTAGCAATCTCATTTATGGTATTTATCCAAAAGAAGTGAAAGCCAGCTCTCAAAGAAATAGTCGTCAATTCGTGTTGGTAGCAACATTATTCATGAAAGCCAAGAGGTAGAAGCAACACAAATCTCCACTGACAGATGAATCGATAAACAAAAATGTGGTACATACATATAATGGAGTATTATTTAGCCTTAAAGGGGACGGAAATCCTGTCACATGCTACAGCATGGATGAAACTTGAGGACATCATGTTAAGTGGAATAAACCAGTCACAAAATGACAAGTACTGTGTAATTCCAAGTATATGAGAACTCTAACATAGTAAAAATTCACAGAAGCAGAAAGTAGAATGGGGGTTTCCAGGGGCTGGGAGGAGGGGGAGGGGGAAGAGAGGGGAGGACCATGGGGAACGGGGATGGGGAGGAGGAAAGGAAGGGCTGCTGTTTAATGGGCACAGAGTTTCTGATGTGCAAGACAAAAAATTGAAAGCAATGTGAATAGACATACCACCACCAAACCATATACTTAAAAATGGTTCAGAGGGTAAATTTTATTCATGTGTTTCTTACCACAATTTGGTAAAGAATCCTTCTGTAAGCTTTCTCTAACTGATTTTTCCAACTTCATTTTACAACCGTCCCACCATATATTCAATCCCCTAAGGGTCACAACACTAAGGGGTCATTTGAACCCCAAATATTTCCCACATACTCTTTTCTCAGCTTGGAGTGCTCTGTTTTCCCAGTTCAAAGCATTCCTCGTTTGGAAAGAAAAGTCACCGTGGGTTCAAACCAGAAGCAGGGTAAGGACGAGAGAAGAAAACGACCGACAAGAAGAACTAGGCTCATATAGGACTGCTGCTAGAGTTCAAAGGCGCCCTCTGGGTCACTAATCCCAACTTTTTAAACTTGACTTAATTGTCCCTTTTCTGATTCGGCCTGTGGTTACCAAATTAGCCCAGTCTTTTGCTACACTTTGCTCTTCACCTTCTGCAAATGTGCTTTACTCCAACTATACTTCAATTCTTTTTGGAAATAGTCCTATTTTTCCCCATTTCCAGGCTTCAGCAATGCTCTTAGATGTGCTGGGACACTGTACCCCCTCCCTTTTCACTGAGTAATTTCTACTCAGTTATTCATTTATATGTAATTTCCTCTATAAAGTCACACCTGACATAAAATGCTTTGGGTTGTATGCTGTTTCCATCAAGTTCTAGATTGTTCTACCAGTATCCAGAGATTGCTCAATCACAGGGCTTAATATTGATTGGAATTGCCTCTTTTTTTGTCTCGTTCAGCATTGTACCCATAGAGCCTTGGCACTTGATAAAATTTGTTGGGTTGATGAACAGGTGAATAAATCAGCAGTCTTCCTCGTGATCTGGGGAGGTATACTGAGAGAAGCAATCTTCAAACAGATGCCTATATAGTAGAGATTAACAGGGTGATGGGTTAATGACTGGACAGTTAATAGAGTGATTGAGGAGATCTGCTCCCACTTGCTATGTGGAAATTCACAGAAGAAAATCATTCTCACTCTGACAAGAACGGGCTGGAAAACCTACAAGGTCATGATTATTCTGAGCCCCTCACTGAGGTGATGTCACCAAGTAAACAAATGAACTAAAATCAGAAAAGTGACAGCCCGCCTAGGAAAAATGGCAGGCGGAACTATTTCACGTTTGGCAGAGCTGGCAAAGGAGGAGGAAGTCACCGGAGAATCGGAGGAAAAGAAAGCAACTAAACTTGTAACACATTTTGAAAGACCAATTGCAAACTTGCCTGTCAGTTTGCAAGCCTGGGGGGCCCCACACAGAGGAAAGTCTGCACACTGTGCCGATTCTATTTCATGGGCCCTTACTGAGTGCTCCCAAGAAAGACTGATGTAGGGCAATAAGATCTGAGAGACTGGCTCTAAGACACAGGGGGGCCAGGCCTGCCTGTGCCTCCAGGGGGACTTAGAAACCCAAGGAAAACACTCTCACACCCTGGAGGCGAACTACAAGACCACAGACGTGGTCTCAGAAAGTCCAAGCTGCAGAGGGCTTTCCTAGTGCTGAGGGCAAAGCAGGAATTTAGGAGAAAGCTTCCCACACTACAGTGAGCTCGAGACAAGCACCATCTACCACTGGGAATCAGCAAAGAGCAGAGAGACCCCTCCCTCACTTGACAGGCAACTCAGGACCCGGCTGAGTCTGGAAGTGCAACGTGGGACCCGAAAGACACCTCCCAGCACTGCACAACTAGTAAGTACAAGACAGTGGGAAAAGATACAGCACAAACAGAGGCATAGGAAAGCCTGTGTGGCTGCATTAATATCGGACAAAACAGCCTTCGAGGTGAGCAGTAACACCAGAGTTAAAGAAGGATATCTTAGAAGAGTCAGCTGGCCCAATAAGAAAACTCCCAAGCACATTAGGCAAAAATTTATAGAGATTCTTAGGGAAAAATTGATAGGGAAATGGAAAAAAATCACATTCATAGTTGGAGATTTCAATCCACTTGTCTCAAAAATTGATAAAGCAATAAAAAAATATCAGGAAGAATATAGACAGCTTGAGCAAAGCTAATAACCCACTTGACCTTGACAGACACTTGGAGAACATTATACTTGGCAACCGCAGAATGCATATTTTTCTCAAATGTACCATATTCACAAGAAGAGATCATTTGCTGGGCCAAATACATGTCTAAATCATTTAAAAATGATCAAAATCATACAGATTAGGTTTTCTGATAAACACAGCACTAAGAAATCAAGAAGGACCTAGAAAATCCTATAGAGCTGACAGGCCAAAAGAGCAATTACAAAGGATATTAAAAGATATTTTGAATCAAATAATAACGAAATTATAACATATCAAAATGCATGAGGGGTGCCTGAGTGGCTCAGTCGTTAAGCGTCTGCCTTCGGCTCAGGTCATGATCCCAGGGTCCTGGGATCGAGCCCCGCATCAGGCTCCCTGCTCAGCGGGAAGCCTGTTTCTCCCTCTCCCACTCCCCCTGCTTGTGTTCCCTCTCTTGCTGTCTGTCTGTCAAATAAATAAATAAAATCTTAAAAAAAAATGCATGAGATGACCTAAAGATAAATGTATTACTTCATGTGCCTATATTAGAAAAATAATTAAGTGAGAGGTTAGAATTTTTTTTAAATATCAGTTACTGGTAAAACACTGAAGATTAGAAAACCATGGACTACAATTATCCATAAGCAAATAAATACATGTACTTTGAAATTTCTTTTCAAATTTAATAAATTTTGATTTAGAGAAATACAATTTTGAAAACTTTTTAGTTTTTAATTCCAGGTCTGGCTATGATGGAGGAACATACACCAGATTTGCTCTAAGGCCACACACAAATAAAAACTAGACAAAGTATATGCAACTACTGTTTCCAGACTTCAGGAAACAACCCAGCACAGAGCTGTGATTTCTGTAGGAAGGGAAGCAAAAATAAAGTGAGCCCTATATTCAGCCCAACTTTATGCCCAGAGCACATTCTGGACCTCGGAACAGGGAGAAAAATTCCAAACAGAGCACTGCATTTAAAGTGTCTGAAGTGGCTAGAAGTTGTAAGGCAGACATAAAATTGGAATATTCAAAAGAGAGAAGTGTAAAGGGAGCACAGAAAAATATTCAAATAAATAATGGTCAATTTTTTCCAAATTCAATGAAAATTATGATCCCACAAATCTACGAAGTCCAGCTAACCCCAAGCATAAGACACTTGAGGAAAATAACACCAAGAGCCTTCATATCAAATGGTTTAAAACCAGTGACAAAGAAAAAACTTTAAAACAGTCATCAAAAATAAGGCTCAGTGTGTGCAAAACAACAACAAAAATGACAGTAAACTCTCTCAACAGTGCAAGAAATATACAATGAAACAAGATCTTAAAAGTACCAAAAGAAATTTTAAGAAACCCGTTAATTTAGAATCCCATACCCAGCAACATAGGTCTCAACAATGAGGTGAAATAGTGTCCTTTTAAGACTACCAAAGGCTGAAAGAATTCATCAGAAGCAGACCAAAAAGCAACAGATGGAAAAGGGGGCTCATAAGCCAGAAGGAAAATGATGCTCCATAAAACAGAACACAGGAGTGAAGAACATAAGAATGGGTAATAATATGGATAAACATATAAGGTCTTTTCTTATTACTTAAATATCTTTAAGAGAAAACTGCCTATGGCAAAATAATAACAATAAGTTGCTGGATTTATAACCTCTGTAGAATTACAAACTGTGACAATATAGCAAAAAAGGCCAGGAGGGAAGAAATTGACATGTATTGTAAGGTTCTTATAATGTATGTGAAGGGCTCTAATTAGTCTAGTATCACTTGATGAGAGACTATGATAAATGAAAGCTGTAGAATACGGACTCCAAAGCAACCAAACAGCAAAACAAAGAATTATATTTAATGAGCAAAGAAGGCAAAATTTAGAAGCATTATAAATATATACTTAATCTGGAAGAATTAATCCAGAAGACGGCAGACAAGGAAGACAAAAGAAACAAAGGACAGATGTGACAAAGAAAACAATCAGGAAGGTGGTAGACTTTGACTTATGCTTATCAATAGTCATCATAAATATTAATAATCCAAACACTCCAATTAAAAGGCAGATTGTCAGTCTGGGTTTAAAAAAGAAAAAAACCAACAACAATGCCCAGCTGTTTAAACAGAAGGCTCGGGGCGCCTGGGTGGCTCAGATGGTTAAGCGTCTGCCTTCGGCTCAGGTCATGATCCCAGGGTCCTGGGATCGAGTCCCACATCGGGCTCCCTGCTCCTTGGGAGCCTGCTTCTCCCTCTGCTTCTCTCTCTCTCTCCTCCTCTGTCTCTCATGAATAAATAACTAAAATAAAAAAAAAAAAAAACAGAAGGCTCGAATAGATTAACCATGAATGGCTGGACGGCTTCAATTTCAACTTATATATACGCAATGAGCTAAAAAAGAAAAGCTCCCATTTTCACAACAAGCCAACAAGATGGATGGGCAGCGAGTTAATGACTTTTCGTGGACCCAGTAGAGAACCCCCAGGACAAAGGACACATGGAACAAACAGCCGTCTCTTAAAGAGAAAGACACTTGCAGGGAAACATAGGGTTTGCTTAGGTGTCAAGGAAGCTACTGCTGGACACCATGCAAACTGGCAGAAACATTAGAAATTCCGGGGAATTGCTGAGCTCTGGTAAAAATGCAAAATTCCTGAGGGCTGAAGTCAGAGGGAGGTTCCCATCCCTTTCCCATCTCTTTCCAGGCTCTCATGGAGGAACAGGGAAGAAACTGAAGACCTCTCCTCTTGTGGTAATAGCAGAGGACACGAAAAAGCAACCGCTGTAAAGTCCATCCAGACCCTTCTCCTTTATGGAGCAAAAGGCTCAGTCTGCGGGAAAATGATATCACCTGAGAGCACGGGTAAAATCCCATCTCAGCTAGGAGAAGAGAACTCTACCCTGATCTCCCCATCTGACTTAAGAGGAAAGTAAAAAAAAAAAAAAAAGCAAGCTTTCTTCTCCCTGGGAGAAGGTCTCAAGGACAGACTAAGAACACAGGAAAATGCTTATTCTGGTGGACAGAGGTGGAACTTCTATTCCTGGAGAAGGACAGAAACACTTATGAAGGCCATGTCCCACGTGCACTCCAGAGATGGGGGTTTAATCAGAGCACCTGGCCGCCATGATAAGAAGCCTCCAGTCCAGCTGGGAGAGCCCCGCAAGGGGAAGATGAAAAGCCAAAAGGGGAGAAAGTCACTAAAGCAATTTGCAGCTTCTGGTGCTCACAGCAAGGAGATACTTCAAACAACACAACTCCTGACTTGATTCACATAAACCCCCACACTAAAGGCCTATTTACCTCACTATCTGCTTCCCTTTGCATGCCAAACAAAACATTCCAAGGCGTGCAAAAAGGTGAGAAAATACAGTCTGAAGACATAAAGCAATCATCAGATTGAGACTCAGATGACACAGAAGTTGTAATTATGAGACAGGAAATTTAAAATAACTATGATTAATATGTTAAAGGTTCTAATGGGAAAGGTAGACTACCAGCAAGATTAGAGTATCCTTTAGTCTTTTTTCCCCTCTAATTCACCATCCACACCACTGAAAAAGTAATCATTCGTAACTATCAATAAATACATCATAGCTCTACTCCGGTTAAGAATCTTCAAAGAGAAGGGGCGCCTGGGTGGCTCAGTTGGTTAAGCAGCTGCCTTCGGCTCAGGTCATGATCCCAGGGTCCTGGGATCGAGCCCCACATCGGGCTCCCTGCTCGGCGGGGAGCCTGCTTCTCCCTCTCCCACTCCCCCTGCTTGTGTTCCCTCTCTCGCTGTGTCTCTCTCCGTCAAATAAATAAATAAAATCTTTAAAAAAAAAAAAAAGAATCTTCAAAGAGAAACCATAGAATAAAAAATAAATAAGATTGGAGTCAGAAAGATTAGAATGAAATGCTGGCTTTATCACTTCTTAGCTGTGAGATCTAGAACAACTCAAACATTTTCTGAGCCTCTGTTTCTCCATCCGAAAAGTGGGAATAATAAGCATATTATGAGCATTAAAACAGATAACAGAGTTAACACTAGTCATAGCACACATTAAGGGATATGTGGTAGCAGCTGTTATCCTCTGTGAAATCCTAACCTTTAGAATGTAAAGGCTTTCTTTGTTTATACCACCATCTACAATCCTTTTTTCAAAAAAAGATTTTATTTATTTATTTGAAAGAGAGAGAGCACAAGCAGGTGGAGGGGCAGACGAAGAGGGAAGAACAGACTCACTGCTGAGTGGGGACCCCAACGTGGGCCTCAATCACAGGACCCTGGAATCATGACCCGAGCCAAATGAGCCAAAGGTAGCCACTTAACCGACTGAGCCACCCAGGTGCCCCACCATTTTCAGTCCTGATAGCAGCGTATTTATCCAACATTGTTTTCCATTTCATCCAATCAAGTCATGCTCCTCAACAACCCTAAAATAATGAAATTCTTTTCTGAAGACTTGCTGACTCTTCTAGTCCCACGAAGCCCTCTTCCTGGGTTTCTGTAATATTAATTACATATGCTCAAAATGTAGCATTTATTATTTGACCCTTTGTCTTCCCCAGTTAGCTCATCAACACATCAAAGACAATAATGTTCTCCTCAATCTCTTTGTTTACTTCACTCTACCTGGTATAATTTGAATGAACTTTACTTTTTATTCTTGCCAAAACTACATCATATTCAAGATGTGGAAAGGTAGAATTCTCTTTGGGATCATCTAAATGTATTCTGTCTTTTTGACATTTTCTTGATAGATCATACAACACTCATGTTCATTCAGTCACGTAAAGCTGGAGGACATAATTTTGTGTCTTACACTTCTCAAGCTCTTTTGATTTCCTAGACGTAAGCATATGGAAAATAAACAAACAAACCCTTCTGCATCACTTCCTTTTGTGTCTCCAAATGTTAATTTTTTTTGTTCCATTTCTGTCTGATATCATTTTAGCAACAGAGTTACTATTTATAAAAAAAATTCTATCAAACAGTATGAGCCAGCCCTTGAAGTAAAAATGAAAGCCTTTATTTCCTGAATGCAGTAAGTAAAATGTGCACCTTCAGAAGTGCATAAAAAAAGAGAAGACTATAGTTGTGTTTTATGACAAATACTTGTTACTAAGTTTTATGTAAATCAAAAAATCACAATGAGAAACGTAATTCAATAGAAAGTACACATCTCTATCTTTTATTTACACTGGCTATAGCAGATGAATGGACAATGCTCAACAGTTATGATGATGTCCTCATCACTGAAAGAGAGAGGTAAACACTTCTAAACTGAGACTAAAACCCTGTGATCCAGATTCCTGTTTTAATATGCTTTCAAAACTTCAGTGCTGCAGTATAGAATCTTATGCATCAGTGTTCTTAACAATCAAAGGAAAATGATCCTTATATAGATATTGAGAGATGAGAATATGGACCTCATTTTGACAAAAGTTTTTGGAACTACTATTAATCCTCAGTCAAACCATATCCATATTTCTTTCTCCTAAAAAAGCCCTGACTTGAGAGGTGAGAGAGTGGGGAAAATATATTTTTAAATAGCCTATACTTTCTTTGGATGGAGTCCACTGGAATGTCTAAGAAACTCAACCCAATGGAAGGATCATAGTTCAATAGGATCATAGGTTTAATCATCAAGCCTTTAATATAATAATAAGAGAAAAAGAATAAGCAAGAATTGAAGCTGATATTTTCTTATATTCTGGAAACTGGTCCAGTTAACTGTCAGATGTTTTCCAGTATATTTACAACATCATGTCACATGCAACTTCATCTTTCCTGGGGTGAGGGACGGTCTTTAAATTTGCTGAAGACAGCTATGACTGTCATATCCCAAAGGCATGACCTTGCTTCTCTGGGCTATCCAGGATTATCCAAGGGTCAGGTCATAGTCTGAAGAACCACAGAGAGCCAGTAGGTAAAGGCAAAAAGCCAATATAACTTATGTGAAGGAAAGAGTTTCTGCTTTCTCATTATATCAATCTTAACTAACAGCTCTACCATTGGATTTTACGTATCCCCTCCCAAATTCGGACTTCATCATCGGATTTTTCAGTTACCCTCTCTAGAACCATCAATTACTTTTCATTTTACTCTATCAACCCACCAGCTGCTTCCACTTCTTCCATTTGTGACTGCTGAGGACAGCTAAAAAATAAGGTAAAACAAGCAAAAATCCAACCACCATGATACTCTCATAGACTCCACCACAAATTAGCCCTGCCTGACATCAATCCAACCCTCGCTGCAGTTCCCTGATTCTTTTATACATTCCTGTCCCCTAAAGCTGTGTCTGATACGGAGATTCTTGTCCCAGTGATTCATGAAATTTAATGCCCCGAAGAGTAAAGTAGTGAGGAAGCAGGCTAGGGGATGGGGAGAAATGCAAGGAGGAATGTGTTTCATCCGGAGGCTATTCTGTTCCACTGCAAAGCTCTGGATCATGAAGTGCACCCACAAAGATGGTCCCACCTTGAATCAAGGCAGTTAGTGTTTTTGTACTTCTCTGTCAATGCCTGGCTGGGGTCTGCAGCCGAGGCGTGGTCATATCCTAGATGGGGTACAGCTGTGAGAATTTAGCAGCCAATATTCACAGCAGTCAGGGTTGGGTACACTACCAGTGAAGGGGATGCAGACGGAGCACCAAGAGCAACCAATATAACATCCTACATATTAGCTTTTATTCTTCACACCAAATTTTTTAAAAGCTTCCCCCACTCCCTCTAAGGTCTGAAAAATGTAGAAAACTTGGTGCCAATTTCTTTCAGTTCTCTTACCACCTCAGTACTTCTCCATAACTCCACTATTTGTACCATCCCCAAAGTTTCTCCACATATTTATCCTTTTTTATATTGTTCCCTTCTAGATCAATATAAGAAATATTTTCCAGATTTTTTTCCTTTTTGCTTTCCATTTCACCATTCTCTCTCTCTCATCTTCAATATAAAAATTTCTATTCATTTTTCTTTAAAAAAAAAGCTATTCCTTGATATTGCACAATCTTTGGTCCACTATTTTTTCTCACTAACAAACTTTTTGAAAGACTAATGTTGGCTCCTGTCTCCATTTAATTACCATCTGTTCATTTCTTAACCATTTTCTTTTTTGGCTCTACAATTGCAATATAATCACATATATTTGGAAGCAGTAAAGACACACTTTTTTTCACTGAAGGAATATCATGATCTGGTTTTTCAGCCTCCAGAATTATTGCTGAAGTTATTCTGCCAAAGATCAGCTATCTTCTCACCAAATTCAATGGCATTTTCTCAGTTTAAAACTCCTAAATGGCATTCACCACAGCTGATTAACTCCTTTTTGAATTTCTTTTATTTGGTAGAGTGATACAGAGAAAATTGTATCCTCTTGGCTTAGAAATTATCATGGAGAAAATATGATCATTTCTACTTCCATGTAATAATACTTAATAACCACAGTCGACAACATAAGAAGTTCCTTTTAAGCTGAGGACATTCTGCTGATTATAAGAAGCTTGTTGGACAGGAAAATTTAGATGAGTGTCATATTAAAATTTGTGTCCAGAGCAAGATTGATCTGCACAGATATGAAGAGAGAAACCCACAGTGTGGACACAAGGTAGATTACGAAGAGAAAGAATCATTAGTGAGAGAGTAAGAAGCACAGAATTTGGGATATAAAATATATTTATGGGGGGGGCGGAGCAAGATGGCGGAGGACTAGGAGACCTGGATTTCGTCTGGTCTCAGGAATTCAGCTGGATAGGGATCAAACCATTCTGAACACCTACGACCTCAACAGGAGATAGAAGATAAGAAGAGTAACAACACTCTGAACAGAGAAGCGACCTCTTTCTGGAAGGTAGGAGGTGCGGAGAAGTGAATCCGAGGCGATATTTGGGAGGATAGACGGCGGGGGAGGGGGCCTCTCTAGGCCGCTTCTGGCAAGTGCTAGAGCCGCGGAGCACAAAATCGGAACTTCTAGAAGTCGGCTCCGCTGAGGGATGTCGCTCCAGTGGCTAAGCGGGGGGTGGAACCCTTGTGGGACAGTGTGGTCTCAGGACCCTCAGGGTCACAGAAAGACCAGGGGTGCCTGAGTGCGGCAGAGCTCCCGGGTATCGGAGCAGGGAAGCTGGCTGCAGAGACGGAGCCGAGGCGCGGGCTCTCAGCTCGGGGTGGCCATAAACCGTGATCCGCGGCCCAGTCGGGCCACTGCTCCTCCAGCAGGGACCCAACAAGCGGCAGAGCCGGAGAGACTCCCCTTCTTCCCCCAGGAGGAGCGGCACGGGAGCGCTCCGCAGGGATCTGCTGGGTTTGGAGACTCCACACGGGGTTGGGTGCCAGAGATAGAAATGCTCGGTCACAGGCCGGGTGAGCACGGAGTGCGGCCGGAGACCAGGGAGACGGGAGTGACTGACTGCTTTTCCCTGGGGGCGCACTGAGGAGCGGGGCCCCGAGTTCTTGGCTCCTCCAGGTGGAGATTGGGAGGCCACCATTTTCACTCTCATCCTCCAAAGCTGTACCGAGAGTTTGGAGGGAACAAAAGGTCCCAAGAGCAAACCCGAGCAGCTTGCTTAGCCCGGACCAACAAGGGCGGGGCAATTCTGCCTGCGGCAAAGATGTTTGGGAACCACGGAAACAGGCCCCTCCCCCAGAAGATCAGCACAAACAGCCAGCAAGCCAAAACCAAGTTTACCGATCAAGGAGAACACGAGAACTCCAGCGCTAGGGGAATACCGCACATAGAATTCATGGCTTTTTTACCATAATTCATTAGTTTTTCAAAGTTAATTTTTTAACTGTTTTTTTTTTTAATTTTTCATTTTCCCTTTTTCAAACAACATCTTATCAATCCCTTTCCTAAAAAAACAATTTTTATTTTTCATTTTTAGAGTCATATTTTTATCCCTTCATATTAGTTACCCTTATTTTTGGCATATATATATATATATAAGTTGTTCTCTCTTTAAAATTTTGAGATACAATTTCTTCTAACAGATCAAAATATACCCTAAATCACTAGTGTATGGCTTTGTTCTAGTCTCCTGCCTGATCACATTCTCTCCCTTTTATTTTTTTTCTTTTTAAATTTTCTTTCTTTTTAAAAACAACTTCTTATCTTATTAAGTCCTTTTATAAAATCTTTCATAATTTTCATTTTTACAGTCATCTGCCATCCCTTCATTGTATCAACCCTTATTTTGTACATATATGGCTTTCTTCCTTTAAAATTTGAGCAGGCACTTTCTTCTAACAGACCAAAATATGCCTAAAAGCTAGTGTGTGGCACTGATCTATGCACTAGCCTGATCATATTTGATGATATTCTGGGTTTTGTTTTGTTTTGTTCTGTTTTTCTTTGTTTTTATCTTTTTCTTTTTCCTTTTTTTTTCTCTTCTTTCTTTCCCTTTCTTGTCCCCTGGTTTCAGGTCTTTTCTGATTTGTATAGAGTATATATGCTGGAGGCGTTGTTAATCTGTTAGCATTCTGTTCTCTCATTCATCTGTTCTCCTCTGGACAAAATGACAAGACGTAAAAGATCACCTCAGCAAAAAGAACAAGAGGTAGTACCGTCTGCCAGGGACCTACTCAATACGGACATTAGTACGATGTCGTACCTAGAGTTCAGAATCATGACTTTAAAGATGCTAGCTGGGCTTGAAAAAAGCGTGGAAGTTATTAGAGAAACCCTTTCTGGAGAAATAAAAGAACTAAAATCTAACCAAGTTGAAATCAAAAAGGCTATTAATGAGGTGCAATTAAAAATGGGGGCACTAACTGCTAGGAAAAATGAGGCAGAAGAGAGAATCAGCGATATAGAAGACCAAATGATGGAAAATAAAGAGGCTGAGAAAAAGAGAGAGAAACAACTACAGGATCACGACGCAGAATTTGAGAGATAAGCGATACGATAAGATGAAACAACATTAGAATAATTGGGATCCCAGAAGAAGAAGAAAGAGAGAGAGAGGCAAAAGGTATATTGGAGCAAATAATAGCAGAGAACTTCCCTAATGTGGGGAAGGAAACAGGCATCAAAATCCAGGAGGCACAGAGAACGCCTCTCAAAATCAATAAAAATAGGTCAACACCCCGACATCTAAGAGTAAAACTTACGAGTCTCACAGACAAAGAGAAAATCCTGAAAGCAGCTCAGGAGAAGAGATATGTAACCTACAATGGTAGAAGCATTAGATTGGCAACAGACCTATCCACAGAGACCTGGCAGGCCAGAAAGCACTGGCATGATATCTTCAGAGCACTAAACGAGAAAAATATGCAGCCAAGAATACTATATCCAGCTAGGCTATCATTGAAAATAGAAGGAGAGATATAAAGCTTCCAGGACAAACAAAAACTAAAGGAATTTGCAAACACAAAACAAGCCCTCCAAGAAATATTGAAAGAGGTCCTCTAAGCAAAAAGAGAGCCTAAAAGCAGCATAGATCAGAAAGGAACACAGACAATATACGGTAACAGTCACCTTACAGGCAATACCATGGCACTAAATTCATACCTTTTGATAGTTACCCTGAATGTAAATAGGCTAAATGCCCCAATCAAAAGACACAGGCTATCAGATTGGATTAAAAAACAAGACCCATCAATATGCTGTCTGCAAGAGACTCATTTTAGACCCAAAGACACCCCCACATTGAAAGTGAGGGGGTGGAAAATCATTTACCATGCTAATGGATACCAAAAGAAAGCTGGGGTGGCAATCCTTATATCAGACAAATTAGATTTTAAAACAAAGACTGTAATAAGAGATGAAGGACACTATATCCTACTTAAAGGATCGATCCAACAAGAAGATCTAATAATTGTAAATATCTATACCCCTAACGTGGGAGCAGCCAATTATATAAGGCAATTAATAACAAAAGCAAAGAAACACTTTGACAACAATACAATAATAGTGGGGGACTTTAACCTGACTGAAATGGACAGATCATCTAAGCAAAAGATGAACAAGGAAATAAAGACTTAAAATGAAACACTGGACCAAATGGACTTTACAGACGTATTCAGAACATCCCATCCCAAAGCAACAGAATACACATTCTTCTCTAGTGCCCATGGAACATTCTCTGGAATAGATCACATCCTAGGTCACAAATCAGGTCTCAACCGGTACCAAAAGGTTGGGATCATTCCCTGCATATTTTCAGACCACAATGCTTTGAAACTAGAACTCAATCACAAGAGGAAAGTCGGAAAGAACTCAAATCCATGGAGGATAAAGAGCATCCTACTAAAGAATGAATGGGTCAACCAGGAAATTAAAGAAGAACTTAAAAAATTCATGGAAACCAATGAAAATGAAAACACAACTGTTCAAAATCTTTGGGATACAACAAAGGCAGTCCTGAGAGGAAAGTATATAGCAATACAAGCCTTTCTCAAGAAACAAGAAAGGTCTCAAATACACAACCTAACCCTACACCTAAAGGAGCTGGAGAAAAAACAGCAAATAAAGCCTAAACCCAGCAGGAGAAGAGAAATAATAAAGATCAGAGCAGAAATCAATGAACTAGAAACCAAAAGAACAGTAGAACAGATCAACAAAACTAGGAGCTGGTTCTTTGAAAGAATTCACAAGATTGATAAACCCCTGGCCAGACTGATCAAAAAGAAAAGAGAAATGACCCAAATCAACAAAATCATGAATGAAAGAGGAGAGATCACAACCAACACCAAAGACATACAAACAATTATAAGAACATATTATGAGCAACTCTATGCCAGCAAATTAGATAACCTGGAAGAAATGGGTGCATTCCTAGAGATGTATCAACTACCAAAATTGAACCAGGAAGAAAGAGAAAATCTGAACAGACCTATAACCACTAAGGAAATTGAAGCAGTCATCAAAAATCTCCCAACAAACAAAAGCCCAGGGCCAGATGGCTTCCCAGGGGAACTCTATCAGACATTTAAAGAAGAATTAATACCTATTCTCCTGAAACTGTTCCAAAAAATAGAAATGGAAGGAAAACTTCCAAACTCATTTTATGAGGCCAGGATTACCTTGATCCCCAAACCAGACAAAGACCCCATCAAAAAGGAGAATTACAGACCAATATCCCTGATGAACATGGATGCAAAAATTCTCACCAAAATACTAGCCAACAGGATCCAACAGTACCTTAAAAGGATTATTCACCATGACCAAGTGGGATTTATCCCTGGGCTGCAAGGCTGGTTCAACATCCGCAAATCAATCAACGTGATACAATACATTAACAAAAGAAAGAACAAGAATCCTATGATCCTCTCAATAGATGCAGAAAAAGCATTTGACAAAGTACAGCATCCTTTCTTGATCAAAACTCTTCAGAGTATAGGGATAGAGGGTACATACCTCAACATCATAAAAGCCATCTATGAAAAACCTACAGTGAATATCATTCTCAATGGGGAAAAGCTGAGAGCTTTTCCCCTAAGGTCAAGAACGCGGCAGGGATGTCCACTATCACCACTGCTATTCAACATAGTATTAGAAGTCCTAGCCACAGCAATCAGACAACAAAAAGAAATCCAAGGCATCCAAATCGGCAAAGAGGAAGTCAAACTCTCACTCTTTGCAGATGATATGATACTGTATGTGGAAAACCCAAAAGACTCCACCCCA